>NC_086286.1:85852521-86454933 GCF_963924245.1 Chroicocephalus ridibundus
TAGAAAACTGATTATGAGAGAACTGTACAGTATACCTGAATTTTCCTAAACAGTGCTCCGAAGTCCAGCGTTCTGCTAGCTTTTAAGAATATGCATCGACCTAAGCAAATTGCTAGATCTTTGACATTCGATTACTAACCAGTGTGGTTGGAAGCCAAGGGTGCCAAGCAACTCTGAGCAGCCCTCCTCACCTGGACTGGGGACAAGAGATTATTAACAGAAAACTTGATCAAAAGATAATGCCTATTAATAAACAGCTCACTGGGCAAAACAAATTCGATTTGGGGAAAATTACTTTATTACCAATCAAATCAAAGTAGGGTAATAAGAATAAAACCTAAATATTAAGTCACCTTCTCCCCACCCCTCCTTCTTCCCAGGCTCAACTTCACTCCATATTTCTCTCCCTCCTTTTTAAAATTTATTATTTATAGTTCTTTAAAAACCCCAAAATATTAATACAATGCATTTATTTAACTTTTCAGTTTCTTAGATGATATTGAATTTGAGTATATCGTGATCTTCAAGTGTAGCATTCTCTACCAGACCTTATGTGGTACTGAAGACTAATGTCTCTTCCTATGTGTTCCCTCACCAATCACTTCAAGGAGTCATTGATAGGAGACATAAAAGTCACATCACCAATTGACATAATGTTATGCAGTCTACACAGAATACTAAATCTTTCATAAATGTTGTCTCTGACCTCGTAGCAATTTACTGTCATTGTTACCATCCTGGGTGTTTAGGCAACACTATAAGCCTAAACATTTTCCTTATTAATATGGATGATTCATAGTTAACCTGATTTAATGTGTGGCTCCTTTCTTCTACTGGCCTAACCTGTTGCCTCTCTTTAAATTATACCCTGTCATCCCATGCATTATCACTTTCTAGTAAATTTGTGAGATGCATAATAAATATGAACTAAAAATACTGTTATATAAGATCTTAAAATGTCTGTCTAAATGATAAAATAAATTCATATGTAGGCTTTGGTCTGAATAAACTGACTTCTAAAATCTTTGAAAACTGGAGTGGATCACTGCAGCCTAGACTTTTTTTCATTTATTCCATGTTTTACCTGAGGAATGGTTTAGACAAAATAAAACTGTCAGACATAAAAATAATTTCTGTGGCTGGTTAAACTGGCCGAATTTAACACATCTACTGGCATTACTATATAAAACTGAAGTTAGTCCCTCAAAGAGAAAATCACTCAGGAAACCATAGAAGCTGAAGCCTGCATTAAAATACTCCTTCAGAGTGTCATATGTTAAGCAGTATTTGTCCCTTGTGATTTACAAGACCCTCTGCTATAGCTATCATCTATGCCAATATTATTTGGCCTTTCCATAGCCTCACATCTTCAGAACATTACAAAAATACTAATAGTCTTCACTAAGTCCCTCTGAGGTAGATGTATGCATTATTAAAGAATTTTCAATTACATGAGTACAAGATATTCTAACAATGCAAAACAGTATCTGACAACTGTATAAGCTTGTTTCTTGTGCATGTGGAGATTGGTTCAGATATTTTTTAACATTTTAACTATTAGATGATAAAATGACTTCTTTGTTTCTTTCAAAAGCAAAAGGAAAAATATTTTGTGCTTTCCCTAAAATTTGGGTATATGTTTTATTGGGAATAAATTGTTTTTAATGAATCTATCCAAGGTAAAGGACATCTCATCAGGTCAGATGGTAAATAAATGGAAAAAAAAAAAAGTCTCACTGAAATCTCTGCTATCACTGGTATGTGTTGCTAAAATCCCAAACAGTGTTTATACAAGCGCAACAATGGCCAGTAGAGTTAATTAAGAACTAACTGAGTAGTTACAGGATAATATTTTTAATAACCAGAAGCAAAAAATAGTTTAAAAACTTTAATCCTGTCCCTCTACATCACTTTTTCTCAACTAACAGTAATCAGTTCTTGCCAGCAGTTCAGCAATAGCCTAGCCATAAAACTTTTTCTCTAGTGCTGGATCTGCAAATCTGAAGCTGGGAATAGGGAGCGAAGTATTTGGTAAATGTTCATCAGGGAGATCAACTCCTCTATACCTTGCAATCACAGGGAAGGAAAGAAACTTCTTATGGCTTTTATCCTAGGGATCTAGCTGTCTTTGGATACTGGTCTGGATGACTACACAGACATTTATGGAAAGAGATTTTTGCCCACTGGGGTCATAATTAAATAAAAAAAGACTAGCTTTGAAGGTTTTCAAAATGTATGCCTAAATATCACTGTTGCAAAGAAAAGATAAGCTTTATTTAATCAGTATAATAATATCTAGCATGATTTGTAAGAACTACTTGTGTGTGTATGGGTACACTAAGGTAGGCATATGAAGACTTCAGCAGTCACTGCTTTCTCCACCCACAAATAAACCTTTTTATTTAAGTAAGTGCTGAATCCTGTCCTTCATGAAAACCTGCAGCTCCTCTGAAGACTAAGATAAGCCTATCAACTCATATTACCAGTTGCACCCAAAACGAAGTGAAGTAGTGCATATAAAAATAATTTTTTTAAAAAAACGAATGATACAGTATATAGCATGGCTCCTGCTCAAAGGTTGCATGCAAATTCATGGATGGAGAGAAGACTATTTCTTCCCTAACAGCAATTGGCCCTACTTATCTGGAAGAACCTGCAGAAAGACAGGTTGTCCAGATAGAAATGACAGAAATGGTAATTTTGTAGCTTGGTTGGAGAGAAGGAGAATATTGAGTTGAACAGGGAGTGGAAACAGACAGGTCTCAGAGGCTTGGAAGGGAAATCTCTTGAAGGCATGGAAGGCAACTGGGTAGACAGAATCGAGTAGAGGTTCCTAGGATAAGGCCTGTCTCTGCAAACTTTCAGGCAGGCCTGGAAATAAATTTTTCAAATCTCTTGTTGGTCTGTCTCAACTAGGAGATCCATGTTTTCTCCCTTTAAAAGATAACTTACTCTAATTTGTATTCTAATAAAATCTGGGCATTAAAGATTCATAGGACCTTTGCTGTGCTTACTTTCAGAAAGAGTTGCTGGTGGCTCAGCCTATACATTTGATCTTTACATAAAACAAAATCCTTTAGGGTGGAAGCCGCAGGTTCTGTGTGTGATTATGTTAATTAATCTTCCCCAGCAGTAACAGCACATTGAAACATTAGACATTTCACTCTATGAAACATCATTTCTGTCCCTGGCTCAGTTAATGGAGTTTCTTGATTGCCTTAATATTCTTAGGTGCAGTACACTGTCTGTAAGCAGAGAAGTCTCTGAAGTAACTTAGCCTGGAATAAAATCAGCAGTTTCATCATCCAGATGAAGTTATTTAAATAACGATGCTTTCACTGTGAGAAGCCAGATTGGTTGAGAAAACAGTAAGATGGATACTTTTTGTTTCTTGTTCATTAAGTCAAAGCTTTCATGCACAAAGCCATTAATCTATTCCTATGTTTCACTCTGTTGTTATAGATTTAGTATAAGTTATATTCATTTACCCATTTAATGACCAGACTTGCATTGTCGATACAGGTATAGGCATCAGCAAATTCACTTTTATCATATGCTTGCTTCTGCAGTTTTTAATAAATATTATGAAATATTGTAAATGTTGGTTTGAAATCTCTAGTACAATCATTTTAGAATGACTCATGAAAGAGGTTGCTTTTAGTGGAGCGCGCTAGTATTTTTCTGTATCTGCATAGAATATTTTATTTTTGCTGTACTTTTTTTGTAGCAAAATACAAGTCTCTTGTGTCCCTTATATACATTTTTCAAGCACTAGAAATAAGCATATTTGTTTTAGCACAAATTATAAATGAAATGATCCACACATCCTTGGAAAATGATTGCTGTCATGCTTTGCAGTAGACATGCACTTATTGCAAATTATAGTTCATTAACAAATGTGGAAGAGTACATGTTAAAAGCAATGCCATTCCTTAAAGCTTTTAAGGGCAACATGTCAGTTGCTAATGCACTTGCCATAATTTCTCTAAATGTTTACAGAGGACAAAACAGCAGACTTAATACGGATTACCATTGCAAGTGAGAACAATAAAGTGAACACAGATGCATTCCAAGGGATTTGATTTAAAAAAAAATAATCCCTAACATTTAATTTGGGCAGTTAAACTCTGCTGTTCATATGATTTTCGTGTTTAACTGAGCTAATGTTTCCAGTACAGAGAAAACGGAATCATTCTACTCAAGGATAATATAAAAATAGATGTTTCACTGCACTTGTTGCAAATTTAGTAGTGATATAAGTTTAGTGAAAAATTGCAAAAGCCTTGTTTAAAACTGGTTTCACTTCATCCAAAGTTGGAATGCTATGATTTAGCTAGTATAAAGAAAAATGGGAAAACAAAAAGACTACTGTTTATCAGTTTAAGATAAAAATACTCAAAATAACATGGTTGAAATGAAATCTTCATATCTGGATGGGTAATCCTTGCGTCCTAGGTTTGTGTTTTGGTGGTTAAGTGACACATGATTCTTGGTGGAGTTTGACATTCTATTCCTGCAAAACCCAGTAAAAGTTGCAAGTGATTTGTTTCTTACTAATTCTGATCACTTTTAATCTAAAGAGAAATCCTAGCTTTAAACAAACAGGTTTGAAAATTTTAGGTTTCAAGTCTATTGCAGAAGTTTTCAGCCACAAATATAAAAGCTATTTGTAAAGGGCTATTGCATTTATTCCCCACATGGGAAATCTGACTCATAAGGTGACTTGAGTATGACTGCAGACTAGATTGGCAGTGAAGAGAGAAAGGGAATCAAAAGTCTTCTATTCCTTGATCAGTGTCCTGTTCATTGGACCATGGCTTTTTATCCTCGCTCTTTCCACATGGGAAATTATTTAGGTGCATTAGGAGTTTCTTGTATTGTGCTCTTCATGTTACTCCTTGGGCCTTTGTGAGGGTGGAATTTGTTGTCATTTTCCAATATCCATGTATTTTGTCTGCTGTGATAGTAGTGAAAGCAGAGAAGCATTGTTTTATTTTCTCCCTCCACCAACAAAAAAGCAAGACATATGCTATACAATTTTAGCAGAGCACTGACAGAAGTCATGGCCAATCTCACAACCCCTTCACCTTTTCTACCTGCCAGCAACCTGCAGGTAAAACCTCACTCAGGTAAAACCTGAGGAAACCTCACTTGCGTTAATGGATTTGAATGCTTAAACTGTAACTAGAAAGCTTGACTTCAGATGTATATTCAGACTTTCCGAAGGCATTGTCCTGGAAGGATTCAGACTTATGAGTTGTGACTTGCCTCTCAGGCTTATGACACAAATATTATCTACTAAAGATAAAGCCCTGTCATTATTTTACACAGCAAAAAGAAATAGAAAAATAAGAACCAGAAAAAGTTGATGAAGGAGAAGGCATGGGCAGTGATGTTTATAACATGAGAAAGCCCTGTTCATTGTAAAATTTACAGTTGTACTGGAATATTTTATATTCAGGAACTCCTGAATTCTCTAAGTACACAGTGACAATTCTTTAGTGTTTTACCATGTTTCTTACTATGTTTGCTACTCTTATGAAGAAGAGGAGAGCAGAAAGACACCTGGGACCTTGACATTGACTCACAAAGTGTCATATCCTCTCTGTGCCCACAACCAAAATACTCCCCTGTCTGATGCAAGATCCTGAAATTTGAGAGTCACAATGTGCCAAAAGAAAGGTGAAATCAGTGGTTCCTGTTTGTTCCCTAATGTGGTTCTGAGTCTCCACAGAAATTGAGTAACAGCTCCATTATGCATTTTACCTTGGTTTGAGCACTGGGACTGTGCCTGCTGACCCACCCTGGGCAGAGTTCTGAGCTGGGCGACAGCTAGCATCAGACATACTTCTTTCTACAGACTTGTACTTCCCCATCTGCAAAATATTATTCCTTTGGGTTTATGACTGAAGCAAAGAGGCTGGGCCCCAGGGGCTGGGTCTCTTTTGGGAGGCAGACTGTGGGAACCGTCCTTTTCAGCGGAACACGGTTCTCCTCCCAGGAGCAGGGGAGAGCGGTACAGTTGCACCTGCGCTTTGGCCTGGGTGGAGAGGTGGGAAATAACAGCACTTTTTCACCAAAGCTCATGCTTGCCTCCTCTTGGGAGAAAAAGAAATGAGAGTGAGCTCTGCAGCTGGGGTGGCAATATCAGCTGGGAAGCAATGCTCTTGCTTCTCACCTTAGTCCGACACCAGCTGACACAAGCGATTCTCTGTTCTCCTGGTTTTAGGAAACAGTAGTTAACAGCTGCAAAGTAGCTTTCTAAACTTGCTTTTCAGTGCTGTCCAGCTTGCGCATTGGTTTGGCATGGTGGGCTGATATGCGTAAGATGCAAGATTCCACGGTGTTTTCAGGCCTATTTAACAGTGCGGAGACTAAGCAATTTAGGCACAAACCTAGGGTCAAACTGAGTTTAAATGTGTGGTATATTTGTAACCTAATATGCTTGGCATTTGCTTATCATTTAGATGTGACTGAATGTCAATATAAGAGCACAGGGGCTTCAGCAGGATGGGTACGATCCAGCATGTATCACTTCACCTAAAGGTGAAGATAACTATAGATACAGCTGAGAAAGGGGGGCAGGGGGTGGGGAGAACAGTCTGGGGAATGAATCTTGATGGGAAGAGAAGGAGGGTGGGTGAGGAAATAATTCAGATTTCCTTAGATGCATAAAATGGCCCTGCATTCCTAATTCAGAGTGGAGAATGCTTTCTTGCCTCAACGCTCAGTGCCTTACAGTATATTTATGTGTATGCTTGGAATGAAATAGACTGGGAAATTCTTGGTCATTGGGTAGAGGGAAAAATGTGTTCAATGCTATGTATGTGCTAGCTATATAACATATTTTTTCCTGAAGTAATTTCTGATATGGAGGTTTTCTTTTTGAATAAAGATTCATTCTAGTGTCACCAGCAAAAGCTACTTTCAGGCAGCAGGGCTTTTTTCCACATTCTCTGAATTTTCAAGAAATAATTGTCGCCACAGTAGAAATCTTCCCTGCAATATTTTAAATGAACACAGCATGACATCTGACAGCATATATTTTCCTAAGAACTGAAGAAGTGATAGACACATCCAAACTATCAGTTGAATTCTTTTGGACTCTCTCTACTTATTCTGTCTGTCTGTGTAAGTATTTCTCCTGCCTTGGCAGTCCTCCCTTTTGTGCCCATCCTCTAAAAAGAAAATCAGCAAAAACCCTGGACAGCACAGTGTTTACAATGAAAAGAAAGGAGAAAAAAGCCAAAATAGCCTTGAAGAACAAGAGTATTTTCTGAAATAAAATGAAAAAAGCACATGCATCTTCTTTGAAGTTCTTTGAACAGTGTAACTAAAAAATAAATTAAATCTCTGGAGGTGATTTTAAGACAAGAAAAAATTTCTCATCTACTGTTTAGGATGGGCTAGAATTTAGCACCACTTATTTTTATTTCAATGAAATATTACTTCACTGCTTTTACTCCTCTTATTAAAATTCACAAAGTTTATTAAAAATACATCATACCATTCCCTATGGGAGCTTCTCAAAGCCTCTAAGGGTCATAAGAATTTTCTTTCTCTCTCTTCATTCTATTACCACAGTGAATTCCCCAAGGAAATAAGAATGAAAACTTGGTTTGTAAAACCAGGCAGCAGATAAGGTTTATTTCAGAGGGCTGTCCTTTTTTTTCTTTTTCTCTTTAACCTAATGGAGACAGTGAAATTTTAAATCTTTCATGATTTCTCCTTAATAAATACTTTGATTCTGTCCATATAATTTCAGATTTTATGAACTTGTTTTTTCTGTTGGGTTTGTGTTTTGTTTTTCTGTTTGTTTTTAATTTGTGCAACTCTCATTTTGTGTACACCCTCATTTGCCTTCGAAGATATTTGAAATTTAATGTAATTCTGTATATTAGAGGGCTAAAATAATTGGACAGAATTAGCAAAAGCATATTTAATTTCCATCAAGATAAAAAATAGAAGGGCTTCAGTTACAAGAAGGAGGTAGTGACGGTGGAAGAACAGCTGCTTACTGTTTACTTTAATTAACACAGTTGGAACAGCCAACAGATAATTTAAGAATAATTAGTTTTGAAAGTGGTTTAATCACTATTTTGATTACCAATAATTGAATATAGAGATTCCAAAAGGGAAACTGGAAATTACGTTTCCATTGGATACCTTTCATTTTAGCTCCTAAACCATGAAAACGATGAAAACTGATTTATTCACAAATTACTATCGGTGATCAGGTTGTCTGGTAAAATGACTTTTTATATACCAAAGTTTAAACCTCTGCTCTTAAAATCTTATTTCTGATTTTACTACTTTTATTTTTTCATGAAGAATGTGGTTAATTCAAATGAATTTCTAAAAAAGTAGTTACCTAATAGTAAATCTTTTTACACTTAAAAAAATAAATTTAAAAAAATCTAATTTTTACAGGGAAAGAAATTTGGTTATAACCTATCCTATCCTAAAAAGGCACAGATACGGCATGCACCAAAAGGCAGAAGTCAAGGCTAAATTCAAGACTAGAAAGTTTCAGATTTCTTATATACTCCATTTCACTGTGAGTAACAGAAATTTCTATAAATAAGAGTATTGGGCTGTACTAAATTTTTCTTTGAGCATTTCTGTGTTGTGGACCACTTCCTCTCTCTATTTGCAGAATTACATGGGAGTGGAGAGCCATAGGGGATTTGGAGCCAATGGGGAGGAGCAAGGTCTTTCAGGTCCCTCAAGACATCTCAGAGATATCTTCATCTGGGAGCCTTCATGATGTCCATGTGTTTTGGAGGCAAATTACTTTGCAGATGAGAGAGGGCAAATCTAAAACTTCAGACAGAATGCTTCCTGGGTGGCTGAACATCTAAATTACTCAGCCAGGTATATGATTTGCCTCAGAGGCCTGGCTGGGTCCTGACTTACACTGAAAGAAGCTTGAGTTCACGGTGTTGTTTTGCGTATGCAGTTAGCAGCAGGAGTCCAAAAGAGATGCAATACAATATCCTCATTAACAGTATTTTAGATCCCTTTTTTCTCAATGTAATCAATGATGCCAACAGTGAAACATAGGAATGACGGTATTATAAAAGATTAAGTTTTACAGATTTATTCCTTTTCAGCAGGGAAAGTCAAGCCTGACTGGTCAGCCTCAGGTTTTCTGATTTAACCAAATTCCATTAGCGTCACTAAAGCTATTGGGTAATAGCCAGCTTATCACAGAGGACAATTAGCCTGATTTGCCTTTTTTTTTGGTTCCTAATGGTAGAAAACATCATTAGCCTGAAGCTATGTTTCTTGTTAAAAGAGAGACTTTCTCACTATGAGCTGATTTTTTTTTTAATTATATCTATATGTCTATAATCATATTGCCTTTATAGATTATTCAATTTTGTGTTCTCAGAAAGTAATTTAGAGATATAATGACTTTGAAGCTGCTATTCCTGATATTCTATAAATGTGGTATCAGAACATGCATATGGACCATATTTCTTGTCACTGGAACTACCTGAAGGGCTTGGTAAATGAGAGGAAGAGGGGTAGGAGATTATTATTTAGATTTCAAAAGCTATACGGTGATGAGATTTACATTTTTTTAAAAGTACTTGTCAGATGTTATTCAGTTAGTGTTACTGCTATATCCTTTCTTGTCTCTTTGAATATTATCTTTGCTTTCTGCATTCTGCCTCTTGAAAATTATACGTAGAATACCAGGAGGCTGACCTTTCCGTCATAATTCTCTCGTGTTCATTATCAGTTTGTAGTCTTTTTTATTTAAATCATACTGTATGTAATACAAATCCTTTATTTCTAATTAGAAGCTTTGTCCCAGGTTTAAATGTCTGGGGCTTTTTGGTCATTCTTTCATTGTATGAAGACTAGTAAATAAAAATGGGAAGTATAGCACTTTATAAAGTATTATATGTGTGTGGCAACTGTTGTAAATGTGAGTTACTACTTCTGTATTACAGATGTTTACTTTGCTTTGGAAATAACCATTGTGTTTTCTGTGCTGCTCAAGTTGATGTCATGAACTTAATTTTATGCTTAACTTTTCTTTTGGGAATGATGGGTATTTAGTATTGCTGAAAATGTTGTATTGACTGACTTAAATTGTAACATCTAAGAACGGTGATAATGCTGAATAATATTTTAGTGGGTGACAGTAAGAATATTTGATACCTGGGCTGGAAGTCATGATATTAGCTTCTTGCTATATTTGAACTCTGTAGGGAAGCCATTAAGTATCTTGAGTCAAAACAAACTCAAGGTTTCCTTGGTTGTGGAGTATTAACTCGTATTCAATAATAAAGCAAGTCTGGTTTTGGTTTCAGACTCAGCTGGTCTACTCTGCTCTTTTATCGTTGCTAGAAGAGCTGTCCTTTTGTTCCAATAAATGTATATAATATAAGAAAATCAACCACAGGTTAAACAAGTAGGCCATATTTGTTATTCCAGGATACTTGCCTTGTCATTCTTGTTTTCTCTCCTGTCTCACTGATCCTTCTTGCTATGTCCTTTTAGTACATTCCCTTTACCTCATAATTTGACTCCAGTCCCTCTCACACATCCTGCTTTCCCCCTTCAGTTCTCTGGCTACCCCAACTAAATAGTCCAAATATCTGTTGTCAAGGAGTAAAGTTAAGCTTCCTGATCCTCCTCTTTCTCCATCCCATGTTTTGTTATCTTCACATTTAACAACTTTAAAGTTCAAGTTTGTGTGCATAATTCCATCTTCAGAAACAGGGAACAATATTAATTTGCATGGAAAAAAATCTGTAGGGATTTAGTTTTGTTCATTGTCACCAATCTAGATAACCTATCATTTCAGAAACTCTTCTTTTGTGAAAGAATATCTGCTGCCTAAAATTCTGTAACTTAACTTTCCTATGCTATCTTTCACAGTTCAAACACTCATTGAAGTAAAATCCACCTTCTGAAATTATTAAACTTCTTCATGCTATACTCAGTTACCCTTTTCATTCTTCCAGCTCTATGTTTCTTCTCTCTCTGTAACCACTCTTCTGCAGCTGTTAGCTTGATTATTTTTTTAAAAGGTCTATAGCTAGAGGTAATGGACCTTTAAAAACCTTTGCCTTTCAAGCAACAAAAATAATAAACATCCTCGTAATTGTTGAGCTGTCATTACCAACAAGGAAGTATATAGAGGGATGGATAGGTTAAAATGAATGCATTCACTGGGATAAAATATATGTTTTCTTATTATCAATGTTTATTGAGTAAATGATAAAAAAAGCATAAGAGAAAACAGTCCTACCATCCTGGGATTATTATGCAGTCTAAACACTTGGTTAGATAAGAAATTTTAGATTTCTTTGCTGACTGTTAAAAAAGAGTATTATGCACGATACTTAACTTGGGTAGGCTAGACCCCAGGTTGCCTAAACACATCAGTAGCTCCTGTCGTGTTCTGCTGCCTTATTAAGATTTATATTATGTAAGGGATACCATGCCTGGTCTCTCTACAAAATTCATGATCAAGTTTCAGTAATACCACTATTCATCAAAATATCAGATTTTATTTATGGGCCCCAAGTGTTCAGTTTGAACTCCATGTAACATTTTTTTGTGAAGTTAATCTCAGAACAGGAGTGTTGCTAACAAAATCAGGTTTTGGTTGAAAACTTCAGAAAACATAATGTTCTCTGGAAGAAGATCTGGGAATGGAGTATTTAAATAATTCATATTAAAGAAATCTTAGTTGTTCAGTGAATTGATTCTGATAGACATTCTGCGTATGTTATTGTATAATGTCGCTGTCTTCAAATAAGTGTATCTCACTTCCATTGCTGTTAAAAGCACTAAGGTTAGCATGTTTATTAGCTTCAACTCTCCATTAACGCAAAGTGGAAAAGTAATTTAAGCCTGGGATACAAAAGTAGAAGCTACCACAGAAGGACCCTAGGAAAGCCTGGGAAGAGGCATTTCCAGAAGATGAGATGTCGACTGACAACGTGATACAAACCAAGACCACGGAAACAGTTATAAATGCGATAGAGTTCAGGAAGGTGAAAAAAAACATTTACTTAGAGCTCGTAAGCATTGGTGTCTCCTTTGTTTATGGACAACTCTAGAATCACTTGAGTGCCTATAATAAATTTTAAATTAATTTCTAAAATTATGTCCAAAAATTAAAGTCTTACCCATCTCTGCACAGTTGCTATCTGAAAAATATAGGTGCCTCAACTCTGACTTGAAGCTCTAGCTTAATTTGCATGTTTTGTTCATGCCAAAATAGATGCGAAAAAATATCCTCATTGATTCCTTTTTTAGTCTCTTGCATGAATGCCATTAATAATATATGTGAAACACAGGAACGATAGGTTTATAAAGCAGTTTTTTTACAGATTCAATTCCTTTTTTAGCAGGTGTGGAGATGGTGTCAAACCTGACTGATTTGTCCAAATTCCAGGCTGTCACAGAGTATAATCAGCCTATTTTCAGAGGGCTGAGAGTGTGAGAAGCTTTGAGTATTCATGGCCCTCCTCTGGACGCGTTCCAACAGGTCCACGTCCTTGCTGTACTGAGGACTCCAAAGCTGGATACAATACTCCAGGCGTGGTCTCACAAGGGCAGAGAAGAGGGGTAGAAGTGATCCCTTGACCTGCCGGCCACAACCCCAACTCTCTCAGGCTTTCTTCACAGGAGAGGTGCTCCAGCCCTCTAATCATCTTCATGGCCCTCCTCTGGACTTGCTCCAACAGGTCATGTCTTTCTTTTGTGGGGGGCTCCAAAGCTGGACACAATACTCCAGGTGGGGTCTCACAACAGTGGAGTAGAGGGGCGGAACCACCTCCCTTGACTTGCTGGCCATACTTCCTTTTACACAGCTCAGGATGTGATTGGCTTTCTGTGCTGTGAGCGCTCATTGATGGGTCATGTTGAGCTTCTCATCAACCAGCATCCCCAAGTCCTTCTCCTCAGGGCTGCTTTCAATCCATTTTCCACCCAGCCTCTATGTGTGCTTGGGATTGCCCTGACCTATGTGCAGGACCTTGCACTTGGCCTTCATGAGGTTGGCATGGGCCCATCTCTCAAGCCTGTCCCTTTGGATGGCTTCCCTTCCCTCCAGCGTGCTGACTGCACCACACAGCTTGATGTCATCAGCAAACTTGCTGAGGGTGCACTCAATCCTGCTGTCCCTGTCACTGCGATAGATGTTAAAAAGCACTGGTCCCAGTACCAACCCCCAAGGAATGCCACTCATCACTGGTTTCCACTTGGACATCCAGCCATTGACCACAACTCTTTGAATGCGACCATCCAGCTTATTCCTTATCCACCAAGTGATCCATCTGTCAAATACATGTCTCTCCAATATAGAGACCAGGATGCCGTGCAGGACAGTGTCAAATGTCTCACGTAAGTCCAGGTAGATTATGTCAGTTGCTCTTCCTTTATCCACCAACGCTGTAACCCTGTTATAGAAGGCCACCAAATTTGTCAGGCACGATTTTCCCTTAGTGAAGCCATGTTGACTGTCACCGATCACCTCCTTATTTTCCATGTGCCTTAGCATAGTTTTCCAAAGGATCTGCTCCATGATCTTGCCAGGCACAGAGGTGAGACTGATTGGTCTGTGGTTCCCTGGGCCTTCCTTTTTCCCTCTATAACCTATCACAAGTTTTAATTAATAAAGGTTAGCTGATAATTTTAACTGCAAGCATTGAGAAACTGATACCTGAGTAGCTTTTTTTCTTCATGCACTGTGACATAAAAGTGTTTGGGAGTTATGAAATTCTCAATGCATGCAATGTGCCTGTATATAATAAAAGGCAGTCCCTTAGTTGAATAGCTTGTCAAAACATAGAATGAGGCACAACCTGAGAACATAATAAGATGACATGTAGTAAGAACCAGCATATTCTTCTTACTAAGTGGCTGAAGTGAAACAGGGGGAACATTTTACTCTGGCTTTACATTCCCTAACATTCTTCTTAAGTAGTTTTGCAGACCCTAAGTCTCCCACATGTCTCAGGAGAAGATGCACTGAAGAGCATTGCATTTTCACAAGGTGAAACAGGTATGAGCTTTCTTCAATCAAATAGATATTCTAAACATGGAAGTAAAATTTCTTATTTCTGCTGCAGCTCTTCAGCCTAGTGCAGTGCTAAACTTGGCTCGACTTGGGAACCCTCTTCTAAGGTGTATGTAGATCTTTTGACTTCATTATCAGAGCAAATCAAGTAATGAGCAAGCCTTTGCTTTTTATTTGACTGGCATAGATAGACTTGTAGGCACCATGCTGAAGACACATTCAAACAAGTCTCTTAAAAGGTTAATTCAGGGGCTTAAGCATATGCATTATTAATTTGGAAGTTTCTTCCAATGCATAATAGTCAGTAGAGAAGACAAGTGTTGCATTTATACTATGACTAAACTAGGTGTCCTAAATAAAATCTAGAATTTCCTACTAATGTAAACTTTTGGTACTGTAAAAATAAGTGATAATGACGTTTTAGAAGTAGCTGTTGTATTTTTCTGATATATTTTGCCCTATGTAACAATATTACAAACCTGCAGCTTTTTTAGCTGTGATACTACATTGTAGAGATCCAACTCTCATTTTGACTAATGCAGGTAACCAGAGCTAGGTCGAAAATTCCAAGTCTTCTAATGTGTCCTGCATGTCTTTGTCACTTGTATCCCTCTTCTGTCTCTAATTATTTGGTATATGGGACTTCAGAAAAATAGACTAAATATTGAAATCAGACTATGATCAATTAAAAAAGCAACAAGATGAAAACTGGAGGGGAAGAAAGAAAGGGGAGCAGGAGGGGAGACAATATAGTCAGTTACTTATAGCAAGAACAAAAAGACCTGATCTTTCTGTCCTTGTACTCCCTTTCCTGAATAATTCAAAGCAGTAAAGTATAACAGCCAAAAATGTTGTATTTACTACCTGAATTAAAGTGGCTAAGAAAAAAATCTCGGCATATATGTGAACTATAAGTGAACTATTAAGTTGAGAAGGATTTTTCAAAGTCATTGTATTTAATAAGCTAAAGCACTGCTGTATGTTAGCTCTGTTCTGTATCAATTAAGTTTATTTAATTTGGCATTATTTTCCAAGAAGACACATATCAGATACAGCTTAAACTCATAAATGTTGTATTTATTAGAATTAAAAAAGCTAGATTTTCAAGTTCTGACATCAGTTGGGAACCTGGTGATTTTAACTGGTATTATTTTCCTTCATGCAATTGACCCTTCCAAGAGTTATCAACTTTTTCTAGATGAGTGTAAAATAACCTTAAAATCATGTATAGATGCGCCACAGAAGTACTTCTTATTTCATAGCAGTAACACGGCATTAAAATTCTAACAACTGTATTCCTCTGTAATAGATTACGTCATGTGTTAAATTAAGTGTGAAAAAATGTTGCAGGATGTATAATTAGAATATAATTGCTTCAGTGCACACCTGTCTAAAAATGTATTTGCCTTTAGTGATGTGCATGGATGTATCTAGTCTAATAATTTGCTCTTTCCTTGTAATTGAATATCCTGTAGCTTAGACTACAGTACATTTTATACTAACCTTTCCTAAGCTAGAAGGTAATACAGACATGCATGACAGAAGCCTATTTCTACTGGTTTAGATGAGGCCCATTGCTTTTGCTGAACACTGAAAATAACTGCTAGTTTGCTTCGATATTAAAATTGAGAAGTGCGTGTGAAAACACGGGATAAGGACCTTCTCAGGTAGAAGGGTGCAAATGGGTTCTGAACAATATGACAACACTTCTGTATTAAAGAGCAAATAAACAAAACATTTTGAAGTGATGCAGTTCAGAGCATTTTAAAATACCATACATCAGACAAAATAATAAAGGACTGAACATTCCTGTAAAGCACAATAGCAAAACAGATGAGGTAACGTTTCATACTTACAATTAAAACTGGAAGTGTATATCTCTCCAATTAAGTCAGCAGTAAGGGTTTGGGACCGTATATCATTTGTCAGCATTGATTCCAATTAAACTCAGAGGTTCCCACTGTAAAGAATGGTGAGTAATCAATGAGCAATTAAGAGCAGAAGACCTTGAAAGTAACTTAGTGTAGTAAATCTGGTATTGAGATAGTGCGGGCAGATTGCCATTAAATCACTTACACCAGTGGTAACACGTTGCGGGCAACATCATTTGTTGCTCTTTTAGCCTGGACTGTAGTGCAAATGGCTTTAGGTTTAACTTCTTAAATTCCTAGGACAAAAACCAACATCTGCCTGTAAATCCTGATCTGGGCTTGCTGGTTTGTCCCCTGTAACAAGCTACTACAACTCCCATTTTTATTATTAGTAGCTTAGAAAAGATAAATCAAGTCCTTAAGGATCAAGTGAGTTTAAAGTTACTAAAGGCAGAAAAGATGTCGATACAGGGAGTGCCAAAGGTGAATTTTAGGACAAAAGTAGCAGAAAGTTCAAATACATTAATTTGCGCTTAGGTGCTGTAATGAGCTTTTATTCCAGGCCTGAGGAAGGGAAATATGGGTCAAATGAACTTTTGGCAAGCGCCACACATTCAAACATTATTTGCATAACAACTTAAGATTTTATTGTCAAACACAGTATCTCTTTGAAAGATGTCTTGCCACTTCAAAGAGTCTTTGTCATGCTGCATGTATGCAATCTTGTTAAATTAATACATTCCTTTTTTTTTTTTTAATTGCTTCACTAACACCTAATTAATCTCGTCTCTGATTTTGCTTGTTGCTGGAATGTGTACCTGCCAGGTCAGGAGCTGTTTCCTTTCGAATGTGTAAATGTTTCCCCAGGCAAAATACACACATAACATATATGCAAAATATAAATATACGTATTTATCAACACAGATTGGATTTAGCAACTTGCCACTATAACTATCCAAGCTAAATTAGGAAGTGAAACTGCAACTTGTTGTTGAATGACTACTGACTAATTGATGACTGGAAAAACACTGTGCTGTCTGTACACCTGGGCATTTGTATCTTTTCTAGTTTTTGAGTTGTATATTATCTTCCGTGTTGCAGCACTATCATAGAATCATAGAATCATAGAATCTTCATGGTTGGAAAGGACTTTTGAGATCATTGAGTCCAACCATACACACACAAAAAAACCCAACCAACCAAACAAACAAACCCCTACAATCTCTGCCACTAGAACATGCCCTGAAGTGCCACATCTAGACGTTTCTTAAACACCTCTAGGGATGGTGACTCAACCACCTCCCTGGGCAGGCTGTTCCACTGCCTGACCACTCTTTAAGCAAAGTAATTCTTCCTAATATCTAATCTAAACCTCCCCTGCCGCAACTTCAGACCATTTCCTCTGGTCCTGTCATTATTCACCTGGGAGAAGAGGCCAACACCCACCTCTCTCCAACCTCCTTTCAGCTAGTTGTAGTGTGTAGCATTTAAAATTAAGTTCCTGTGTTGAACATACCTGCCCTAGTTGTTACACTCAAAATCTTTTTACGGACAAAAAGGGGGGACATACCTTACATATGAAACAAAGAATTTACTCTTAGTCGTCTTAAAATCCTAACAGACTTTACTAAAACAAAACAAAGTTATTATGATTAGTCCAGGTAAAATTATACTAACAGTTACAGTCCAAATTAATACCAAATACATTTCATTAGTAATATGGTTAAAATTGTTATACCAAAGTTACAGTCATCCTTTTGCTGCACCTCTGGTCGTAAAGGAGTGGGAGTGGGGTTGCAGTGAGTTGTAAGGACTAGCTTTTTTTTTTCTTTTTTTGCTCTTTTTTTTTTTTCCTGTTGTCATTCGGATGTCTGCTTGGGCTATTTTAATGTTTTGTAACATGCTTTACATCTTGCTCTTTCTTCACTGGTCTGTAACTCTATGTTACATCTCAATTTACAGTATACAGCATGCTTTATGTATGTGAGATACTTGCTCTTTGTTTTGGGGGTTTTTTTGTTAGTCCTACAACAGTTTTTGCCTACTTCCAAATTCTGCATTTCCTGGACTGACAACTGGTGAGCTACGTATAGCCTTGGGGGCTCCAGTGTTACTCTGCACCACTGTTTTTAAGATGGTTTTTTTACACATAAAAGATATTACCTTTTCCCAATATTCTAACACCATCAATCTACAATGACAATAACAACTTTGTCTTATGAAAAATTCTGATTATATGTACCAGTGGAGTTTACCATTCACAGTTTATACGCGTACCCAGCTGAAAGAAAACAAAATTCATAATTTTTTAATGATGCATACAAAGATTTTTTTTTTCCCCTCAGACACAAATCATATGCTATTTGGGAAATGTACTTTTTTTGTCACACAATGTGAACAAGATTTTTTTTTTTGGAAGATTCCATGTTGGATTGAAGATAAACTTATTACTGAAAACTCAGAAAGATTTTACTCCTATATTCACATGCAAAAAAAAAAAAATAAAAAAAATCAAAATATCACTGGAAATTTGCAAAACTAGAAACTCAGATTTCTTTAATAACTTTTTTACTGAAACTACTTGTGTGTGTTTGGATAGAAGTATTTCAACAAGTCTGACACTGCAATTACATACAGAAAGTTGACTTGAAATAGTTCATGGGCAAATCAAGTCCTCCCTACTCCCTACTCCCTACTCCAGATACATTGCTGTTTGGTATGTTATTTTCTACGGCAGATTAATTGCATTTGTATATCCTTAAACAGGATCATAATGCTGGAGGAAAGAAGTATGTGTGGTTTCTCTGTAAGGTATTCTTTAATCAGAAAACAAGAATTATGTGTGTTGACAGGTTTACGTGCATTCTGTCTTATAGCATATGGTGGTGCTGATAAGAACTTGTAATACTCTGTCTAAAGACCTCACATCTTCGCAATATGCCTGACATCCCATGCTCATTTTGGTCTATGGTAGGAAAGAAAGTGAAATACAATATTGAAGCTTGAATGATAGGATTCATGAAACTTGGTGGCTTTTCCCAAACAAGACTGATGGAGTCAAAAAAACCCACCACAACAAACCTCTTCAGTTACTTTTTCCCATGTCTTCTGTTGTGACAAAATAAAATTTCTTGATTTAAATAGAGCAAATTGATTTAAATATCAACTAAAATTATTAATGATAATGTTTTTCAGGTATCTTTGGTTTAGCTATCTCTATCTTAGTGTATCTTTATCACCTGGTTTAACAGAAGGTACTACAACTTTCCCTGTACCTCTGATGATCTAAGACTATAATAACACTAATAGTGCAGCTTTGTCTTGCATAACATTTTGTGTGCATGCACCAGTGCAGCTTACCTGTTCCTCCTCTAAGAAGCATATTCAGAACGAACTCAATTTAAAATGTTGGCCAAGAAATTTCAGGCTTAATTCAGAATTTTGCGGACTCATCAACAGCGCTAAACTTGAAACATTAATCTCTTATCCTGTATTACAGCACAACTATGCCAAATGTTGTAGGTAAGGGACTGTCATCAGTTTTAGTCTAAATGTCGATTTTTTGGATGCCACGGATGCCATGCTATCCACTGGGGGGATGGGGTTGAACAAACAATGTGGGTTGAATGATCTGCCACTCTGGAAACTCTGGACATCTTAGAGAGGATGTGGCTGTTCAGAAGCCATTAAAGCAATTCATGCAGCTTGGACAGCTTTGGGCTGAAACCATAAGTAAGAAGAGGATGGAAGGGGAGGTAGGGGGCAAGTGGATGTCAATAGTTTTGTCCTTGATGCTGTGAAATATTAAGCTCTTACCTGAGAAGTCCCCAGAAACTGTAGCAACAGATCTCTCTGTTTATGTGAATGTGCCAAACTTTTGTCATTTCTTGGCTTGGCTGTCAGGTTGAGATCTTGTAATGAAAGGTTCTTTGTTTTGGGATTGAGTGGAGGCAAGCAGGGTTGACAAAGATGTTTACACTTCAGAAAATGCTCTGCATTCTCTACAGCATGGAAGAATCTTTTGGCATGCCCCCGTGAACTAAAGAATCCTGTCCAAAGAACACAAAGAATAACCGTGATTTTTTTTTTTTTTTAAACTTTAAAACGAGCAGAGCATATGAGAAAGGAAAATTTTAATTGTAGGTAAGGGCACTAATTTGGATGGCATGATTCGTCAGGTTATTAATTTCAGTAGAGACATCTCTCAACTTACTTGAAGAAAACTATTGCAAAGATAACTACATGGAGATACCAGTTAATATTGAAGCTGTCAGGGTGTCTTGTGTGAGAATGCATTTTTAGTTTAATAAAGTAAGTGAGGCAATGCTATTTTAAGGGTTTCTTTTGGCTTGTTTACAGGAACTGGTAGTAAATAAGGAGAAATACAATTATACCTTGTATTTGATATATACAGCCATGCTATCTATTACTACTTCAGATTAGTCTATATCTTTTTCTGCATTTAGTTTATGTGGCAGGATTATTTAAGAGTGATTTTATGCACAATAGCTTTTCATATTTCTAGAGGTAGTAAAATCATGAATGCTATGAAAAACCTAATAACTTTTGTATATTTGTTACAGGATACTGATATGCCAAGGAATATCCATTAAAAGACAGCTGGACTGTAGGAAATAGAACTTTAGTGAGATGATAATCAAAGAGTAATATCTTAAATAGAGACAAATTCAAATATTCATAGGCATGATCATTCATCAACTGAATAGAGAGCTTTGAAACTCTATACAGAGTGCCCTTCTCAGACAGTTATACCTTGTTCTGGTTATCTTAGCCCTTTTCATCTGACTACTGTGTTTCTTAAAACAAGGTCACCAACAGGATGGGCTATTCTAGAGATGGTATATTCATACTAAATGCGGAGGTAACACAATTTTGTATAAAGCGCACACCTCATTGTCATTAGTTACATTTACATTTTAAGATCCCACCAGGTAGCGTGAAACCACCCTTAAGCCCAAGTGATTCTTTTAGTGTCTGTACTTCGATACAAACCCATACTCAGATGCAGACAGGCAAGTTAATGTGCATGTTTGGGAGAAAGTTTGGGACATAGGAAAAACAATGCTTTTTCTTGCATTCACTGCGTCTGCCATCGTGTGTCCCACAACAGTCAGCTGAGTCCTTCCTGCACAGTTCTCATACGTTGCAAGGTCAGAATGATACTGCAATGGTTTGACCACAGAGGACAAAGTTGTGGCTTTCTCTCTATGACGGTGTGGACAGGCCGAGTCTGGGTAGGTAAAGTCAGGCCAAGGAGCACACCCCACAGTACACAGGCTGCACTGCCTCAAAGGATGGTTGTAGAGAGAGCATCTGTCTTGGAGTGTCATAGCAATATTAATTTTTCAAGTGGAGGGAGCACCTTTCACATTTACTTGATACCAAGAAGTCCACGACAGATTTCATCATCTTCAGGCCTCTGTGTTTTTAATTTTTCTTCTTTGTGGGTGTATGTATTTTGGTTACGTGGACTGTTTCAGGCAATGAGTGCCGATGCTCAATGTGTCTTTCTTGCTATGACAGAAGGGCAGAAGCAGAGACAAATACATCCGTCACAGTGAAACAGAATCAATAATTCAGCCTCCTTTGTTCTGACACAGAAATTTGTTGTCCCACAAGCCTAGAGCAGAGAAAAGACCTGTGCCAATTCCAATTGTGGGGAACATACTCTTGCAACAGAGCAGGTATCTTTCTGAGGGCATTGATTCATGAAGAAGGAAAGTACGGAGAAATAGGGTGTGAAGGGAATTATCAGGAGTTTATTTCACAGAACATCTTAGAAAGAAGAGATAGATGCATGTGTCTACATACAGAGAGCGTAATATCCTTGAATATACTGAGTACCACATGGGAATTCAGCAAGTGAGAAATTATGATAGCATTCAAAGTTGGTTCAGTTGTTACTTGTCCTCATGTCCTTCAGCCTTTACCATTACTATTTTGGTAGACATGCTGATGGAGAGTATTTGGCTGAAATTCAGTGGGAAAAAAAACCCCAAAATAAAATTTTTTCCTCTTTAAGATATGCCTTTTGTTATGCACAACAATAAATTGAACAGGCTGTTACTGGATTTTTAATAAGACCATAAACTTTCTGCTCTATATGTAAAATGAAACACTTGATTTAGTTTATAATGATACAAACACTAAAAGCTACTGTAAAATATACATAATTCTCTGAAGTATGAATTTGATTACAAAGAATAATGCTGACAAAATAAACAGCATATGATGCAGCTAGACAAGAGGCAGGAGGATAATTAAAAAATGTTACATTAATTTATTTAAAACTTGAGGGTCTAATTTCCAGTTTAAACCAATATGTTCTGTGAAAGGCCAGCTTGGAAGGTGAGTGAAGTTACTAACCAATACAAGATTCAGCCAAGGCAAAATATGTATGCCTCTTCCAATCTCCTTGCCTGCAGGCATATGCTTTGTGCCAGTCATAGTTAATTTTGCACTAGAAATCCATGTGGGACTGCCAGCTGGAAGCAGGGCGAATGAAAACAATGCATGTAAGTGCCTCGAACTGCTGGAAATATGATGCTTGGCATTGAGATGTCAAAAAAATTGCTACTTGTTTATTGTCAAATTAAATGCCCTCAGACTAAGAGCTCATCTATAATTGAAGTTTACTTTTAAAGCAAACTTCAGCAACCTCTCTTTCTGCTCTTGACACCCATTTTTATTATCCTGAGAGGGCCTGGAAGTGTGTCGCAACACCAAAGAGATTTCAAGTTTATGTGTCTTCAAGGAATAATAGATTATGATTAGACACTTCATCTTAAGGTGTGAAGTTAAGATCAGCAAGTTTAGCAGGTTTTTTTGCTATTTTCACCAAAAAAAAAAAAAAAAACAAAGAGAAGGAAAAAAAAAGGCTATTACAGCATCATGGAGTAATTGAGGTTGGAACAGACCTCTGAAGGTCACTTGGTCCAATCCCTGCTCAAAGCACAGCTCTATGTTGTTAGTGTAAACTATTTAAACAAAATGAGTTCAACACGACTGAAGAAGGACAGGAGAGTTGATTTTTTCCCCCCTCATCTATCTGGAGTGGGCCTGAAGGGTTACAGATCAGTTCTGATAGAAACAGAGACATCTAGATTTGGAGACTGAAACTGGTGATGCTTATCTGAACCAGTGGTTATGCAAGAAAATTATTTTTTTATTTCCTATCTACTGTCCCTGCAGAATCCATCAGTCTCTTTTCCCCTGTACTTCTCTAATAGCGCATCCAGCATGAATTCATGAAGGTTTCTGTGAAGTGGAAGTCTGTTAGGCTCTTGACTGCACTTTACAGGTGGTGAGGGATCACAGAGGAATCCAGAAGCATATGAAACAGTGCATTAGGTAACCCACTCCCAGTCCAAAATATTTAAGTACACTTTCAGCTAGAATTCAAAAAGCGTGAGATAGAGAGAAGCCTAAAAAGAAAAACAGGTTTGGAAAATGTTTTGTCTTTAAACTTTAGCAAGTTTTCTTATGCAGAGATAGATCATCAGATTAAGAGAGAGGCATATGCTGTAGTTGATCATTCAGTGAAAGCTTATATTTATTGAATGGACTACCACTGTCCTTCATGAGTAATTCCTCAGACCTTACAGATTCTCTTGACAGAATCAGACACTTTCTAGCTTTTATTTTATGGCCTGATGGTCCATTTCAGCTGCTTAGCTCACATGCATTCTTACTGCACCATTTTAACATTTAGATTCAAGAGCAAGGAGTCTCAGTTACTCCCTGCTATTGAGATTTCAACTAAAACTCTATGGAATTGAGTTTCAAAGCTGCTCAGGGTTTAAAGGCTGCCTCCCAGCTACCTTTGGCTCTTCTGCTGCTTCTTGTAGCAAAGCACTGATTTTATATGCACAGCAGCATGGCACAAGCACAGCCTTTTGGGACCCACCCATCTCTTGTATCTTTGGGTGACAGAAAGAGATGCGAAAGGACAAATGCTGTACAGAATAAACAGGAAAGGACAAACTATCCAATTAGTTTCTAAAAAAAATAATAATAACCTTAGCTGTTAAATCTGTCACTTCAGCCTTTTTAAAACACTTTGATTTAAAGTAATATACATGTTTTAACTTTATATGGTTGTCCAATTTTAATAAAAAATAATTCTAGCTGATTTAACAGCCACTTAACTTTGTTTAAAGAAACCAAACAAAAAAAGGTGCAAATTTTTACTATAATTTCTGAAATGTACACTACAATAAATGAATTCATTTTTTCACTTCTTGCAGAGTTTTATGATGCTATAATGCAAAGGCAGACTGCCTGGGCTGGCTTATTATATTGAGCTAGATGATTCCAGTGGCTAATGAAACCTTGGCAAACAATGAAACCGTGGAAACTTCAGATAAAGCAAATAAGATCAATGAGAGAGGCAGAAAATAATTCAATAAAGGCACGATTTGTTAGTAATGGAGGTGGGGGAATGGGGAGAATAGACAAGGAGTGGCAAAAGGAAGCAGCTGAAGCAGTTGAAACTAGTAAGGAATAATGGAAATTAAGAAGAGGGGATGAGAGAGATTCAAAGGATTTCTGAATATTTTTTTTCTCAGGGAGACATAGTACTTTGTTGCAATTGTGCCAGCGATGAAATTCAATATTGTAACCAGGGAATGACACCCAATCTGCCATCCAGATCTTTTGAAGATCGTTCACAGCTTGACTTTTCTATATCAAGGGTCTTGGAAACAATAAGACCCATGTCAAGGATAATTACAAATTTGTTTTCAGTGGACCTGGAGACAGCTCTGTTGTGTGAAATATCTCCCTAAAGAAAATGAGCAGTGACTCAGTGAGCACAGTCTTAGGAAAAAAAACCCAAAAAACCAACCCAAAAACCCCACCAGAACAATTTTTAGAAGAATATGTTCCTAAAATTTCTAGCATGAGTACCTGGATAAATTATATGGAGTAAATTAAAATTCTTATTTTTGTAAAATATTGAGTATGTAAAAAGGATATCCAATTTAAAAAATGTTTCCTATAAATTTTATCTTAGCCTTCTTTCATGGTAACTTGCTGAAACATTTTACTTTCCATTACAATAGACCAGGATATTTGTTATAACAGCTCTGCTAATGAGACATTATCTGCTACACCCTGTAACATGACAATTTGTAATCACATGACTATCCATCATAATTTTGTTTTGCTTTATAAGGGTGGCAGTTCGACGTAATTCAACATCCTCACCTTCTCAAAAGAAGGATTTATGTGGGAGTGCAGAAGAGTGTTCACCTGTTTCCAGAAAATAAAACCTTCACATGGACATGAAGGTTAGGCTGAGGAGAAGAAAGCAGTGGAAAACAGTCATCAGGCTTAATTTTTGTTTCTATGGTCTGAAGGTGAAAGCCAGCTTTTTGTAGCACAGAAGAGAGGGATCCCAGTCTCTCTTTGGGATCCAGGCATTCCCCAAAACAGAAATTTGGTATTTTGTATTAAACCCATTTCTAACTTTTGTACAGGACAAAATTTCCTTCTTGCTCCCCCTCTCTTACCAGGCACAGGTCTTATAAAGGACCCTTTTTCTTTTCATTGTAGCAGCATTCAATTTCATGTCCAATGTAAAGTGACAACTCATTAAACACTATTTATCTATTATTCATCACGAAATATCTTTCTTCACACTACACATAAAATAAAACAAACACAGCTCCAAAATGAAGAGACCTTATTTGTAATATATAACTAACTAGACCAATTTAAGTGCTTCTGTATTGAATATAACTATTAGGCTGATGCATGAAGTTACATGTGTTTCAGCTTTCATAAAAAAACCACAAAATACAAGATATTTTATTGTTGCCTTTGTTAATCTATATTGAATACATTGAATAGATTCACTGAATTCAATGTAGATTCCTTTCATTCATTGAATTCAATCTTTTCCTTACTGCAGCTTCTCTGTAACTTCACCCTGCTAATATTTTTAATATGTGTTGCTATGTCCTGGCAATGAAGAACTATTACGCCTTGGGTTTCGTTTGTGTGGTTGTTGGGTTTTTTTTCCCCAACTCACCTCCTTTGGTTTCTTCCATAGTTCTATTGAGCTGGTAAGAGGAACCATAGAAGTTCTACTTAAAATAATGTCTTAAATCTTTCAGGTTTTTTGTTCCACTTGCTAAGGCTTGTCTACATCTGTCACACGGGCAATCACTTAATGCTTCTTTTTCATTCTGCTTGATTCCTTTTCAAATCCTGTTCCAAATTTCTAGGTAGAAGTTACTCAGCTCTTTTGTTAATGTGGAATATTTTGATTGTGCTCATAAAGTTGTTTTCAATTTCAGTCACTTTTTTTATGCCCTTACTCAAAGATGTATTTCTTCTGTCCCCTCAGCCTGAGTACTAAAGTGATGAGCACAGTATAAGATCAGGATAGGGACAGTCATTTTCTTGGTCCAATAGGTGTGCTGGTGTGCCTGACTGACCTTTCTTTCTTTTTTTCCTACTACTAGCTCAAAGTTTTCTAAGCCCACAACCTCCTCAACCTATTTTTGTTTTGGGTTTTTTTCTTCGTTTTTTTTTTCTCTTTGGGGGGAGGTGGTGTTTTGGGGTTTTTTTATCCCTTATCAAGGAACTAGTTTACTGGAAAGTTCATTCTGAGAAAGGAGAGATGTGACTTTTCATGTGTACTACTTTATAATAATACTAAAAAATTACTATAGCTGTCTTCTGCTGCAGATTGCTTTCTCATTACAGGCAAGGTTTTTTTGGTGTGTGTACAGTGCAGACTTCAATATAGGGAGCCCTAGCTAGCTTGGCTAGTGGAACAGAAAAGCAATTTAAATGATTTATCATGATGGAGCTGTATAGTGCCACGTAGTTTATTGTGCATATGCATAGTTCACTGTGGGCTAGAGCTCCTGACGGGCCAATGAGTGAAATTTATGCATCACTTGAGATCCTCAGATCTCTCGGTTGCTGCCTAACTTAATAAAATGTCTAAATTTCCTCAGTGTACCGGTACAGGTATTCCCTAACTGTTCAAATGCTCACCCAGTCTGTCAAACTGTTCAAAGCATGGATATGTGCCTAGGTGCTAGCTGACCTCTCTGAGTACAGTTTCTTTATTCTTCTGTTTATGAGATCTCAGACCATGCCCACAAGAGAAGACCGGGACTAGAAAGGGCTTTGTGGATCTCTGTGGATAGTGCATGCAATAGCAGAGAGCTGGACTCTATTTTCATAAGTATATCAAAGCCCATCTCAATAGTTGAGGGCTTCTGCTAACTTCCCTTGGACAGTTTATTCCTAGCTGTATTTGTGCTGACATTGTTCCTCAGCTGAAGTCACTCTTCTTTCTCCTTAGTGTTTATCTCCCTGAAGTATTTTAGAAAGAAGAGTTAAATTGTACCTCAGCCTTTGACAGATTAAAAAAAAGCAGAGGTCTTTTAGCCCTCACTCCTGTGATAAGCTTTTCATTGTCCCTATCATCTTAATAGATCTACCCTAATACTCCTCCTTTTTATTTAATATGTCTTAAACTTGACAGTCACTGTATTCTTAATGATGATGTGCCAGTATTGCATTTGCCTTTTAGATAGTTGTATCACATTAATATCACATTAGTTAACCTATGATCAACAAATACAATTAGTTCCCTCTGCTTTCATGACCTGAATTTGAAATTAAAAATAAGTTTTAATTTGAAATTAAAAATAAGTTTTAATTTATATATTTTTAGTTAATGCACAGCCATGTGTACACTATTGCTGAATATCCACTAACACGGCCCTTCAGGTCATTCACCCCTGTGTTTTGTTAATAGATTCTCCTATCTTTGTGACGACAACTCCTTTTCTAGTAATGGAAATCTGTAAAGAGATCAGGCCAAAAGCCAATTTTTGCTTCCCCAATCAATCACTGCAGCCCAGGAGTTTCCTGTTTAATCCCATTTGGTGTTGTCTCCTGTTAGGTCAATTCCTCGCTCAGGTTAGGTTTCTATTAATCTTTATCTTTAGCTAAACTACTAGATTTCAGTGTGTCAGAGTGTTACACCCCAGATGGATGAGTTGTTACTTCATTACCCTACTGTGGGAAATAATTTCATTTTTTAAAAACTCATGTTAAAACTTTACTTTTTTTAACAAACAAAATTGAATCTATAGATAGATGGAAAAATGTGTCCAAAAGCTTTGCATGTTATTTGGGTCATATGAAAAAGTCTATATTTATTGGGCTAAACTTTTCTCTCGAATACAAATAATATATTCTGCTGTTCTTCAGATTTGTTCTCTCCTCTTATAGAAGCTATCTTAAAATACATGCTATATGGCCTGCAACTTAATTTTTCTTTTTTTTTTTTCATAATCCTGGGATGGAGTTGACCTGGTGCTTATAATTTGGAAATATTTAATTCCTTGAGATCTGCTTTCACTTCTGTTACAGTATTTTTAGTTTCTTTATATACACTTTTATTTGCCTTACCATTATCTGCAAGGCTAATGTCATGCTCTGTTAAAACCTGAAGAAAACTATTTATTTAGTTATGAAGCCATTCATTATACTTAGTCTCCACCTTATCATATGCATTTTATAGTGCCGCCTTTTAGATCTCTAAAAAACAAGGTTATGTATCTTCACAACCCAAGGTCATTGACAGCTGTCCAGCTGAGAACACAGTCACTGTATGCATCGGTGCCTCCCAGTACTGCTCACAGAATCACAGACTGGTTGAGTTTGTAAGGGACCTCTGGAGGTCATCTTGTCCAACCCCCCTGCTCAAGCAGGGACACCTAGAGCCCGTTGCCCAGGACCGTGGCCAGATGGCTTTTGAATATCTCCAAGGATGTAGATTCCACGTTCTCTCTGGCCTACCTGTACCAGCGCTTGGGTACCCTCACAGTAAAAAAGTGTTTCCTGATGTTCAGGGGGAACCTCCTGTGTTTCATTTTGTGCCCGTTGCCTCTGGTCCTGTCACCATGCGCCACTGAAGAGAGCCTGGCTGTATCTTCTTTACACCTTCCCTCCAGATGTTTATATACATTGGTGAGATCCCCCTGAGCTTTCCCTTTTCCAGGCTGAACAGTCCCAGCTCTCTCAGCCTTTCCTCACAGGAGAGATGCTCCAGTCCCTTAATCATCTTACTGGTCCTTCACTGGACTCAATACAGTCAGACTGTATCTCTCTTGTACTGCAGAGCCCAGAACTGGACGCACAGTACTCCAGGTGTGGCCCCACCAGTGCTGAGGAGAAGGGAAAATTCATCTCTCTTGACCTGCTGGCAAAGCTCTGCCTACTGCAGCCCAGGATGCCATTAGCCTTCTTTACGCCAAGGGCACATTGCTGACTCCACAGGGCCCCAAGGTACTTTTCTGCAAAGCTGTTTTGCAGCCAGGCAGCCCCCAGCATGTGCTGGTGCGTGGTTCTACCTTTTGGCATCAGACTTTCCCCGTGTATTCTGTGTGATATCTGGCCCTCCAACTCATGGCTGTAATTCAGCTGGAGGGACAGATGCTTAAAAGTTGAATTTTGCAACAGCTTTAATAGCTCTGTCCCTGTATCATTTTAGTCTCAGATTTTAATGGGTCACTTGGGAAGTTACTGAGAACACTAGCTCCTTGAAAGATTTTGTGCGTAGACACACTGATGACTCTGAAGAGCTCTATTACTAAAGCAATAATGGTCATAAACACAGCTTAGCTATTCAGCTGGATCTTAAAAAAAGTGCAACGCATATTTACTCTTACAGCTGGCCAAATGAATGTTAGTGATAAATAAAGGCGTCGCTCCTGTGTCTTTTTAGTTATCTTTTTTCCTCACTTTTGGTAAATTCGCAGGCCTAAGCAAGTTGGTTTCTGTTATTCTGTTATTTCCAGTTATCCTAAACTAAAAGTTTTAGTGCTGAGAACATCTAAAAGTTTGCAGAAAGTAGCTATTTGTATAAACAGGAAACAAGGAGCAACAGCATAGATTTGACCTCATGAGAAACGTCATCTAATGATCTCCTTTCAGAGATAGAGGTTAACGGACAATGATCATATTATTAATTGATACTTTGATTACAAGCTTCTGTTTAGTCCGGGGGGCCGGGTAACAAACAAACAAAAGGGCTATTTTGGGGGATTTTTCTCATCTATCAATTTTCTCCTTCATATACAAGTGCCTGGATCACTTACTCTTTAGCAATGGACATTTTGCCCTCTAGTGGTTTCTCTCGGTTACAAAATGTTCTAGGAAAATCTATTTCTTTACCTAGGAATGCTTGGATTTGATTTTAACTTTTAAACTGTGCACTAAAATTCATCAGACTCCACTTAGATTCTGGTGTGGAGCTGCAAAGAAAACAATTTTATTATTTTGAAAATGATGGGAGTTTTTTTCTTTTGTCTCTGCATCCACTGGTGCACCTTTAAGACTTTACCTTTAATTACAGTATCCTCGAGTCTGGGATATATTTTGTTTACATAGATTGTTGATGGGAAGTTAAAAGTCACTGAATTTTAGTTTGAAAGTATTGACAATGAAATTAGTTGGCAAAGATTTTGCTTTTAAGTGTATCTTTACTTCAAAACAATGACACTATTGACATTATGAATAGCATTATTTGTTGCTTTATTTACAAAACAAAGCAATGAAGACTATATAATAACTGGAGCTGTAATATACTTGATAGGGCAGTATATACCTTCTGCAAAATTTTTCTTTGATTCCATAACAATGATCCAATTATGATTATTTGGGGCATGAAGTGTGGATAGACTGAATGGTTTTATGTTAATTCTAAGAGCCATAGTCGCTGCTTTGGTGCTCTGGGAGTATGAGAATGAAGTGGTATCATTTATATTTGAATTCTTGGGACTCCAGCATACTGGTTTTCTGTTGCGATATTTGTAAGCATTTTTTATTATGTGAAGTTTTGCTGAAGTGAATGGCATGTTGGCACCCTCAATTTATTTGGAGCTGTGCAGAGGACGAATAGTACTGCATAAAATATGTAATATTCTTCTGAAAGATAAGGAAGAGTCCTAATTAACATGCTGGGTGCAGCATCAATTGAGACTAAATATACATGCTACTCAGAACTGTTCTGTTCAAGATAAGCTAAAAAAAAACATTTAGGAGATATTACAAGAAGTCAACTTCAATACAAAGTTTCATTGCATCTGTGAATTCAAGTACTTCCTGATTGGAGTAAGAGAGGTTAATAGATTAATGCTCTTCCAGTTCTCTGCTACACGGTTCCCAAAATGTTTAGTTTAACTAATCCCTGGCAACAACCACAGATGGATTGATGATACCAATGGTTTTAGAACGACTGGATTAGAATAAACCTGGGTTAGGTGATGCTTGAGACCAACAACTGTAACGAAACTACAACCACGCTCTTCCTTACAACAGAATCAAGCAAATTTCCATGGACTAAAATATTTTAAAGTACTTGTGCTCTTAAGACTTTGCAATAAATGAAATGTCAGACTATTCTTTCCAGTGCTTTACTTGCAAAATATTTGTTTATAAATACTTATTTACTAAACCCTTTTCCTCCACTCTAAAATATAGAAGACTGTATCACCCAAAACACTGCTACTTTATGAAATATTAGTATTTTTTGTAGGAAATCCCAATTAGATGAGAATAATGAAGCTTTCCTAGAAAAGTAGTAGAGAGTTCTTTCCCTAAATCGTGTAATTTTGAGCGCTGGTCTACAGAGATAGGACAGGAGGGCCACCAAGTAAAGAAAATTGTTCCTGAGGCTTTTAACTGTTTAATAATAGCCCTGAAGGGCTGTGGGTTTGCCAAAGTGGCATTAGCACTATGGCATGACTTGGGAGAAAGATGGGTTAAGAATTTCTATGGTTCAAGGGGAATCTTCTTAGGAAGCTTGGAGAAATGTATTAAGTTCAGAGAAAATCTCTCTATGGCTTATTTTAAAAAGCAAATTTTTTGGTACCAAAATGTTCTAAAAAGGAGCAGAAATTGTATAATAAGGACTAGTAGAAGAATAGGGATAGAAAGGGTGTGTGTCAGGATTAAAGAGAAAATAATGTATTATTCTCCTAATTACTTGTAAATTTTCTTCTCTCTGTAGCTGGTTCCCTGATTTCCTGCTGCTGTTGTTTTGTTTTGTTTTGTTTTGTTTGGTTTGGTTTGGTTTGGTTTGGTTTGGTTTGGTTTGGTTTGGTTCGGTTTGGTTTGGTTTGGTTTGGGGGGGTAAGAGGGTGAGGGGTTGCTTTTTGTACGGATTCAAGGCCACTTCTTTTCCCAGGGATCTTACGATCTTAACTACCGTTGCTTCAGATCATCTTTGGTAGGCATTTTTGGTAGTCAGGTGGACACTGCAGTTCCAAAACATCATCTGCTGTGTGTGACCACGGGCTCTGCCTAGAGCTGCAAGCAAATTTGGCTGCTCCGACATAGCCCAGAACTGCCCATTCTGTCTTCCTATTGAAGGCTTCTTCCCCTGTAGCAGGAATGAATGAGACAGCTCTGTACCTCAGCACTTCAGGTCACTGATTTATGAATTCCTTCTTAAGATTTACCACTTCAAATATGTGCTAATAGAAGAAGCTGTTAAATTGTGGTGGTTGTGGGATGAATAGCATTCTCACAACTTCTGAAGCACCCCCCACGAGCAGGGGTCGTTTTAAGGCATTTATCACTTCAGTACCACTACTTGGTCTCCCTGGAGTCGGGAGTCCAAGTCTCCAAAGTTGGACCTGGAGAAGCTCCAATGACCCAGAGATTGGAAGATATGCAAGGTTCCTATGAATGCTGCATTGAAGTCAAAGTTAATATTAAAGAAGTTTATTTTGGACAGGCTGGCTTACAGCTGAAAAATGCCACCATTCTTATTTGAATAAAAGAAAGTTTTCTGAACTTTACAGAATCATAGAATCATAGAATCGCTGAGGTTGGAAGGGACCTTTAAGATCATCAAGTCCAACCATTAATTTACCCTGACAAAAACCACTTCTAAAACATGTCCCTAAGTGCCCCATCTACCCTTTTTTTAAACACCTCCAGGGATGATGAATCCACCACCTCCCTGGGCAGCCTATTCCAATGTTTAATAACCCTTTCAGTGAACAAATGTTTCCTAATATCCAATCTAAACCTCCCCTGACATAACTTGAACACGTTTCCTCTTGTCCTATCACTTGTCACCAGGGAGAAGAGGTCAGCCCCCATCTCTCTACAACCTCCTTTCAGGTAGTTGTAGAGGGTGATAAGGTCTCCCCTCAGCCTTCTCTTCTCCAGGCTGAACAACCCCAGCTCCCTCAGTCGTTCCTTATAAGGTTTGTCCTCCAGACCCCTCATCAGCTTTGTTGCCCTTCTCTGGACACGCTCCAACATCTCAATGTCCTTGTAGTGAGGGGCCCAAAACTGAAGGCAGTACTCGAGGTGGGGCCTCACCAGTGCCGAGTACAGGGGGATGATCACTTCCCTAGTCCGGCTCACCACACTATTCCTGATACAGGCAAGATGTACTGTGAAGATGAACTGTGGTGCGGATTTTTGTTTTAATTTTGTTTTTTCCTCCAAAATTAGTTCCCTTATCCCTAGTTACTATTCTTAACATTATAATTTATTACTTTATGCATATTTTAACAGCACAAAATATTGTCATTTTTTCCCCTTTATATATAGTAGGAAAACAAGCATTGAATCAAAAATGAAAATTGTATGTCTGTTTTGTTCTTCATGAGGAGCACCATAAATCTTATGGATTGTTGTCGTATGCTGTAATATGCTTAGCAGTTGGTGATTGTTAATTAGATTAATCAGCTGGTGTTAATCTTCAAACTCTATTGCAAATAGTCTAAATCTTGTATTGAATATTGAAAATTATATCATTATGGGCATTTAAACTGCAATTAAAAATAATTAAATTATCCCAACCAAAGCAAGTGTAGTAAATAGAAGAACAGATTAAACTTGATTTTATTTTAGTTTATCTTTCTCTAATAAATTATGCTAGAGCATTAAAATATCCCCTGGGGAACATTTACTGTAGGTTAATAAAGACTAAAATTATATTTCAAAGTTTTATATCCATGTCATATGAATATCTAGATAGAGGATAAACAGCTTCTAAAAAATTGTTTGAAAACAACAATCCATCATGTTTAGGGAGAATTTTCTTCCAGTTTGCTATGCTAGTGTTTTTGCTATAGTATCAGTGGTCTTAGGAAAGATGAGATCCCCTAGAGACACTCTTGTGTTGTGGTGGGAATGTCAGCCAATCTAAAGAGTTTTTAGAACCAGACTGCATTTATTTCTAAAGAAAATAATTTCCCTTCATTTCACCTGCAGCTATTACATGGCGCTCTGCGGTTCCAGTTCTGACATCCTTCTAACCTCAGCCTAAGGCTGACTGCAAAAATAGCATCTTCAAAAGTTTTAATTCATTAAACTAGCTAAATAAAATAAGAGTTGTTTTCCCATTTTGTGAGCCTTTAGTCCTTGTCAGGACTATGCAATACTTTTGTACTTCTGTGTTGCTGCAACCCTCATATTCCCCCTCCTCTCAAGTTTAATAACTACTTAAGATATCAAGACACTGTAGTTCATGCTTTAATCAGTCCCAGGAACTTTAGATTCAATAAAGATTACCTGCAAATGTACCCAGCATGGCTTATCTCACATTATTTGACCTCCAGAGAGAATTTGAATCCTAGCTCCTAACAGTGAGGCATGCTTGTGAAGAAGGGAAATGCCAAGCTGAGAATTTCTGATATCCTTCCCCTCTCTGGAGGTTATGCACCTGACCGAAGTCTGCAAGCACGTACCTTCACCTACCCAAGCCACAGCCCCAAAGGTGGGGCCTCAGGAAATAGTGGACTGTTGTGGATTGTTTCCCTCATTAATGATTAGAGGATAATTAAAGCTTTTTTCCGGGGAGCTGAAAATCCTATCCAATGTCCACAAAGGATTCAGACCCTGTGCTACGCACCATTTTAAACGATTGCTTCAAAACCTGTTTGAAGGATTTGAGATGAAAAGTTGTACTACAGAGTGTAAGGTGATGCACTTCAACATTAATAACAACATTTGTGCAGTAAGCCCCTCAAGGGAAAATAGGAGCAGAATATAAAGAGTAGACCAAACCTGTAGATTAGTAACTGAGAGTGCTGTGATTCAACCATGAAAATGGACAGTTAAAATCTAAATTGTGTCAGAAGAGATATTTACAGTAAAGAAGGAAAAAGCAAATATAATGGTACGATATTGTCTAGTCGGTTATGTTCAAGAAAGATAAATTGAACCTCTGGGTTCAAGACAGGACTGACAAATCTCCCACTAGATTAGACAACCTGGGGGAGTAGAAGAAATCCATTTTTTTAGATCAGCACAGTGCAGGCTGAGGTATTATATATTTGTTGTCTCTGAATACCTTGAATATTATGAATAATATGACAAAAAGTTAGAGGAGTATTTGTTGGATTAAGGACAATATTTTAATGAAAAAAACCCAATGCACATATTTGACTTTAATTAGGCTTGAATCTGTGGCTCCTTGTGAGCAGGAAATTTCCAGCTAGGTCAGATTATGGAAGAGACTGTATTTTGAATGACCTGTCAAGCTCTGGCTTCAACCTCTGTTTCACTGGTCATACAAAGGAAAAGTATATCCAAAGTTTTTAAATTGCCAAGAACTCTCATTTTCTCATGAGTCTTACTGAGAAAGTGATCTACTGAATTAACCACCTCGCTCCCTCTACTGTTAGTTTCCGGAAGGTTTTGCAGCTCGGTAACAGGCTGTGTAGCTTGTTCGTGCCCATCATTTCAAGTTAGATGCTTCAAGCTCTTTCAGATCACAAAAGAGGTTTCTGGGACAGTGTGTTTTAAGTCATGCTATAAGTGGCTGCTGCCTCCAGCAGCTCCACGCCCAGGGTTGCCTCCTGCCCATGCACTGGAGACCAGCCTGGGAGCTTGAAGACCCAGGGTCTCAGACATCCAGGGGATCAGTCCCAGGATGAACTGTTTACCGGTTCAACCAGTAGGGAAGATAAGTGCATATCCCAGAGATACAGGCACACAGACACACATAGGACAGTGACAAGGCTGGCTACGCTGACTGCACAGACAAGGTGCTTCCTTAAACAGCAGCTACGTGTGTGACTCACTAGTGCTGTAGCTTGGTACTGACAGCATGCGCAAGACACTCAGTAGGTTCACAAGGACACACACATTCGTGGATCCCCCGAGCACAGGCACAGCCCCTCTGTCCACCTGATACCCCTGCCCGGATCCCTCTTAACCTGCCCCATGGGTCCCCTGCTTGCCAGTCAGTCCAGCATGGTGCTTGCTGCAAACACGCAGCACTTGCACGCTTGGCACACAGGCACTCCACATTTGCAGGAGCCCCCAGATACCAGCACAGGGACCCTCTGCCTGCCCAATACCCCTTTCAGGAGCCTCCCATGGCCTTCTGATCACCAGCTGGTCCAGCTTGGTGAATACATGCCCACACCCTTGTTCCTCCCCCATCTCATTCCCTGGCACTTTCTCTTATAAGCTCTGTTTAGACAACTGAATCACACCCTTATCATCTCTGTTCCCAGTCATGACGTAACTGACTGTGTGAAGTTTTATATTGCTGATTAAGTCAGGGAATGGGCATTTTGGTAATGCCCAGGTAAATCAGAGTGGTCCAGCCTGTGGTCTACAAGCCAGATCTCACCTATGGGCAGGATTCTATGACTGTATATATAATTTCTATTGCACCTGTGCATGCTGAAGTACTTGCCTGCATGAGATGTCACTAACAGCATTACTACATTTTGGGACAGCTCCATCGCTCGTGCTGATATGGGACATAAAATAGAAAAGAAGTTGTATCACTCTAGGACAGCAGTTTGGAAATGTGGCTTTATCTGATATACACAATATTGCTTTTGATTTTGTCAGTCACCACCCTCACATTGATTTGATCAGTGCCCTGATCAACTGTCCTCAGGAACATTGTAAGATAGCATATCAACAAGAATGCTCAAGGCTTAAACATTTTAAAAGCGAAAACTTATTTCTATAGCAACATTATGTTTCATTTGCATAAATTCAGTTGCTTCAAGATTTACGGTAGAATGAGTGAGACTTTTGTATTAATTTGTATTTCTGTCCCTTTTTGTGTTGTCATTGATGATGCAATTTCTAATATGTATTTTTCTAAGCAGTACAGTTACATTGACTATAGCAGCAACACCAGCTTGTGTGCCAGGGTGAAAAATGTGTTTTCCTTTTTTGCCTTTGTCTGAGTAAGTCTATATAAGCAATTGTATTCTTGAAGCAGATTTCATAACAGCTGCTTCCAGCTCTAATTCTTTCTCTTACCATCTGTCTTCTCTTAATTCTGCTATTAGAATGGCAAACAGAACCCTAAGGATGCTGTGAGTTTCTGAGAAAGAAGGACAACCTCTAGCAGCCTCTGAACATCGAAAGTACAAAGCTGCATTTGAACTCAGCTCTGCCTTCGTGCTCCGAATGAAGACCTGGGGGAAATGAGAGCTGTGCAGATGTTTTGTGTTGAATAACACAGACTTAGAAGTCTGAAGATGGATTAAAAAGCAAAAAAAGTTTACTTAACGCTTTTAAAAGAAAATTACACCACCAGGTTTCTCAATCTGACTAATTTCAGTAAAAAAAGAATCCTCCTACTAAATCCTGTATTCAAAAGTTCTGTTTCAACTGAATTAAAAAAAAAAGAAGTAAGAAAAGTCTGTGCATATCGAAAATCAGGTTACCACACCATCTTTACTGTAGCACTTCTAACTGCTACAATGAGGAAAAAGTATAATATCATCAGAAAAAAAATATTATTTGCTCAACATACCCTACAGACATTTTAAAGATGGAGATTCTTATAATTTAACCTTTCTCGTAATGGTTTTTACTCAGGCTGGCAACCTGGCAACCCGGCATTGATACTGGGCCCCACACTGTTCAACACCTTCATAAGTGGTCTGGATGATGAGATTGAAAGCACCCTCATCAAATTTGCTGATGACACTAAACTGAGTGTTGAGGTGGACAAGCCAGAAGGCAGAACCACCTTAAAGAGAGACCTGGACTGGCTGGAGGAGTGGGCTAATAAGAACAGTATGAAGTTTAACAAAGACATGTCCTTCACCTGGGATGATATAACCAAACAGCCCAAGTACAGGCTTGGATCTGTGTGGCTGGGGACCAGTCTTGCTGAAAAGGATCTGGGGGTCCCGGTAGACAGCAAGCCAAACATGTCAGCTGTGAGCTGCTGCAGTAATGATGGCAAACTGGATCCTGGGCTGCATCGGCAGGGGTATTAATAGTGGAGATGAGATAGAGACATCATCATCTCACTCTACTGAGCACTTGTCAGGCTATACCTGTAGTACTGTGTCCAGTTCTGGTCCCCATAATTCAAGAAAGATGCAGACTGGAGAGGGTCCAAAGGAGGCCCATGAAGATGATCAAAGGGCTGGAGAACCTGCCCTATGAGGAGAGACTGAAGGAACAAGGTCTTTTTTCCCTGGAGAAGACCTAGAGGGGACCACATCACAGTATTCCAGGACTTAAAGGGCAACTGCAAAGAGGACAGAGGCTCTCTTTTCACAAGGAACCACATGGAAAAGACATAGAGCTATGGATACAAGTTGTACTGGGAGAGGTTTCATCATGATACAAGAAAGTAATTTTTTACAGTGAAAGAAATCATTCAACGGAACAGCCTCCCCAGGGATGTGGTAGCATCCCCATCACTGGAGGTTTTCAAGATGCAAATGGATAGGGTGCTAGATAATCTCATCTAGGTTCCATTCCCCACAAATGGTTGGACCAGATCATCTTTTGAGGTCCCTTTCAGCTTGGGCTGTTCTATGGTTCTGTCACATCTACTAAATCTGTTCTTGGAAGGGCAAGGAAAAAATAACTTTTTAGGAGACAGCCCCAGTGCTTATTTAAGTAATTCTAATTGTTTAATAAATTAACCATTTCCACTGAATTATCTAACTACCTAATATCACCCTTCTTCAGGGTAAGTAGGAAGGCACCGACATATACCTTGACATATACAAAGCTCTACTACTGACTTATTCTTCCAGTTAGTCTTACCATTAGAAGCTACCTAATTTTTTTCTTAACTGATACCTGAAAGGGAACAAACATCTGTGAAAGGGAAGTACTTCATACATGTATGTTTGTTATGTTCACTTTCCACCTCCTGTCTTATTGTTACTAATTTTTGCTGACAAAGGGTTGTCAAGGAAGTAGCAACTGGAATAGTTCACAGTCTGAAATTAACATAAAATTGACAGCTTTGCAGCCACATAAAATATGAGATTGGCAGAGTGATCTGCTCAGATCATGAATCAAGTTGCCCATTTATGGTGCATGTACCATATCCATTATCTGCAAAGTCACTGAAATATGAGAGCAATGATCTCTCAACATCTTCGATTACTTTGTGCTAGGCTTGTCTCCTGTCTAAGTTGTATGTTCATGTTACCCAAGGTTCATTCATCACGTCCTTGGCTATTGATGAAAAAAGCCCATTGTACTCATTTTTAAAGCTTGCAATATCAACAAATATTTTTTCTTTTTAATTTTTTTTCCAAATTTCAATTAAAAAATATAGGCATACTTTACTGCAGATATATGATTACTTAGATCTCTATTGATTCTATTAATTCATATTCATTTCCCCAACAGAATATTAATAACATTTGATGCTGCAAAAAATGAAATCTTAAACATCTAGTCCCATTCTTCTGTGCAAAAGACTGCTTCTTTTTTCATAGGTTCAAGAGTATATTAATGGGGATTATTTTTGGCTCAAAAATTGGGAAAGGAAACAAATTTGTCATGTGATGTTAATCACATGGAATATAAATCACTTTGTAGAGTGAGAATTAGGAAGATCAGTCATGCTTCCTGAGGGGAAAGGGAACAAGGGAGCTGAGTTTTAGTCTATTCTCAATAGAATATTTAATAGCAGACTTTAATACTTCATAGAACTAAATTCAGTGCATCATTTTAATTCTCTCCTGATAGTGTTGGGCAAAACCTGATATTAATTAGATACTACTCAACATTTCCATAATGAAAACCTCATTCTGGCATATAAAGTGTTGACATAAATTGCATTTGGGCATTTTTATGGAGTAATTATTATGTTGTTTTTTTGTAAACTGGCCTCATATGTAATCTGTTAGGGTGACATACATCTTGCCTAACTTTAATAATCTAAAAACTAGATGTATTATCTAAAGGAACTGTCTGGGATTCTCGAACAGTCAGTGGACAGAGAGAGACACAGTCTCAAATGCAGGTTTATACTGTATATTTTAAGTTTGGCTAAACTGCATTTGGAAAAAGTAGCCATTTTTCTATTAAAGGAGGTCTTTATAGCACTGGAAAATTCTAGAGTAAAAGCTAAGATCTAATCAACATTTGTTGATGGCTAAAGTTTCATCTTTCACCTTCACACAAGCAATCATTTGATTAGCAAGAAGAAAAAACTGCTTTTAGTTTCTGTGACTTTCCTGATATTCTCAGCACATTGAGAAAGTTTTATGGGCCTTGCATCCTCTGTAATTTTCAAAGCAGAACGTGGTTTCACTTGACAACAAAGCTTAGCCTGTCTGTGACAGATCTTATGTTAGATGTATGCATGAGGATGTAATTATCACAGGTATGTCTTTAAAAGTTTGTCTGTAAGTTGGAGCCAGGGTGATGGGTCGATTTACAAGAACTATTGTCATGTATTGTCAAAGAATGAAAAATGTCTAAAGGTAGTTTACTTACTACACTTGTGATACATGCTATTCTAATATGACAACAATAGAGGCCACTATGGCTCCAGAATTCAAAATCTGAAGGAGCCTATAAATTACTATTTCCTAGAGAACAAAAACAACAATAGTGTTTTCAGGTAATATCTTTTAAATTGTAGTAAAACATGAAATAAATATGTCTTGGTGATAGTAAATACCACTTGCTTGAAAGTAGAGTAAACCCAGTGCAAATAAGATTGTTTTTAAATTAGATTATAAGTTTAAGTATTATATAGGAGGGTTAAAGCATTAGTATAAGAATAAACCTTTTCATTTGGGAGGTATTGGGCAACATTATTTTTTAAAGACTTTTAGATTAGAATGTACCTTTTATTTTTTTAAGGGAAATGGTCTTATGGCTCTCTGGTTTGTATTTTGGAGAATATACATGGCACTCACTACAAAGGCAGAGAAGTTAGCATCACTGTTTCTATGTTTATGCTGTATTGAAAAATATACATTTAACATTTACTCCAGTTAATGCTGGTTCAGATCCCACTAGTGGGTATGAGGTAGTGGAGTGGGTATTTATTTTATTTTATTTTATTTTATTTTATTTTATTTTATTTTATTTTATTTTATTTTATTTTATTTTATTTTATTTTATTTTATTTTATTTTATTTTATTTTATTTTATTTTATTTTTGTATTTATTTTACCTTATTCTATTTTATTTTATATTCTACCAGTATTATTAGGTCTTTCAAAGGAGCAAGGCATCATTATTAAAAATTAGGCTACTAAATGCATAGGTAGATACACGTTGAAGTTTACGCTGAAATGTTATTTAAGTCTTGTTTTTGACACTTATATGGAAACTCTGAAATGTTAGCTGTGGTTTATTCTAAGCACTAAATACTGGTAAAATTAAGAAGTCTCAGGGATTTTGCTAGACTTGTAGAAACACAGGATTTGCTTATTTTCTGTTTGTTACTGTGGTTCGATATTACAACTCCCAGTTTCTGAGCACAGCCAGGGGGAACAAGTACAAGAGTGGAAATTTGTTCAATGTATGGCAGACTGCCCAGTAATTAGATATGCTTCTTTTTAAATGCATCATCCTCATTTGAATGGTTGCTTCCTTTGGAATTTGGCTGGGAACTGGGTGGGTTAGACTGGACCTAAAATACAAACTGATGCTTGTCCACTTAACATGCACCATGTGGGCAAGGCTTAAATTTGCACAGAGCTCCCATAAAGGCAGTGATGCTCAGTACTGCCACAACCGCAGAGACTAATGGGGACATAGCTGAATTGTTATAACTTTGATGCCTATCGGTTTCACTAGGCAAATGGCCAGTTGCTGGAGGAGCTGTCTAAGGGGACACAAGATTTAATGGCGATACCATCAGTAAAAGTGTCACTCACTGAGTCGGAGAAGATGCATATTTTTATTTGGGTATCGTCCAACAATGAATTAAAGTAATTTTACACAGTGCATTGAACAGTCATCAGATGGCAGTTGGCTGCTTTCAGCTTGAGCTGGATTTAACTGTCAATTTACAGATGGGAGATTTAAATCCTTGCAAATGAATTCTGATATCATTTCTGTGTGGTAGCTAGTGAATACCTTTAATTTTGAAATAACTTCAGTGAAACTCTGCATTTAAGTCATCATGTTATTTCAGAGTTACAATAGCAGAATCTAGAAAGAAAGTAATAGCAAGCTTATCTTGCTTTCCTTCATCATACAATTACATGTGCTGTGGATGATACCAGAGATCATGAAATTAAATGTGACAAGTCTTAGAGTAGCTGGAAAGTCCCTCTTTGTCTTTTATGTTTCCTTTCCAGTGTCTAATGAATTCTGGATTTTTTCCCATTTTCCCCATGTATGCCCTCTGTGTGGTTGTTAGTAAGCTGTTTAACATACCCATATCTACATATCAGATTTTGCTCACTATATACCATGTTTACACATGTTGACAGAGCTCCCTAGCTGAGGTACTTTAAATGTGGCAAAAGGAGAGCTTTGCTCATAAAGCCACATTACCTTTGTCAGGTCATAGGCTAAGCTGAGAAAAACCTCTTGTTTGCTGACATAGCTGTATCCATTCTAGAGATTTTGCCAACTTGTACCAGTCAGGCAGTGTCATTTTATATTTTTAGACTTTTTTCCCAACATAGCTACATTGACAGAACACAGCAGTCTCACCTAAGGAGTACATCTGTTCTGCTGTGATGCGGTTGATTCAGATAGCTCACAATCTATAGCTGATGCCTCATATAATTTATTCATATAGTTCATGATCTAGGAATCTTGCATTCCTTCCCTGTGTTTATTTCTTGCTCTCTTGGAGAGCCTCTGGAACAAAGATTTACGTACTCCTTACTCGACAATCACGACGATACTGAAAGAAAAAAACAACCCACCAGAATGTGAACCTTTAACCTTGGTTGTGCAAGTGGCATAGAATTGGAAATTCCTTTTAGGTGCAAGGATTATCTTTTTATAGATTAATATATCTGTGATTCAATTTCCCTTAGGATTTCTCAGTCTAATACAGATGCTTTCATCCTGGCATATTATCAGAACTAGATTCTTTGCTACCGTGGGTTGTTGTGATTTGTCTGAAAACCTGCCCCACTCTGCAGCAACAGCACTGCCTCAAGACAGAGCAGTTGTAATTTGAGGATGCTAACATTAAGAGAATTAATCTGCCAGCCCCATGGACTGATTCCTCACCTGCTCAGGCTCAAGCTGTCATCTGTAGGGCCAGGTTTGACCAACATCACCACATCAGTCAGTCAGTCCTGTTTTAATGGCCATCAGCAAGGCGAAAAATGACAGACAAAAGGCAATTACTGTAAGAAAAGCGTTGTTTGAAAAATGACCTTTCTACCCTGTACTTCTGTGAATGTGAAAAGTACAGTCTGTAGTCTGTTAGGTTTAAGAAAGGACGGAAGTGGAAAGATGCTCTCTCAAAGTCAGCACCAACTTATTAGGAGAGAGAAATGAATATCCTGTGCTTTCTGTAAGAGACAGAAATGAGGGGGACAGAGGAAAAGGGGTTAAGCAAAATTAGACATAGTCACAGGTGATTAAAAGATCTGCCTAAAGCACTTTTCTAGTCCTACCACATGTCAGTCACTAATGCTAAAAGTAAGGCATATGCTTATGAACAGCAGGGACTAGAGGGGGATGACTGTGCTACGTGACACCACATGATAAAACAACACACTAGACAGTTTCTCTATCAGCAGGGCTGTAACTCTTCAGTAGCTCAAATTAATGAAGGAAAGTTCAAAATTCCTGCAAAACCAAGGAGAGAGGCTTTGCTGGTGGCACTGCAGGAGGAAGAGGCCTTACTTTCTCCCAGTGATTGATTTTGAATAGTGTTCTGCCACATGTGTACTTACCTCAGTCCCTATCACAGCAGGGAAACCACTATTTATTTGTGGTAGAAGACCTACCAGGGAGGGCTACTGGCTTGTCAGTCTGGGAGTTTACCTGCAAGGCTCTTTCATCCCTGAATGATATCAAAAGAACTGACTGCAGCACCACTCACTTAAGAAGAGTGATAAACCCTCTGCCAGACCCTTATCACTAAAAGCATGGTTTGCAGGAAGTAAGGGAACTCAGAAGAAGAGCAAGGAATAAGAAACTGAGAATGAGTTAAAAAATGTCCTGTCCAACAAAAAGGTTATTTGTGTCAGATATCCTTTTTCTGATAGGCAGGTTTGGCTGTGTTTGCAATTCTATTGCAGTCTTCAGAGTGCTCTGAATATAGTAGCAGAGTTAAACCTTGTCACCTTTGAATGACATAGTTCAGTTGAATGCTTGTAAGGTGAACAGTTCATTGCATCTCTAATACAACATTCTGATGCTTTTGAGGCAAAGATCAATAATTAATGTTCCACTAGAGACCTTAATGGCACAGTTACCATCACGCATTGTTCTGTTTTATAATGGTGTCTCTCATAACACTAACAACTTATATAAGCATAATAGTGGTAACGCTTGAAAAAAGCAAGTTAACAAAAAAAAGCTCAGCCTCCTTCCCCCATCCCCTGCTCTCTCCCTCTCCTCAACAGTGGTTACTTATACCTGTGAGGGGGATCCTAAGGCAAAAAAAGCATTAGATAGTTGTTCTTATAGAACACAAGGTAAAATAGTCCACAAGGAAAGGAAAAGCCAGAGGTATATCATGCCACATAAAGACAATGCATTCTCATATAAAGAACACGCACAATGAGTTTTTATGTTGTCAGGTTTGTTTGCATCATGAAGACCTAATAGACTTAGGATACGTCCTCAAAGAATAGACAGGATCTCAAAAGCTTAGGCATCGAACATGCAGAAGGTAATAAACCAGAAAAATCCTTTCTGGCACTCTTTATTCTTTTAAGAAAGCATTTAGTTGTTGGTTTTTTACCCCCCTTGAACTTGATTCCTTGAAAACAAACTTGCATTGTATCAAATGTGGGGCAGTACAGGCCATTCATCATTAAAATTTTACCTTTACACTGAAACTCCAGTCAAATATCAGTAAAAGAATGATAGGGCTTTGTATTCACAAATGCTCACTTTAGCCAAAGTACCTTTAAGTTTCCTCTGTAGTTGGTGATGAGGCAGACCCTGCTGCAGGAAGCAGGTTTGAACCTTGATGTAGGCTACTGCCCTGAATCATTGCAAAACAGGTCCTCTAGCAGGTGATTCAGAGTAGGAATCTAATTTTCACTATTTCATCCATCGAGCACTAGAGCCCATTTTTTTTTCCCTAGGTATGCAAAACATGTTGTTTTAGCCTCATCCTATCAGCATGTTCCGAGAAGAAACAATTTCACTGGAATTTTGGACCATCCCTACGCGTTCAGTAGGAATGTCTGAACTGTATAATCAAAGAGTGATTTTCATGTCTTGATATGCTCCATTCTTCCCTATGAACTCCGTTTCTCCTGAAAGGAAATGTGTGTGTGTACGGATCAGGAACGGATCAGCAGTCCACTCTGAGAGAGATTGTGCCTGGCATGAGTGGGTAAGGACTGTGAAACATGAACATACGTATTTCTTAGTTTGGACACAGCCAATACATCAAACTAAAGTTCCCAGAGAGGCTTCCTGTGTCTTCTGCTTCCCCTCTTTCTCTCTTGTGCATCCAGCCACCAATAGGAATGATTTTGCCTTTGATGAAAAATGAAAAACGTTTCTTATGCCGATGTACTTCTGCAAGGAATGATTTCACTTGTGTACAATTAAACCAAAGTAAGTAATGAAAATATTCTTCATTGGCTAATCCCGTCACACTTAATATATTATATAAACCACTTCTTATGATGGGTTAACACATCATTTCATCAAGCAATAAATATATACTCTAGTAAATAATGTCCCAAATTAGCTACACTCACTGTGTTTTTCAAAAGAGGAAAATGAATAAGGTAAATTTTAATTCAGATATTAATGACGAAGTAATATGTGAAAAGGGTCACCCTGGTTAATATTGCACTCGAGTCAAAGGAAATGCATGGATAATAAATTTTAATGCATGTTACTGCTATTCTTCTTCACAAGTTTGTTTCATTTTAAGAAAGGTTATTTTTCATTCTTTTTGTATAAGTATGGAGTTTAAAATCCCATCAAAATAATTTTAAGGCCTATAAGCCTCGATTCCCACAGGTCTGCAATATTTGGATGATGAAACAAGAAATTACCAGGGCATTCAGCACTAAGATTTAAGTTGTGTTTCTCATAGCATATTGACTATGGACCAAAGTGGAATCATTGCAATGCTGAGATCTCATGTACTAAAAATAAAAGTATATTGCGGCAGAATAACGTAGCCAATGTACCTTATGTTACAGCATTTAGTTCTGTCTTTACACAACTGCATAGTAGTATAAACAATGCAAGTTTTTGCCTGAGACATTGAGTGTACAGTTATTATTGAACGTGCTTTCACTGAAATTTTATATTTTATTTAGTGTCAGTTTTTGTAGTTATGTTCACTCAATTTTTTAATATGTATGTCAATATAAATTCAAAGTACTGTATTTTAATGAAGAATTTAAATGATGTGGTGGACTCAGTGGTAAAGGACTGGCAGGCAATGATGACTGTGACAGCTACATAGTGGTACTGCACTGTACATACCCATTTAAAATAGCAACCAATGGCTAATCAACTATTACCTCCCAAAGCTGGCATGTTAGTAACTACAGTGATTAGTAGGGATTACAGTGACAGATAAATTCAGGATTATTTTGGGACAAGAACTAGGCATAAACAATATCCCCGTGCCGGTGGGGAATCCATATAATATTGATAGTCTTGTTCCAAAAGAGCCGTCTTGTTCCAAAAGAACCATCTTGCTCTTGAAAGAAAAACACAGTGGAAGATATATATATTTGTGTGCTAAAATACAGGAGAGTCTGTTGGAATATTCTTGTTACACAGATGTATTAACAGACAAAAATAAATGTTTATATAAGAATATCTGTTGATTCACACAATAATTATGTCAGTCATAGGTTGCACCAGTGACACCTGCTGGGGATATTCCTGTCCAAGCTAGACTGTTAATTTTCCAGCACTTCAGTCATACTAATGCAACTCGATATGGGACCGTACTGATATGATTCAGGTTAACAATAGAAGAGATTACTAGTTGATTTGTTTTATACCTTAAGCTTTTACCATGTAAAAACTTTTCCTTGAAAACAATTTATCATATCTAAAATATTCTATGTTTTTAGCCCCTTTTTTAGCTGTGAAGCTGTATAAAGTTCTTTGAAAATCATCTGGGAGCAATTGCCATCTCCATTAATACCTTCTTTATGTGATATTTTCCTCATATAAAGCCCCACAGTTTGCACTGGACAGTGCTTTCCTGTACCACTGCCTTGGGAAAAAACTTTAAATTCCAGTAAATAGCTGAAGCAAGGTACAAAAAGCAGGGGAGATGGGAAGTTGGGTGTAACATTGCTTTAGCATCTTCCTTCTGACTGCAGTCTTTGATAATGCCTTTGCCAGGGAACACCCATCAAAGAACTTTATTTGTTCTGATTATAGAGATGGTGATTGTGAAGCAGAAAGGACAATCACATCTGCTCAGTGCTATCTCTATGTTCTTACAGCAGAGATACTCTTCTGTCATCTCTCTCCTGTGGTCTGGTCCAGGAAGAATACAGTTTTCTACCCTCAGTCCCTCTTCTACCTACAGCTCAGTAGCGAGACCTTGGTTAAAGGTTTTTCTGACAATGTGCTTTGGGTATCTTCTTTATTTAGTAATTAAGAGCACTAATTGGCACATCTATACTATTGTGATGGAAGGAGTGGACAGAGGAGGGCGGAGAACATCTGCTATCTAATTTGTGGTCTTTTCCTGTCAGAGGCTCTACAGGGGGAAAGAACTCTGGAATGTTGCATGAGTAAATTGAAAAAGCACCTATTTTCCAGTGTAATCAAAAGATCAGGAGCAGGTTTTCCTCTCTACCACATTTTGAATTGCTCTAAGAAAAAAAACTGGTCTGGGACTAAGTCTAAGTAAGTTAGCATGCCTAAAATAGGTACACGAGTTTGCTACATGGCCAGTTCAGACTTCAAAGGTCAGCAAAGGCCATCCGGCCAATTGAATGGAAGTTACTTATACAGGGAACAAAGATCACTGAGGAGGGCTTTTTTCAGCTGGCACCTAAAATAAAAATTATGTTAAAGGGTGCAAGACTAGATCCTTGTTGGACACTAACACTAGTAACAATGTAAAAAAACCCCACAGCCTGACTTCCCATGGATTTCTGTGTTTATCTGGATGCCTATCACTTGTTTAATCCTATGCTTTTCCTCTTAAGAAAGCAGTGATGAAATAAATAATATAAAATATAAATATGAATGTATATCAAAGTGTTGAAATGGAATAAACAATGGTCCATTTGGAAAAGAAACATATTACAGCAAGTGCTGAATTATCTTTCCTTGTATTACTCAGTTTTCTGTTTCTACAACAGAGACTGAAATGTGACTGCCTTTAATATTAGTAGTTCTGAGGTATCTCAGAAAGGACATCTTAAGTCCTGTGCTATAGTCTGGGAAACAGGTTGTTCTCTTGTTCCACTTGGTTTGATTTTTCTAATGGCTTTATTGATAGTGACAACATACTTTAATTCACCTATTTACAGCCTTCTTGTACAAACTGAAATATGAGATGGTTAAGAGAAGGTGTTTGCATATATTCTAGATTCCTTAATTGGAAAAGGGTTTGATATAAGTCCAGAAAATATCACTATTCTTCATGTTGCTAGAAAGTTGTGAATGTTTTTCAAAAGATCATGCAGAAGACTGATGACATCTGTCCTGAGTTTTCGGTACTAACAGACAAGAAGGAAATAGTAAGATTGTAATGGAACTACGAAGTAGTACGTGTCAGCTTGTCAGACAAAGACTTGTACTACAGTTGTATTCAGCTGAGCAAACTAAAAAAATACTTCTTAAATGAAGAAATCAAATGCCCTTTTTCAACTGCTTTTGTTGAACTGGAATCCTGAATTGTGATGCAAAGTTATTGATAAAGCGGCTTAATTTCCTGGAGGCCAGCTTGCATTCTGCTTGGGAAATATCTTGAAATTAGAACTGATATTGGTGATGAGACATCCTCAAATACAAATGCTAAGGTTTTTTTGGCCATTGAATCTGTCCAAAATTGTGTAAGAATTAAATAATTCAGCAAAAGCAGTTATGCTTTGGGCTTGATTCAGTGGGCTAAATATAGGCAACTTACCTATACTGTTTGAGATGCATTAGGATATCTAAGTCATATGTAGGACTGGCATAGAATAGAAAATGTATGGAAGACCAGAGTTCTGGACTATCAGCAGAGGACAAATAGTATACCAGGATGCAACAGTAGAAGGAAAATAGTGCTACAGATATATTTGCTAGGCAAATGAATGAAGATCCTTATTTTTGGTGTAAATAATTCAGAAAAATGAAAATATAGACTGTCAAGACACCTAGGATTTTGAGGAAGAAAAAAAAATGTCAAAGAAAATGCAAATAGTGACAGGTACTTGGTGACCTAAATTCAGAAAATGAGTAACATAGACACCTCCTTTACGTAGATATTTTATAGTGTGTAGTATTCAATATCTGAATAACGTCAAGAATCTTGAATCTTTTTGGATCTCTAGTGATTTAATCAGATTAAAGTCTTCTGTTGATGGCTCAATTATATCCTGCATTTGATAGAAAAGCTGTTGAGGTGTATAAAGAAATACATAACAAAGGTCCTAAAAATTATCTGGGAAAGTTCTTAAACTACCCAACAAATGTTGTAAATATAATTTCAGTATTTTATTGCTGCTGAGTTACTAAAGAATGATTTAGATTTTTTTCAGTAATCAATTTATGTAAACAGGATTTGAACCCAGTTTTGATGCCTGGGGTATACCACTAGGTCCTGGCCTCCAACTACCCTGATTCACTGACCACCAGCTTTGGGCCCAAGCCATTTAGCCAGTTTTCAGTTCATCTCACTGTCTCCTCATCCAGTATATACATCAACAGCTTGTCTATTAGGATCTTATGGGACACAGTGTCAAAGTCCTTACTGATGTCTAGGTAGACAATATCCACTGCTCTCCCCTCATCTACCAGGCTAGTTGTTTCATCATAGAAGTTTATCAAGTTGGTTGAGCATGACTTCCCCTTGATGAGGCTATGCTGACTACTCCTGATGACTTTCTTGTCTTTTGTGTGACTGGAAATGGTTTCCAGGATTAGTTGCTACATCACCTTCCCAGGGATCAAGGTGAGGCTGACTGGCCTGTAGTTCCCTGTGTCCTCTTGAAGATAGGAGTAACATTTACATTGCTCCAGTCTTCAGGAACTTCTCCCAGTTGCCATGATCAACAAAAGATTATCAAGAGTGGCCTTGCAGTGACATCTGCCAGCTGCCTCAGCATTCATGGGTGCATCCCATCACAGCCCATGGTCTTACGTGTGTGCAGTTTGCTTAAATATACCCTGACCTGATCCTCTTCTGCCAAGGGTACATCTTCCTTACTCCAGATTTTTCCCCTGGTAAAAAATACACAAACAAACCAAAAAACCCCAAATAGAGTTCAGTCTACAAGTTAGTTATCTATATACAAAATAAATGTAGAGCACTTGTGAAATTTAACATTTTATGCTTGTTGCAGTCTTAATAATTAAGTCTAATATCTTATGAATAATTAAAATAAGATTAAATTCAAGAGCATTCCTTCACTTATTTGTATAGTGTGCTGTAGCAGGCAGGTAAGTAGCATAACATTCCATATTGCTGTAGAGTTTTGCTGTAAAATTGAAAAATCCCTTAATGTGCCTCATTGCATTATTGTAATAAAATGAAGGTGAAATGCATCGTGCATAGCAAATGAGCTCAGGTGATTGTCCTCTGTGTGCTCCGGTTTCATTAGCACTGCCCAAGGAGCACTGGAACTGTTAACGTCACTTTCCCACACTATACTTCAGTCATTACTGTTGAGATAGAATCATAGAATCATCTAGTTTGGAAGGGACCTAACACTGCCAAAACCATCACTAAACCATGTTCCTAAGCACCATGTCTACGCATCTTTTAAATATCTCCAGTAATGGTGACTCAATCACTTCCCTGGGCAGCCTGTTCCAATGCTTCATAACCCATTTCAGAGAAGAATTTTTTCCTAATATCCATCATAAACTTCTCCTGGTGCAACTTGAGGCCATTTCCTCACACATCCTATCGCCTGTTACTTGGGAGAAGAGACCAACACCCAACTCCCTACAACCTCCTTTCAGGTAGTTGCAGAGAGCGATAAGGTCTCCCCTTAGCCTCCTTTTCTCCAGGCTAAATAACCACAGTTCCCTAAGCTGCTCCTTGTAAGACTTGTTCTCCAGACTCCTCATCCGCCTTATTGCCTTTCTCTGGACTCGCTCCAGCATTTCCATGGCAGAATGTGTTCTGCTCAACCTCTCCAGGCTGTTCAAACCACAAAGAGAAAGTATTGCTGGAGCCGTCGGAGGTAAACTTTGTAAGATTTTGTGCAAGGAGACAATCCCTAAGCACTTAGTTTCAATTTTGATGCTGTATTCAGTGCGAATACAGCACTGAATAATCCTGCTCTTATATGACCACTTGTCTACAGCAGAATCAGTACTGTCGTACAGTCCTCTCTACCTTCACTGATTACTGTGATATGCAGGTGGCTGAAATCAACAGCATCACTCAGGTACAAGTCCTTTTCTTTTTGTCAGCAGAAACTCTAGTTTAAGTTTATTTGCAGCCATATACCACAGGAATATGTTGTGAATTTCCTCAAGGGTAAGGCTACCTAGGTAATTCTGGCCTTGCAAGACTCCACACCCTGAAATGTCCCCGGTACTGCCATTTTGTGACCTGTGAAGTTCCACCCTCCCCCGGCATTAATCATTGGTGTAATTAGATTCCTCATGGCTCTACCTGCAACTCCTGCTAACTTCTTGCCAACTTATCACTTTGTTATTTGTTATGTTTTACGTCATGTCCAGTGGTTTCTTCTGTTCAGTTAGCTTAACCTCAGGCCAGGGTCATTTGTCTGTGTGCCTTAATGGAGAGACTCCTGGGAAAGCACTCTGAGAAGAGCTATATCAGAATGCATCTTGTATGTGACTCCCACATTGGCCACCAGTGGCCTAGATCAGTGATGGACAAATTTTTTGCTCTGTGGACCTTTAACATCCAAGAAAACATTTCATAGATTACTAAACACTGTTTTAATGATTTAATGGAAACACTGGGGAAAAAAACAAACAAACAAACAAAAACCACTCTAGAAATGGAATGAACTACTTACAACACCTTCTTGGTAGGAACTGCAGATAGAGATGAAATCACTATAAAATATATGATTGAAAAAACCTGCACTATATAGTTAATAAGCGATTGCACAGGATATATCAGGTAAGTCCATGGTTTTGATTTCGTTCTGGTCAACATTTTTAATTACAGCTATAAAAGATACAGCATGCTTTCCTGTACACTTATAAAACCTCTGGATGTTAGGAAGCTGGGAGCGCCTGAAAGCATGTCAAAGAGTAAGATCACAACTCTGAGTGACTTAGATTATTTTGAAAATTTAACAGTGAAGATGAATTCAGAGTTACAGATAGGAAATTAGAAGTGAAACTGTGGGTGAGTGTCTGAAAAGGTGAAAACACCACAGAGAGAAATATTGAAATATACACTAAGGTGTCAATGTACTGCTGTTGCAAAAGGTGAGTCAGAACATGCTAATAATGGAGATAAATGCAAAAATGTGGGAGATAATGCCTGTTTATTCAGCTTTCCTCAGTGTTGATGTGCCTGGATCACATCCATAAAATTCTCCTATCACATTTAAAGAATTTTCTAGACAAAATAGAAATTTCTGAAGGAAGCAATAAGAACATGTCTGTCCATTCTCTACTAGGTCTAGATAATTCTGCTTCTTCTCAGACCTGATAAAGAAATACAGTGCTCCAAAGTTTACTTTTTTCCCCACTATATCAGTCTAAAAAGACATTAACTCTCCATACAAACTTTGCCTCTCTTATGTCTTTACCACCCTAGTGAAAAGAGGATTATAATGAGGACATTGACAATGCTTACACTCTTCTTATAGAAAACAAAGGGTAATTGACTTTATCTGCAGAATGAAGATAGGTTACATATTGGGATTAACCTTCTAACTGTGAGGGTAGAGAAGACTACTTAGATGATGTCCTGGTAAAACTTCTTCATACTCGCTATGAGCACGTCAGAATATGTCTGCATGTATGGTAGTATCTAAACTGTTCTTAAAAATCTCTCTCTTTGTATACAGGAGACATAGGTAAGATTGTAGTTTCCTGAAAGGAAAGGCATAAAATAACTCTAAAAGGTCTTTTCGGCCATATATTTATATGATTGGATTTTCTGTTGGTTTTGTTGTCCTTTTTTGAGGGGTGGTGGTGGTGGGTTTTTTTTTGTGGGGGAGAATTTTTTTTGCTAGGGTTGTCTTTAGAGAATCTATCCCATTCTAATTTAATTTTGCAATAAAGACATTGTAAAGTAACACTTTAGGACAGTATTTTTAAGGTAATAAATGTTTAATTTAATTCTTTGGATGGTCAACAAGTGGATTTTCTATGCCCTGTTTAACTCTATCTTGTTTACTTTTGACCCAATTTAATTAACAAAACATTTCTTTTAAATCTAGCATATAGACTAAGCTTTCTTTTGCATATTAAAGATAATGTCACCGTGCACTGCTGTCAGACTTACGGTCCAGTGCCACGCTAGCTGACATAGAATAATTTAGTATGCAGAAGTGTCTGAATAGGAAACCAAAGGAAGAGCTTGTTTTCTTTAATTATTGAATTGATATAAATTATAATTAACATAATGGTTAGAATGTAATTACAGTACCATACAATAATTTATTTTGTGTTATGTACCGTGTCCAATTTGCTTGTGTTAACCCCTAACCTGCACATTATGACTTGGCATTATGCATTTATAATAACAGATGTTAATTTTATTTTTGTAATTACCTGAATATGAGATTCAGGGTAATTATTTGTGTAACTTTATTAATAACATACAGTTTCAAAACACTGCTAAAGAAAAAAAAAGTATCAGTTTATAAACATTTCCTATACTAAATGTATCTGTTTTCATATTACTTTAATTAACTGTAACCTGCTGTTTGAAAAAACAGTGGAAACAAACTGAAATTAGAAGTAAACAGGAATTCCAGCAGAGCTATTTCATGCAAAGAACACTAGAAATCTGGAATAAATTGCCAAAAGCACTGATGTGATCAATATAAATGGATTCATGGAGAAGAAGGGAGAAATTAAAACTGCAGTGACAATACATAAGGGTGAGAAGGATATTAATTTAGAGAGCTTGCATACTTGGGTCTGATTTACTGAAGTAATTCCTTAATAATGTGTTTCCCTCACCAGTCCTATATGTAGATTCACAGTGTTACCATCAAAATCATTTGTTAACATAACAAAAGCTCAGACAGGGTCAAATTCAAGGTCCAGAAGTTCAAGCTAGGGAAGAGATCTTTCATTCTGGAGGCAGACAGTACAATAGTTGTTGGGTGACTGGTGATTTGTTTACTATATATGCTGACCTAGCATTCTCAGTGGCACGCTTGGAGATTTAGAAAAGGAAATAATTCAGTTACACAGTACAACAAGGCTGCCACAGGTCATGGCCATTAGTGGCCTACTAAGCTTTTTATTTGACAGAACCTCATAGAGGAAAATCTTTTTGCTGATAGTGGCAAAAAATAACATTTCATCTACCACATTTCTTTAATTTAGAGACCTTGCTTTTCAGAGGGAGCGGGCTAATAATTAATAAAAAATATGTTACCTAGGTAATTTTAAAAATATTTGAGGCTTAGCTGGGATCTCATGGTATCATCTAAATATCTGCAGTAATTAAATATTGCGCTCGGAGGATGGTTCATACACTAATTAGCAAATGCATCAACTGAGTAGCACTGAACTGGATTATAACATCTCCCTCATTTCTTCTACATAGAAGAGAAAAAGGCTGTGGGTTGGAGAAGGGATAGAAAAAGACTGCATTCCTGAAAGGTTATCAGAAGGTTGAAAAAGCTGTGTAAAGAAGTATATTTTGAAAGGTTATTTACATTTTAATGGATGCATGAGAGATGAAAAAGTAACTGTTTTCCCTGATACATTCAGTTTTTACAATGAAACACATCTCAAAAGATGTGTATGTGTATATATATATGTAAACATAGCTGATTTTTGAAGACTTCAGGAGCTGGACTGATTTGAAACATTTCTTTAACAAAAAAAAAAAATCATTGGCCAAATGGGAACTCATTTTGTTCTATGATTTTATTAATGGAAACCAATTTGGATAACTTGTTGTTGTTGTTATTTGCAGCTAAGAAAATTTTATAAAAACAGCTTCCTAAATTTTTAGTGAAAAGTAACCTACTAGCATTTTTCTGGGTTCCAACTGGAGACCAGAGTGAGACACAACTCTGTTCTCTTGCCATTTGGCTTAAAAGATGCATTTTTCTTCATGTGAGAGATACCAAGAGTAGAACCTTACAGAAAAAAAGTTCTATTTTGTCATCTTTATGTAAACATCTGCAGGGCTTTTGGAAATCTGAGGTCTGCTTAAGCTGATGAGAGTTAGTCATGTGTTAACATCTGGTTTAATATTGCCTATGTGAGGAAAGTGCTTACTCATCAGCTGTAACTCTCCTTAAATATAAAAATATTTTAAAATAAATAAATATGTATCTATTAAGGATTGTTTTGTTTTTGTTTCTGTTTTTTTAAGAAGTAATTTTAAAGATACAGGTCAAAGTTATGGTACAGGCAGAATTTTGGATGCAGAACTGTTTGGTTTACAAACCTGGGTTTACTCCTCCAGGCTACACACTAATTCTTACCATGACTTAATGAGTCATTGCATGAAGTTGATAGTTTAGTCAAACTAAATTAGGCCCTTACTGTATTAGATGTTTTGTCTCACAGGAAAATTTCAGTGCTTTATAACTCACAGTAGATGATTGTAATACAAGTTGAGTGACATATATGCCTGTGTGACTTTTAAATTGCTTGAAAAGATGAGCTATTGATAGATAGCTATTAAAAGTCACTGTAAACAGCTTAGATTGTCAAACGAGGGAACTGTTTATTGAAAAGAGTAGAGGAAAAAATCCCTAATGATTGTACTACATCAAGAAAAATGATTTGGAACCAGCATGAGGCTGCAGTAATGCTTTCCATCTTGGGATTTCATTGCAAGGCTCATATATTTCAGCACACTGTCACAAACCCATAACTTGTGGAATCAAGAGCTTGTATGAGAATCTACCTGTCATATTGGCAGAAGCATGCTTGGAAATGCAAATTAAATGTGCTATTAAAGCTGGAAAACTAGAAGACAAGGGGAAAACATGTAAAATGTTCTGTAAACTTCAGAACTGTTAAACCAGTGTGTGAGTTTTGAGTCATGTTTTTTTGAATGCCTGTGGCTGCCAATATACAGAATGCTTTCAATTCATTCAACAATTTCAGTTCATGCTTTCATATTCCAGGTTTTTCAGTGAAACCAAAATATAACCTGTGTTTCTGACAAAAGGCTTCCCATTACCCATTACCTATTTTCTCAGTTGGGTGTTAATTAAGAGGATCTTCCATATAACCAGAATTTTAGATTTGCCCATGACACAGTGCTGTCTGTCAATTTGCTTCCTCTTTTTCCATCGTTAGTCAAGTCCGAATTTGAATAAATACACTGGCAGAAACATTATGTTGAAGGAACAGAATTAAGTTTGCTAACCGACCACCCAGTAGTTAGGAAATTCAGAAATATTTTGCTTCTGCATCTCTAATTTCTCTCTTTCTCGTCTATAATGCAGTCTTAAATTATGTGATTGTACTGTGGGGTTTTTTTCCTGCAGTATTTGCTTCATTCATCACACTAGAGGGACCTCATCAGACTGAGGAAGTAAAGGAAGTAAAGGAAGCTACTGAAATTTACAAACATGAAGTGGACGTACCATAAGAGCTCAGAAAGGAAAGACAAAAGAAAAAAAATGCAATTTTTTCAATGAAGACTGTGATTCTAAAGTTGATGTCATTAAAAGCGTTGTAGAAATAAAGAGAAGAGTTGGGAAGTAGAACTTCACAGAAAAAACTATTATGATATTTAAAAATTATTCAAAAAATCATACCAAATTATTTCAGTTGGGAAAACATAGCCATAGCCAGAACTAGAGTTTCCAAATGAATATTTCTTTGCAGATAGTAGGAGATTAAATCCCCCACTGTCTGAATCATGTGATAAGAGGGTCTTCTGATAGGTAATCCCACTGACTTGTTTCCTTGTGAAAATAAAACCAAAAACTTAATTGAACAGGAACGTGATACCAGATGTGAAGACTAGGGTCAAAACTGTTTGGAGGAAGATCGTGGTCTATGAGCTTCTGCTTATATTGTTTATATGAAGTAGAACACGGTTTACAGGAGGGATTTCAAATGTCTTTCACACCATCTGTTCCTAAATAATCCACGGTCTTTTAAGGATTTTGTGAATTTGCTTTTAGCTTTGCCAAATTACCCATATTAGAAAACCCCCCACATATTTTTCCCAATTTGTGGTTGACTTGCTTCCAGGATAACAGAAACCTCATACACACCCATACATCTCTCCTCAAGTTTGTAACTGCAAATTGTCTGCAACTCCAAATTTGTCTGCAACTCCATACTTGTAAGTAAATATTGGCCCAAGACAGTAAAAAAGAACTTTGACTTCCACGTTTCATATTAAATGTCAAGCGTGCTTTGAGATAGAAACAACATCAAACAGGTGGCAGAAAAGGGAGAATCTAAATGTGTTTACAGATCACAAGGGATGTGGTACATTTTCCATCTAATCTATTTAGTTTCGCATATATCTCAGAATGCCAGGGTATCTAAGCACAGCATGATCCATAGGTTTGCATATCGCTCAAGATGTACGATCAGATCTCATAAAACAGCAAATGTTATCAATAAAACATGAAACAAAGTTAATTACAGGCTTCCATTCAGAGTCACCCTGCCGCTCATGGCCCATTACAATGAATCATTCCTAACATGTAGGAGAGATTGACAGAGATTTTATAAACTTTCCATTCTCAAAGTTTTCCCTGTGTAATAAGTGCCTGCTGTACACTAGGAAAGTGATTAAGTATCAATTTCATGTAGAATAAGGAATAAATGTTTAAAAGACTAATGAGACACTATTTTTACTGCTTAGAGTACTGTGACTAACCAATGAGTCAGATGAATGCCTCTGTCATTCTAATTAGTCATTGGATGAGCCTCTTTTTTCCTTAAACTCTCTAATATTTTTTTAAGTAACTTTAAAATTTTCAGGAATGCACTTTTTGAGTGATGAGACCAACAATTTCTTTTTCAAAGGTCCTGCTGGAACAAACATATCTTGAATGTTTGTGTGAACTTGTGGGAGTCTGAATGTAAAGTCATTTTACCTTGCCATTTCTTTTTAGGTCTCTGTTTGTATGTCACTGTCCCATCTAGGATGCACATGTTTACAAGCCTAAGTTATCTATTTCTGGTATTTAGTGTCTTACAGACCTAAATAACTGAAAACTTTTTCTGCTACTGCAGTCTGTCTTTGGTCCAGTGTAGCAGAAAGTGCTAGATATCTTCCTTCCATTTCTGTAACCCATTGATTCAATTAGAAAGAATGTTGACTCCTTTTTTAGCACACATTCTTGCCAATTGTCTAAATCTGGCATGTTAAATGCATGAATGTTAGTGCATCTTCTGATGGGTTAGATAATCTCACTTAATGAGTTTTCTAACAATTCACTGATATACTGAAACCAGGATGGTGAATGTCTGTTCAAATTGTTTGCAACCTGTTTGCACACGGTTCTATACGTAGCTAGGTAATTCAGCGTCTTGGGAAAATTATCGCTTGTTTCTTTGCTTTGGTTTCACTTCACCAAAATGCTTTAGTCCTTTATGAAACTAATTAAAGGTGTGTTGTTTTGCCTGTGTTAAACTGCGTTAGTGAAATCAATTGTTATAATTTCAAGTACCTGACACAGTTGTGTCAAGTAGTATTGGCTTATTGTCCCTAATACTAGTGCTCATCCATATTTCATTTAATATGCCTCAGTGAATTAAACATCTTCTCCTATCTTTACCATTTGTATTTCTTAAATATAAATTTTTTTAAAAATAAAAAGTATAAATTTCAGAAAGGTAGTTGATATAGTTAGGATAACACTGTCAGTCAAATTTACTGTGAAACTAGTTAGTGCTGCAGCTTTGCCTTTTTCTGGACTGAAGTGGTGAGTCTAGACTTAGAAGTATAATTCAGCCTCCTCTTGATGTAGGTATATGCTGAGAGAAATGAGGGGTCTTCTCCCCACTGTCAGTCCTCCGTTACCCACTGGCTACCTAATGAGTGCTGCTGAACAAGGGGAAGTAGGCCACTGCCTGTAAAACCATCTAACTCAGTAATCAGTAGGGGTTTTATGTTCTTTTTTGTGTGTTATTGACATAGATGGGAGTCTGTTGCAGCTGCTAGCTCAAACCCTGTTATTCTAGCTAAAATGGTGTCTTTGGGTTTGGTATTTCTGAGTAAATCTTCATTTTAAAAGGCTATCAATCATCATAATAGCAGGTAAGTTCCCCCTACATGCTATGGTGCTCTTGGAGATTTCATCTCTCCATATGACTTCGCATCGTCCATTGCTTTGACCTATACCTCAGTGGCCTAAGTTCTTTCCCCTTTAAGATAGAAGTGAAGATTTGGGAATAACATAATGACACAACTGAGATTTCTCTCAGAAGTGCCTCTACCCCAGTAACTCATATAAAACAATATAGACTTTTAGAATAATTTAGAGAAGTACATCTAATCAAATGACTGTCTTCAACTTCTGATGTGACGTCAACACAATTTGGTATCTCTAAAGAGAAAACAGAGAGTCATATTCTCTTTTGGTATAAGACCAAAGGTGTATGTATTTGTATTTCTATCCACATAGATCTCAAGCCATCATACACCAGACCCAATGTATGTAAAATCTATCTTGAAGAAGCCCAGTCTCTATATAAAAATTCACCTAAATAAATGCTTCCATTAACTTTAATGTCACATTTCCCAAGAGACCACAAGAGAAAATTTGACATTTATAGTTTGTAAGGAGAAAGACAATTGATATGTGTGGTGTTCAACAAATTTAAGATTAATGGAAATGCTTATTTCATAGTCATGTTAGAAAAAAATAATTATATGTTTTTCTTTGCTGCATTGCATTTCAGAAACCAGTTTGATTTAGAAGGGTGTTTTCTGCTGCATTTAGAAATAGCCGTTAGGGAGCAAAATAAGGTACATTAGGCAGTATAAATTAGGTTTGTTTTAGAAGACTTGAAACTAGTTAGACCTCAAATAGTGTTGCTTGCCACAAATTCTAGGAGGTTATATGTGAGACAATGTGTTATGTTTAAAGAAGTTAATACTCACTGGCCTGGAGGCCTTTATTTTTTATCACCAAGGAGTGCAAATAAACCTGCTTGTTAGGGCAGAAATTTAAAGGTCAGTCCTCAGATGTCGTAAATCATAGATCTAGGAAGAAATAGATTAAGGAAGCCCAAAATACTGGGTCAGCATCAGCAGCACAGCAGTGTTGCTTTAATTCTATAACAAAGAACTGATTCCAGTCATTATTCTGTTCCTCGGGGAGTAATTTAATTCTAGTTCAGCTCTTAAGAAAAACATGATATAAGTTATAATTCTAGAATTTTATTCCGTTTTGGTTCTTACCCTTATGGATCCATATTAACTTTAGCTCTTCCTCTGGTTAAACAGTACATTTAATTTCATTTTTGTCAAGGGATAAGTTGATGTTTCTTAATTTATTTTTAAATCAGTACAGATTAACTTTATTTAAATGCATGTATAATTAATAACTACCTTTTTATGCAATTTTAATACTATGGACTCATAGGACTGCATGAATTTTGAGAGGTCATTTAGACTTATGATCAACAGGGATCCACGTTTATGTAACTTCTAATATATATTTCCATAGGTTTCCAGTTTTGGAGATCAACGCTTTCCAGAGCAATCTAATTCAGTGCTCCACTACCTTTGCAAAAGATACATTTTTTCCAATATCTAATCTGAATCTGCTTTGCTGCTATGCAAAATTGTTATCCCTAGTTCTGCCTGCCGCAGGCATGAAGAATTCTATTTAGGAAAAAAATATGTATTTATGCTTTGCGTGTATCATGAATATCATCCTGCAATTGTCTCTTGCCTGTAGTCTTCTCTACTTCAGGCTAAGTAACCTAGGTCGTTCAGTTGTTCCTGAGAGGGTTTGCTAATAGCCCTCTCACCTTTCTTTTTTCCCTCTCACTTTGTTGCAACTAATAGGGACTTTCTTGAAGTATGATGCCCAGAATTAGAGTCAAGGCTGCAACTGTGGCCTTGCAAGGGCTAGACAAAGCAGAATCTGCTTTATAGGCTGTGAAGCGGACTAGTTAAGCTCAGCCCTGTTCTTGGGCTGATTCCTATTATCAGTGTTGTTTTATTCTTATTCTTCACAAAGGTTACCTTTTGCATTGCAATTCTCTGTCAAGGGAATGTACTTTCTATCTCCTTGTTCCCACTGAAAAAACATCCTACTTGTTATTCTCATTAATAGACTCTTCCCAGTGGTGTCTAGTCACAGAACAACAACATGTTGTTGTAAAGGCACAAAATGAAACACAGGAAGTTCTGTCTGAATAGGAACCCTCCCTTTTTTTTTTTTTTCCCTTTCCTGTGAGGGTGATTGAATGCTGGAACAGGTTTCCCAGAGAGGCTGTGAAGTCTCCATCCTTGGAAGCAGTTAACCCAACTGGACACAGCCCAAAGCAACTGTCTCTAGCTGACACTGCTTTGAGCAGAGGAATTGGACTAGACAATCTCCAGAGGTCCCTTGCAACTATTCTGTGATTCTGTGAAAACAATGCCAAATTACATGTTACAATTACAGGACTGTCCTTCTTGGCAGAATTAGAAGAAACAAAATTCTCTATTGCTAAAATATCTGAGACTGTTGAGTCATGGCAAGAGTGTAAAGTGTGTTGTTTTCTCCTTACTTTTCTAAAATCTAAGATTTGCACAAATCTAAGTATAAAGGTTAAAGGAAATCCTTATGAAATATTTATTTTGTTAACTAGTGTACAGAAATGATTAGCAAGCTCAAACATGTTTAATTAAATGGAATGTATTTTTCATGTGAAGAAGAAAATTTAAGTTTGAATTTGGAAATATGCAGGTTTGTCAGATACACTGTTGAATAAGGAAAAAAGGCATGTTGGTTCTCAGTGCTTTAACAACCAGTAGATAGCTGTTCATCTTGCGAAGCATAAGCCTTTAACTCACTTTTAAATAGCCACTTGAACATAATTTTTCTTTCGGTGTACGACCTGTATCTATTGTCCATCACATTAAATGACATAAAATGCTCATTTCTAAAGAAAAAGTAATCACTGACACACTAACTGCTCCCTTGGATGTGATTCTTCACATGAAATTATGCTTACTCCCATTTCATGAAAGATCATTATACACTTATTCCAATACCCTGATAATGTGCTTTGTTCGGAACAACGCCATAATTATAGTTGTATGTGTGGTCATGTGTGACTGTGAATTGTTAGAGAGAAGCTTAGAGAAAGATAAGCAAGAAATTTTTTTTCCTAATGTAGACCATTAAGATTTCCAGTCCTCCAAACTAGGAACTAATCACTGCACTTCCATCACTACTTTGATCTTTTTGGATTTGCTATGTTTTAATTTAAAAAGTAGTTACCTTATTTGGGTTGAAAACCAAATAAAACAGAATGAGATTTTCCACTGACCTTGAAAGATATAGTTGTTGGACTGATTTAGAATCATAGAATCATTAAATAGTTTGGGTTGGAAGGGACTTTTAAAGGTCATCTAGTCCAACCTCCCCTGCAATGAGCAGGGACATCTTCAACTCAATCAGGTTGCTCAGAGCCCCGTCCAACCTGACCTTGAATGTTTCCAGGGATGGGGCATCTACTACGTCTATGGAAAACCTGTGCCAGTGTTTCACCAGCCTTGTTGTAAAAAATGTCTTCCTTCTATCTAGTCTAAATCTAGCCTCTTTGAGTTTTAAACCATTACCCTTTGTCCTATTGCAACACGCCCTGCTAGAAAGTTTGTTCCCATCTTTCTCATAAGCCCCTTTTAAGTACAGAAAGGCTGCTATGTCTCCCTGGAGCCTTCTCTTCTCCAGACTGAACAATCCCAACTCTCTCAGCCTGTCCTCATAGGAGAGGTGCTCCAGCCCTCTGATCATTTTTGTGGCCCTCCTCTGGACCCGCTCCAACAGGTCCATGTCTTTCCCATGCTGAGGAGTCCAGAGCTAGACGCAATACTGCAGGTGGGTTCTCATGAGAGCAGAATAGAAGGGAAGAATCATCTCCCTCGAGCTGCTGGCCATGCTTCTTTTGATGCAGCCCAGGATAGAGTTTGCTTTCTGGGCTGCATGTGCACATTGTCAGCTCATGTTCAGCTTTTCATCCACCAGTACCCCCATGTCCTCCTTGGCAGATCTACACTCACTCCCTTCATTTCCCAGCCTGTATTGATACTAGGAGTTGTCCGGACCCAGGTGCAGAACACTGCACTCGGTCTTGTTGAACCTCATGAACATCTCGACCTTGTCTAGGTCCCTCTGGATGGCATCCTGTCGCTCAGGCATGTCAATTGCACCACTCAGCTTGGTGTCATCTGCAAACTTGCTGAGGGTGCACTCGATCCCAACATCTATTGCATTGATGAAGACATTAAACAGTAATGGTCCATATACAGACCCCTGAGGGATGCTACCTGTCACTGATCTCCATTTGGATATTGAGCCATTGACCACTACACTCTGCATGCAACCATCTGACCAATTCCTCATCCACCAAACAGTCTACCCATCAAAGTCCTCTCTCTTCAATTTAGAGAGAAGAATATTGTGGGGGCCCATGTCAAAGGCCTTAGAGAATTCCAGAGAGATGACATCTATAGCTCTTCCTTTGTCCACTGATGTAGTCACTCCATCATAGAAGGCCATTAAGTTGGTCAAGCAGGACTTGCTCTTGGTGAAGCTGGCTGTGTCTAATCACTTCCCTGTCATCCATGTGCCTTAGCATAGCTTCTAGGAGGATCTGTTCCATGGTCTTCCCAGGCACAGAGGTGAGGCTGACAGGTTGGTGTTTCACAGGGTCCCCTTTACTACCCTTTTTTAAAATGGGTGCAGTGTTTCCCTTTTTCCAGTCACCAGGGACTTCACCTGACTGCCATGACTTTTCAAATATCATGGAGAGTGGTTTGGCAACGACATCCACCAATTCCTTCAGGACTCTGGGATGCATCTTATCAGGCCCCATAGACTTCTGTATGTTCAGGTTCCTCAGGTGGTCATGAGCCTGGTCTTCTCTTACCGTGGGAGGGACTTTGCTCTTCCAGTCCCCGTCTCTGTCTTGCAGTCCGTCCACTCGAGAGGTGTGGGAAGAGAGATTGCCAGTAAAAACTGAGGAAAAACTGTTGTTGAGTACCTCAGCCTTCTTGTTGTTTTTACCAGTTTGACAGTCTTGCTTATCATGGGGGGTACACTTTCTTTAACCTTCCTTTTCTGGCTGACGTAACTGATTTCTAAGGTAGGATCTTATCTTTCAATGATAACATATTACAGATATGGGACAACTTGCCCCTGATCACAGAAGAGAGTTTGGGAAGGCTCAGTCTAGGAATAGCAGTACTGCAGTGATAAGCACACAGGTTATTTACAATAGTTTTACAGTCATGTTTACTCTTTGGGTGGGAGTATCTAGAATTATTCAATTACGAAAATAGCTACAAAATATTTTCTGATTTTTCCCCACTAAAGTTTAGAATATGAGGGGTTTTTAGCTTTTCTCTTTTCTTTGTTTTCCTCCTTGAACATTTTTGCTTAGTCACACTCGAATATTTTGAAAAGATCTCTCCTCTTGCCATTGTTGGAGGCAAATTACAGGGTTGTATGGACCATAGGTAAGACCCAGCATTTCTTATGTTCCAGCTCCATCTTATCCCCTTGGTCAATCATTCTGTACATTCATATCATCTCTTGTGTCCTCTTGCTTTTGTCAGTTTTCATGCCTGTAAATTTGATGCCTGCAAATTTGATGCCTGCTCTTACTTCTGTTTCAGCTTATTTTTCATAATAAGGAATGATTTTTTTCCAAACCTATTCAGAGGTTTATCATTTTCTCTTCATCTATATCTTTCACAAAAAGAGACATATAGCAGGATATAACTGGGTGGAAAGGAACTATATTGCATTACCTATACTTTATTATAGAACAGAAAGATCTGTCAAGGCATATGGCTTGTCTCATAAACTGTAAGATCATATGACCTATTTTTTATGTGCTGGAGGACTACACATTTGTTTACTGCCATTAGTAATGGTTTTCTTAAAGCAACAATGGAGTATTTTGGAATTTATTGGAGTTACCTATGGGTGTTAGTGTTACATTTTTATTTTACAGATTTAGAGTTAGATCTATACTTGATTTGAATGACTAAAATACAAATGTACCTTTCTGCAAAATGCAAAACTATGTTACGGTTTGATTTCTATATGTTTCAGTTAGTACTCCATACTGTCTTCTAAGGCACTTCATTTGCTCATCTAAAGTTGATACGTATTTTCACTTACCAGAGGTATTTCAAGAACTGCAAATCCTTCTGATTTTTCTGAAACAGATGTTTCAAAATATGATTGAATTTCTCACGAAGATAATTCAGATCAAATGCTAAGAAGGAAAAAACTCACTTAAAGTAGCTTTTCTGCTAGTTGCATGAAAGTTACATGATGAAAAGAATTACTTTTAAATTTATACATTTATATTTTATGTCTTTCTGCCTTCGGTATTTGTTGCAGTATAACATAAGGTAACAGTGTGATTTTGTCTTCTCTTAGATGAATGTATACTTTATGCCATAGAATATTAAACTGGATTACATTTTGTTTTGCAGAACTATCCACAATGTCAACAAATGAAAATGAAATGATTGAAATGGGAAACTTAACTTACCACTTTCAGGGATAACTTTTTAAAAGGAATAACTTTTGAGAAACTTAATTTCCTGTTGATGGGCTGCTACTGAGCTATTTGAAAATAAAATTCCTTAATTTTATCTTTAGAGGGCACACCAAATCCAAGGCTTATGCTGAGGTATGGTATTATTAATGAGATAGATGTACTGGAATTGTACTGCTGTGGTCACCGGATGCAAAACTTAATACACGAAGCTCAGCTAAATTAGTAACAAGAAACAAATTAACTATATCTATCTGTTTGTTTAGCTTCTTATGTATTTTAACTATGAGTAGTTTTGGTTTTGTTTTCAAGAGCAATAGAGCATGGGTAAATTACTCTTACATTAAACAACCTTTTTTAAATCGACTTTTGAACTGGTAGCTGAAACCATTTTTTCTTATTGCAGCTCAATTTGTTTTTACAGAATTTGCAGGTTTTGGGGATTGAGAGTAGAGACAGCTCTTTCAATAAAGATGGGATTGGTAAATCAATACGTACTAACACTAGCTGAAGTTGGCAGTGGATATCAAGACAGTCTATGATATCAGTCTTTATTTCATTGACATCTGCATCCAGAGCCCATTTATGAAGTCATGGTTTTCCTTCAGTCCAATGCTTGTTTCATGGAAAGCTGGAACTCATCTTGTAACCTCTGGATGATTTCCTCATAACTGATCTCTGTCTTTCCCTATTTGCTCCAAGGCAGAAAGTGCCTTTAGTGCCTCTTTTGTCTGTGTGTGTGGTAGTTTTTGGCAAAAAAGGCTCTCTCCTTTCTTCCCTTCATAGGAAAATACTCCTGCTTCTTTCAATCCTTTGATCTTCACTGTTTTCAATCATTATCAAACCTTCTTTTCATTTCTTTTCATTTCAAGGGATGTCAAAACAATTATCAGTTAGATATTCTGATTCATTCTTTTATCTTGCTGTGTATTGTACATAAACTGATAATATACACACTTTTTTTTTCTTACTACTATATTCCCTGTTGATTAATTAATTTCCTTTCTTCGTCTTATTTTATGCTGTTTTACTGAAATGAAATTGTTTTAAACAATTATATATCTGCAATACTTCGTAGTTATTTATGCTTGACTGTGCAGTTTTCTTCTACACATGTGCATTCACCTTTACTCTGTTTGGAGAAGTCTGTTGTTCATAACAGCAATGTTTTTCAAGCTAAACAAATAATTGATGGTATATTCTTATTGGCTGGCACAATTAATTTGGGTGAACTGCCCACAAATCAATAAATCCCTCTTTTGTATTGCAAACATGCAGGTTGTTCTTCTCTGGCTATTGATATTCTCCTGCTTTCAGGGGTTTCAGTGCTCAGTATTTTCAAACTATTTGCCAATAATAAAGACAAAGAAGTACAGTACATTGCAGCACTTTAGCTGGCACAGGAATACACCCAGACATATATGAAATGTAATAAGGAAAAACATGGAAGAGTGTGATTCACTGTTACCCTGTCCCACAGTACTAACTTAAGATATTTTATTTATCTATTTTAATGCTAAATGGACCCATTTAATAAAATAGCTGTGGTAAGCAGAAATCATACACTCTGGGGTTTATCTACATTAAATATGTGAAATTATCCACTTCTATTTATCACAACTGATTTTTCTCTAGCACAAGCCAGGTAATTTCATTTCTTCACTGCGTTCATCAAGAAAGTATTATTAAAAATAAATATTTTTTTCCTTTAAAATATAAAAGAAACAATCCAGATTACGAATTATTTTATACTGAAGAAAATAGGCAGGGGTGAGACCCTAATAGCCAAGGACCTGTGGGAAAGGAAAGGCTCCCTTCAGCATCTTTATGAATGATCACAGAGAACACATTATAAAAATATGTGTTCCTGTGTATGTATGTGTTTGTATGTGTTTGTGTAATACATATTTAAGAGAGCAAAACTAGATGGTATCCTATGTATGGGGTTGCAGGCTTGTACGAAAGAAAAAAGGCATCTGCAACGTTGTGAAATCTCGTGTGAATTCTTTAACCTCACACCTCTGATCAAAGCCTTGCACTTCTAAAGGAGAGAAGGCCGCATAATAACGTTAACCACCCCCATGAAGATCTTCTGCCAGAAACCCCTGCATTTGTTATCTTACTGAATCCAGTTACTTTTCCAAGTAGTCTTCTAATTATTATGCGTCCTCACCGTGAGCCCCTATACTTGATGCCATGTTATAAGCCAAGACCTAGAAAACTAGCTGAAATTCAGTACCTACTTATTTAATCTAGATTTCTTTGTCATGGTAGTTCTCATCAGTCTCTGTGTAGCTTTGCTGCTTTGATGATTCACTTTGTTGCAGCTTTGAGAACAGCTGCAGTAATCAAAAACTGAAGCAGCGTACTAGGTTTTTTGCTGCTTCCAGTTTATGAAAATGGCAGCTGACACTGTAATTTTGTCAACTGAGAGAATATGACACCTGAAATGTTTCTAGAAGGAACAATACTCCAGCAGGTACAGCTTGTGAAGTTACTGAAGTAATTTTTGGAAATTACGTTTTAGTAGCTGTAAAAAGTGGAAGATGAAAAAAAAAAAAGTATCATTTCAAGGTGGTAGGTTGGTTATTGTTATTAGAGCACCGGAACATCATACAGCTCTCTAGAAATGTGTAGCACATAAATGGATCATATTCTGCTAATTTTGAAAAAGGTTTTCATGTAAAAATAATTTTAATCAGATAGAAGATTTCTTTATGCTTGCTTTTCAGTCTTGCTATGGCATTCAAAGAAGTAGCTGAAAAAGCATGTGCCTTTAAAACAGTAAAAGTCCCTTTCAATGTAGAGGAAAGAGATCTGAATAGTTTTTAACAAACTGTCCTTTCTGACATTATTTTTCACAGTACATTAGATACCATCTCTTTCCTGTTAAAATATCTCTTTATAACTAGCCTATAAAATAGATGAAATTTGTTGCAGTGGGATGCTTTTCATTTCTTTGCTGCCAGACTTCATGTGACAATTCTTCATCTACTTCCTCCAGTGAATTTGACTACAGAAGAGATAAAACACTAGGGCAAAGATGAAAAAAAAAAAAACCAAAACAACCCAAAAACTTTAAGGAATTCAGAATACAAATGGACCATTTTTAGTGTATATCTAGTTTATTTATAAATACAGTCTTTTCTGTGATGCTTGATGATATACTATCAAGTAGCACAGACTGCTTTTCTTTTCTTGGGCTCTGGACTGACTTTATTACATGCACTTTGCACAAACCTTACAGAAAAGGGACACCTTAGAAGAAAATTTGTGGTTGGCCCAAGGTCATACTGGAAATCTAACCTTCTGAATCGACCACTCTGAAAAATTAAAGATCATTTCTCATTTTAAACAGTTCAAAAATAATAAAAAAAAGAAAGGACAATAATGTGAAAATGCAAATGTCATGGAAGATTTTGGCTTTGAAACAAGCTTTTGTGATCTGTGTACCTTTCAGTGGTTCGGAAATACTGTGTACACAGAGGCTATAACTTATGAGGTTTTGTGGAGCGAATATTAAATGAATGTTTGAGAGAAGAAAAATTGATGTTGTGATTGTCCAGTCCACCATACCCGCATCTGAATAAATAGTTCAACTTTCTACACTGCAGTTCTTCATTTTTTGCTTAGAAAGAGGAGTGTACTTGAAATGGGCATTGTATTTGTTCAACATGTGACTTTAGAAAAATATAGTTCATTAAGAAAGAACACAACACTGAAAAACAGCACAGCAAGCCCATGTGAGTGACATGAGCTGAAGCTATACAGAAATCAACATTAAAGAGCTTGATGGAGATTTACAACAATGAAGAGTATATATTGGAAGGAAAAATTGTCCGGATATCTTTCCCACCCTCACACTTCTTTGTAGTACTACCTAGTATTGTGCAGCATGGTATATGGTTGTGGTTTGTATTGAAGTAATCATGCTCAGACTAGTCCAATAATGACACAGGAAAAAATATTTTTATAGTAATTCATATAGGCAAATGTATCAGTAGAAAATACTCACACAAACGCATCTAAACGTCCTTGAGTCAGATAGCAGCCTCTGAGTTAGTGGTACTCAACACAAGAAGACCTCCATGGAGGCCAACACTAAAGGAAGGGCTACTGCATTTTGTTTGTAGCAATCATCTCCACCACATTATAGGGGTCACGTGCGCTGAAGATGGCTAATTCTGGCAACTTGGATAACGCCATGCTGAATTTTTAAAGTTGCTCTAAAGGCAGTCTGGGAACCTACAGTGTGAAAAGGCTGAACCTGAAACTTGAAGCCTGTTCATCTCCTAGATTGACAATGCCCTTCTGTTCCTATTTTCTGTTAATGGAGTAAAAGCTAAGTATCTTTGACTAGTAGAAAATGAGGTATTTTTTGTATCATGTGATTCTTTAATTGATTTCTCTCACGAGTATTAGGAAAAAGGATTGCCTAGGAAATAGACGATATTAGTTACAGTACTTTTAATGTGCCTATGATAACAGCCACAGTATGATTAAACTATGATTTTTAATCTGATTTGGACAGGTTTTGGCTAGAGTGCATTTGCTAACAGAATAGCAGCAGAAGAGCGCCAGCCTGCCTTGTTTCCACGCTGGCTCTCCACTGATCCTTCTTGTTTATTCAGCAACTAGATCAAGACATAAAAAGCAGAAATTATGTTAGTTTTGGTTTACATTAAATTTTGATCTAGGATGTTCCCTAGTTGCACCAATTTAAGCTTTGGCTGTTAAAAGTTATTCTTAGCCCAGTTCAAATTTAAGCAACCATTTTGACGTGGTTGGTGTGGTATTTGTTTTCAATGCAGATTTCTTGACATAGTCATCTGTGGCAGTCATGTCATGTGGAGATAGAGTTCTTTAAAGCCATTTAGGTGTTATCCTATCAGAGTAAACCTGGAAATGGCTTCTAGTGTGTCATTGGTGAACGTACTAAATAAAGCAGAGACTAACAAAATGCTTGCCAGCAATGCAGTCTTCTGGAATGTCTGAGTGCTGGTTTTGTCGTATGCAACTCACATGCCTTTAAAATTGCCATAACAACATAGGTAGGAAAATACATTGATGTCTTCTGCAGAAGGTATTACTGGCCTCTGAAGAGTCAAGAACAGAAACTCCAGTTCTGTTCTTTATTTGAAATCTACTCTTAAGTACAGTACTATGAAGGTAATACCCATCATGAGCCATGCTTCCATCTGGTGGGATAGATACTGTAGCCTGCACCCGCTTCGGTGATTTACTGCTATTTCATCACGCAAACATCTAGCAATTTTTCACTGTCTGCTGCATGCCTGTCCTTCTTCACTAATTCCTCCAGAAAACCACTGTCTTCCAGTAATTTTCAGGATCTCCAAGAAAGTTTTTCTATAGCTCTTATTGACATTTCCTTACCCAAATTGAGACTACCAAGAGTATAAGATCTTCCAGCCCAAAGCTGGAAGAAAGGTGACTAGTGAAAGGCAAACCAAGATAGTTACAGATTGTTACAGAAAGTTTATTAACCAATATATAATGTTTTCCTCTAGCTTTACTAATAATGTCTTTAAAATGATTGCACAGGGACTGAAAAATGCATTTTTTGTCTAGATGAAGAATGTATAGAAGTCCTGCAATTAAGGAAGCATTTCAGAAATAGTCAGCAACTTTTTTGGGGGGAGCCAGAAAGCAATCCAAAGAGCAGGAAAGAAACAGCCTCAGGAGGGATGTGTCATCCTAGATTATTAGCATGTTAAAATTCACCAGAAAGTTTAGTCCATCCTATGTACCTAGGACGCACCATAGCGACAGGTTGGACCCTGTGGGCTGGAACATTTGCATGTTATTTAAATAAATTAATAAGCTATAATAATAATAATAATTATTATTATTATTAAAAGCTTATCCTTTTCCAGATAAAGGGATTATTTATCCTGGATCTGTGCAGAGAAGCTTACCAACATTCTCATAAAAAATGTTCATTAAAGAGCTAAGTAAAATTTAAAATACTCTGGGCTTGATTCAAACAGTCATAGCTCCTAAACTCAGCTGCTTAGATTCCCATTTGGTTAAGTTCATATAGCTGTCGATGTAGCTGCACTGTGGTAATCTACTGCAGCTGACGATCTGGACTACGGTGCTTTGCTTTGGATGAAAACAATAACGATTCTGGCACCATCTAGAGTTCTTCATTATTCCATTCCATAACCAGAGCAACTTGTCTTGGGGCAACAGAAGTGAACCTTAGACTCAAGGAAAACATGTGATTTGCTCCCCACTTCACCTTCCTGGGATGGCACTGTGGTCTGTAGGCTGTGTTGTCATGGCATGCCTGTCTCTTGCTGTCTGTCTTTATTATGGTCACAGCAGCATGCACTGTTCATAGCTGCACACTCAATTACTTGTACAGACAAAACTAAGTAACAAAAAGGCCTGCTGCCACAGTGTAATTAATCCTCTGGAGTCCCATAGGCAACAACCAACTGCACAAACAGCTGACTAATCTGCCAAAGTATGCATATATCTCGATTTACCACACAATCAGTTGTCTGCTGGTATTTATATACTTAATCATTAATGGTCCTTTGTCACATAGCAGAAGTGAACTCTTCTTAGCTCAGAATAGCCTGGAATCCACTGTTCATTGCCTGCCTAATTTCACAGTGTATTGTCTACTTCTAGCCTCTTGACAAACCTCCTCTTCCCTTTAAACGTTACAGGGCAATACCCTCACCTGACATGAACATGAAGAGAGTAATTTTTTTTCAATTCTCTTGAGTTTGATTTTCATTATCCTTTGTATATTACCTTCAGCAAACTTTTAAAAAGTATATTCTCTATCATGAATAATTAAGTTGCAAAATTCCACATTAAACACTTTGGACTGAAGCAAGTCAAGTACTAAAAAATACGATGAAAAGAAAATAAACTTTCCATTTTCTTGATATAGATCTGACCTTTGGTATATAATAACCACACACTGTGACAGATGACCTACGCTGTAAACCTCTACACGTAATAATGATAGATTTGTTTAGATTTTTTCTGACATTAGGCAAACTATGCAATGATAAACATGCTGTTAATACAGAGGGCACATTTTTACATTTTCTTGAGAAAACATGATTTTTTTTTATCCTTTATTTTAGCACTAACAAAAATAAATGAATGGTTTGTGCCTGTAGTCATGATTCATAAATGGGTAGTACTCTTATTCAAAATAGACTACTATTTTTCTCAATTAAAACACAATAGTGTTTGCTGAATTTGGTAGAACTTTGTGTGAAAAGAAACAGATATACTTGAGGTGATAGGAGAGCTGTTTCTTCAGAAATATATAAGATCATAGCAAAGCTTTATTCTTAACTGGTATAACAATATTGTAAGAATTCCAATTACAATAGGACTCCTGAGTCCACTGAAGTCAGCCAACCAGTGATACATATTTAAGGAGGAAAAAAAAAAGTAATCTTTGTAATATAACTTTGGAATATATCTTTGGAAAGACCAAATCAGTAAGAACTTGTCTTGGGAGCAGAAAGAAAGAGGATGAAAGGAGAATTGCTGAACTCTAAATTGAACTGCATTTTCTTGAGGGCATGAAAACCAACACCACAAAAGAAAAGGAAAATAAAACCATAATTAGAGTCCTGATGGTAAAGGTAGAAAGAGATGTATGGATTTGTTCAAAAATACTCAAAGAAAGGAGAAATGCTATTTAAACTAAATAATCATTTTGGCACAAGAACAGATTGGTATAAACTAGCTATGAATAAATCCAGGCTGAAAATTAGATTAATGTTGCTGACCAATGGAGCACTCAGATTTTGGATCTCTTCTCCGAGACTACTAGGATGAAACAATTTAGCTGTTTTTAAGCTGGAGATAATAAAGTGTGGTATCTGTGATAGGAGGGCTTGATGCCTGCTGTCAACTAAAGCTTTTCCAGTTCTCTTTTTCTCAGTTCTTAGGAATTTAATTCATACATCTTCTACTCAACACACAAAGAATCTCCAGCAATTTAAACAGAGCAAATTTTCCTTTTGGAGACCATTTTTTAATTTTGGAGTTATTAATTATGCTTTGTTTTAGAATGTCAGTAGCCATTAAGGTTCATATCTGCAAAGAGACTTATGTATAGCAAAGCGTAATTTTAAAGTATCCTGCTCTGGTTTGTAACTTGCAAACCTGATGAAAGGTAACTAACTTATTATACTTAAATACTGAGTCATGTCCTACACTGCAGTGCTTGAAGCACTACAGTTTCACTGAAGAGACAATCATGGCACATTCCTGCATGCACCTCTTAGAAGCTTATCAGCTGACTTGCCTGTTCCTTTTAAAACCAGACACTAGAAATTGTGCTCATGAAAGAAGGATGCCTTGAGTTTTCTTTTTAATTTACACACATAAAGTTGTTTGTCTCTTCTCAGTGTGGCTGGAGGTCATCTCCTCCAGCACCCTGTCCAAATCAAGGTCAGCTCCCAGGTTGCAGCATGGCTGTGGGCTTGGCTCAGAGCTTTGTCCATTGGAGCTCTGGAACATCTCTGAAGATGAACATTCAACAGCCTCTCTGGAGGTTCTATGTAACAGGGAACCTGCCATGATGTTTAACCACCTTGAAGAAAAGTTTTTTCTTATATCTAATTGTCAGGGTGCCTCATGGGCCAGGAGGTCCCTGGAGCCAGGCCGCTAGGGGCTCCCTGGTGTCCATTAGGGCAGAGCCTGGCAGTCAGGGCCTGTGTCGCTGCCCCAGCAGGAACAGGACAGCCAGGGGGCACCAGAGGAGCCCCAGCCCCAGGGCACTTCCCTGTGGACAGGGCCAGGCGGAGGCCAGGCTGGGCCATTGGCCAATGGGTGAGGGTCAGGATCAGGTCTGGTGAGGGAAACTAGGGTTAGACACAGCCCTGGAATGACCAGGCAGGGCTGTGGGGATGGGCTGAGGCCAGGCTATGAGGTCAGCCCACAGGTACGGGTCACAATTTGGACCAAGAGGGTACCTGGTGGAACACAGAACACGCACAGCTGCAAAAAAGCTTCAAGGCAGCTGAGATGGAAGCTGAATAGTAAGAAGCTGCTCTAAAACTATCTCCCAAGCCCTTACTGAGGCTTTTAAGCAGAGCTGTTTGGGGGGACCCTGCACTTGGACTTGCTCTAGCTTTTTTCACAACAGCTCTTCTCAGTGAGCTGGCTTTGAACAACCCTAAACTTCTCCATTCTGAAATACAAACCCATGCCTTCAAAACTTCTCCACTCTACATTAGAGTTAAAAAACCCCTCTGTATTGAGTTAAAAACAAATAAGCAAACTTGGAGACAAGTAAAATTGAGAACTTGCATAATCTACTTACCATGAATGTTTGTAACGTTCTTAATTTTTATTAAGCTAGATATATCTGTGGGAGTTTGTTATCAAAAAGGTGTAATTACACTTCCCTCAATCAAAGTGAGAAATCAATACTTGCTTAACTCACGTGATTGGTAATAATTGTCCAAGAAAATATATTGATTTCATAGACAGCTTTGGACCTTGTGCATGCTATTTAAAAAAATAGGGGGATACTTTTCTAGGGAAATTTCATTCAATTATTAGAGCAAAATAGAATTTTAATTTGAATTTTGATAGCTGACTTCATTGGGTGGTATGCAGTGGGAAAGAAAAAATGGATCACAATTATTAGGATATAAAAGTTTTACTGTGATAAAGAGACCAGTAAATTTAAGAGGATATGCAACCCCTAAGAGACTGGTGATACATATTTGTTTAGAAATTTGTTTAGAAATGTATCTCAGTTCATTAATTCCTGTATATCTTTTGAATTCTTTTTTGTCTGTCATTGAATTTCTTTGGTTGATTATATTCTGCCAACCTGCCACTTTGTACCTTGTCATTTATTTGTGTCACTTAAAATACTGCCTTAGTGGTTAAACAATTTTTTTCTGCTGTATATTTACCTTGTTTTCATTTCCACACTTCAGTATGTGGACCATCAACAACAGTTTGTGCCACCGCTAAATCGAGTCACTTGTGTTGTTATTTATGTTTGTTATAAACTGTTATTTACACAGCAAGCTGTAACCATGATTTACAGTGATCACGTTAATTGACTACATTTCACTGTGCACCTCAGCTGCCAGTAATTTGGCCATAAATTTTACAGAATTTATTCTTGTTTTACAATGTGGGAAGCCTGTTGGCCTTTTGTGAAACTACATGATCAATGGTGTTCCACTAATTGGCTGGCAGCAATTCTAAAATGGTATAGCCATCGCTCTCTACTGTAAGGATAAAGAATGTGATTCCATCAATGTGCAAACTTTTTATCAGGCACAGAAATCAAAGTTTCCCCCGGTGAAGCTGTGACCCACATATCCTTCAAGGAAGCATATGAGGCTGCAGCCTTCTGCACCACCAGTCTCTGGTAAATACATTAAAGTAAAGATTCAACACACATGCATTAAGTAAGTCCACTGAGTTGTGCATTATTCTGAAAGTTGCTGAACAGCAGAAGGTAAAGTAATCACTCAGTAGAGTCAAGATGAATAAAATAAAAGGCTATCTCATGTTACAATTGATTTCAATCTGCTGAAATATCCACTGTGCATTTTGATTAGCTGGGTAACACAGTGTATGCTTCTGCTAGGAAGGAGAAACCCAGCACTTTATTGTACTTCTTTTGCCTGCCTATCCATTCACCAAAGCTTTCCTAATTTACATTCTATTTCCTTTGATGCAATCAATCTGAACAATAGAGGGTGTTACCTTGCATTTCTATACTTTCATCTGATTTGGCATTTGTGATCAACATAGTCTAGCAATGTTGCAGGTTAGGAAACATTTTGCTAGTGCCATCAATTACATTGTTCAGTGACCTTCCCTCTCCCTCCTGTACTTTGAAAATACATGTATATATTTCAAGATCTCTTTTTTGCCTACACTATTTGTTTTACAGAGCAATACTCTGTGAAAATGAGAGATGGTAAACAAGATGAAGAAGCCAATGGCTACTTATCCACCATTATATTGATGTACAGTTACTATTACAGTGAATATAAATAATAATGCCATTAATCCTCCATGACGCAGAGAACTACATGCATAGCCTGCAGCACTGTGGTATGCATTACCAGTTCCTGGACTCGAGCTCTTTACTCCCCAAGAAAGATGTGGTTTGTTGATGTGATCTCAGTTCTTGAAAATATAGACAAAACGTAATAAACCTGATAGGTCAGTAATGGTTTGGGTTGGTTTTTTTTAGTTCTAGCAGGTGAGAATGAAGAATTAATAGACCTGTATTATTATTTTTATAATTGTAAGCACATTTATGCCTCACTGTGTTACTCTGTTACTGCATGTCTTTGGATGCCTTTGACACCGTCCCCCACAGCATTCTCCTGGAGAAGCTGGTGAATCATGGCATAGACAAATGTACTCTTCGCTGCGTTAAAAACTGGCTGGATGGCCGTGCCCAGAGAGTTGTGATTAATGGGGTGAAATCCTCTCGGCGGCCGGTCACCAGTGGTGTCCCTCAGGGCTCAGTTTTGGGGCTGGTTTTGTTTAATATCTTTATCAATGATCTGGATGAGGGGATTGAGTGCACCCTCAGTAAGTTTGCAGATGACACCAAACTAGGTGGGAGTACTGATCTGCTTGAGGGTAGGAAGGCTCTACAGAGGGACCTGGACAGGCTGGATTGATGGGCCAAGGCCAGCTGTATGAGGTTTAATGAGGCCAAGTGCCAGGTCCTGCATTTTGGTCACAACAACCCCAAGCAACGCTACAGGCTTGGGGAAGAGTGGCTGGAAAGCTGCCTGGCAGAAAAGGACCTGGGGGTGCTGGTGGGCGGCCAGCTTAACACGTGCCCAGGTGGCCAAGAAGGCCAACAGCATTCTGGCTTGTATCAGGAATAGCGTGGCCAGCAGGAGCAGGGAAGTGATCGTGCCTCTGTACTCGGCACTGGTGAGGCCTCACCTCGAGTTCTGTGTTCAGTTCTGGGCCCCTCTGTACAAGAGGGACATTGAAGTGCTGGAGTGCGTCCAGAGGAGAGCTACCAGGCTGGTGAGGGGTCTGGAGACCAGGTCATATGAGGAGAGGCTAAGGGAGCTGGGCATGTTTAGTTTGGAGAAGAGGAGGCTGAGGAGAGACCTCATTGCCCTCTACCACTACCTGAAAGGAGGTTGTAGAGAGGTGGGTGTTGGCCTCTTCTCCCAGGTGAATAATGACAGGACCAGAGGAAATGGTCTGAAGTTGCGGCAGGGGGAGGTTTAGATTAGGTATTAGGAAGAATTACTTTACTGAAAGAGTGGTCAGGCAGTGGAACAGCCTGCCCAGGGAGGTGGTTGAGTCACCATCCCTAGAGGTATTTAAGAAACATGTAGATTTGGCACTTCAGGGCATGCTCTAGTGGCAGAGATTGTAGGTTGTTTGGTCGGACTCGATGATCTCAAAGGTCCTTTCCAACCATGAAGATTCTATGATTCTATGATTCTGTGCATCACTTCCATGATGTATACCTGAGTTCTTTCACTGGCAGAATGGGATAATAAAAATTAATTTTGCATTACTTTAAGATTCCCCACTCTAAAAGAAGTGTTGTGTGTATTATGTTAGCTCACAGGGCAAAAGAAATATGGATGATAATTAAAGTCATAGATGACTACTTCTCCATAAAGAAATGAGGGAAAAAAAAGTTAGTTCAATTAAGTCACTATTCTCTCTACAGCCATTAGAATAATCTAATTCTAAATATGTTACTACTGCCTTTATCATTAAACAGCCCAAAATACCTTTTACAAATCTGGAATCATAAGTAAAAGCAACGTTCCAGGCTTCCCAGTCAAATTCCATCTGTAAGGCATTTAGTCTTTCAAATTGTGATTTTGCATGTGTACTCTTGCCTGCTGACATAAAACAGCTCTATGATATTGTTCTCACTACCTTCATATTCCTATATGATTTTCTATCCAAGAAACACCTACCTTTGAGGAGTTGGGAAGATCAACCAGTCCTGAAAAACATCTAAGCCTGGAACATCTGTTAATCCTGTTTCAGGTTGCCTACACAAAGAACCAAGAGCTGTCAGAGAGAAGGTCTTATTCAAACGAAGGTTATCAAGAAGTGCAGAAAGAAATGCAGGACTAGGAAAGAAGAATACAGAAATAAATAAAAAAGAACTGTTGTAAATGCTTATGGAGATTGGGAGTATCATGCCTGGAAGACAAATGTAATACGTTTTTCTATATAGTTTACACATTAGTTATCCAGAGAACACCCCCTAGGGATGCATTTGTCTTATTTGTAAGGAATACCTGGGTGGTTCATGAGCACATGGTCACACTAACATGAATGATACTAGCAAAGTACATTTACTTTTATCTTTAAAAGGGAATAAACAGGTGAAATTTAATAAAGTGCCTGTTTTTATGTGTAGGCTAAAAAGACTTGAAAATCTAAAGGGAAAAGCTATCAACTGTGATGGAGAGCAGCAGGGAAAACATACATTTCTGTAATGGAGGTTATTTATTCTACTTATTATAGCAAGCCCTTGCTCATAGCTGCTCTATTTAAGAATGCAAACCCGTTTTCTTTGCCACCTCCTGCTTTTTCTAACACTTACGTCTGGGGATGAAGTTTTCCATGTTCATTGCTGAAAGGAGGTGGGTGTGGCATTTTCCTTCTTCACTGACTAACATTTTGGTCCAATTTGTGTCTACTCAGACCTTCACAAGCTCTCCATTATCTTTCTTCTTTTCACTTCTTTTACTTTGTTTCCTCCCTTGCCCTGATTCTTTGACTCCCCTTTCTGCTTCCAGTCCGTGTTTAATCTTCTGATTAAAATCCCCCTCCTCCCCCGCAAATCTCTAGGCACTAATATTTCACTCATTGTCATTATGCTGTTTGTATTTTTAGCCTGCCTCTGGCTCTCTGTGTCCATGTCCGTGCCCAGGCGCTGACGGCAGGGGGGAGCTGCAGGGGCCGCCTCTGTGAGGAGAGGCTGGGGCTGCCCCGGGCCGGACACAGCCGGTTCCAGCCGGCTCCAAACGGCTCTGACCGACCCACCCCAGGGCAGGGCTGAGCCCCTCAGCCCCTCAGGCAAGATGGCGGCGGCAGTGGGAAAGCGTGTTTAAGAAAGGACAAAACACTGCACGGCAGTGAGAAGTGAGGAGAAATTGTGTGAGAAACAATCCTGTGAGCACCAAGGTGAGAGCGGAAGGAGGAGGAGGCGGTGATCCAGGTGCCAGAGCAGAGATTCCCCTGCAGCCCATGGAGGACGCCATGCTGGGCAGGTGGATGTGTCCTGAAGGGAGGAGGCATGCAGGGTCAGGGGGAACGTGTGAGGAGGAAGGAGCAGCAGAGAGGTTCTGTCATGAGCTGACCTCTTCCCCGCCTCTTCCCCATCCCCCTGCTTTGCTCAGGGTGGTGGGAGGTGGAAGAATCGTGAACGAAGGAGGAAGCTTGAACCTGGGAAAAAAAAAGGGGTTGGTGGAAGGAGTTGTTTTAATTTTTGTCTTTGTTTCTCACCATCCAAACCTATTTCACTTGGTAATCAATTAAATCATTATTTCCCAAGCTGAGTCTGTTTTGCCCATGACAGTAATCGGTAAGCAATCTCCCTGCTTTATCTCGATACATGATCTTTTTCATCCTGTTTTCTCCCCCCATCCTGTTGAGGAGACGGAGTGAGAGAGTAGCTGGATGGGTGTCTGGCAGCCCTCCAAGGTCAACCCACCACACTTAGCTTGACTCTTAACACTTTCGGCCTATCTATCTTATGTGCATATTGCAGGTAACTGAGGTGGAAATTACTGACTACTTTGTACCACACTTTCCATAATGTGCCCAGTTTTGGGGTGATGCTTATGACATCCATGTGGTATTTTGTGGGGTTAAGGGACAGTATGGAGTCACAGTACTTATGCAAAAATAAGGACAAATAAATATTAAAACCATAGCAAAGTTAGATGAAAAATATGGCTCTCTGAAAAATTCAGTCCCTTCATATATGAAAGAATCTGAATTGCAATATTCTATACAAAGGATAAACTTGAAGTTTATAGTAAGAGAGACCTTGGGGTGATTGTGGACAGTAAGTTGTAGATGAACTTGTTCAGTGCATCTCAGGGGAGAATGGCAATTGGGATTTTTTTGCCTGCTTGCACTAAAGCATGAAGTCATGCAGAAATGAAGTGTTAATCTCTGCATGGCTCTTGCAAGGTCATGTCAGGAATTTTGTGCTCAATTCCAAGCATCTCAACACCTGAAATATATGGAGAGAGCTGAGCGGTTTTCTAGGCAGATAGTTCAGAGAGAGAAGCACTGAAATGATTGCAAACCAGGCAGGATTGATTTCTAGGAAGAAAAGAAAAAGCACAATGAGAGCTAAATACACTGCATACATAAATCAGCCACGGTAAGTATGACTTGATATGATATTTAAAGGGTGTAAATTCCATGGAAGAAAAATAATTATCAAGGAAATTAAAAAAAGAACATAATTCCAAATATTTAAATAACGATGCTAAAGATGCAGCAACAGAGAGGCAAAGGCTGAGGCAGATACCTGAAGTAAATAGCATGCTAGCAGTTGTGTATAAATGAGAAGGTTATGCGTTTGCAAGTGTGAAAATCAAGCAGCACATATATTGTGAAGAGATATCTGAAGTCTTGACACATATACTGTAAATCAGTCAGGAGCAAATTTGTTACTACTGGGATGCAGCTTCATCACTTTAAGGGGTCACATTCCATATTCATTGTTTTGTTTTTTTTGTAAACAGGAAAGTTTGATTTACCTTGGGTTATTCATTTTGCTTTTACTTAAGCAAAGTATGATACATCTAACTGTGATATAAAAAAGGGAAAAGCTAAACTTACTATCAGCACAAATCCTGGGCAGTGACTTGACTTTTGGAATAACTTCAAATACAGCAGCATACATCCAAAGGTATCCCTTTTGGAATTTGCACTGTGAGAAGTGTTGCTAATCTCTGGATGAGGGCAGAATCCCTGTGGTCAGTGGAGACTTTCCACCAATATGGAAGTGCTCCTTGTAACTTTTCCTCATCTACCTCGCGCATAAAATCTGAGAACCTGGTAGCAGAAATTAATGTCCCAGAAGGAAGACCTGTGTCCTTAATGAACAAGGCTAAAAAGGGAAATGCATAGAAGACCTTTCCAATAGAAATACTAAGTGTTTCATCTCTGTATTGGTTTATACCTTAGATTGAACTTTGTATTTTGATATTCATATTGTAGATTGCACTCAGAATAACTAACAGAGAACTTGAGTCCAAGAGCAGTATGAACTATCAATCCAGGAGAAAAAGATGAGCGTCACTGACAAGATGGAATAATAGCTCCTTGATTCCTCATGCAAGCATCTCCCTACTGTAATTTTTCTGTAGGAGTTCAAAAAGGTGTCCTTCGTGAAGTAGGGTTGCAAAAGTCGAACGACAGGCATCTATGGTTTTATTACACTGAAAGTAGGCCACCTTCAGTACATTCATCAGTGTGCATGCTATTCCTCTCAATGGCAGGTGAAACAATAATAAATAATGCACAAAGGAAGTTAATCTGTTTCCAGAGTATTTTAATAAATAAAATGTACAAAGCCATTCAGGCCTTGGGCTTCTTGCCAGAGCCTAATGTGAGAGAAATATCAAAAGCACACAAAACACTTCTGAAAGCTGTTAAGCTTCTTGTTCCAATTTCAAATTTGTATTTCTTTTGTCTTCTCACACACTGTGATTGGATTTCATACAGTAATCACACCAATAATATAATAACTTTATAAAAAGTGAGAAAGAGGAACATCTCTACCAAAAACAATTATTGGTGCATCAATTTCTAATTATTCCTCCTATGCTCCTTTTATTTTATGTGTCTGATACTGTAGAGAAAAACACAGAAAAGTAGCTATCGTTTGTGTCAAATGCTCATGTTGGAATGAACTGCACATAGAGACAAAACTGAAACCACACACATTAATAGCTGTAAAACCATGTTCTGCTGGCGAAGGAGGAGGTACTAAGGTGCAGAATGTTTCCCTTCACTTGCATGAAGCTCCTTCAGGCCACTACTTTCACCAGGCCTATGTATTTCCTGGTAAATCAGTCTCTTAAGTCATTATGGGCAACTGGAGGCACCATTATTCCCTTTACTCATTTAGTATCACCACGGAAGGACAGATCACAGAATGATAGGGGTTGGAAGGGACCTCTAGAGATCATCTAGTCCAACACCCCTGCCAGAGCAGGGTCACCTAGAGCAGGTTGCATAGGATGGCATCCAGGTGGGTTTTGAATGTCTCCAGAGATGGAGGCTCGACCACCTCTCTGGGCAGCCTGTTCCAGTGCTCTGCCACCCTCAAAGTAAAGAAGTTCCGCTTCACGTTTAGGTAGAACTTCCTATGTTCAAGTTTGGGCCCATTACCTCTTGTCCTGTCACTGGGCACCACTGAAAAGAGCCTGGCCCCATCCTCCTGACCCCCACCCTTTAAGTATTTATAAGCTTTGATAAGATCTCCCCTCAGTCATCTTTTTTCCAGACTAAAAACACCCAAGTCCCTCAGCCTTTCTTCATAAGAGAGATGTTCCAGTCCCCCAGTCATATTTGAAGCCCTTTGCTGTACCCTCTCCAGCAGTACCCTGTCCTTCTTGAACTGGGGAGCCCAGAACTGGACACAGTACTCCAGATACGACCTCACCAGGGCAGAGTAGGGGGGGAGGATGACCTCCCTCAATCTGCTTGCCACCCCAGGATGCCGTTGGCCTTCTTGGCCACAAGGGCACATTGCTGGCTCATGGTCATCCTGTTGCCCACCAGGACTTCCAGGTCTCTTTCAGCTGAGCTGCTCTCCAGCAGGTCAGCCCCCAACCTGTACTGGTGCATGGGGTTATTCCTCCCCAGGTGTAGCACCCTACACTTGCCCTTGTTGAATTTCAACAAGATGCTTGTGCAGTGACTGTATGAAATACATGTCTTTCATCTTCCCTCCTCTAGTGAAGATTCATGCTCTGAGCATCAGTAGAAGAGGTAGAATATGACACCACGTGCAGCTGAGATAGATACTCTTTGTACAGGTACACACGAAGAGCATATGTTGCATTGTTCAGGGGGTGATTAATTGAAAAAAAAACCAAACCAACCAACTGTGCATTTTTCTGCTATTAATAAAATGCCTTTCATAGAATCATACTAGTCTGTAGACTAGTAATCAGTGCAAGCAAATAGTAAACCCAAGTTAACTTGCAACTATTTTTAAACACCACTGAACAATATTGTATAGCATCATTAGTTCAGCCTCAGAACATTTTTATTCCATTTTCTATTTCCAACATGTAGTTTATGCGTTCTCTTAAGTGATTATTTTTTTTTTAAGGATAAATGGATATGTCTGTCACAGTCTTAGTGTTGCAGTTAGGCTACTAGAAACATAGTGGTTACATTTATTTAAATGTAGTGGTTTACTAGCCCCAAATCATCTTGATTACTTAATGAATACTATTAAGGTAGAGAAATATTTATGAATCATTGGGAAACTGCAATCATAAAAGCTAATTACAATGATTAAAAAAAAATTAAAAGTATGTCAGTAGTTGGAAAAAACCCCCAAAACCTATATATCATAGAATGTTCTAGAAATTGTTCCATTTGCCCAAAAATATGAAGTGGCAATGCTTAATTATAATCTCAGAATCACGACTAAATACTGATAATGCTGTAAACATCATTATGGGTACATATTCATTTGCATACATTGAAGAGGTCATTGTTAGTAATTCCAAAAGAATACACAACAAAGTGATTTAATATATCCCCTGTACCTTGTATTTTTAACTAAAAGAGGCAGAGTAGGGCTCTTTATGAAGCTGAGAGGTCTGCTGCTGCTGAATACGAGTTGTAGAAATATCACAGTATGTTTAAATCAAAATGTGGTTAAACGTATCCAACAGCAGTGCATTTTTTACTTTATAAAAATGTTATGAAATGGTCACAGTCAATTACTGTTCAGTATCTTCAACAGTTGCGTTTACATATGCATACTTTATATAATTTTTTGTCCCCCATGCTAGGGATTTCAAGAAACAGAAAGAGATTGTTATTACCATGCTGTCGGGGGAAAAGAAAAAGGAAAAAAGAAAAAAAAGAGTAGATGAAAATATTATGAAAAAGCATGATAGGAAAACAATATTTCCATCGTGACAACAACTGTCATCTGCCTTATTGATAACAACCTTCTCATATTTCTAAAGGAAATAAATTTCTCATCTACTCATTAACTCTCCTAAACATTGTTCATTAGCTGTTGGATCCACTGTGTGAAAAGTCCTGGAACAGAACCTTCTTCTCATAGATGAATGTATTAGCTCCCTGGCTTTTTCACACAAAAAGGGAGAGGAAAAAGCAGTGTGTCTGGTTTTTGTTTCTTTCTTTTGTTAGTTATTGTCACTATATTTGGTGAATGTTTTTCTCCTGTTGGCATGTTTTAGGATTGCTGTGACAACAGCTATGGATTCTATGGAGATTGAAGAGTTAGTTATTGTTTTGGGACAGCACTTCAATTTCCATTGGAAACAGAAGTGGAGCAGCTTATAAAAAGTGGTTCTACACAAGAGAGCTCAAAACTGGGTCCTGAGGCCAAGTGGTGAGGGGCAACATGAATTCAGGCACTTCCACAGTTTGGCGACAGCTGCCTCTAAGCCAGTTTAAGCCTTCTTAAAATGCTTGCAAGTTTTGGTTTTTTTTTTTTTTTTTGTTTTGTTTTTTTAAATTATGTCCCTAAATGATAAAATCATGTGAAATATATAAAAAGAAAATTGCTAGTGAAAATACAGAAAACATCAGGAAAGGCCTATGTAGCTGTAGTTCCAATGAACGTGGGAAGGACCTGAAATTATTCTCTGGTTCAGATAATGCCAAACTGTTGTTCTTGTGATTTTTAATAAAAATGCTGATTTTATATTTTTTCTTCAGTCACCTCTCTCACTGTGTTTAGCCTCCTTCTTTGCTTTAATCTTTCTTTTCATGCTGTCTGCTGCTTTCCCACTAATCTCTCAAACTGAATGACTTAGTAATGTTGCCAAGTTCTGCAGGAGCCTTCTGTGTTCAGTTGAACTGGTTGCATATATCCCACGTCAGTTTTCTTTTAATTTGTGCAAGCCAGGAAATCAAACTAATTTTTATTTTTTTTTCCTAGTCAATTGTACGGATCCCTAACTCAGCAATAATCCTACTCAGTTAATTCTGGCTACTCCTAGCTTTCTGAAAAAAGGGCCCGCAGTTGCAGTTATGCTGATACTCTGATTCCAGCTGCTTTGCCCTTCCTTCCAGTTCAAATTTACATATTCTACAGGTTCCCATGAAAAGGAACCTTCAGAAAATCATGTACCTAAGAGTTTGTCCGAGAGCACTTACAGGCATCAGACTAACTACATTTTGATGCATATACTGAGATTTTAAAATATTAATACTAGCAACAGTTGAGGTCAGACCTGCATTCTTTCTGAGAGTTAGAAATGATTAAATTTATGTTTCAGTAGTTCGGCCAGCTCTAATGGCAGTCAAATCTTGCCTTTACAGCTTGGAAGATGAGTGACACGGGAAAAATCAGTAGTTAAAAGTAGAAAAGTCAAAATTGGTAGTGAAAGAAAATTTGTCTCCTGCCTTCTGCAGGGTGTTGTAAGCAATGGAGAGGAAACAAAACAAGACATGACACAGTACTTGACTGCAATTTTAATGAGTTCCACTTCTGTAAGGGATTTTTTAGTTTGTTTGACAAATGCAATACTTTAAAAAGTGTATCTAATTGAAGGGCAGTTTTCCAACCATCCTTGTCTTAGCAACCATGACACACCAGTGATGAGTGAGGAAATAGTTCTCTCTCTAACAAGTACTTTGAAAGTTTAGTTGCAAACAGTTCTCATTATAAATTTAATTCTTTTTTTATTAAGTATGGTTTATGAAAAGATCATGATTTACTTTTAATATATTAATATTTTTTCACTATATAATTTGGACAACTAATTTTTCAGCTATGGACTACATAACAATTTGTTTTTCTTACTCAGTGGTGGACAGCTAGTTACCTGCATTGTATTGTATTATCTCTGCTTTCAACAAGAAACATTTAAAGTGCAGCAGAGCAGGTATCGGCTAATGAATATAGTTGATGAATAATTTATACAGACCTTTTTGGAAGCATTTTCACCAACATCTATCACTGTTTAGATAACAAAACCAAGTAGTATGGTCCTGTGGGTACTGCAAATTAAACCTAATCTTTTCTTTCACAAACAACAAAATTCAAGGGCCTTCCGTAATGAAAAAACATATTTTAGTTCAAATACTCATCCAGCTGCCTGTAATAATATTCTTCTAAAAATAGATGTGTCTTGAAATAAGGTTTCAAGGTTTAATGTTATATCTTGACATTTCTAATACAAAAATATTTACTTTTTTGTGAATAATTATGTTTCTATGCATGTATATATATTGTATGGCCACTAAGATATTGAATAGCTGTAGCTTTATTTCAGGATACAAGGTGGTGCTGTTTCTTTTTAAAACTGAAAATAATGTGTTGATATGATCCTGCAGAAAGCAGTAGTGGGGACACAGTATCTCATTGAGTGTAGTGCTGCTAAGAAGCCGACTTAAATATCTCCATTTCTATTTTATTGCTATGCAGTTAAATAAGATGTACATACATATGTATGTTCATATGTGCACATATATATACATATACCAATGAACAGATTTAAAGCAATAACAGACTTCAGCCTTGGATATAATGCTGAATTTAAGTATTTGGATGCAGGGTCAGTCTCTTACATTAAAATAGGAAGCAAATTAACCTGCATTTTACTGTAGAACAAATGTACTGGCAGCTCTTTGAAGAGTGATTCTTTTCTCTGTACTGTACATGAATGAAGGATATTGGAGCATTTTAAACTCTCGTAGTTCTGCCTAGATATTAAATTCTGTGACCTATTTACTTATGCTTTTGCCCTTTATGTCAGTTAGGTCACTGTAAAATAGTGACAGAGCTTTTATTTTTATTTAAAAATTAGAAATGTGGCACATCAAAAGGAAAACAAGCAGACTGCTAAGACTGCTAATTACATGATTTGCACCCTTGCAGCACTATGCTCTTTCCAAATCCTTCCCTTCTCCTCAGTACTCACTGTTATCAACATAAATGTTATATCATGGGTTGCAAAACTTATTTTCTGAGCTCTCTGTTGACTTACATTGTCTTCTTTTAGATTATTTTTTTTGCGAGATTCACCATGCAGCCAGGTTCTGATAGTCTTTCTGGGTAGTAGAAGACTACTACCTTCTACCCAGTAGAATACTGGGTAGAAGAAGACTACCCATTTGATACCTTGCAGGGTCAGGCCCTTGCACAAGGTACACGAAATGACTGTGGCCCTTCTGAAAGCTCACATTTTGTGAAAGAACTCAAGGAACTTTAGTCTGTGGATTAATGAACTATCAGGCTAAACAAACAACAAGAAACTATTTAAATATACTAATGTCATACTATTGCTTCCATTAGCTTCGATTTTTCAAAATACCTGTTGTGTTAAGATTCATGATCCTAAGAAGATCTTACATTATAGCCAAACTGTGTATACGTACAGTTCCACTGCAATGTATGGGATTACTTACATAAGAGACATTTATGGCTAAGTCTTTGCTGAACTGCAGGCATTAATTTCTATAGATAATACCAAAATAGATTGCTCATCTTGCCAACAGATTCTTCTTATATAATCAGGCGAAAAATAAGACTTTTCAAACACCTCCACAACATGCCCAAGTTATTACATTATATTACATTATATTGAGCAGACTGTTAAAATATAGTACTAAGATCAATAGATAGGGGTTTTTTTTTGCATTTGTGCTTTCTGTTGAAATGTAGCCCAGGTAAAAGTTTTATTGGTCTGTCTCTGCAGTTTTGTACATAGCTACAGAGTAATGATATTTTATTGCAGTCTACCTCTTTTGTTTTTTATGGTTTGATCCTTATCACCTACCTCGAGCACCTACTTTATATATACATATATACATGTGCACAAAAGTTTTATGTTAAACCTTTTACAGAATAGCCTTAGTGATACATAGTTTATCTAAGTAGGTAACTAAATCACTTCCACAGTTATCAGTAAGCACAAGGAAATACATACATTGCAAGATTAGTAGCTACTACCATAAGCTGTTAAATGGATGACTATTTAAATCTTTAATCCTCATAAATAACTTGGGGTTTCTATCTAAGTACAGGGCAAGTGTTCCTCATCTTACAGGATAATAATGAGGGAAACAGATCTTTAAGACACTCTCAGATATGTTCTAATAAAAACTTGCAGTGTGATATACATCTCCGTTCTGATGGCATGACTGTACTTCCCAGTAGTTATAGTTGATAACATAATCATTGGCCTTGTTGAGCAGTTTTGAACATTGAGGTCATTCAGGGTAGAAAAAAAATTAAAATGGAATAGCAGCATACCTAGGTAGTCCTCTGTAAAGGTTTTCACTACACAGACCTAGAATCTTTCTGAAACTGTAAGTAGCCAACCTCTAAGATAGGAATAGCTCCTGCTGCGTTTTAATGTTACCTATTATACATTAGTCGCTCAGTTCAGCTACAAATTAGCAAACAGTGGAATTTTGTAACCAAGTACTAATTTGAGAAAGTTAATGCAAACATGGTAGTATTTGCCTTTTGTGACATATGTCTCTTTTCTAATCCTCTCTTTTAGACTGACTTTTTAGTTTCTTTTCATGCAGCTTATCTAAATGGAATATCTATTTAAAGAGCAGCACAGAATGTTAAAAATTATGATAAAAGGTATAGTTATCTAGCAAGTAAAGGTCAATAAACCTAAGTCATAAAGCTAGATGACTAACCAGATGACTAAATTCAGGTTAATTTAACAGGGACTAGTAAATCTCTACTCAATGAAAGGTGTAGAAATCTAAGGGAAAAAAGAAATAATGATCGAATACTACAATATTATCATATCTTACATAAAAATATAGCAGTAGGGATAACACTGGTTATGGGAATAATTACCTTACTGTCATGGATCAAGTTGTCTCTAGATGATGATGAAGTCTAGACAAAAACATGAATCTGACAGCTTCTAAGTCCTAAGGGAAGAGTTTGAGGCAACGGAAAAGGTTTTGTCTTTATCAGGAGAGAAGCACAATTGAAATCTCCACTGAGTATTGTACACGTTTGGAGTGAAGAGGAGAAATAATAGATTTAAAAATTCCAAAAGTCATTATTTGGAACATGGTTATATATTTTAAGGCAAGATTCACAGATTTTAAGTACATGTGGAATCACATATTAGCACATTAACTATGAAACATTGCTCCTTTCCCCATATGAAGTAATGACTGATGGGCAAAGGGGAAATTTGAGCTTTTGGACTATACACTAGAATGCATAATACATCACATTTTCCAATTATGCTTATTACTGAGTGGAAGGTCACCAGCAAACATATTGTTGAAATGATCTGTTTGAGCATGCTGTTCAGGATTTCCCATTTGTGTTTTTTTCCCCTACCTGCATTCTCACATTATGCATGGTAGCATTTACCCTGTATTCATGAAATGCACGTTTATTTTTGTTCTCTTACTGATTATTTATGATTATTCCTCATATCAGGAGGTCTGATCCAAATATCAATGAAGACAAAGAAAATCAGGGATTTCAATTAGCTTTGAATTAGATATAAGTTTGCAGCTTTAGTAACTTCCATTCAAATATGAGAGTGAAGCTAGGTTTTGTTATGGTTTTTTTTGGCAGTTAGAAAAGTGTTAAATAATTTTATTTTACTTTATGGCAATCTCCTTAATAAAATAATTTGAAAAAATGTTTGTAGTTCCATCCTTAAAAATTAACTTGAAGCCATTGGGATTTATGCTGGCTACCCAAGAGAAAATTAATTGTATCATGTCAACAGATTTGGGGAATCTTCAGGCGTTTACAAAACAGGCATTCAATAGTGATATAAATGACTACATGACGTAAGATTCATTAACCAGAAACTCCTCCTTGGTTTCTGTGAGTCAGTCAAAAATATTAGGATGGACAGATGTCAGCTGTTGTTTTCTGTTGAAGGTCACCAAGGTCATGGAAGGGACCGTGGCCATTGTTTGTTAGTGTAATAGCCAAATAGAATACGCCTAGGAAGAGGGAAGCTTGAATTCAAGTTTACCAGTAGCAGCAGAGGTTCTAAGTCTCCAGCTTTGATTCTCCAGGCAAATGCCTTAAACAATATTGCATTTGGCCCTTGAGTTCTGGGTAGGCTCCTTAGCCATGAAAAATGATCTGTAACACCAGAGAGAGGAAAGAGAAGAAAATGTAAAAAAGTGCTGCTCTGTACTACAGTGACTCATGAATGTTGGCTTTTTGGTTGTTGATGGGTTTTTTTGTTTGTTTGTTTGTTTGTTTGACTAAAAAGTTCAAAACTGTTTCCACTTTCCTTTATTAGATATTTTGTTTAAAATTTTAGTTTCTTTACTTATAAGATAAGAAAAAAATAATCATTGTAATGACAAAAAATGTTTCATTTTGGGTTAAACAAAACATTTATCTTCAGGTCATAGAAAATCTTTCATTTTTGTTTACTTTAATGAGAGAAGTAAAGTTTTCCATCTCCAATATAATTAAATCATTTTCCTCATCACATCCTGCACCAATCACTGAATCTAAACTCATTTACCTGTGTAATCCAAGTTATAAATATAGCATAAATTTCAGTTCAGGGAAAACAAAACCAAGGGGGTTTTAGAGAATAAAGAATGTTGTAGGGAAGATCCTCATGCTGTAATCTGTGAACATCATGTAGTCATTTAATAGATATTAATATTTAATGTAAGTATTAGATCAAGTAAAAGACCCTGATGTCTGAAAACTGGGTCTTTGAGTATTGGAATCAAAATCCTAAAGTGTGTTAGAAAAGTGATCTAAAATCTTACATTCTGAATAATCTGAATCGTCTCTACTTTAGAATGGTACAATTTTTGGATTAGGGTTACCTCATACAGCCAAAGCCTCCATTATAACATGAATTCCAAAATCTTTTATTAAATATGTCATCTTAAAAAGCCGTGCTTCTTTTAAAAAGTAAAAAGTTAACTAATCAATTAAAGGAAGAATACTTTGGGAATTGAAAAGCCAGATCCAGTATTCTCAGCCTGAGGAGATTCAAATTAACATCTCCCAGGAGCGTACCCAGTAGAAGGTAGTCTGGGAAAATTGATCCTATACATCTCCTGCTGTGCTGCTATTGCACAGCTATGCAAGAGCGCGATTTGGTGATAAATTCAAACAGAATGGAAGTGGGACCTCAGTTGGATTCTCATACCTCCACTACTACCCTTTTCCTTTCTCCTGACTTGCTGCAGTTGCATTTTCTGAAAAGTCTGGTTATTCTTGAGGGAGCGCTGATCAGATCAGTGGGTTTACGTATTGGTCCGCTTATTTTCTTAGTCTCAGTGGAGTTTGGGTGGGACTTGAACACAGGTTAAAATGTTTCCAGGTATATGCACAGTGAAGAACTACAGATGTTTCAGGGGCTTCAATGTTGCTCACTAGGTTATGTAATTAGGTATGTGGTGGTGCTAGACTGGGGTATTCTGGACCACAGAAGGTTCCTTGTTACTTGGTCTAAACAATCTTGGTATGGGAACTAAGATTCTTGTTTTGGCTTAGTCCCTAAATAACTTGTAGCAGCGCACCTTTTAAGTCTGTGACAAAGCCAGGAATTTAAAGTGACAGAAGGCTTTTCCTAATACTGTAACCTTCCGTGCCTCCTACAGAAGCTTGTGCAGATTCTTACAGGTAGCACTTTGCACATTGCAGTCATATCCATCAACACTTAAATATGGTGGAATTAGCAGGAGATTACATACAGCTTAGGGCAGAATCCAGCCTGAAGTTTCTTCTTTATTGACAGGAGCCACTTCCTCTCCTTATTAAAAGGAATCACTTTGTTATGCCTGTAAAACTGACTATTATAAAATATTATTCTTGGTAGTAGGTATAAATTACCTGAATCTTGAGATGCCTACACTGTGGAAGCAGCAATATAATCATCGGAAGTTGAGAAGATGCTACAAGAAGCTAAACATTGAACTAATGGCTTTTATTTGTAAACAGGTGACATAACTTATTGTTATGCTTAATTATCTCTGGCCTCTATATTAGTCAATTGTGCAGGCAGCCCTTTACCCAAGTAAATACTTATTAAAACAAATACCTCTGCACAAATAGGAATTTACCTTATTCTTGCTGTTTCAAAAAACACAAGACTGGAATAAACCCAAGAAAAATCTGCCTCATGATCCATCTTGTGTGGCAGATCTACGAGCAAAGGCCTGCGTACGGCCAAGGACACAGTGAGCAGAGCACACAGAAACAGGAACGCAGATATCGATATGGATGGAACGAAGAGGAACTGATTCGATATAAACATGGAACAAGAAAATAGCTTTGCATGCTTATCTTGGTGGGAACTGAATAAGGCGACTGGGTTAGTGATCTGAAATATGTGTTTGCTTGCCTAGCAGGTGCGTGGACAGTTTTAGAGCTCGGATATAAAAGCCGAAGCTTGAGAAGCAATAAACGATTTTGTGCTCAACACAGCTGGAGTCCATGCATTCATACACCACAGTCTTGTACCTTAAACACAATTTAAGAAAACATGTATATGTTGCAATGAGATGGTGAGAATATTTGCATGCAAATATGTAAAAACTCTCAAGGTTTATAGGTGAAGGAGCCTGGATTTTGAAAAGGGAGAAGAATGATTTTAGTCTAACTAAAACAGAATCAGTCAAAAGTGAAAGGAACTGGCTATCAGTTGAAGAAGTAATAATTTCAAAGTTGCAAATAAGCTCTCTATGTTGCCTAAACCTAGAGCAAGTACAAGAATTCATGCATCTAGTTCAGCACTTCAAAGGCATCATCAGCTTTTTATGTTTAAATGAACAAGGCTTGCAAGAAAGCAGGCCAGGTTTCATCTAAAATTTCAAATTCAAAAAATTGACTTTGAAATTTAAGAGACTACTCTTTGCTAAAGTAAATATTTTGGTCACAGTGGTGACAGATGTTCCCATACAATTGTGGTTTTTTTTAATTAGCTAGCACTCTTAGAGGCTAGCTACTAGAACATATCATGCTAGAACAGCCACTTAAAAAAGCATGTATTATTTCAATAGTTTATATAGATACACATTTTTATGTACACACAAAGTTAGAATCATAAAGTCATAGAATGGTTAGAGTTGGAAGGGACCTTAAAGATCATCTAGTTCCAGCCCCACTGCCATGGGCAGGGACACCTCCCAGTAGACCAGGTTGCTTAATGCCCCATCCAACCTGGTCTTGGACACTTCCAGGGATGGGGCATCCACAACTTCTCTGGGCAGCCTCTTCCAGTGTCTCATCACCCTCAGAGTGAAAAATTTCTTTCTGATATCCAATCTAAATCTACCCTTTTTCAGTTTAAAACCATTGCCCCTTGTCCTATCACTACATTCACTTGTGAAAAGTCCCTCTCCAGCTTCTTTGTAGGTCCCCTTTGGATACTGGAAGGCTGCTATAAGGTCTCTCTGGAGCCTCCTCTTCTCCAGCCTGAACAACTGCAACTGTCTCAGTTTGTCTTCATAGGAGAGGTGCTCCAGCCCTCGGAGCATCTTCGTGGCCCTCCTCTGGACCTGCTTCAGCAGGTCCATGTCCTTCTTGTGCTGAGGACTCCAAAGCTGGACAGGTGGGGTCTCACAAGAGCAGAGTAGAGGGGCAGAATCACTTCCCTTGACCCGCTGGCCACCCTTTTTTTGATGCAGCCCAGAATGCGGTTAGCTTTCTGGGCTGCAAGCCCACATTGCTGACTCATATTGAACTTCTCATCAATCTAGTCCCAACTCAACCCCCAAGTCCCTCTCCTCAGGGCTGCTTTCAATCCATTCTCTGCCCAGCCTGTATTTATACTGGGGCTTGTCCTGACCTATGTGCAGGACCTTTTAAATGGCCTTGCTGAACTTCATGAGGCCCATGGGCCTCATGGGCCCACCTCTCAAGCCTGTCCAGGTCCCTCTAGATGGCATCTCTTCCCTCCAACGTGTTGACCGCTCCACACAGCTTGGTGTCATTGGCAAACTTGGTGAGGGTGCGCTCAATCCCACTGCCCATGTCACCAACAAAGATGTTACATAGTACTGGTCCCAGTACCAACCCCTGAGGAACACCACTTGTCACTGCTCACCAGTTGGACATAGAACTGTTGACCGCAACTCTTTGAGTTCTTCAAGTAAGACATCTATCTTAGGTATGTATTACATTCTAAATGATGTTGAGGTTTCTATGACGTTACGCTTTCCCTTAGTTGAAAAGGGAATTGGAAGAAGTTACTACTTCTTTTCTGGGGCTTGATCTCATGAAGATTCAAAACCTTTACTTTCATCCAGCAAAGCACTTAAACACAGACCTCAATTTAAACGGTAATTCAAATCCATCTGGGAGTAAGAACATATTTAGAATCACACAGGTACATCTCTGGACATCAGGTAATTTGCAACACCCAACTCTTATGTTCTACAAGTAGTAGACATGAGTACATTGTTTAGCTTTTATGTGAGGAAGAAAAAAAGATGTATGGGCCTGTTAGTGACTTTCAATATATATTGTAAATATCTGCAGCTGCACTATATTTAAAGCTTGGCTTATTTTTGCAGCTGAGTGAAAGGTACTGCTTGGTTTGCAATGCATAGCAAATCCAATTAAGGGAATGGAGCTGCTGAAATTCTTTTCACATTGAGATCAAACCCAGCTTTGCTAAACCATGTAATTTTTTCCAGTAAGCATGGAACAGAGACACTTATATGCATTAAAAGGAGTTTCTCCATGCAATAAATGTTACACATTAGTCAGTATCTTTTTTTTGTAATATATTTGTCATTCACATGGAAAAGTTGAATAATTGTATAGTGAATGAAGATCAAGAAGAACATCAATTACAGGTATTGGAGAAAATGTTACATTTGAATTATGAATAACATCTTTTTTATTTAATGTCACTGTACACAGCGTTTGTATTGTCTATGAATGCGTCTATAAACATTTCAATTCATCCATACAGAAATGACCTGGACTGCGATCACTGTAATGGCAACATTTTCAATTAGTTTCTTTCACAGTGAATTTGGTACTGATATTTCCTCTCTTCAGTGGAAGGAAAAAAGAAAAATGTGAGGTGTACCTTAGTGCACGGAAAAGGAAAAATAGCAAATAGGACATGTTTCTTGTATGCGTGAGGATTTCAGCTTGGCATTTGGATCAGGTGAGATGGAAAGAGGTGACATGGTCGGCAGAATGAGAGATAATGTATCTAAACCTGCTTGCACAATGAAAACCCCTCCTTTCATTCCAACTGTTTCCCAGCAACAACAGCAAAATCTCTTGAGTTAATGTACCAAGTAATAAACCAAAGCAGAATTTTCCTTTTTTTTTTTTTTTTTTTTTTTAAAATAACCTTTACAAGAGAAATGTGGAAGGCAAGGGAGGAAAGATAAAGAGATCTCCCTCTGTTAGTTTAATACATTTGTGATTCTTTTAGATATCACACGGACAATCTTGATTTAGAAGTGTAGATGATAAGGAGCAGATGCTAAACAAGGTATGCTTTCCTCAGATGAATCAAGGTGAATTTTCTGCTATGAAATCCAGCATAAATGAAAGATATTAGATTAACAATAACTCATGCTCTGCACTCCAGGAACTCTTGGGAAAGTTTTCAAGTGTGCCAGTAGGGACAGGGAGCTATCGGCATCGTGTTTCCTTGGGAATACTGCTGCTAGCGAAGGGGAAAAGGAGACTGATGTGTGTGTTTAATGAGCTTTAGATTATTTCTGAAACTGCTGAAAACTCTTTTAAAGTTCGATGGAGATTAGGAGAGTGAAAATAGTTTTGAAATGCCTGTTTAATTCTATCACTTTTTCCCTAAGTCTTCTTATCTCCAAACCAAAAGAAATCCATTTTATTGTATGGAAAAGCAGCATCTATTAGGTCCATACATACTGCTGTATTTATGGGTTAAGCCATTCGCTTAGATGAAAATCTATCAAAGTAGTTTAGGAAAAGATTAATATTGTTACCTTTCATAAAAGCAGAGAGGACTACACTAAAATATATTCACAAATCCTTCCTTCTCTAGTAGTTGTAATAACTGAATAACTTAATATCATGTAGTACTTGTTAAGTGATAAGAAGCTCATCTGCACACACAAAGAAAGAACAGAGAAACAATGGCAGGAGGAGTAATTCAGTAACCTGGCCTGGCTGCTCCCAGGCAACAAGCCACAAAAGAGCCACCATCTCGACAAGACCAGAGGAGCACGGGGCACAATGACAGGCACAAACCCAAATCAAGGGGTTTAGAGGAATGTTCACCTTGCCCAGGCCGCTCCTGGGCAGCAGGGCCATCAGCTTGGTTGTCCAGGTGTGAGACCCATCACAATGACCCATTGGTAGCAGCTCACCTTTCAGACTAAGGAGGAGTCACTGCCAAGAGATATATATTGTGATGCAAGGAAACAGCATCTTTGGGACTGCACAGGGCTTATTATAGGATGTTTAGGCAAGGAGCCAGAGGTGGAAAATGGGAGGGATTTAGTTGATGTGGGCAGTAACAAGCATGGAAAATAGAGGGATAAGGAAATAAATGGATCCATTGCCATATAAATAGTTTATTGGTCAACACACTTGTCTGTCCATGCCCTGTACATGATCACCTCAGTTTGTTCTATCTCCTTATTAAAATTCACCTTCAACTATTTTCTGATAGGTGGATCTTTAGCCTGTGCGTGTATGGAGGCAAGTGCAGACGTGCAAGTGAGTGTGTGATCACTAACAAAGATCAAGCTGGACTGGCCAGTGAAAAGGTGCAGTGACCTGGGAGCCAGGAGGTGAGTAGGCCTCTAAGGGTCACCTCTGAGTGTGAACGTACCTCTATGTCTCTAAGAGCAAGAGCACAGGAAGGTTGTCTGTGGGACCACAGTGTGTGTGTGAGTGAGTGGGTCCGTAGCAGCCACTGGAGTGGGGCTGCAGCCTTGGGAGCTCATATGTCCAGCTGCCAGGAACTGGGGAGACTGGGATCGAAGGGCAGCTACTGGGCAGACTGAGTGTCTGGGCCCAGCTGCTGGATGGACTCACCTTGTACATATGCGTATACATATTTTCACACCATGGGGACTCCATCCTGCTCAGTCAGAGAGGGGAGCAGGATAAAACCATTGGTGCTGTTGCTGTTCATGTGAGTGCTCTGTGTGTCTCTGTGATCTGTCAGCAGGCCTGCATATATGTATATACACATATATATTGTAGATAGCATAAACTACTTGTCAGGTATACACGCTCAGCCTCACTACTGGAGAGACTGGGGGACTGAGTCAGACTAGAAGGAAGCCAGGCTCTGGAGACAGCTGCAGGAGGTCCAGGCAATGCAGAAGGAGGGATCCTCTAAATTTCCAAGCTCGTCTGATTGTGTAATCTCAACATCACTCAAGATAGAACAACACCTGCACTTCAGATAATTGCACTTAATATTTTTTATTTTCTGATCTTCTGTCACCCAGGGCACTTATATTCATTTTAGCATGATTTGCAAAGTCATATGTCAAGTTGGTTTGTCTTTTTGTAAATGCTTAGAGGTATCCAGAAATTATTCTAAGTTTCCAAAGCTTAATAGAATTAAAATTCTTTTAGCTAGCTGAAAATGTTATGATTTTTATTGGTTTGTCATTTTTTGCAAAAAAAGACAAAAGCAGTAATAATGAAAAAGAGGCAGAAATATAAAATTTCGTGCTATTTTTGGCAGTCTTTCTACTTCAGGGTTTTTACTTAAGGTATGTCTTCAAATCAAATCCTTTTGTCATGCTACTTTGTTGAAATAAGGTCATTATTCCCAACACAAATGCCCAAGAAATAAGAAAATATAATCACCTGCATTTTACAAACAGGGTAAAGTAAACAAGGGAGTTACAAAGCCTGAAATGAGGCTTTCTGCTTCACAAAGAACTTCTGGTTTGCTTGTAATGGTTTGTGACCTTTGCAGTGGGATATTGTGTGCTCCCTGCAAACACACATACACCTCAGAATTTGCAACTTCATGCCAGACAGCACTAAGGTTAAGAATAAACGAGGCAGCACATCTGTATCAGCTTCCATATCCTTCTGTCCTATCTTTAAGGCTGCTATATCTGTCTGTTTCTAGAGAGATGTTCAAAATTGAACATGCCATACCCACCAAAGAACATGTACTTTGAGAGTCTTGTACTGTGTGAACAATAGACACCTCAGCAAGCATTGGTGAGGGAGATATGACAGGAAAATTGAATTGTATGGTGCTAAATTTAACCTTGTCTAGCTCCTCACTCAAAGCAGTGTCAACTGTACCTATTCCATTCCTGACAGACCTTTACCTTCTCTGTTTGCAAAGCCCTCCGATGGCAGTGATGGCCCTTCCTGCTCTGCCTTTCTCTCCTGCTGCCCAGGGGTCTGACTTTCTGTTCTAAAGCATTGGTGCTGTTTCCCAAGAGTTTCCCTGAATCTTTCTTGCTGCAGTTTTCTTCCGACATCCACTGTGGAAAAAGGGAAAAGTCTGTTTCTTCATCTGTAACAGCTTTTGTACTTGAACGGTATTATCCTTCCTCCCTTTTCTTAGGTTAAACAACATTACATCTTTTATATAAATTATATATAATGGTCTTCTCCCACCTGTATTAGTGCATCCTGCCTGTGGAGGATCTTACAGTTATTCCAGAACCCTTTTTCCCTGTCATGCTTACAGTACTGTCATATTAATCAGTGTCAAAAGCCATCCTAAAAGTCAAGGTGCATATCCATACTACTTCTTTCCTACCCACAAGATCTATTAGTCAGTTATAGAAAGAAATGTGCTTTGCTTATAATGGTTTGAGCTGATAAACATACAGCAGCTCTTCGTTATCTTCCCCACATCTACAAATTGGCTAATTGATTATTTGTTTTGGAGTTCTTTTTAAGGTAGGATCTATAATCCTTGAGGTATTGCCCTTTTGTTTGATGAAGTACATCACTGCGTTTTTCCTTTTTCTGGTCTTTCGATCCATCTGCCATTCTCCACAAATTTTCAAGAATAACTGCGGTCATTTCAGAGGTTATTTCAGCCATTTTTTCATAACCCTATCATAAAATTCATCAGACCCAGCCAGTCTGAAAAAACTAAATATGCTCTTAGCTGTCATTTTCATTTTCTGTCTGAAGATCTCGGCATTTGTTGTTTGTATTAACTGAAGTTGTTCTTTTCAATTGGGTGAAGGTGTCCTAAATTATACTTAAGTCACCTGCTTGTTATCAAGTGTTCCCTCTTGTTGGGTAGTGACCAATTACTGCCTTGTTTTTATTTTTACTTTTATTACTGTGGAGTTGATTCTTGATAGTTTGGATGTTTCTTCCTATGTGGATCTCATTTCATGTCTGTCAAATCAACTTCCAGTTGGTTCCGAGGAGCTTGGTTGGTTTGTATTTCCATTCACTCTTTGCATGCTTTCCTCTTGCTTTTGAATCAGTGAAGAGCACCAGATTCATCCAAATAGGTTACTTGCTACCTGTTTTAGCTGTCATAGTTTACATGAGTGCCCTAAATGTAATTTGAGAAAATGTCAGTTCCTCATGACACTTTTTCTCCCTTTGACTTGCTTCACATGCAATGTCTCTTACAAATTTGATTAATTTATTGAGAAAAATTTTCTTGAAATTTTTTTCAAGAATTATAACAGATTTTGAAGATCACTCCCATATTATCTTTCAGGTCTTCAAGCAACCCTTCTTCCTGATTTGGAGTAAAACTACAGAAAAATCCCTGCTATGTGTTCTATGTGTTTCTTCACCGTCTCTGTCACTTTCTGTGATATTAGACACTAGCCTTAATTGACCTAGAGTATATATTTGGATTCTAAATCTACGTCTGCTAAATTAAACAGTACCTTGAAATGTTTAATTGCACTGCATGTGATTGTTGATATTAATAAGCTGTTAGAATGGGTCCTCTCAAATTTCTTTTAAACAGTTCTTCGAAAATCAGAGAATTCCAGGAACCATTTCCATTAAGCAGTTCTCATGCAGTCACCCTGTTCTGAAGAAAAAGAGTCACTTGCAGAGATACTGGCAGTTTCGTGCCAGTTAGTCTTAGTAAACAAAACTTTTTACTGTTATAAATGCAGTCACTGAGTCACCACGCTGAATGATAGCTACATTTGGAATTGTACTTAATTAATTCTCAGAAGTGGCTTACTTGGGCATTCTTGCCACCCCTTCAATAAATACTGGAAATCTCTTCCTTTCATAATGTAGAAATATTAGATGCCTCCATGTCCAGGATCAGACTGTAGGATGTGGCAAGACAAGTCTGGTCCCATTCTTTAACAGTACTTTGTTCTGTAACGCAGAATTCTCACAGAAGCTTACTGAGATTCATGCTTGCTGTACTAGATAAACTAGTGATTTGCCCCCCAAATTTTGATCTCTTCTATAAACACAATATGATGAAAAAGGTCACAATAAACTCTATATTACAGATTTTCTGTTGCTTTTACTGTTTTATTGCTAATTTTTTGACATATTAATGTTCTTCAGCTAACAACCTTGTCTCTTTATCTTTTTATATAATTAATTGAACATCAGAAAACATCATCAATCAGAAATTCTTCCTCATGTCTAGTAAGGAAATAAAACAGCAAAACAATTTTATGGCCATAAAAATTGATCTGCCTCAGGGTTCTGAGTGCAGCTTTCTTTATAGACTCTATTTGCTGAGAGAAAAAAGTAAAGCTTTGGAGTAAGTTTGTAATATATACTGTATAATACATTTCCACGGTATTAAACATGTTTTGGTATTTGTTCAAGCCACTTGTGCTGACTGGAGAATTCCAGTACTGATTATTTTTTGTGTAGAACACCAGAAGAATACAAATATCCTAATAGACCTGCTGAGCCAACAGTCCTGATTCATCAGAGTAAGTAAGTAAAAAATAGTAACTAGGCTAGTATGATTAAGGCATGCTACATTCTCTAGCCAATGCGTGGAATAAAAGGAGATGGCTAATATATCAAGTTGTCCTGGTTTCAGCTGGGATAGAGTTAATTTTCTTCCTGGTAACTGCTGTATTTTGGATTTAGCATGAGGATAATGTTGATAACACATACTGTTTTATTGTTGCTAAGTAATGTTTATATTAAGTCAGACTTTTTCAGCTTCCCATAGAAGCTGAGAGGGAGCATAAACAAGACAAGCTGACCAAAGGAATATTCCATACCATAGACATCATGCTCAGTGTGTAAATGGGGGTTGGCCGGGGGGCAGGAATCTGTCATTGCTGCTTGGGATGGAACGGGCAATCAATCGTTGGGTGGTGAGAGCAATTGCATTGCATCACTTTATTTTATGTATTGTTTTACCATTATTATAATTATTTCCTCTTCTGTTGCTGTGCTATTAGCTGTCTTTATCTCAACCCATGATCTTTTCCTCCTTTTTCTCCCTGTCCTCTGTGTGTGAGTGAGTGAATGTCTGCGTGGACCTAGTTGCTGGCTGGTGTTAAACCATGACACTAGTAGTTTTGACTCTCCAGACAAAATGGCTGTTTTAACTGTGGGCAGCTCTCAGCATGGCTCCAGAGGGAAACTCAGACTCAGATCTTTGGAAATACTATAAGATACCAGAGTCTTTCCACTATTATGCCATTCCTAGAGAAGCACTTGATAACTGCGCTCATACTTACTTTTAGCATGTTATTAAATACCTTAGTGATAAAGGGCCCAAGTAGTTAGAAATTAGAATTATCAACAGCCCTCTTCCTCTCAGACTGTAAATTAGTCAAATGTGATTCAGAGGGTAAACTAGGGGAATTATTTCAACTACATAGGTTACTTTTGACAAATTACATTTGCAGTAGTGGAGCTGTACTGAATATTAGGGTTGGATTTCAAAAATGAGAGTTGTTTCAGGTTTCTGAGAGATGTTATCAGCTTTTTATTATGAAGCTGTTTTGTTTCTTAAAAAAAGCAAAAAATGTTGACTTTTAGTTTTTTTTAATTCTGGTATGATTTAGACAAAGACTGCTGAGACCTACAAACCTCCTCAACAATATGCATTTGTTAAACTCAATGAATATCAGTGATTTTTGAACAGTGTTACTAGATGACCTTCACAGAAGTTGTAATGAACTAGTGAAATCTGGTGGTGCTATAAAGGCCTTTCAACACAGGGGATGATCAAAATATTATACAGGAAATGTGGACTACTTTCAAGCTTTAAGAAACAGAAATTGGATGTAATATAGTAATAAAACAAAGTACAAGGTCACTTGCTCAGGAATTAATAGGATAATCACAATAAACTTGGGCAGAATAGATGAAAATGACAGATGAAGAAAAAGATCTGTCCATTTTGATTAGTCAAAGAACAACCCTGAGCTTCAATGTGATGGAAACCAAAGTTTAATAATTATGCATGCAGTATGGCCACAGAGAAATAATGGTTATCCCTGAGCATAAAACATCAGGTGTTTTTAAAAGATTAGAGAAAAACAGGAAGTGTGTACTGGCCATGAGTAAATTTTCACTAGAAGTTAGAAGAAATTCCCAGGTTATAAAACAATCAGTATCATTCTTCCAAATGACAGTAGTGGTCTGTCTTTCTGGATGGAGTTGGAAAAGCTAGTAACAATGATAGGAAACACCATCTGATGATGCAAGAGGTTATTTTCAGTCCTATGTTATGTCAGTTCTCTCGTTTCCAGAGAATAAATTTATTTGAGATAAAAATAAAAGCAAGTTATAATGTTCCTTTTATTGTTGTGGTTGCCATATCATGATTTTATGTTTTCTATTATACCACCCAAAATATCTTGGAAAGACTGTTAGATACAGCAGTTAAGCAAATAACTACATTTTATGTCGCTGCTGTCCTTTATAGAGGAAAAATCTCTCCTTTCATCTGCTGTAGTATGAAGTCACTATTTTTAGAGTAACCAATAGGTGGTTGATAGGTTGATAGCAGTGATGTTATAGATGTCTCCTGCACCTGACTGCAGTGTCCTCCTTGCCACTTCAGAAATCCTACTAGCCTATAATCACAGTGTTCTTTGTAGACTTCAAGGGTATTGAGTTATATTTCTGATGGATTTCAAAGCTGTCTGGGTACCTCCATGCGGTGAAATCATGTTTGGCATATTTGACTTGGATTCAACTGCATTTCTTCTGGCATTTTTAACTTGGATTCACTCTTTGCCTGAGCTCCTAAATTTGGATGGTACGGCCCTGTGCTGTGTAAAATTATTGGCCTGGGTGTCCTTTGAGATTTTGCAACTGCGTTTATTTACAGACACCTCTCAATATACTGTTTTCCAAGAATACTTTCTTTTTGTCACAAGCTATCAAAATAAATTAAAAGTTTCTTTATGAAACCAGATTATCTGCATTCTGAAATGCTTATGAGGACATGCTATTTCTGAGTTGAAAGAAAAGTTGAACTATTGGCACTGAAACTGGGAAAGTGTGAAATGGAAAATAATGATAAGTTTGAATTGGTTACCTTTGGAAGCCAGCTGCAGGATGAGCTGGATTGGAAGAAGGAAATAAGAAGGCATAGTAAAGATTCCAAAAAGGTTTTTCTTCTGCCTGGTGCTTGAATTTGGGGTGTCTTGGAATGGTAAATTCTAGTCTGCCTCTGAAAGAGAAATGGGATAAAAGAAAGCAACTGTTTTGTTTTTATTTCTCCAGCAGTCATCATTATTTTGTAATAAGATAATTATTTCTAGTCTAGACCAGTATTCCAGATTTTAACTTAAAAATGTCATGAATCTGTAGAGACTAATTTGAGGCCTGAAATATAGTTTTGGCTTTGTTCTATGAAAGTTCCACTCATTTTAAAATTTGAATGAATAGTGGGGGTCTTCTCAGCATATCTCAGTGTGAAGGTACAAAGTGAAAGAGCAAGAAGGGGAAAAAAGGGGTCAAGGACATTTTCAAGTTTTCATGAATCTAAGGACTATTCCTGTTTATATAAATGCTGGGTTTCGGCAGTGTAATTTATGTATACCCTCATTTAGCTGCCAGAGCAATGATTGCTGTGGATGCGTATTTAATCCTAAAGAATGGCTGTTTCTGCATGCAAAAATTCCCAAATGATGACTGATTGTAATAATTTATTTTTGAATATTAACATTTACAATTCCATATGCATACTGATTTTTAAACCTATTTTCAATACACAGAATGTTCAGTACATTTGTACATTCCATGACCTTGTTTCCTGATGATTGGAGGAATGTAATTGCCTTTCTTACCATGCATCTAATTCCTAAAGAAACATCTTTGGCTATTTAAAACGTGAGTAAATAGTAATAAAAGTGATACAAAGGAAATGTCCTTGCTGTGGGACAGTGAAGAGAACGTGAGAAATATAATCAGTCCTAAACAAAAATATTTACAGACTCATGAATACCCACAGATTAAACTTACATTTTGTGGATTTAAAGTGATTACTACTTGAAAAAACATTAAATGCAGATCATGAGACTAAAAATCTGTATTTTTACTTTCCCTACAAAACACTAAATTCTTTTTTCTAGTATCAAATCCTTTAAATATTAGTGATTCTTATTCGGTAGCTAAGACTATCAATTTCCTTTTAAATTTCTCGCTGTTACCAGAAAATCCACACAAACATGTTGTTAAACGTGTGTAGGGAGCTGCAAATGGCAAACAAACCACATGTGATTCTTGTAGATTCTGCTAACAGATCGCCCAACTTTTCATCTTTTAACGCCTTTGTTGAATGCCTACATGTCCACTATGTCATTACATTTACTCTACAAATAAGACAGCTATCTGTCACGGATTAAAGTGCTATGTCTATACAGCTTGGAAATGAAGATTTTGAAGAAGCACACCATATAATAACACCATATAAAAAATATAATAATGATAGTTTTATATCTTTTATAGCTAAAATGAGAGTCTAGATAGCTTGCAGGGGAGCATTCTTTTTAGACGTGAGGGAAGTCAGGTGGTAGAAGGAGGCTGCTCTAAGTTTCTTGGCTACGTGTAATAAATAGAATCATGTTTGTTAATCAAATCAGGCTTTCTTAAAGGCTGGTGAAAACTTACACTGTTTCGACATACTTAAATCGCAGGCATCCAGCGTGCTATCTGGTGCACTTTGATACCTCAAGGCCTAAATCACAGGCATCTGGTGTGTTTTAACACTTCAAAGGGAAGAGCTAAGTTGTGAGATAAGCTGAAAAGAGTCTCCCCAAGGACACTGATAAAGATGAGGAGCCTTCAGCCTCACGACCATCAGGAGGCGGGACAAGACCAACCCCCTAGCAACAGGTCGCTCAGACACAGAATATACCAGGATTGACACATATATGGGAACCAGAAGAGTATATAATCAACTACTTTCGGGAAGTGGGTGTGCGCCGTTGGCGGAGCAAAGACTCCCCGGCTGCCCAGCGCTGTTTTGCTTGCTGCCGCTTGCTTAATAAACTAATTTGATTAATTGGACTGGTTCCTGTCAATTATTGGGCCTCAATCTATAACATACGGATGCCTGACTAGCAGTCAGTCAGTACCTGGTAGTACCAGCGTGCATTTCTGTTCCTTCTCATTGTGAATTTTAAGCATATTCTGTCAAGTTTCAAGAGAGGCCAGACCGCAGGCCTGTCCCTCAAAGTTGCATTGGGTGCAGGTGTCAAGGATTTGGAAGCAGGGGGTCTGCAGGGGCGGCCTCTGTGAGGAGAGGCCGGGGCTGCCCCGGGCCGGACACAGCTGATTCCAGCCAGTGCCAACCGCCTCACGCCAGGGCAGGGCTGAGGCCCCCAGCCAAGATGGCGGAGTCACTGGGAAAGCGCATTTAAGACCGGGCAGTAAATGTCAAGCAGACAGAAGAGAAAAAAGTGAGAAACAGAATTATGAACACCAAAGTGAGAGAAATAGGGGAGGAGGTGGTCCACACACCAGAGCAGAGTTTCTGCTGCAGCCCATGGGGAAGACCACAGTGAAGCAAATAACCACGCTGCAGCCTGGGGAGGACCACGCTGGAGCAGGTGGAGCGTTCCCTGAAGGAAGTGTGGATCACAGAAAGAACACGCTGGAGCAGGTGAGAAGTGTAAGGGGGAAGGAGTGGCTATGAACTGACTGATGGCCATCCCCCCTGCGCTGCTCAGGGGTTGGGTTTGGGCAGAGGCGGCAGTGAAGGGGGTGAAGCTGGGCTTGGGAGAGGGAGGAGGAAAGGTTTTGTTCTAATGTTCGCCGTTATTTCTTTCCACTCAAATCTATTTTACTTGGCAATAAATTAACTTCCCCTGAGCTGAGTCTGTTTTGCCTGTGAAGGTAATTGGTAAGTGATCTCCCTGTCTTTACCTCCACCCATGAGCTTTTTCAGGGATTTTTGTCCCCCTGTCCTGTTGAGGAGCAGGGGGTGAGAGCGCAGCTGGGTGGGCTTGGCCCTTAGCCAGGATTAACCCACCACGTGGAGATTCTAATTTTTATTCAAAAAAAGGATGCTCTTCCTGATTCTGTAAGCCTTCAAATCATCTTTGAAGGCCTCACATTAAGAAAAAGTCTGTGTAGACTCACCTCAATATTTGGATGCCTTGGTTCTTATTAAACCTTTATATACATTGAAGGGTGATAACTGGAAAACTAAAGGGGGAGGGATAGATAACCAGCAATTAGTAAATCTTACTACTTGCACAAGAAATTGATGTCTCAGCTATCAGTATACTAAAAAAATGTAGTTTTCTAATGTTTTAGATTAAATGTGTTCTGTCTGAAGAAACATTGCTGTCTTTGAGGATGACAAAAGATAAAGTGGGTAATGTTTACAGTTTGCAGTTAGTCTTTCAAAAGCAGAAGATACTGAGGACTGGTATAATTGATGGGTTGAATCATAGACTACAAAGCATTTCACATCTCATTTAGATGTTTGAATGTGGCTTAGTTTATGATAAGCTATTTTATAGTAGTTGGTGGCAGTTATTTTACAGTTGTAAGGTGGCTATGTGTTTAAAAAGAAAGAAAGAGATTGACAGACAGGGTGGGCTATATATATATATGGAGGTAGAAGACTGTATGTATTATAACAACCAATGTTTCTATTTTTTGATATGCCCTGGCTATTTTACGGTTGCAGACTGTCTTCTAGGATGCTTTGTTTTGTTCCCAGATTAACATAAAACCAAAAAAACCCATTTTAGATCATCACAAATAGTATTATTTAATCGATCTTAGCAGAGAAACCAAAGATTGCAAAAGATCTCAAAGAAAATAACTTCGGTATTTCTGTCTGTGGTCATTTGGCAGCTGGATTGAAGCCAAAAGTGGCCATTCATCACTGGTATCAAATTGTACATTCCAGTATAAAAACTTCTAACAATGTTTTTGGACACTCCCTTTCCCCCAAGACCCTAAAATTAAAAACCAAAAAAACCAAAAAACCCCACCTCCATCCCCCAATTTTTAACCTATTAGTATTAGTTTCTTGTCTTCACTGTTGTTTGATAGCTTTTTATATTAATAGCCGTTCATACATTATAGGAAGAGTTTTGTTCTTCGCTAAAAAGGTAAATTGGGCAATTAAAGCATATTGAAGTTTTGCAGTTTCACGGCAGGTAGTACTGATGGTATCAGGGTGAAGAATGGTGCAAATACATTACTGAATTTCCCTGATGCAGCTACTACTTTTGCACCTGTTGTTATGTGCATATGGAAATCTTTCCCTGACAAACCTACCTCTGCCTGTTTAAAAGAAATTGTTTATACAATCCTGACAGTGCTCTGCTGTTTGTTGGTCCATCAGTACATCATTTAAGTATGTGCTTAAAAAACACAGAAATAAGTGGTGTTTTTCTCAAGTGATTAGCTGAACTGCAACATGGTATTGTAGTAACATTACTAAAAAATTCAAATCTTAAAATCTTTAAAAAATTTTTTTTTCATTTTTTATTCCTCTCAGATCACCACTGAATTCAATAGAAGTTGTAGTTCTTTGTAGACTCCAGTATTTATTCCAAAGTGAATTGAACCAATGTTCTGAATATACAGTTACATGGGCTACTGTAATGGATTTCAGTGTGACATTTTACCACTGTATTTGATATACACAGTCTAATTTTTATAGGTGTCTCTTAAGTTAACTCAATTTTATGACCATGCAAATTGCTACCTTCATAACATTAAATTTGAAAAATAACTTGCATGAAATATGATCCTTATGCATGGTACTTACCATAGTAAATATCTCTTTGTTACAGGCTGCTTGTCACAGTGAAATCGAACTGGGAATTTTATAGGTAAGGATGGTACAAATATTAAGCACAAAGTGTTCTTACATTCTTTTATTTATTACAAAAAGCAAAATTAAGTCAACATCATTTCTTGTTTAGTGTGAATATTTCTTACACAATACCATGTATTTTCTTTGTCAGTATAAATTTTGGTAGTTAAGAAGAGTTTTTTTCACACAGGAATTCTTCAAAAAATTAGTATGTATTGTCAGACCTGAAGACCACGTGGTCGTGTGCCTGACTTGCACAGTTACTGGTACCAGAGCCTTCAAAAAAGGTTCTTCGGCATAAACAGAATTGGGTAAAGTCTTTGCCTCATTGTACTCTAAATGTTAAAGGTTTCCAAGCATGGTGAGCTTCTGGACCTGCAGGTTTCTTGTGTCCTAGTCTGACAGGAGTGGCTGCTGCTGCTGACATTTGCAGGTCTGACCAGTAACAAGGATCTCCAAACATACAGATGCACACACAACACCACAACCACCACACAGCTCAACGTAGCCACAAGAGCAACACCTTATTGTCACCCACAAAAACACTGACACCACTTACATAACATGGGCAGCATAGGCCTCAGCTCTGCTGATCAGGATGGGGCTTTGCTAATGTCTCTCTCACACACATATACCCAGAGATTTGCCCAGTAGTTGGCCCTGGTCACTTTGTTCATCCGAGACTGGCCCCCGTATTTCAGTCACCACAGTTGCTGGTCCCCCAATGAACAGGCCCCTGTGGCCTGTAGCCCCTTCTCCAGTTGTTGCCGCCTAGGGCTCTTGTCCTTCTTGCCACCTGGTACGGTTTGAAGTTTGCTTGTGACTGCATGCATACACCACATGCAAACACACTAGAGAGCCTGCTTACATTTGGGCAACTCTTTCGTCCTTGCTTCTCTATATTTTCCCACACTTCAAAATCACCTGGATTCCTCCCTTTTTTTACTTTTCATTCTTTTAAATGCCCCATAATAAATTTTATATAATCCCATATGACACCTCAACTATCCCACAATAAAACTACTTATTCCCATGAGGCTAAGGATAATCTTGTTTACCCTTCTTATCAGTTGGGAAGTTCAGTTTGAACTTCCTCTAGGCTTTGGGTGATTCTTTTAATCATCATTCAGGAACCTAAGAGTCCTGGTCTCTGGTATTCTTTTATCTCCCGTACCTTGGGGATTGTATACCTGAATGTTTAATTTTTTCCTTCTCCTGTGTCTCATACTAGGCTCTTATGCTGTATATACAGTAACCAGATATCCTCATGAATCGGATATCGTTACACTAACGTGATCTCTCGTAGTAAGTGTCCAGCTTACATTTTGAGACAAAAGGCTTAGCAGTCTTTCTCAATTTTCTCATTAGTATTCTTAAGCTGTTGGAAATGAGTCCCACAGTCTAATTACACATCATGTGAAGAAGTATTTTTCTCCTACTGTTTTTTAAAATTGCTCATTCTTTTATTATCCTTGTGCTGTCTTTCTAATTGTGGTATAAGACCAGAAGAACAGACATTTATTTTCTGTAAGCCATTCATTAGTTGATATGCATTCATCATCGCTCTTTTTATGAATATTCTTTGTGAAAAAATCTCAGTCTTTTCATACTTTTCAAATGAGTGTGTTTCTTGATCTTGGTCATTCTTTCCAGGTTTCTCTTCTCCATTAAGTTTTTTGAGGTAAGTAACCAGTAAAAAACATGGCCCTTCTTGAAACCGGAAGCAGTAGCTTTAGGTAGCATTCACCTTCATCCCCAGTTGTTATATTTTGATGTTGGCAACTCAACATTATGTTCCTTTCAGTTGAGCACAGATTCTTTCCTGATCTTGCAAAGCCTGGTAAAAGCTGGAATAATACATAAAAGCTGGGATCTTGTGCGTAATCGTATCTCCCAACACCATGCTGCAGTGCATACAATGTTCCAGATGATGCCAAAGTATTGACTTATACAAAAGAACTTTGAAACTCTGTGCTATTCATCATCTTACTTCTTATGCAGCCTAATGTTTTGTTTGTCTTCTGACTGCAGTTGTAGATTAAGCAAATATCTCTCAATTACTGCAATGACTAATGGTTCCTTTCTTGAGACAAAGGTAAGCAAGCAGCTTAAGATTTTCTTCATGTATAAATTGCTTTGCACTTATTTATTCTGAATATCATTTCCCCCTTCACTTCGTTTGTTTAGTTCTCTCTAACATTTTACTTAATCCTCTGGTTTGGATTAGCTCAAATAATTTTGTAGACTTCAGATTTTGCTGTTACCTTGCTTGTGACTTATTAAATCTAATAAGCACTGTGGGATTTAAAATGAAAATGAATGACTTGATCGCAGCCAACACATTAATACTCTGTTTAGTTGTGCATATCAGATTTTGGGGAACAAGTTTGCCTAATAGTGTAAATTTGTAACTGCATGAAATATGTGTAAAATAATTGCAAAGCCTAATAATCATTCTTGTAATGTCATTTGAATTTCTGAGTTGTCCAGTGTATAAAGTATACAGTTTTTCAGAGTTTTGTTACTAAACAAAGTTATTTCATTTTGATGAACTGCTTTGGCCAAATGTTTAGCAGTTTTGTAGACAGCACTCGATTTTATTTAAAAGAAATCTGGATTTACAGAGTGGTTTAGGGTGTAATGTATATTTCCAAATGTCATGACATGTCAGCCAACTGTAAATCAATAATCTCTCATCAGCATAGGTTATCTGTCCTCATTCTCCTAACTATCCTTCTGTCTTTTTCCTGTACTGCAGTCTTCCATGGTTATGGAACTGACTGATAAAATAACTTTGGAAGCTGCTTCTGATATGGTAAGTCCTGACACTAAACTTCTAGAGAGTTACAGTCAGTAGTCAAAGATATATACATCAAATCCATACTTTCAGTTGACTTAATTAGGGACTAGAGTTAGCTTCCCTTGTTGGAAATGACCAATGGTATCTAATATCCTTCTACAATCAAATTCCGTCCTACAATAGGTATTTAATATAGGTTCCTGTCATATTTTCTGAATGCATTAGTTCTTCTCCTTTAGCCAGAGAGGGAGAGCACCTCTTGCTTGGACTAACTTTGAGTGACAGTGGATGAGATGAATCCTAGCTTTTTTCACTCATATATATACATACAGGAGGAAGCCATAATCATCTAACAATTAAATATGGTATTAAAATGTATGATTTTAATTTAGAAAACAGCTCACAATATTTTTGAAGCAAAACACAAACAAACAAACATGTTTGTGAAAAAGTATGAACATTATTGAAATTAAAAGCAGCTTAGCAATAAGTGACTAACTACATTTTTCTGTTTATACTAAAGAGCAGTGACAGATGCTCTACTATATATTCAATCTGTTTCAGTAAATTCTATCACAGGAAACAGACGAGATTTTTTTGTTTTCAAATTAAAAAAAGAGAGAAAAATCCTTTTTTCTCAGACCTTCAAATCCTTCAAGCCACCTTTCACTTCAAAACTTATTTTTTCTTCTAATGCCTTGTTTTAATGCTGATTTGTTCTATCATAGTGCGTCTGCTACAGCCCAGGGTATCCATCTGCACAAATTTTGGAAAGCAGCGTCTTTTAACCAGCACAAAAGGAAACAATTCTAATTTAAACAATGTGTAAAATAGATAGATTTTTTTGCTTCTGTGTCCTTTACTGACACAGATAATAATCAAGTCTCTCAAAGAAAATTCAAGGACACAGTCCTTCACAGGGCACTAACATTCAGAGACTACATAGCAGAGCTGTCTGGTAAAATACAAGCAGGGTAGTGCACAGCTGTTCCTAAACCTGTCATTACTTCCCATTTCTTTTGTTATAATGACAGCAATTGATAAATTTTGCTAGCAAATTTCTCCAACCAATGATCTGAGAGCAAAGTAGGCATCTTGAAAATCTCTTTAGTTCAGGTTGATATGTGTAAAGCTAGTATTAAAATAAAAATTTAGAAAGCATGTTGATGGTATTTTATTATTCTAAAATACTTTCTCAACTTTCAGAGGTCAGTACACTGCACAGAGATGAGGCTAATGGCAGAGCACTCTCAGGCTGTGAATAGACATTGTCCTGTTGTGGGACAGCTCTCTTGTTCTTTCTCTTCCTCCTCGGTAACATAAAGAACAGGGGGCTGAGTGTCCTGTCCTACTTTTCTCATCCCGCAGATCTGTCTGTTTAACCTTGCTGCTGGGTGTTATGTTTGGATTCCAGAGCAGATTTACCCTTCTCTGAAGCACTAGTCATTTGGCGCATCTGGAGAGTGGATGTGATGCCTTACTTAATGTGATATTCTGAAGTTTATAAGCTTGATTTGCATACAATTTTACAACAGGATAGTGCTGCACATTTTATTGGGTCTACCTCTGATACACACCAATGTAAAAGAGTTTCAAAATCATATTAATTGGCCATATTAAGTAGATTATATATAGAGAAATCATGAACAGTTCTTTTTTATGGAAAAAAAGTAGTTCTGAATTTGAGAGTATCATCATTTCAGTGTGAGGGAGATACTTTGTACATCTGGCTGACATATAGGGGAATGTGAAAATATTCCTTTTACTGTCATGAAATTCCCTAAATCTGTTGCAGTTTTATGGGAAAGAAGTTTAGTGAAGACAGAGAAAAAACAATTATTACTAATTATTAAATATAAGACTATGCTGTCTGGGAAAAAAACAAAACCAAAACCCAACCCAAACTGGTATCCAAATGCATTTAGTTGGACAAATAAAATGATTGCTATGGAACGAATGATATCTAAGCACACACACTTAGTTATGCTTATCAAATGGTATATAATGTAACCAGAATAAGATTTCAGTGCTTTTCACTGTCAGGGCAATAATGTAGATTTCAAATTAAGTTAAATTCTGTAACAAGAATAATAAAACAATAATGATGTTTCCTAAGTTGCCTTCAGCTCACTGGTGTGATTCAATTTGCCATACAATTACATGGTCTAAAGTGAATATAATGAACATGTTTAAAGAGTGAACAGTTTCCAAATTATTCTTTCATATAGATGTACTTAGTGAGATGCTCATGAGTCAGTGTATTGCCTTGCTCTTTTTAGATACGTGTGTTCTTTTAAGCATTTTACGTTCTACATTTCTACTAAGGTAAACCAAAGGAAAGAAACTAGAAGGAAGAAATCGAAACAAAAAAACATAAAAAACCAAAACCTCATCTCTGCAGAAGCTAATAATTTCTGATTTCTCTGCAGTCAGCACTTCATATGATTTCTAATCTTTTGATGAGGTGCATTTCTTAGAAAAAGAGTATATGATTCTTTCATATCTATTGTTTGTTTCTTTTATAGTTCATGCATACAGAAAAAATAAAAATAAAAAATCAGCACCAGCACACTTTTCCTTGCTGACACTGTGTTTGTTTAGAGAAGCAGTGGCAAAAAAGTGGAGGGATTTCATATTTTACTGACTGAGCAAAGCTATGTGGCTTATTAGACAAATTAGGAATATGTGGGCACTGGCGACATCACAAAAAATGGGTCAGATTCCAATTGATATAAGTTGATATAGGTTTGTTGAAGAAAAAGAGTAAGGTCAGTCTACCTTAGCTGAATATCTGGTCTACACCTTTAAAAGAAACTAGATCATTAGTCAGTTACTGCGTGTCACAGATTGAACCTGTCTGTGAAAAGACACTATTGTATTATTTTCCTTTTCATGGCTAGCAGTAGCTTTCAGAGAGGAGCCTATTCCATCCTTAATTAGGACATTCCACTTTTTAATAACCTTACTAGAGAGTTGCTGAATTTTGGTGGCTTGTCTGTTGACCTGTTGTCATATACTTGAGAGGCGGTAAAAAATCCACACAATTTTCAGTGGGGTTTTAATTTGAGTAAGCACTGCATGATTGGGCCTCAGAGTACGGTAAAGATAAGTAAACTCTGGTTCCATTTGGCTACTGTAAAAGCAAGAAGACTGTATCAAAAAACAACTTATCTGCTTTTGGAGGTCTGATTCAGGGCTTGCTGAGGCCAAATGAAAGATTCTTAATGACTTTAATATGTTTTGGATCAAGCCTTGCATCTGAGAATCGAGTAGACTTACAATATTGAGATTGAAATGCCACACTTACATCTGAAGATTTTAAATCCCACATTTTATGACTGGCAATATGGTGCAGCACTTTGTCAGCTGTGACAGAGTTCCCTAGAATGGGGGCTACCTCAGCATCTGTCTGTTCATGGTCTGGCAGAATGCAGCGTATGAAGAGAGAGGCCCTCAATATTGTAAAAGATAAATTTTATGGTGGAAATGTGAGAGTGGATGCTGCTAATTATTTGTATTTGAAAATAAAACTGCTTTTACGTAGTCTCTGGCTGTCAGACTGCACCTTCTTTAACAGTGCATTCAAACAGCCATGTTTATGAAAGAAAGAAGACTAAGTAAACTTTCAGATTATACTTCTGTCTCCTTGTAAAGAGGTTTGCATCACAAAACATTTTCCTACTGCTCAGACTTCTGAGAGGTGAGCTGGATAACGCTGCCACACGCAAAAACACCTGGGCATTTGTATGACCTCCAGCACCATGTGAATGAAAGGTACATATCTGTGTTAATGTCACACTACACATGACTAAGGTGATATAGTTTACAACAGACCATTCTGATGTGGTATTACTGTTACATGAGCTTAACAAGAGCTTACACTAGAGCCAAGAAATTCTACTAATACAGGAATAGGAATTATTGCATGATAGGAAGTAGTCCTCAAAACCTCTCCTAGGGAGAAATACTCTTCCTGCACAGGGCAAAAGTAATTTCAGGCTGGGCTGAATGGCACAGACTTGACAGGGATTAACTGCACTTTTCAGGAAATGCTGGTTTTTTTGTTACCTGAATAAAAAAATAAATAAATTACACTTTCGAAATATTGCTTTCATGCAGAAAACCCCAGAAGATACAAGGAAGTAGTGTTATCCTTTTAATAAACATATTAGGTCTGAATGTTTCTTCTTGCCATGGATTTTACAGACCTTGAACAACAAGCACAAATCTGTCATTTTGAATTTGTGTAAATGAGTGAGAACGTTTCCTGGAAACATTTCCACTTCTCTCTTGCTAAGGTGATAATGTTAGATAGTAGAAATGTAGCCTTTCCATCACTCTCTATTGCTCAGCAGTAATGGGGTAAGAAGTGTCAATAGCCAGCCTTTCTGACCATCATTATTTGTTGGTTACATGCTGCTGTCATCTTTATTGCAGTGTCTATTTATAAAAATGTTTGTCTACGTTTTTTCTGAGGGGAAAGATTTTTAACTGTTTTGGCAAATATTCTCTTCTCAGTTTCACTGTGGAACTCATTTGAAATTTTGGTGTGGATTCACAGCGTTTCTTTTACTAGAAGTGTCTCAGGTACTAAATCTGCTGAACTATTTTGTGCACAGATTAAGACTAAATATTTGAAAAAAAGGTATTGCTTGCACACAAGTTTTTTTCTTTATTTGGGATTAACTGACATTAATATTAGCTATTTAAAAGGCAGAAGTGTAGTTTCACAGGGCTGTCAAGGTTCCCTCCATATGCAGGGTGATCGGCTCTCTAAGTAGCCCACCTTTGCAGTAAGCAGTAGCAGGAGCCCTGATAATTAGCTCAGTAGAGCAGCCTAGATTTTAGATGACTATGTTAACTGAGATTAATCCCACCATTAGGATGTCACATTCTCATTCTGTGTTTTGATCTCCTGCTTTTTAAGGCCTGGGAATTGCATAGCCTCGGTGACATGCTGTTCTTTACAGAGAGAGAGTTTTTCATTCTCTGCTTCTCCTGCTGCTTCCTATATTAATCAGTGATTTGAAAATCTCCATCATCTTCCAGACTCCTGTATTAATTTCTAGTTTGTGATTTTAATTATAGTTCAAATAACTCCCTAGATATGACTATGCGTTTTGCCTACATCCTCATTTTCCCCTGTAACTCAATTTCTGCCGATGTTTTAGTTAACATGGTACATGTCATTGCTCTAATTCTGTTTATGCTAATACATGAATTCTACTCTCTTAACCTGTTATTTAGAATAAAATACAGTAGAGTTAATTATATTCTGTGTGTAATGTAATTCTGAACTCCATGGGATGGAAACAGCATTTGAATTTTCTATAATATCATCTTTGCTATCTTACTACTTCTGAGGTTTAAACAGATTTAGTTCAAGTGATCTAATGTTCAGAGATTTTATAAGTGAACTGTAGATGTCATCTTTATATGAGTTTATTTATGACTTAGTTTTCAGTCACAAAATGGCAATGAGATCTTATGTCACTGAAGGTCTAAAAAAAAATAATATTCTGAGTCCCTCCAAAAATCCACAAATATCTGAGACCCAGTTTGTTACCATTGTAGTCATAGAGTAACTTTAAATTTGCTTTCTTCATTTACTTATTTTTTTTTACATGATCGAGCAAATGTGTTGTCAGCTCTAAGGAAATGTATGGACTCAGTGCTACTTTTTTATTGCTGCAGGTTTAGATATGGTGTATTTTAGAAAGCTAATGGCAGAAAAAACCCATAATTTTCAATTATAGATCATATTGCATTACTCTGGGTAGCGGCAAGATTATTCAAGGTCAAGTTTTTAGATGCTGCTGCAGCATTTTTAAAGAAAATTTTCAAACTATATTTTTTCTACTTTTGCCATCTTTTTAAATAAGATTGGGACTATGAAAACTATTGGAAGACAGACGGTCCCATTTGACCTGTAATTCTTTCTAGATGTAATAGCAAACTTGTTCTAAAATCAGAGGCCCCAATTTGGCCATAGGTTTTTACGAAAAGTGTTTAATCTTTTCTTACAGATAGACATTCTTCTGTTTTTATTGTGTTCTAGGCCTACAGGCTATACAGTCTTCTGCAGAGTAGCTGTGCAATAAAAATGTTGGATCACACTGTCCTTGTTACAATTTTTAAATGTTTCTGAAAACCATATTAAACTGTTTGGAAGAAGAAAGAATAAAAGAACAGGGATTCCGCTGCAATAACAACAATAATAACAACAACAAAACTGAGCATTTTTGTCCCCCTAGTATGGGTCAGGATAGGTAGGTATGGAATTCTTAGACTGAAATATATATGTTTCCTGATACTCACCTGATGAACTATTAAATAAACCTTATTTTGGTTTATTGGAAATGTGATTTTCCTTATCGTCATGTGCTATATCTTTTCTTGCAATAAAATAACTTTGGTAGATCCTATTGTTTTCTTCTCTAAGAAATGCAGTATGTTATTGTATCTCTGGCTGTCCCACAGAGCTGTAAATTGCTTCCATTAGTTTCCTTGCTTTTTACTTTTGTTGTCTTGGCAACAAAACATAATTTGTTCTTACATGTGTGTTAGAGTCAAACTCTGTAAGTCAAGGTTGCAAAATTTCTTTCAGTAATAAACTCCTATTTCCACCTGGACATAACTTCCTGGAGAAGTCTTACTCTAAACTAAAACTTTCTTGGCTGAAGTTTATGAGAAATGCACTTTATCTTTAAAAGTTAATAGAAAATAATTTGCTTCCTCTGAATGATGCACAATGGCAAAAAATATTTCCCAAGGGAAAATAAAAAATTAATAAAGATGGGATTTTTCTCCCCTAATTTAGACATCTAAAAATAAGCCATATAGGTCTTATAAATGAAGGGTCCCCCTGAGTGGAGAGAAACAGACACCTCCAGAGATCCATTAATTTAATTCCAAACCAGGATTTTAAAATAAGGGAAAGTGGGAAGCTGAATTGCCCACTGGAGATGCCTATTTCGCTCCTTTACGTATAAGGAAAACCTTGTGAGATTACCTGAAATCCAGCTGGCTAAGTTTAAATGCCTAAACTGGGGCAGATGAATCCCATTCAAGAATTCTTAGTAAGAGTAACTCAAAAGCATGTGATCTTAAAAACTTCCTCTTTTGCATATGTCTAGTCCTGAACAAGGTTTCTTTTGCTCCATGAACTTGATTTCAAACAGTTAAGAAGCTGTTCACTAATGGACAGATTATTTGAAGCAAGAGGAGTCACACATCCCTAGCTATACACATTATAGGGCTTCATACAAGTGTTCTAATCATGGAAGATTGAATGTCAACCATTCCATTTCAGCCCTTGTACCAAAAGCATCTAATGATTTTACAGGACTTGCTGGTTACTTTTCACATTTGATTGAGACAAATACAGAAAATGATCCGGGAGATGGAAAATACTCAGCTGAATTCCACGCCACAGAGTAGTCAGTGATCTTTGAGCAGTCATTGAGTCTATCTTTCTCTGTCAAATGGATCATAATACTGAAGACATTGTGCTGATTACTTTTCAAACTGTTTGCTCTTTCTTCTTCTAATTAATATCTCTTTAGGCTATAAATTGTCTCCTGTCTGTTTCTGTACATCACTCTGAATATTTTGGTCTTCTCCCAAACCTTTAATAGGAATTTCAAGTTTTTATTACTTATTTAGAGACATTATCTTCTAAATTTCTACTCTTTGCACATTAACAACAATGTATGAATTGGATTGTAGACTAATAATGCATAAACTCTAGTGACAGACATCCTACATCTTACTCAGGGCAAGTTATATATTTCCTGGCTAGACATGTTAGAAATTTTTTATTCTTAGCTTTGGCCAAATGCCAGCCATGGTCCTGGAGAAAAAACGTTCTGTTTGAGTGCTTGGTTTTGTCTCTTTCAGATTTTGTAGAAAAACCTGAGATCGTGAGCCTTTAAAGATAGCTTTGTGTCCTTGTTATATTTTTCGATTAAAAGGTACATTTGCTTTTATATGCAGTGCTCTTTGGACAGCCAGACGTTAAAGCTACCCTTCTCTGGATCATGTTGTCTACACCTTTTTTTTTTAGGCCTTTCAAGGGCTACCCCTTTTGAGATTTCCACACAGACTTCAAACATCTCTAGAGATTTACACAGCCATGCAATTATATTTTCTATTTTGTGCCTTTATCCTTTTCTAATAATTTTCAAAATGCAGTATGTCTTCAGTGCGATTAGTCGTTGAGTACTGAGCTGATAACTTTATAAGTCTATCCACAGTGACTACCAGCTCTCTTTTCAGAGTTGTAATACCAGCTAACTTAGAGACCATAGTTGTTCATCAATAGCTAGTATTGTTTTACCCATGGGCTTTTACTTTATAATAATTTGTCGTTTTATTACCCACACTCCCCATACTGTAAGATCTTTCTGCAATCAAATTTCATTTTTACCATGCTGTATAATTATACATAATCAGCAAAGTTTTTTGCTGCTGATACTTTCTTATCAAAAGCTTTTGGAAGTCTAGTGTGTTAAACAAATTCATTGTCACCCTGCAGGCTTGCAGTCTAATTCAGAGAACTCTAATAGGTTTGTGAAACATAGTTTCCCTCTACAAAAGTTGTGTTAAGTCTTTCTCCGTGTTAGCTTATTTAACAGAATACGTATTTATTCTATTCTTTATCAGAATTTTAAACAATTAACCTGTTTCTGAAATCAAACCTATTAGTGCTTTGACTGCCCCTGAAGCACTTTTCCAAAGTTGCTATAATTTTAGCCTTTCATTCCTCCAGTTCTCCAGATAATGTAAATGTTAGTCTATATAACACACTTAGTAGTAAAGAGTTTTTAATTCTTAGTTCCTTTAATACTTATCATTAAATACTGCCTAGCCTTAGCATGGCTATTTATTTGATTTATTTGTTCTTACGTTCAGCTGACACTGTAATTTGAGACAGTTCCTCCAAATAATTCCCTGTGAGGAAAGGCTCCTCATGGGACCCTCCCTAAGTTTTGCTGCAGTGAAAAGTGATGCAAGTCACCACCTCAAATTTTCTACCATGGTCTTACTCCTTTCCTATATTAAGTACCCTTCCTTTCCTATATTAAGTATCTGTTGACGCTACTATCGTTGTGGCAAATACTTTGCTTCTAACATGTTTGACCACATCTTATAAATAGCTTCATGCCTTTAGCAAATTATTCTTCAAAGTCTTTTTTCTTTTTGGCTTATTAAAGTTTCAGATTTAATTTGCCGGAGTTTATGGTCTTTTCCATTCACCTTATGTGAACACAAAGCTCACTTTCTGAAAGATAACTTTCTACTTCTGTTACCCATTTTATTTTTACTGCTTTATTATTGTTGTTCTCTATTGTTTCTATTTTTTAACCAGATTGATTTTACAGTTACTTTGTCCCTCTGGTAAGGTGTATTAAAGGAAGCTCCGTACTATCTACAGAATTGTTATTCTCTCGCTGGTTCTTTTAGTTTACTTTTAGCAAGTTTTCTGGTTTTACATAATTTCCCTTTCTGAAAGCGAACATCTCTGTAGTGGTTCATTTTGTGTCTGTGTTTCACCCCTGCTGCAGTTTCGAACTGGAGTGTATCACACTTAGAATGGCTTTTTGATACATATGTTTAGAAACAAGTCCAATGTACATCTTCCAAGAACTGTTTACTCTAAGAGTAGGCTTTCTGAATAGCTGTTTCAAGAAGAAGCTGAAGTCTAATGAAGTAGCTTCCATCTTCTGAAGTTTGATCTGATACTACTTGTTCAGATGTTTATCCAAATCTTCTTGGAAATAATTACAATTTCCTATCATTATTATGTTTATTGCTCTTGCAGCTTTTCTGGTATCTCTTATTCACAGTCAGTATCTGAAAATTGATATGAGAGTTGTAATATCATCCTCTTCCCATTTATGTACATTTTTTCATTTTTTATTTTTAGCCATATGGCTTATTACTTAATTTGCTATAGCCAAAACCTTTGTCTGGCCTGCTTAAGTAATTTGTAGCCTGGCATGATGTGTTTGAAAGATTAGCTTTCTTCCCCAAAGTTCATAACTCTGTCAAGTTACTGTCCCCACTAAAAATCAGGCAATCTAATTCAACCATTTTATGCTTTACACTTCAAAGATTTGAATTGGTGAATATGTACATACCTCTTGGGATGGCTGTCTCCTTATTTATGCCTTCTGTAAAAGGAGTTTCATTTGCTGAAAATGAACTTGGCTTTATAATTCCTCATTGTTTTATAAGATCCTCATTTCTCTTTACTTAAAGAGTTTATCTCAATGTTATCTGTGTGCTCTTCTGCAACTCTGGACTTTCCCATAGTGCTTAGTGTAAAAGTTCCCCATAAAATTTTAAGGTTCATCATCATGGTTCTATTTTCACTTGGATGAAGTTCAACTAAAATAACAGACAGTTTCATAAAATAGACATTCCACTTATTTAATGAGATTTTTCCAGTTTCTAATGAGTTTGATTACATTTTCTCCACACAACAGTCTTATATATGAACAGAAAGTTAATCTGTCCACACTAGTACATGACTTTGGTCAGTCTTTATCTTTTACTTCTCACATGTTCATTTAATTTTGTCTCCAGAATCTGTATTCTGCTGTCCCGTGTACTGCTACAAATATGGGCCACGGCCATTGTTTCCATCTTAGTGCTGTTTAGACCATGAGTTTGTTCACTGTATTAAGTCAGCATACTCTCATTATTGTCACCACAGACACAGTTATCTATTTGCCTAACCTATCTCCTGTTATTGTTCATTTCTTCACTTCGCCAGGTTGTTCTGGAGGATGTTCAAGACATTGCACTCTATTTAGTTGGTTCTTGTCTGCTGAATATTTTCAGCCTTTTATAGAATCACAGAATCCTAGAAAGGCTGAGGTGGGAAGGGATATCTGGAGATCCTCTGGAGATCTGGAGTTCACCTCCCTGTTCAGAGCAGAGTCAACTAGAAGGTTGCCTAGTAGCGTGTCTGGTCAGGTTTTGAATATCTCCAAGGATCAAGACTCCACAACATCTCTAAGCAACCTGTTCCAGTGCTCAGTCACCCTCACAGTATAAAATCTGTTATGTTCAAATAGAAATTCCTGTGTTTCAGCTTGTGCCCACTGCCTCTTGTACTGTTGTTGGGCACCAACAAGAGAAGTCTGGCTCTGTCTTCTTTATGTTATGCCCATCAGGTATTTATATACATTGATCAGATCCCCTTGAGCCCTCTCTTCTCCAGGATAAACAGCCCCAGCTCTCAGCCTCTCCTTGCATGTCATTTGCATCATTCCCTTCATCAGCTTCATGGCCCTCTGCTGGACTCGCTGGAGTTAGCCTGTATCTCTCATGAACTAGGAAACCAAGACCTGAACTCAGCATTCCAGGTGTGTCTCACTAGTGCTGAGTAGAGCAAAACGGTCACCCCTCTCAAGCTGCTGGCAATGCCTTCCCCCTAGTGGAAATACAGATGCTTTTGGCCTACTTTGCTTCAGGGGCACATCAGTGACTCATGTTCAACTTGTCCAACCAGACCACCAGGTACTTTTCTGCAAAACTGCCTTTCAGCTTCTTGGCCCCTCAGCGTGTATTGGTGCATTGGCTTATTCTTCTTCAGGGTCATGGCTCGGCATTTGCTTTTGTTGAACTCAGTATCCTCCTGCTAGGAAATGGTATCCCCCAAAGGCAGTATTTGCTAATGGCCTGGAAGTGGGCCTACTTAGGATGTCTGTGTACTTCCTCTGTGGTTAATAGTGTCACATTTAATTTATGTCAGTTATAAAAATAAAAAAAAAGGAAGAAAAAAGACAATAACGTCTTTTTGACCTGTTGGTCTGTGGTAGGTACATTCTACATCACCATGCCTGTTTCTGTATTTCTAAATGTATCTTTGTTTTTCTGTACCTATGCTGCTCAGATATGTGCTATCTTGGCCATGGTATTCAAGAAAAACAGTTTCAGTAAGCTAAATGATTCTCATTCAGATATTCTGAACATTTCTAATCATCCTAAATGAACCTATACCATGTGTTAGCATATGTTGGCAGCTGGTGTTGTTCAATGTCTTATGATTCCTTCTAGTCACTTTTGCTTAAAGAAGTGAGTAACAGTGAATTCTTCCATAATAAACTCCAGCATTTTTTCTCTGATAAGCAAAATCTATAGATTTCCTTAGTTTTTTTTTCACCCCCTGCCAGGACTGTTCCTAAACACTGAGTGATAGTCTTGCCACCACAGTACTGCTCAGCAGAGCTTGAAATTAGTAAGAAGAGCTCAGGCTGTCTGACAGCTAGTCCTACCACGTCCGCCAAGTCTGAACAAACAGCAGCAGCTATTTTGCTCACAGGGGAAATAAGGTTAGTGAAAATATTAAAGAAAAGTGAACGCCACTGCTGGCATGGCAACACTTTGCAGTAATTGGCTCCTTGTGATTCATGCTGGCCTGACTCTGAGAGCTACAGATGGGAAGCTTACAAGCTTTAGTTTGGAAGCTCTAGTTTGGAGCTTATAAGCTCTTCTTAAGCAATGCGAAACAGATCAAAAGTTCACAGAGTAAGTGTAATTCTGTAAATTCCAATAAAATTTCTTGATAATTTACTTTTGTTTGAGAGAATTCAACTATTTGGACATGTAGGATAATAACTACTGTAACCATTTAGTTATAGGTGCTATTTTTAATGGAAAACTACTGTCTTTGATTTTTTTCCAGAATTAAACTCCTAATTCATTCATCAACAGCTAGCACTGTCCATTCTTTCTTATTACCGAAGGTAGATTTTTATAACTAGATAATAAGATTAATTTTGAAAGATGTTGCAAGTATCTTCCTGACAATTCAGTGTCAATATTATTAAAATGACTAATAAAGAGAAAACTTGTGTTGTTCAAAGGTTAAATACAAAATGGAAAAATCATTAACTGACACAAACACAACTTGAAAAAATTAAATTTTCCACTCAGATATATATCTCAGTTATTGAATGCAAATATGAACCGAATCTGAGCTGTCCAGCTTAGCAAATCAAACTGGAATTCTCAAATTAATTGATTAGACTCTCAGTAATGTTGAGGAGATGATTTGATTTTGATGCTCTGTTGCTTGGCCAGGAGGGTTGATGGAGTTTATATTTCTTTTCCTGTGTCTGCCTTAACTGTGAAATGGATGAGAAAGATTAAATAAATAAATAAATAAATTTAAAAAATCTGAATTTTCCAAACCTTTTCCAAGCTTTAAGTTTAAATGTGGGGATAATGCAGATGTGTTTGAGTGAACTTACTTCTGTCAATTATAGAGGCTTTCTCGATCTAATCAAACTTCTACTAAATGACAAACATGATAATAATTTGGGTCAATAATTATAATTAATAGGTTTTCCAGAGAATCTGTGGATTCTCCACCCTTGGAGTATTCAAAACCCAATTGGACACATTGCTGAGCAATCTGCTCTTGTTGACCCTGGTCTGAGCAGAAGAGTTGCACTAGACAATCTCCAGAGGTCCCTTCCAAACTCAGACATTCTGTGATAATATAAGCGTAAGTCCCCCAAAAGAAGAGCCTGATGAATTTAAGGGCTGTGATATTTTCCCTAATATGCTTGTTTCTTGACATGTAACATCAGCCCTGCTTCTCAGTCTTCTAAGTCTGTATGTGGTCTTATGAGGCAGGTAACCATTTATATTGAGCATTTTCATCCCCTCCCAGTTTGTTTACATGCAAAAATAAGTAATTAATCTGAATTACGTGTGGCATTAATCTGAGGACATACGTTTACATCAATTTGAGTAAAAACCAATATGTTAACAGAAAAAGTACTTTAAAGATTATTATTGTCTTCTCAAAACCAGAAATGTTAATCTGGAAATGTAAATGTAATGTTGCATTTAAAAAAAAGCGCACACCGTGAATTATGCAGCATGAAACAGCTGCCTTTATAACCCTGACAATTCAAAAGGAATAGAGAGGAAGAACAGAGTGAAGTGGTGTGTTTCAGTCACTGTATCAGGTAGGTGCAACACCACCCATGTGGCTGGCAGCTACTGAGCCAGAAAATCAAGCTTTACCATGAGTGAAACATTAGATCCCACATGAGTCTATTTTCCAGTCTAAATGGTTAGTAGCTTTAGTGGCATTTCATTAGGACTACTCACATCATCACAACCCAGTGATCCTGTTCCATATCTGCTCTGCCATCAGTTACCAAAAAATTTCTGCTATACTCTGTTTTGATTACCTGCAATATGAAAATACATTCAAAGATGACCTTTTAGTGAGTTATTTTATACATGCTGAGGGCAGTTCTATTTTGACAGCTGAATTAAACAAAATATGGAGAATATAGCCAGTCGAGGCTTCAAGCATATTGTTTTTAGCATAGTAACTATGAAGAAAACTGCTTTAATCCTCCACAACTCATTTAACCTTGGAATTAAATATGCATGTAAATGTGATGGTCCCACACCTCAGTTTGTATAAATTTATAACTATCCACTGGATTATCTGTGTTTCCAGATGCCTTAGAAATTCAGGTTGCCAGCTCAATTCCTTAAATACTGGTCATGCCTACCCAGCAAAGTAGTATTACGGATGTTTGATTAATGTCCTGATATTCCACTCAAATTAGCAGTGCCATTTCAAAGTATTTCATCTCCTGAAGGGAAATTGTAGCCTGATATTCAAGGGATTAAGCTGCAGATAAAACAATTATCTTTTAATGACATCTCTCCTCCTCATTTTCATAATTTTTTTTCATTATAAGGCAATAATAAAATTTATAAAGAGGAAAAGGCTATGTAGTCTAACATATTTAGAGATGTTGCATTTAAAAGACTGCATTGTTTGTCTTAGCAGTCAAACAAAAGAAAATGTGACAACTCATTCAATCATTCTACAGTTCTGCAAAACCAGCTTTTGTTTGGACTGTAGAAATTCAGCAGAGGTTCTGCATCTTCCTAGAGATCCTTTGTCTTATAACAGTTTTTAAATTTTAACATAAAATCTTGAAAAATAGAGAGATTCATGATATATTCTGGCTAATAAGAAGAAAATATCTTGTCTAGAGTGGACAGACTGACTGAACTCTTAAATAGGCTAGGACTGTAAATAACACAGCTTTTATTATGTTCAAAAGGGACAATAACAGATACAAGGATAAATGTAATAGGAACAGTCTGAAGAGCACACTTGAAGAACATTCTTGGAAACTCAATAATGTGTCAACTACCATTGATACAACAAAACCACCAAATTTATTCAGGGTTACATTGATCAGAATAAATAAATAAAAAAATTACTATCTTTATCTCCATTCAATTAATGTGGAACAAATCAGATGCCTATACATAAATCTACAGTTCATACTCTTACTTGAACCTGTTCAGTGCATCAACCCAGCCAGGGGTGGGTGCAGTTTTGATCTGAACAAGCAAGATGTTTGGCTTTGTGGCAGTGATGGTACTACACAGTAAAAGCATTTCAGATCCTGGAGTGAAAAGGGACCAATGGGGCCACTGAACTATGTCAGGGCACACTGCTTTTGGCATGGCAACAGTGCATCAGACATTGATCTCCTTTTGGTCTTTTGAGAGGAGACGCATGTGATGCCAGGATTTGGCAGCAGTTATTTCCCAGTTCTTTCCTTAGCTGATACTGGGGAAAAAACCCCACAACAAAACAAAACAAACACCACCAAAAAAAGCCCAAAACTTTTCAGTAAGATACCTTTACATGGAAAAGATGGCTTTCTCATTTCTTCTCTAGTTGCTAATCCCTTCTCAGTATGTTTAATGAAAATATGATAGGGATAGCTTCTGTTTATCACTGAATACAAGGCCTTTTCTGAACTTCCCTATCGATTGATCTCTGTTGCAATGAATAAAAGAGTGTCTTTGGAGGGTGTTTCTATATTTAAATAATTCTTTTGTTTATTTCCTTCAATCTGCTATACCTGAAGTTTGTTCAGGACTGGCTTGCGACTTGTGCTACAGTTTCTAGCTGAGGAAGAATAAAGATGCCATATTGAGAGGTGTATTTGTTCTAAAATTTCACAATTCTTTACTATGAAGCAGACGGCTAAAAAAACTGTTTCTTCCCACTTGATTTGAAGTGGGTTTGCATGCAATATGCTGAGTTTTCTTTTGTGCATTTCTTGCACTCTTCAAACGCCATTTTTTAAATTCATAATACAGAATATTAAGAGCTTTAAGCAGTGTACCAAGAACATTGGTGGGGCTTTCACCTCCTGTTAATATATGCGTGCACAAAGGAAACATGCAGTCCCATCAATAACAGAGAAACTTATGAGTACACTCTGAGTAAAGAAATTGGTGTGTATTAATTTCAACAAAAAATAACAGATACCTTTTTGGAAAATACCACTGATCCTGGATATATTTTAGTTTTGCATTAATACCACCTCAGGAGCCTAATTCTGTATGTATGAAAATGAAAGCTTGATTTATATACCAAAGAACTAAATAAATCATAGAATCATAGAATCATAGAATGGTTTAGGTTGGAATGGACCTTAAAGATCATCTAGTTCCAGCCCCACTGCCATGGGCAGGGACACCTCCCAGTAGACCAGGTTGCTTAATGCCCCATCCAGCCTGGTCTTGAACACTTCCAGGGATGGGGCATCCACAGCTTCTCTGGGCAGCCTGTGCCAGTGTCTCATCACCCCCAGAGTGAAAAATTTCTTTCTGATATCCAATCTAAATCTACCCTTTTTCAGTTTAAAACCATTGCCCCTTGTCCTATCACTACATTCACTTGTCCCCTTCGGATATTGGAAGGCTGCTATAAGGTCTCTCTGGAGCCTCCTCTTCTCCAGCCTGAACAACTGCAACTGTCTCAGTTTGTCTTCATAGGAGAGGTGCTCCAGCCCTCGGAGCATCTTCGTGGCCCTCCTCTGGACCTGCTTCAGCAGGTCCATGTCCTTCTTGTGCTGAGGACTCCAAATCTGGACAGGTGGGGTCTCACAAGAGCAGAGTAGAGGGGCAGAATCACTTCCCTTGACCCGCTGGCCACCCTTTTTTTGATGCAGCCCAGGATACGGTTGGATTTCTGGGCTGCAAGCACATACTTCCGGGTCACGTTGAGCTTCTCATCAACCACCTCCCCCAAGTGCTTCTCCTTTGGGCTGCTTTCAATCCATTCTCCACTTGGCCTATATTTGTGATTGGGACTGCCGCAACCCAGGTGCAGGACCTTGCATTCAGGCTGGTTGAACTTCATGAGGTTCTCATGGGCCCACCTCTCAAGTGTGCCAATTGCAACACACAGCTTGGTGTCATTGGCAAACTTGATGAGGGTGCACTCAATCCCGCTGTCCATGTCACCAACAAAGATGTTAAATAGTACCAGTCCTGGTACTGACCCCTGAGGAATGCCACTCATCGCTGGTTTCCACTTGGACATTGAGCTGTTGACCACGAATCTTTGGTGTGACCATCCAGCCAGTTCCTTATCCACTGAGTGGTCCATGGTCAAATCCATGTCTCTCCAATTTAGAGACCTGGATGTTGTCCAGGACAGTGTCAAACACTTTGCATAAGTCCAGGTGACTTATGATGTCAGTTGCTCTCCCTTTATCCACCAAAGCTGTAACCCTGTCATAAAAGGCCAGCAAATTTTTCTGGCATGACTTGCCCTTGGTGAAGCCATGTGGGCTTTTACCAATCACCTCCTCATTTTCCAAGTGCCTTAGCAGAGTTTCCAGGAGTATCGACTCCATCATCTTGCCAGGCACAGAGGTGAGACTGACTGGCCTGTAGTTCCCTGGGTCAGTGTCAAATACACAGCACAAACACATACACATGTATATATGCACACAATCGCATACACGAAGACAAGGTATTAGAGAACATACGGCAAAATCAAACACTGCAGAGTGTGGAAATGTCAAGCTGTTTCCTTCACGTTCTTTGTAGAAAAGAGTACCTATGAAACCTTTGCAGGCTTTGCTTTTCCCCAGGTCCACAACAGCCTGGCATCACACTGATGGATTTTCATCAACAGCAAAGACATACCTCAGACACAAAGATCATCTCCACCAATCAGTAATGCATACATTGGCACCCTAAAATAAGAATTGCTAAACGTTCTCAAGAGAAGTCTGACAGAGTATTTTTAACATAGGCAAAGAAAATATTTTTACTTCACTTGTTCTTAGAAATGTCTGAATCATTTTGTTTGAAATCTTCTAGCTGTTTCTTCAGTGTCAGATGGATTACAGATTGGACAGATGAGCTAAGCTTTCTACTAGAGAAAAGATAGTCTTCTGTGTGTATTTTTTGGGAATTCAATCTGTTAACATTAAAGGATGGAATACGTATTTCCATGTCTTTACGTATTTATTTCTGAGCAAGCCACCTATAGGTGTGGCTTTTTTATTTTATTTTTTTTTTGGCTAAATTATTTATTTATTTTTCCCTTTAGTTTTGTCCATAAGTCATTAAACAGTTCACTTCCTCTGGTGCTAGGACTATCCTTTTCACTTTTGTTTTTAAGAATTGTCTCCTTTTGTTAGATTCTAAAACAGGCAGCTACGCAAAGTACCTTTTTTCATATGAAGATATTTTGTAAAAATAGGGTAATAATGCAAAAGAAAGAGTGAAAAGAGGAATAGAGGAATGAGTTTTGTATTTTGTTGGTCTAGTACATGGAGCATGTCAGTGGCACTCAGGAGTATTGTATTGAATCCTGCTCAGGTGTGGATTTCTTGTTCTCTGCTGGTCAATGCATGTGTGTTAAGTCGGGGCCACTGTTTCTCCAGTATAACTAATTAGAGAGAGAGGCATCTCTGGAGGCCATTTCATCCTATTCTAAAACAGGCGTTTAAAACAGAGCAGACAAATCAGCAGAGGAAGTGACTGCCTCTTTCCATTGCCTTAGAGGGAATTGGGAGAAGTAGCTTAGATTGGATACTAAATTTATGGATAGCTAAAAGTAAACGAGACATATCACAATATTGAGGAGCAAAGTATTTTTGCTGCTTAAAGAACTGGTTTAATTTTGAGGTAAATAATTAGAAGTAAAAATATTTGAGAAGCTTCTATGTTTCCATGTAATAAAGAGAAAGTAGTTTGCTTTTCTCTATGCTTTCCTTGGATACCCACCATATTGCTTTCATTATCATTGGTTTGGGTTGGTTGGGGTTTTTTTTTGATACATTGTAGCTCCTGAGTTTTGCCAATAGCCTTGAGTCTTTGGACTCCTTTAGGTAGAGTATCTGGTACCACCACTGTGAAAAGCAAGTAATTTATGCACACAGTCTTTAAGTTAAACATACACTGTTTGCTGTATGCAAGTCAAAACAGACCTTCTTTCCTCAGATTTCTTGTGTCTTCCCTTATTTCCCTGATTGTTATTTCTTTCCTTCTTTCTTTCTTCGTCTTCTTTTTGCAAACTACTTTTTTCCTAAACTGCATTTGGCAACCTAAGAAGTGTCTCTTAAATTGAACAAGACATCAGTATCTAACAAGAAATAAGCTGTTTTAAAATAGGCACTTTTCAAATACACTATTAGGTATGAAAACAATTCTCAAATACACAGCATAGAGGCCCTAAAGAGTCAGTTATTTCCTCTAGAAATTATAATTTAAAACTATATGATCTGTCCAAAAGTGCATTGTTTGTTTTAGAGACTACCGTGCTCACTTAGCTCCCAGAATAATTTTATAACATTCATCGGTTTACCATCCTCCATTATAAGAGGAGATGAGGGAAGAACTGCCTTGCTGAACTCTATTTGTCAAGGAAGACATCCCTTTTCCACTTTAATACATTTAGAAATCTCAGAAAAATATCTGTCCAAATAGCTATTAAAAACTGACTGCAAAGATTTTGCTGCCAGAATGCAAAATACAAAATATTTATGGTAAACATAAGCAAAATCTTCTAACATATTTAGATAATTCTCCTTCATAAACCTAATGGACTTCTGAAAATGGATTTTTAAAGACAGAATAGTTCTTAGACCCACTGATTTAGCATTTCACATATGACAGGCCATAGAATATCATCAGAATTAGGCCAAATAATTTACAGTTGCCTAAAGCAGATTTCCTAGACATTTATTTTATCTTCCTCTGAAAATTTCGGGAAAAAGGAAGTCTGATGGAAAACATAACTCTCTGTCTAGTTTCACATGATGAATTGATTTTTGACCAAATGGAAACCTTTATAAAAATAATACAATCTGCTGGGCTTGGTCAGAAGTTGTGGCATATCCACATTATTTCATTGGTTCAGGACAGGATTATGACTGATGAATTCCTTAATCTGCACCTTTGTGTTCCAGTAAGCATTTGTGAGTTTCCACATACACATGTGAAATGTTCAAGAAATAAAGTTCATGAGATAGCTGAAGGTTAGCTTTGCTAACAGCAAACCTGTGACCTAGAAATTTCTGCATAAAATAATTTGTGAAGCACACAGTTACATAGGAATTACCTCACTAAATTTACTGTCTCACAGCCAGTGCATGATCTCGTGTGATTGCTGTTACTTTGTTTCTCCAATTAGAAGTTTAACAGGTTAGTTGAAACCACTAGTGAAGTTGTTTTTAGCAAACAAATAACTGCATTGAAAAGGGCAAGTAAAGTTCATGTAATCAATCTGAAAGCAAATATCTTCTTCTGGATCACTCTGTGGTGGTAGAAAAGGTTACTTTCTTTAGCCGCTTGTTGTGCCTTTCTAAAAAATTCTGACCTTCATTTATCTGTCAGTGACATAATATGTATGAATACTCCCTAATTTGCTAAAACCAAATTTCTGGTCAAAAATAACGGAGCTGGTTTTCTCAATGCTGCTATCACAGTAGATTTGCAAAATACTCTCATGCTTCATAAAAGTGTTGAGGAGCAATGGCAGGTTCTGTGTCTTTCTTTTTGATTGCAGCCTGCTATGGCAAAACCTTGTAGCTGCTTAAGCTTAGGTGAACTGAATCTTCTTCTAGAACCTTATAAAGAAATACCTGTTACTAATAATTACAAGTACTAATTAAGGAGCAGGTCTGAGACATGCAAAACATGCCTGCAAGACAGGCATATTGTCACTCTGAGTGTCCTTCTCTATTGTCTTATTGCTAAAGTATTTTGTAGAGTTATTTTCATACTGATTTTACTATTAATTCTAGTTAGGCAGAAAATATCCTTGCAAAGAAACCTTACTTTTTATCTGCAGCTTTCCAGGAGCATTTGCTCTTACCCTTCAGGCAAAGCCCTACCAACCCTGAGACATAGTAGGCTCTTTCAAACTATCAGGCTGCAATTTGTATAACTATGTGTAGACTAAAGATTCAAAACCAAAATTATTTCAGAAGGTCACAGCCTGCTCCTAGGTGGGTTACCACAGCAGGATCACATTTAGTTGATGGATGATGTATACCATCTACTATATTACTGGCATATTAAATTTTATCAGTAGATCACAGTCTGAAATGATAGCTTAAAATATCTTACTAGTACAAAATTTTAATATGTTAAACTGGGTAACAGGCACGTGCATAGATGAGATGGGAAGAGGATAGTGAAATATTTTAAACATTTTGCCTGTCATCAGTATCAGTATTCTTGCTTGTCTATGGTTGTAAGGAAAAAAAATATTTGTCACATTAATGGTTACCTACTTTGTTGTGTTTCCCCCTCTCCTCCTCCAGTAAACACGTTTATTTGCTTGAGCAAATCTTGATGCTTAACTCTTCTCATGGTATTATGTTCACCATGATGTGACCTGACTGATTGCAACTGAGTGTGAAGCACATACTGTTATACACATTTTTTTGAACAGTGAGTTCAACTACACTTGCTTGATACGTATATTTTTTAGCTTTGGGTCCACTACCGTCTGCTGCTGACTACTTGTCATATCTTCACCATGTATTTGATTTTATACATGAAAAAAAAATGATGATACATCTGACATATGTTTAAAGAGATTTTCCAATTCTTATGTTTCACAGCTTTAGTGTAAAGGATTGTGATTTTTACATTAGAAGAAAATGCCCTTACCGGAGCATAAATACTGGGTTCCATCCAGCACTGTTTAAGCCGTAAGTATTTTGCATTTTTCAGGGAGTCACTAAGTATTATAAATCTTCATTTCATTGGGCTTCTCTTCTGCTTCAAAGCGCAAGAGAGAAATGAACATTAGTTTTAATGCATTTCATTATTACTCTGATGATGTGTGAAAAGTTTGCTGGGATCTTTTTCTGTGAAAACTTCAAAGCAGGATTTAAAAGAATGCCATCAACTCCCTTTTCCATCTGAATTTCATATGGTGTGGGATGAGAATGAAGGTAGGTGCCTCAGTTGGTGACACTTGAGTTGATGGAACTGATTATTAGAGGTGTGTAAAATTCATTGCTTATTGTTAAGTAGGTATCTTATACTATCTCATACTGCAATTAAAAAGAAAAACTACAGATGTAACTAACAAACTGCTTCATTACCAGAAAGGATCAACAAAAAAGATTTATTACTACCTTTAAATTTAATTAGATTATCATTTTTTCACACAACCCAAACTTTCCTTACATTTCTTACAAAAATCTAGAATTCCAGTTAAGCATCTTGATATCAGACTCTTGTTATTTATTTAGTGATTGAAGAGAAATCAGAATACATAAGAGAAATCAATGTTAGAAAAAGGAAGCTTTATCACTTGACTGATTTGTGGATACATATATATGAGATCTACAAGGTGGGGATGTAAAAACTGATTTTGCTAAGTCTGAAGAATATACAGCTAAATAGGGATCCTATTAGTGTCCGTCTTTAACTCTCTAATGGCAGAGTATAGTGAAGATGGAGTCAGACTGTTCTCAGAGGTGTGTAGCAAAAGAAAAAGAGAAAATAGACAGAAATGGAATCAAGGAAAAATCTGATTGGTTATTAGGAAAAAAGAAATTTCACAAAGAGCTGTTAAGCTCTGGAATGGGTTAAACAGAACGTTCAACTGCCCTGAGCAGTCTGACCAGGAGTAGCCAGCCTCCAGAGGTGCCCTGCAACCTATCTGAATCCATACAGGAAGTTTTCAATAGACTTGTAAACTGAGCCCTAATTTCCTATACATAACATAATGTTAACATAATCCTGTAAGCAGTAAAAGCCTGTCCTCTGTAGTTTTCTGCATTATGTTTGTATGCTCTTGAGCATAGTAAGGCTAAGCTGACCTTATAGTATTTCACTGAGTAAGGTCCCTAACAGTACTATTCTTAAACAAGACAGCCAGTTTTCATAAAACCTGTAGGAACTTTATGGCTTAAAGACCTTTATCCTTCTTTGAGAACCTGTTGAAGTTGGCCAGGGATTCAAAAGCCATAAACACATGTACCCAGTGTGATCATATAAACGTAGTTTCCTTAGGGATCCAGGCTATAACTGGTGTGGTTATGTGCCCATCAGTCAGGTGGGACATTTTCGACTCCATGCACATTAGTGCTTCTTCCTGCCTAGCTTGCTGTATGTAAGCACTCATGTGCCTGGATAGAGACAGAACTTCTTGTACAGGACTTTGTGGACCCCTTCCTTCTCAATTGTAACCCTGAGTTTCCATTCTGTACAAGTGGGAATATGGGTGATTGTGCTTCTGTGTTAATCCATTTTGGTTTATTTCAATGATTTTTCTGATGAGGAGAAACGAGATCTGAGAATAATAGGATCTTGAGTGTTATAAATCTTTCTGCACCAAAATAAACGGTAAAACATATTTTTAGAAATAAAGAGCAATGACTTGTGTGCGTGTATGTACATGTACAGTCATGACATTGTGCAGGATTGCAGCCATCAAAATTTGCAAGTCGTTAGTGAACGGATTATCACCAGTTCTTTTAATCTTTGTTTAATAGTGTTGTGATGTTTACAAACAGAGACCAAGTTAATACTTCAACATTTTGATGCTTGGCAATTTAAAAAACAAAGTGGCAGATGTAAGAATGAGAAGTTTCTTGGACAGACTTGGACTCCTCTTCATTGGGTGGAGCTTCATTATTGCAGATGATTAATATTGTAGAGTATAGGTAGCCAAGATACTTACGTCTGAAGCCACTAAATGCTTTGGACAAACCCTGAGATTACTAGTTACTAAGGAAAGAAATAAAAAGCATCCTGAAGAGCTTAGAAGATGAAAGGTGCACATACGAAAGGATCTTTCACGAATTCATGGCCACACGCTACAAAACATTGATTATTTATGCCATGAGATCATAAAATGCTGGATTGAAATGTGGAGATTGAATTCTTAAAACCTTACATGTTAAGAGCCCCAGTTAGTATGCCTAGAAATAAAGCACGCTGGAATGGCTGAGCAGAATACTGTGAAATTACAGCTGCATCTGTATGGTTTTTTTAAAAAAAATCTTCTCCTAAGAAGATTTTTAAGTCCCCTGTTAAACGGAAAAAGCTGCAGTTCGTGCCATTGTGAAACTATTCATATCAGTTCACCCTGATAATCTCCAGAGACAAAGAACTAGGATGATATTAGGATGTTATAGTAATGATTGAAATAAATATCTATGCTCTGTCAGGAGCCCTGCTGGTAAAATTTGGCAAAAAAAAAAAAAAAATTGTTTTGACATATAGTGTGTTTTCAGACCAACTAGCAGGTATTCACGAAACCCAATGAATTCAACTAATTTCTATTTCCCTCGTTATCCTGGCACCATAAAAGCATATGGGTTCGACATCTTCTGCTGAAAGAATATCTACTTTCCTATTCTATGCTAATCTCAAACAACTCCATAAAGCTACCATAAAGTTCATAAAATGCAGGCATGTTATTAAATTCTGTCATAGTATATTCTGTTAAATGAAAAACTGAACATCAAGCTGTCTCTTCAAAAGAAACAGTGCCACTCCCAGTGCTGACACCAGCTTTATGTAATTTTTCTTTTGTCTTTAAGTACCCCGTATCTAAAAAACATTCCCCTTTTTTCTATGCCAAAATGTCTATTGTTACTGCTTTTAAACAATTCACAGTACTATGTGATTAATGATTATTATTTCTACTGTGGGTACTATGATCATGGCAATGATGATGATGAATCAGCTCAGTATGGTGAAATAAGGTGCAACATCATTTTAACAGAGATAGTGGCTGGCAAACTAACGCAGTAACTTTCTTTAATAAACTTATTTTCTGAATGAAAGAAACCGTGTAGATGCCATGCTTAAGGACTTTTAGTAAAATACCAGTTCCTTTTGAAAGACTCAGAAAATCATTAATTAAACCAGAGAAATGCATAAGAAAGAACTAGCTAAAAGGAAAATTACAATAGATAGTGATGACAGGATCATTATATTACTGTCAGAAAACCCTAAAGATCAAAATAGGATGAATGTTAAAATCAGTGAAGCAATGTGTTGTTTAAATTTGCTGATATCCTAAAGTTCAGAGACACCACTACAATGAAAGCTTGCTGGAGTATCAAGAGAAACTGTATGATCTTGAGAACTTGTCTAATGAATATGAATGAAATTTAATAGTAAGGAATTCGGAAGACTCTTAGGAACTAATAATAACAATCTAAGCGTTACTCTGGAAATGTCAGCAGTTGGAATTTACTGAGGAAGAAAAAGAACTTCTCACATTAATTGATTACAGGTTGGCTATGAGCAACATGCATCATATGGTTGTGAAAATGGAAATGTGATCCTAGATAATGTCAGTCTAAATATTTCCAGTCAGGTTTGGAAAATATTAACAAAATGTGGAGCCTACAATTTAACAGATACTGTGAACAGTTCTGTCATGCAAGTCACCCAAGTTGGAGGAGAGTAAACTTAACCTCAATAAATGCAAACAAGAACTGCTATGATGATCTGGATTGCCTGAAAGTCAAGTATATAAGCATGGTGCACAAAATGTAAATCTTTTTAGCAAAGGTCTGGAAAAAGGAAGGGTGGACATGGTAGGTCAGTGTGTATGGGCAGGGGTGTGGGGAATGAGTGATAAAGAAGGAACCAGAAGCATAGCTGTTTTCATTAGTGGGCAGTGATGATACTAAATTAATTAAGTTATCCTGTACCATGCAAGAGTCCTATAACCTTCCAGTGGGAATATGGAGGTCAAAAAGTAGTTCATAAATGGTATTTTGTTCATTAACAAATAATCTGTGATGCAGTTGCCTTCAGAGGACTGGATTCAATAGTCCAGATAGTGCCTTCCTATAAGAAGGGCCCTTCTCTAAGAGAAGTACTCATGAAGTCAGTTGCTGCAAAATTATTTGCTTTTGTCTCTTTCTTAACAAGGTTACCAAGGCAGAGGAGGGGAGTTATAGAGTTGCAACTTGACCTGCATGTAAATGGGAGAGAGGCCCTTGCTGAGAGTCGGAGTAGCTTTAGGGTGAGTCTATATTAGCGTTTCAGTTTGGAGTAGGAATGTGCGTTTGAAGGAAATCTCCCATGCTACTATTATCCTTTGATTTGTGACACAACAAGATCTTGGGCGCATAAGTTAGATTTCTTTCTTCTGAAACTAAAATAGACGATTCACTTTGGGAGCCACCTAATACACATCATGCCCATCTGACTGCTCAGTCCACAAAGCAGCAAGTCAGAAGTAAAATTTCCTGAAATGTATTGTGCACGCTGGGTCCTTAGCACCAGGTGCTCCTCTGTAGCTGCTTGTTAATGCGGATATAACCCATTCGTCTCCTAGGGCTAAGCATGATGAAGAAGTAGCAAGCCCCACGCTGACTCTGTAAATCTGCCAATGAATGGCAAAGGACTTGAATACCACTCGTGTACAGGTGACAATCAGGCCTGTCCCAGAACTGCCAATATCTTTAGAAGTTTGATGTCCTTACGTTTTATTGCTAAAAGAACAAGAATGTTAGTTGTAAGAAAAATTGTTTATGGCACAGGGGAGTGAATCATGTTAATGTTTCATTCTGTCCTCAGTAGTGCATTCCCATGATAATAACCATTTGATCAAACAGTTATGAATGAAATGAGCTAAATTCCATTCTGCTGTAAGCTGGCTCAGCAATAGAGACTTGAATTTGGCGTAGATGTGTCTGTTAGAGAAGCATTGGTAATCTTAGGATGGATATTCTCCATGAGCACTTTTTTGTTTATGCACCTTTCTTACGTCTTTAAAAATAATAACATTAAAATAATAACATTAAAATAATAACATTAAATTAGATTTGGATTTTTTTTACTGTCTTTTTCTCTTAATGGTACTTTATGTCTTTTTTTAAAGATGGAAACAGCTGCAGGCTCTGTTTAATTTACTTTCTGCACAGTACAAGACTGTATGAAGAGCATACATGTTATTTCATTACCAAGATGCAATAAGGGAGAATTTATTGTGGTACCAGCATGCTTCCTACTAAAGATGAGCTCTTAAACACCATCTCACTTACACACGGATTGCCTGTGATGAGTGATGCCAGGCATAGATGAAAGTAAAGTAGCTGATGTAGACATAGATAATCTAGTTTCATAACTGTAAATGATATCATGTGTTTGCATTTACTTTAGAGACTGTCAGAAGTGAAAGAAGATAATGGTGACAGGTGGTAGATGTGTTGACCTTTTCTTTCAACTTTGCACACTTGTGACTAATTCAGGGCTACAGTTTTCGCAAATAATTGTGTCAATTGTGTCAGACTCCCCCCCATTATTAATGAGCTGCCTAAACCTTGGTTCATATACAATTCTATTTGAAAAGGTATATTTAGTAGCAACATCTTCATCCAAAGAACAGCAATTGATAAATAAGAGTAATTAATGTTGGCTATATGAGAATTCCTATTGGGATGTGCAGTCGCCATTACTCTGCACTGGGATATAAGCATTCAAACCAGGTGAAATCTTCTTGGGCAAAAGGCAGTCCCAGAAAAAGATTACACTGGGACCCTATTTTCCCCCAATTTCTTTTTACTAAGCATCTCACTTTCAGTTTGGTACTCCCTGAGGGAACCTGTTTTCAGATTAGGAAAAGGACTTGGACTCAGCTTTAACTCATTCCAGGGCTAGACCACTGGTAGCTCTGAATGAGTGTACGTACTTCCGTCTCTGCTGTGGAGTCATTGTCATTGTAAAGCTAATGAAACATTCACTGTCATAACGGAAGGTTGAATGGATACCTGGTTGATCTCTAATTTTTCTCTTTATTTGTCCCAGTGAATATTTACTTAATTCACACAAATATGGTGGATATTCCATAACTAATCCATAGCAGAAATAGCATAGAAAGAGCCTTTTTAGCGCCAGGGTTATTTCTTGGTGGAAGGTCTATTTTCTGCGCAGCATGTTCCCAGACAGCAAAAGGTATTGGGACCTGACAGTCTTAAAATTTCAATTGTCCAGCCAAAGGCTGCTTGATAAAAGAGTGCTGGTGAAAACATACTATCCTGGTGTTTGCTTTCCAATATGGTTGGTGTATCTTTCTGAGACTTGTGAGGACAGACTGAGTTGCCTAAAAGTAGGCTATTTTACACACTCTGGGGTATTCAAGACATCTGTTTGGAATTTACAGCTCTCACAGGCCTTGTGAGAGGGCAGCATCCTTCTGGGGTGGCAGCAGGAGGATATTTGTTTACACAACTCAATACTATTGCTCCAATGTTTTCTAATTCTCTGTAGGGTTCTGCTCACTCACTGTGATTATGGAATCTGTAAGAGTTGGGGTAATATCAGTGTATGCTCAGTGACAGAAGTACAGGATGATGTGCAATTTATTTATATAATTTGTGAAAAAGTGGCCAACTGTAACACTTCAAAGGCTCTAGGATTTGAATTCTGAAATTAGGATTCTGAAGTTGCTGTTTGACCTGATTCTGTATCTAAATCTGACTTCAACAGGCAGAGGAGCAAGCCTCTTGGGTGACCACATAAAAGATAGTGACTAAATATAGCCAGGTTATCACAATATTTTCCTTAGGCTGGTGTTTCCTCATCTACTCAACAAAGAGTTGATCTGATCAACAGCTTTAAAATCATCAACTATTTTTTAAGTGTAAAAGCAATATAAACCCCAAAACACCAGAAGAGAAAAACAGAAATTGTTTGTTTGTTTGTTTGTTTTTTTTCTGGCAAAAAAACCCCAACCAACCAATCAACCAACCAAAAAACAACATAAAAACATAACTTCATTTTTAAGACTCCATACCCCCCCATTTAATTTTCTTTTTCTCCACTTACTTTCTCTAGAATAATCCTTTCTGCAGTCCAACAGAAATATTTTTGGTAGTTTAATTCTTTTTGGTAAAGCAAGAGTTATAAAATAAAGTAAAATGTCAAAGAAAAATGACTTTTAAGAAATTTAGACAAAACCAATTTTTCTTCAAGGTATATGTTCATGGGAAAATTTTATCTAGGTAAAACCCTGTGATATGACTGCAATCATGTGTACTTTTAGTGTGTTCTTTAACACTTACATTTTATACATACATGTATTTCATAAAGTACTTTAAACTAGTTATTTGAAAACTGAGGGAATAGGTGAAAAATAACTATCATCTTTTCCATAGTACTTCCATAGAATTATTAGGCAATGCTTTATATTTCCTAGAAGTTATGCAAAAAAGCCAAAAAACCTTCAAATTTAAAAAAAGCTTAACTTAAACAGTAGTGTTATCAAAGTACGTGTAAAGATATACAAACCTCATTTCTCACATTTCTGTAAAATAATCATTCTGATACAAGATAGAAGTTTTTGCCACTAATATGAATATCCTCTATTCTTTTTTCTACCAAGATTTTGATGAACATCAATTTTGGTATTTATATTCCTTTTAAAACATTTTTAAATGGACATATGAATATCTTGTTTTCTTCTTAACCTAAAAAAGGGCAATGAGAGCACTCACTGTAGTGAAAAACAGTGCTATTTATATTTCAGTAATTTTTTTCAACATTGAAGAAGGAGGCTTACAGTTTACTGTTGAAAATTTGAAAATCCTGGACACCGCCTCAAAGGAAATGACAATGCTCTTTCTGTCACAATTCTGATTTATAGGAAATCTGAAAGTTTCTTTGGGAGCCTCAATGTAAGAACAATTGCTCATATTATAAGAATTAGAAATAAAAATCATTATTGTGAGTTCAAAAATAAGCAAATAAATTTGAAACAACACTGAATTTGTATGTAGCTGAACATTGTCAGGCCAAAGTAAGAATATCAGGGTTCAATATTTCACCTGTGGCTTCAAAGCAGTTTTTCATCAAGGAGCTAAGGAAGCCAGGAAGGGAGATGGAGGAGTATGTTGGGAAAAGTGCTGCATCGCCCTTCAAGGAAGTAGGGTTCTGTCACCTAGCACTAAAGGGACGGGTACTCATAACAGACAGCTATATCCCAAACTCTTACATGTGGAAGATGTGTAATAGTGTTCTCAAATGTGTTGTTGTAGTCTTTAAAAGTTTACCTCATCACCTGTCTTCCTCCCTTTACCATCCAACTAGTTTTATGCACACAGATAAAGGAGCACTTTGACATATGATGTCTTATTGAAGTCTTGTTTCTTTGCTTTGTGCTTTGTGCTCGTGTGGAGTTGGAGCTAATCCAAATGGGACTCAAGCATTATTTTCACAACTCACAGATGAACAGTCAGATTGTTATATTTTTTATAACAATTATATAGTATTGTGAAATGAGGAGAGCAGCTGCATCACAGTTGCAGCAGTATAGCACAGATTGTTAATATGTTATCAAATGAGTAATACAAAAAATCGTTTTTAAATAGTTTTGGTAACAAGTTAAATTCATTTACTGCCAGATTTAATAACAATTTTACCCCATCCTTAGAGCCTTTAATTTTTCTTCCCTTTTAAAAATATTATTACTAGTGTGTATTTAATCAAAATTAATACTCACGTTTAGGCTAAGCTTGTGTTTTGAACGCCTTTGCGTAAAATTTACTTTATGAGTATAAAGCTTGAGTAGCAGGCTTTGCATCTTTTAGATGGTGTGGGATTGAATCAAACCCTTTATGTTTAACCTCATGTCTTTAAGCAGTCTGACCTCTCTTTACCAAAGTGGTTTGGAAAAGCAGATACAAGTCTTCGGGGTGCCATTTCCCATTTCCCAAATGTCTTGTCCTATTTTTAGTTTACCAAAGCTCACTTTTACCACTTTAGTAAAAAGATGTTATCCAGGAGAGGGCAAGTGTGCGTGGAAGAATTAAGATGCAAAAAAGGACCAGACTAACTCCTGATTTTTGTGAGGAGTCTACTTATTTTTCCTGTTGATCACCTCCTGTTTTATAAACTCTCACCTGATCAGTATCAGAAAATCTTGTTGACCCTTAGACTTACAGTTAATGAAGTGAATGTAGACAGACAGCTTATACTGTAGCACTGTTCTGATGGGACCAGACACTGAATTGGTATCCTGAGATCCTAATTCTAGTTTGATTGATTCCTAAAAGATCTCAAATGAGTCATTTTGGTCATTGCGCCTTCTACCTTTGTAAGTTTCTATCTATCTGCTGTGACTGTTGTGTGTCTTGAGGCAATTTAACTCATTGCAGCATGGACAATTTATGAAGAGGTTGGAATATTAGATCCCTTATTTCCTTGAGAATTCCAGGTACCGGTGCATTAATAAAAACAGCTGAGTTGTGGGTGGGCAGATAAGGTCACCTGCCAAGTGGTAAGTGTAGACCCATTGGAAGCACAAAAGTTTTATGGATCAGCATGTCACTACATCACTAAAGAAGTAGTAGGAGAACCAAGAAAAGGTGGACTCAGGGAAGGCAAAGTCTAATGCTCAAGAGCTGTCAAAAAGTTGATTGTACTTGAGTACAATAGCATATCATCAGAGGTATTGTTAATGAGGTGGCTTTGGTTTGTGAATGAGGCATTGTTCTTTGTACTGAATAAGATAAAGAAATACAAAACTGTCATAGATCTGTTTGTTTTTATCCTTTCCCTTTTAAAGGAATAGAAAAGAGAGGGAGGAAATTTATTCAGTGTGGGGTTTTTTTTGCTGATCGAAAGAATAGATATCTGCTGGCTTGTTATAATTAAAATGTCATTAAGACTTTTAGAATGTCAGTGTGTTGTGGATCAGTTTTGAGGAAGGAAATTGCTATTGCACAACTATTTAACATTGTAAGGATAGTTATTTTGAAGGCTTCAATACAATGAGAGGAAAAAGAGGTTCTGAAAATGTGTGAAGTCTATTGTTATAGTTTTCTTATTGTTCAACAATGTGCACACTAAGAAAGAGATCCAAACTCCACAGAGATTATACAAACTCGCTATATATGCGATTTATAAAGGTCCCATCACCTCTCAGTGTAGCTGATTAGAATCACTTGCAGCTATGAGAATGATTGTATAATCAGACACATAAATGTGTTTTTTTAATTATTCACACCTGCACACATTCAAAACAACACACCCTGCTCTATCTTTTAGATACTATAAAAAACAAACATAGTGTTCAGATTCAGTGTGCTATTTTTAAATGCCCACAACTTGTTATTTAAAGATCAGTTGTCACATAGGTTTTTTTTCCTTAAACATAGCAAAAAGCACTGTTTATCATGCAGAGAGATGTACAGTTTTGTTTAATTTGGTATTGCATGCATTATTCCATCTGAACTGGAAATAAAATGTTTGGTGTTGGGCTCTTGTAAGAAATCTAAAGGCAAAGAAAAGTGGATTCATTGATGTCCTGGCTGGAGGTAAAACAGAACCAATTTTCTGTTCAGTAATTTTACTTTTTAGCTAAACCTCTTCTAACTAACTGAACTCTGAAATTAACAGCATATTGTGGAGACACTGTTCGCTCTTAGAGTGATAAGACTTGATTATTTGTAATTTATGCCAAGGAATGACATGCAGAGAAGCTCTTGCGTATACTTATTGCTATAACAACCAAGGTCAGCTAACTTTGTTATTTGCTTTGATGGAGGGTCGGAAACGGAAAAGCATAGAGGGGTTGCACCTGCGGGGAAGAGCAGACAGGACAGGTGACCAAAACTGACCAGCAGGGTATTCCATCCCATCTGCCCCATGTTCAGTATCAAAGCTGAGGGAATCAAAGGGTCAGTTCTGTTTCTTCAATGGTCGGCATCTGCAGAGGACTCTGTCTGTTCATCTGCCTTTGAACCCGATCTGTGCGTTCCTGAATCCAGATCTGGAATCCAGCTCCCGTACGTTGCTGAGTCCAGTCTCAGACTTTCCTAGGGCCAGCCAGTGACATGATTGTCATCCTGGGAGCTCAATACTAGTTTTGTATATATTGTATATATTTAATTATTTTCTTTTAATTTTCTTATCAATATTTAACTATTTAATATAATAATAATTAATTATATAATATAATAATTAATAATAATTAATATATACTTATATATTATATATGATATATAACACATATTATATAATTATATAATATATAATATATTATATATTATATAATTAATATATATTAATAATTAATTATAAATATTTAAATGTTTTGTTTCTTCTAAACTCATAAGTCTTTTTCTCTCTCCCCCCACTCCTTGGAGAGAGAGGTGGGGGAAAGCATCTGTTGTTCATTTCACTGACCAGTCTGACCCAAACCACGACAATTGAATATATATTTTATCCAGCAATTTGGGCATTAAAATGTTTCCCCAAGACCGTGAGACATAGATTTGGTTCCCTACTTTGTTTGAAGAGATCTGAAGCCATAGCGACACCTGCAATGCTACCTTTAATTCTGTGTTAAGGCTGAAGAATGGTGAGGTGGAGGAAGGAAACCAGCTCATGTCATATAAATAATTGGACAGTCACTGAAAAAGAACTCCTAACTGATATTACTGCCTTTTCTATTGAATATATCAGATAAAACCCAGAAAATCATTCTAGTGCATGACTCTCTGACTCACAGAATACTTAAACAGGCCTTACAGAATGAACCCACTCTAACAGGAAAGATAGTCATTGCAGTGCTCAATAAGCAGGTGCTTAGCCTTCATGCTTATATCTAGGCCAACTCTGACACTACATCTGTCTTTGTCTGATTCAGAAAAGGGTCTAAACTTGGGTCTTCAGCTCTCCAGCTGAGTATGTTAACTGCACCGGGATACTGGCCCACTGCTATCTCATAAAAGTAATACATCCAGAAAAGAGACACTGATATTTTGTTTTGACAGTGACTGTGATTTTATGAGCTGTCCGTTCCTTCTGTTTTTCCTCTATGTCTTATATATTCAAGGAACCTCTGGGAGTCTGCTTGGCCTGTCCAGGCACAGCAAGGTTTACTATTTGAACTTACTGAGCCCCAAGGAGGCTGCTGGACATGCTCCAAGAAAGTTGTCACAGCCACAGAATCCTGATACTCTTTATTTGTATATGCTCCCCTATGTCATTCCCCCCACGGTGGTAATTCACATTAGACCTCCAGGATGTTGCTGTTTCTGTGCCTTGAACTCTGTCTACATCACCTGTCATTATTTTCAGGTCAAACTACAGCCAGGACTTTTTCTTTTATGGTTAGTTGGTGCTGCTGCTTTTCACATTACCTCATCTGGCTCTCTTTCTGTGAGAAAAAGCAGAGAAGAAACTCATAGCCTAATGCTTTACTTGCTCTTTGCTTTCTCTTTTCCATCTTCCCTCTGGGTGGGCACGTAAGAAGTCTACATCTTTTCTAGCTTGTTTTTCCTTTTCCATTCCTTTCCAAATAGGGATAAAAGAGAATACAACTCGCCCAACAACAGCATAACTCTGCCCCTACGTTCCTCCCCACTCCTTCAACATTTGTAATAAAACTGCCTAACATTCCCTCCACCCAAAGAAATGCATACATTTACTTTAAAATCAATCTATTCAGTAAACTCTGTGCAGCTGGTTCAGCCCTGAGCAGGCAACATCCCCAAGCACAGTGGCACCACTCTACCAGGAGAGAAAAATTACTTTCATTCATGGAGGAGGAGGAAGATGGAGGTGGACAGTCTGAGTCATGCACAGGGGCTGCGGGGTCCAGGATAGATGAGGAAGTACATAGTCACCCATGTTGTTCTACACCAAGTTACTTACCTGGGTTAACCAGTCAGAGCCCAAAGGCCTCAAGGACCACTGGTTTGTAGTCTCACCCGCAGAGATAGTTTTAATGAGGGCAGTTCACGAGCACTGCTGCAAGGCTTTTGCTGATGTATCTGTCTATAAACAGACATATTTAGCCCGAGGATGGGTAGCCTTTCAGAACCTTTCCACAGCACCAAGATCTGTGTAAATTTTAACTCCCTTATACCTAATGCCAAAGGAGAAAAACCAAAAAGGGTACTGCTGAACTCTTTACAATATTTTAACGACTTCACAAATCCTTCTGGCAAGGAAGACTGTGTGAATGCATTTCCTCATAAAGCCCACACTGGTGGAAACCTGAATTCAGCTCACATGTGAGGAGACTCATGGCATGTTTCAGTTCCTACCTGCTTGTGCTCCTCTGTTTCTCCCTCTTCTGAAATCCATAGCCTGCAATTTCACACACTGAACAATTACAGCAGATAAAGCTTCTAATTGTGAGGGCCCCTGAGCGCGCCACCAGTCCTTGCTGTCCTTGCCCACACGCCGGGGCTCACCCCACCCTGCCCCTAGCCCAGGGCCCCATTTCAGCCCTCCAGGGCCATCTGCCCCTGCCCCACTGATGCCATAGCAGGGCCGGTCTCCATCTCCCCACCGCCCGGCCCTGCCTGGCCGTGGGTCCCCTGAGTTAGGCCCACCCATCGGCCCATGTCCCAGCCTTGGCCTCTCCCTGGTAAGGTGCCTGGCCGCCCCTGGCTGCGCTGCTCCTGGCTGGGGTGGTGGGGTGGGCACTGGCTGGTGGCCCCTCTGGGGACCCGGGCCTTGACAGTGAGAAGAAAATGGAAAGAAACTTCATGAAGAGGGAAACATTGGCCATTTTGCAAGACAGAAAAAAAATATAAATTTCAAACCTTGAAATATTTCTCTGAAAAGTTTCTTTCTTATCTTTAACTTCATATAGCTTTGCATAAAGAGCTGTAACAGCCTCTTTGAGCTACCATAATCCTGCTCTGAAGTGGGGCTGGAAGTGTCCACCCAACTGTTCCCCAGTCTGTATCTTGTACCCTGACTGCATATTTCTGTTGCTTTCCTTATGCTGACAACTTTTTCTGGGTTTGTGTTTTTTTTTTCCACCACATGAGCGGTGGGAGGAAGGCATGGCTGAGGGAAACTGCAAGGTGTGGGTGGTCTATCTTTAACTGCAGCAGCATGCTTTTCAAATGACTTAATCTGCTTGAGACATCCTAAGAAACTCCAGGTTCTTGTGTGATTCTACTAATATATATTACTCGTGATTCTACAAATATAAACCCTCATGAGAAGATTCACAGGTGACTTAAATAAGGGGTTATAACACCTCATACTAAGTGGGTATAAATGGATGAAAGTCACCTAAAGATAGGAGTGCAACACAAAAATCAGCTGAGAAGGTGTGTGAGCGAGCAGATTCATCATACTTACTAAAAAACAATGGAAGTATGTACTGCTTTTGCTCTACCTCTGAAGTGCAGAGCACTCAATAATCAATATGCTTTCCTTCCTTAATGAATAAGGGAATAAATGATGAGTTGTAAACCAGCCTTTCAGATTATGATTTATTTAAATTTTTTTTTAATCTGCAGGGCTATTTCCTGACATATGAGTTTCCAAACGTGTAAAGATAATTTATGGTCCATGGAGATTTAGGTTCCAACTTCCAAGCGACAATGTGGAAGATACCTTTATACCGGTGAATCCTTATCTTAGCTTTAATGTAGTCCAAAATTAACGTATCCCTTTAATCTGTATTCCATGCTATGTATATATTGAAAACATTATGGAAAATTGTAATGTTTTACTGTGACTATGAAAACTGCAGGACAGTCATAATAGCAAGTTAAGACAGACAGAAGAAAAAATAATCCTCTCTAATTGGCTGTGATGATGCACTTGGATTTTTTGTACCCCTTTTGTTATGATAAAATTTTCAGTAGTGGTTCTTATTATGTGGGAAATCAAACTAGTCTTTCTCCTCCAGAATAGAAGAGGCCCTGGAAGATTAATAATGTCTAAATTACATGCCCATGGACCATATCTCCAAGTCCTTATTTGATGTAATTTAGCATTAGCTACGCAGGTAAAATCTCCTAATCTTTGATCTCATGATCCTGTATGTTATACTTAGTACTACTTTACAAGTATTTGCCATTGTCTCTAAGAATGACTGTTAGGTCAATAAGCAATTAGAGCGGTCAAAAGTTTTCACATTCTGTATTGTTGTTTTTTAAACCAAAGCTCCCTTCTCTTACAGACTGCATTGCAAAAGAATTAAATTGCTTGAAATGCACACTGAGGTATGACAAAAAGGACAAAATGAAATGAGAACTTTTAATTCATTACCTACTGCAGGATCTTTGAATCAATCTAGGCAGAAGGATATTCTTCATTGTTACTAAAAGTAGATTTCTTTTGCTTGGCAAAGTTCCCTTTCCCCTTGATAGGAAAGGGGACTCAGCATTTCTTGATGAAATAATTTCATGGCTTCTAAACAATGGTCTGCAGTTTGGCACGGGAGGTAACATGGAAAAGCCTCAATATTTTGTGGCCTGGCATTTAATGTTTAGAGACACCATATTAAAAAGTACTGTTGCTGCTTTGCCACTATGTCAGATTAATTTGACAAATTATGTATGAGATTTAGTTATTTTAAAATAAATTCCTAAGTAGTTTTTGAAAATGCTTTTCTTTGATACATTCAACTTCTTTATATTGAGTTTACATCCAAAGTCTCAACAAATTTCACGTAACACACATTATACATGTTAGAATTATGTATGACATCTACTAATGATCAGTAGGTTAAACCTCAAGTGTTAAATGATTTGCAATTATAAAAGGTCATAGATTGCATCTAGAGTATAATTAGGCATTTGGGAATGCTTGTTCCTTAAACCAAACAGAAGAAAAGGTATTTAGTGAAAATTTTACCTAGATATTTTATGCTATCCTTCCACTGAAGAAGATTTCCTGTTATCTCCTGTGAATATACATCCTGTAAACTGAGTGGGGATACAGCATTTTTAAAGCTGAAAAATCCTTAGGAACTATCTTTACAGTGTTTTAGGGTTTTTTTGTATAGTGACATAAAAATCACAAAACCTACTCAGATTTACATCAAAGGCACATTCCAGGTACAAACCAACCCTAAAACTTTATTTGTCTGTCTTAATGGATGAACAGACTTCCAGAGCAAAATCCTGGCATGCGTGGCAAGGATGAACTTTTTAAAGCCATGAAAATGTAAAAGCAAGAGAAATACTGTAGAAAATCTGTATCTTGTCATGTGACTACTGCTAGCTGCTGTTGCAACAGCCAAATCTGTATATTAGGGTTTGTTTTACTCTATGAATCTAATACATACAAAGACATCATGAAAAATAGGTTAAATACAACTGATATCCACTCTGAGCATAAGATTTGTGTTCCTTCTCTTACTTAAGTATTCTCTTTATTTCAAATATTGTTCATCATCCTGACCACCCCATTACCCCACACTGCTTATCCCTATCTATTTGGCTAAATAAATTATTTCAGTTTTCTAGTATGTTTTAAAGAAATATATAACTAAAAATGATAAATAAAAATAAAAATAAAAAAAAGAAAGCATTGAACATTTTGCTAATCTTTTAAATACATTTCCTATATTGGAAATTAAGACTGTCTCGTTAGTACTGTGAATACACACTCACTATGCTAAGACCTTAGGCACTTCATATTACAAGTAAACATTAAACATCTAAATATTTTTTTTAGAAAAAGGACTTCCAAAACCTTCATATTGCCACCATTTAATCTTCAAGCCTATGTCTTGGCACTATTATTAAAATATCTGTAGTCAGCTGCATAAGTAGACTTAGGTCTTATGACACTTTGAGTTATAAAGTCTGTAAATTATGCACCCAACTCTGAGATTATAGTTCAGTTTTCTCACTGAGGTGTTGCAGGTATCCCTGTACCTACACCTCCAGGATGGGATGCAATTAGACAGAGGCTGATGCAGAGAAGGCTGACCAGAATGCTAAATTCTGGGATGCTTTTCTTGGGAGAAAGAATAGAAAGCATCAAAGACAGTGGTGCATCTGAAAGTGCCTTTCTGCAGGGTCTTGCTTAGCTGCTTCTGTGCAACTGGGACTTAGGGTTTTCAACTTCCACTTCAGTTCATTTGCACAAGTCACTCTTTTCACTTAAAATATAAGCACGTAAAAACTCTACCTTTCTGGAAAGTAGTTTGGATACTTGGTTCAGGTTTCCCTAACCTGGGAAGGTCTGAACTTTCATCTCCTTCAACTGTTCTATACCAGTAAATAGAATGCACTAGGACTGCAAGAGCAAGTGGTGTGTCATACCTCATGTCCTTACAGTGAAACTGTCTCTGTGGTCCCGTTCATACTGTTTAACTGGAAAAAACCCTGGTCTGGCTATGTCTTGAATCATGCCTGGGAGAATGGTAGTAGGGTATGGACTGATATGGGCCAAAACCATGCTGAAAGCATGGTGATGAAGGAACAGTATGGATGAGAAAGTGCCAGTATTAGACTGTATGTCCTGCCCTTTCTTAGTTTAGTTGAACAGACATGGTAAATGAATACCGTGATCACAAGGTTATGGGGTGTCCCATGTCCTCATCATTCCTCCTTTTGAAGCTGTGCCACTCTGCAGCCAGGAATACTTGATTCAGAACCCCAGGAAGAGTAAGTGAAAGACAAGTGATCTTGTCAGTGGAGTTTAAAACACTCTGTAAACAGAGAAAACCAAATCTGTGAGTCTTACTTGCTCGACAAGTGCTCTAAATGCAACGTAGAACAAGCAAACATCACCTCTGTTTCCCTCCTTCTCATTATTTCAAAGAGAATAAGAACTGCTCAGGTCCTTCAAAGCATGTTTTACCCTGTGGATTTCAAAGCAGATGAATTCACCTTCAGTTTGAGCAGACAGAAAGATAAGAATCCAAAGCTGCCCCTATCTCCACAGTTTCCTGCTCATGTAACCCTACAATGCAGATTGCACCCACTCCTTGGCAAGGATCTTCTTAAATTCTAGCTCATTCGTACTGCAGACTTTGCATTCCATTCACCAAACCAGATGAGAGGTAATCACTGAGATAAAGTGGATTCTGATATTTGATATTTCGATAATAGAAAGATGCAAAGAATTCTTGAAGGGTATTATTGATAGGTTATTTTTTTTCCCATCCTCCTTTAATGACACAGCTTGTGAAAAATATTTACAGGTATTTGCTGACTGTGGAGGTGCGATAACTCTTTGGAGAAAGCCTGCAGGTCTTTTTTAGGCAATGCGTTCCACAAAGCTGAAACAACACCTACAATATGCAATAAAGCTGGCTAGTAGCATTTAAAGTCCACTTTAAATCACAGATATCAACAGAAACCATGAGCCTCAATTATTTAATCCGTGCATATTTTATAAATTGTATTCATTGTTTAATTATAATAGGAACAATGCTATCTAACAGTTTTGCTTGGCGTTCGCGGTGTTCCTTCACCGGTTCATTAGATATGTTGCCCACTAGGTGGGGGTAGACACCCTTATTCAAACAACGGTATTCCCGGAAGAGGAGAAGATGGTATAAAAACTACACTAAATTTATATTCTTAAAGAAGTTTTGTTTAATTTTGTTTTATGTTTGGGGTTCTTTTGTTTTTTTTGTTTGGCTTTTTTTTGTTGTTGTTTATTGTGATAAAATGAGAATTACTCTTTGTTAACTATTGGATGTTAAAGGTGATAATGAACTCAGGTCACAGGCAATTAAGTTTAATTTGAGTTGGTGACGAACTACAGTGTTGAACTTCCAGTATTACAAGTCAGGTCATTCCTATAGCAATACAAAACAAGTATTTCACTGCAAAATAAAATAAGTATGTGAATTACTGAAATGTCACACATAGGTATAATACGTGTGCAGACTAATGTGGATTGTTTATTTTCAACTGCTTATTGAGCATCAGACTCAGATGATTACAATAGGTCATCCTCAATCTAGGAATTTTTGAAATTTTAAAGTTAGCCATAGGAACAAGGCAATGTTATCTACCTTGTCAGAACACAGTGAGGCACCACAAGTCAATGTAAGTATGATTTAATTAGCAAGTTCACAAGACACAAATATTGTATGTGCACCTGACACATTGCACATAAACCTCTATTTCTGAGTGAAAATTGCAAGCAAAGTCAAAGTGAAGTCAGAGTGTCTTCAATTTTTAAGCAGCGACATAGATGAATCGCACAAATAAGACCAGATACATATATCACAGTGAACAACTGCATTTTCCGGAGGTCAAGAAGTAAAAATATATTAAAATAATATACTTCAAATATTATGAAAGCCTAGTTGCCGGGAAATACCAGCTGTTGCAAATTCTAGAGGCCTTTCATAAAGCAGTTAGTGGGGAATGGAAGGAGGTTGTCAGATTAATGTTTTTTTTGTGACCTCATCTAGCATTTAAAAAGTGTGCTACCTGGAATGAAAGGTGAGTAAATTACTCTACTGTTCTCATCCGTTTAAGTAGCATCATTACTGCTGCACATATTTCTTAATTGTTGCAACACATAGTTTGATTTGTGACAAGAAGTTCATGATTTTATGAGCATATTCAATTTTGCTTAATTAGCCAAAACCAATATGTTATTTGAGAACAAAGTTCAATTTCCAGCGCTTTCAAACTATCATTTAAAAGAAAAATCAAAGTAAAAATTAAAGCTTGTTTTAAAATTCAAATAGCTCAAATTATTTGTGTGCTGTAATGACTGTCCCGTTTTTAGTTTAGGCATTATTTTCTAATGAATTTTGTCACTTTACTTACACAAAGTACAAAAGTGTTCCATCTTTTGTTTCAGTCTTTGTCACCTTTTCTTTGCTTAAGCTGCTACTGTCTACTCTGGAGTTGGTTTTAGTTGGGGGATTTTTTGTTGGTTTTTTGTTTGTTTGTTTGTTTTTTGTTTTTTGTTTTTTGTTTTTTTTTTTATCATCTCAGCTAAGAAAGAAGAGTTTTCCTATTTCACTACCACCTTCCAATTGCATCATTTTGTCAAACCTTGAATAAATGCTCAAGGGGAAAAATGATCGTGGTATAAATATTAAACTTATTTCTATATATTAATATTTTCCCATAATTGAACATTATGCACAGAGGTATTTTTTTCTAGCTGTGAGAAGAAATATCAAGCTCAAATTTGGAACTTCCTTCTCTATAGCAGTTGTGGAAAAAACACTTTCAGCAGTTCTAAGTACTATCAGTAGTAATCTGTTTCTTTCACTAGAGCATTAAATGATACAAGAAAGGGTTGACAAAGCCAATGGATATGCCTTGAAATAAGTAACAAGACTTCAGAATATATACCTGTCTGATTTCTGTAATATTCTGTGTAATAATACTGAACTACAACACAAGTACTTTTTCAATGAAGAAATTAATAATATAAGCTTCAAGTATGTCTTAATTAGATATTTTCAGTGATGCAAATGATACATAAAAGTGTATTGAAGTACTTTAGGCTAATAGCAACATCATATTAAACAGTACCTTATATTCAAATTGGTTTAGCACATGTTTAAAAAGCTTCTAAAGAGTTTTAAAATGTATTTTGTTATGAAAGTTAATCTCAAATGTGCGGAAGTATCCAGCACTGAATATGTTTGCATTACTATCAAACTACCCTGAACGTTCTACATTTTTAAGATGTATTTTACTGGTAGGTTACTTAATACAAGAAACACTTTCATATACTGAAGTACTTCCAAGTGGTGCAGTGATGCATATTCATGTTGTATGCAAGATGAATATTTACCACTCTTTAGAGTATCAGCTTGGTTTTCATATTATATATATTCCTCTTAACCTATTACATGCAGGTTGGAAGATCATTTTCTATTTCCTGCTGTTTTATTCAATCTCTTCAAGAACCCCTTAAGTAAAAATATACGGCAGTGGCAATAATTGTTTTTCACCTTCTTTGTGTCACAACAAGCTACTCTGAAGCAGCTCTGAGTGATGAGACCTCTCACCTCTTCCTCTGTGCATACTTGTTTTTACAGTACACCAGTCTCCACGATTTGTCTAGTGGCATGGCCTGAACACCCTTCTAATCGAATCCTTCTTCCGCTATCTACTTTAGATTTTTCCACAGAGAAGGCACTTTGTACACTTCAGCATTATTACGCAGTAACACTTGTCTCAATATGAGAAAGAGAAATATCTGTGTCCCACTGAAGTCAAAGACAGCTTTTGCACCATAAACCGGATTTCACTATCAAGCTTCTAAACTGTAATCTAACTACTCAGGCCAGTTTGCAAATACCAAGCCTCTTTTTTTTTTTTTTTTTTTTTGCTGTCTCCAAAATCCCAAGCAGAAATATGAGTGAACATGCTGTGAACTATGCAGTGCTTGATCAGTTGAACCTGTCATATTCTGCACACGCCACGTGGAGATTGAATACAAGTGCAGCCAGTTCAACATGCTGTAAATGTGTCAGGTGTGTTAAACACTTACTGATACAGTCTGTGAACAATCCAATGCATTCCTGATGATTTTGAGTCTGTGCAACTGCAGACAGTTTTAATTGCTTTTTGTTTTAATTTCATTTAATTGCTCTTTCTGTGATGGAGCAGCTGTACTTCTGGGAATCCAACACAAATGGCCAAATTCCTCCTTTCCAACCTAGATAAATTCCTTTTCCTTTAGTCAGAAAAAGAAAAAAAAAAAAAAAGAAAAGAAAAAAGGCACGTTCAGAGAAACCAGGACACATGGCTATATCAGTAGCAGTAAATTAAACAGTGTCAAGACCTGCTCTCTGGCTTTGAGGCCAATTGGCAGAAATAAGCCATATCTAATTAGCCATTACTAAATTTTCTTGCCCTTCAGAATATAGCATCTGCATTCAAACTAGTAGCTGGAATTTCTCTTGGCCTCCATACTCACTTCAAATGATGCCTAGGAAGTATCTGGGAGGATACTGTTTTGATCAGTCCACTTCATGCCAAGGACTAATCTGAATACCTAATTGTATAAGAAGGATTTGACAAGGTTTAGTTTATTAGAATAGAATAGTCACAATGCCTGTAAGGGTGATACTGGTTGGGTGAAAAGATTTGCATGAACAGACTTTTGCAGTATTTAGTCTCTTCAAGCATTTTAGCAATTGAAATAGGTTTTAGTTTTGTATTAGGAGATTCTGGGTTCCTTGACTATATTGCAGAGTGTAATAAAGACAATATTTATATATATTTTTTTAGGAAAGAACTTGTTCACCAAACTTTTTATAGTACCTGAAACTACTCACAAATTCAGATTGAACACAGCAAATAATTTGTGTTGAACAAAAATAAATTAAACATTCAAACACATCAGAAAAGATAATTTCAGCAGATCCCTGGTTATGGATTCTGATTTTGGTCTGCAGGGAGATGTGTTGGGATCCAGGTGTAATTCCACAAATTCAAGCCAGAACTACTAAGAAAGGTGGAGGGAAATTCACTGTAATGGACAGGCTATTGTTATGTCTCTGCCTAGCTCAGAACAGAAGTCTCACCAGAAATTTTCCCTCTCTCAGCAAAATGCCTTAGTCTGCAAGTTATAGAGCAGCCTGGAGTGTGAAGCTGTTCCAATTTGTATAAATTGAATGCTAATTAATTCAGAACCTGGTAGCCACCTACCCATCTTCCCAGCTGAGTGCTTGAATCGCAAGGTTTGTGATAGGTGGCATAAAAACATGAATGCTGAAAGGTATACTAATTCCTTTTAAAAATTCCTTTTAAAATTTGTGGGCTTCAGAAAATAGCTGCCTTTTCATTTTCAGAATTTCTGTGATTATCAAGAAATGTAAATAAACTAACCCCTAACTGAATAGTTAGTATTCTATAGTTAGTTAGTTAGTTATAATAGTTAGTAGAGATACTCTAAAGAGTGGTAAATATTCATCTTGCATACAACATGAATATGCATCACTGTACCACTTGGAAGTACTTCAGTATATGAAAGTGTTTCTTGTATTAAGTAACCTACCAGTAAAATACTTGAATCAAGTATTTCTTTTAGAATTGTCAGAACAGCAAACACTCAGTTACCCATTGGATTTGAAATAGAAAAGAAAATATCCCAAAACAGAATTCCGCATTTATTTTTACGTAAGTCTTTGAGAGAAAAAGAAAGTTACTGCTTCCTGTCTGTCAGTAATCCTTTTCTCCTAGTTCTCAACTGAAGATGAACACTTTTTTAATTTGATTTTATCTTTATTTTCTGTGTTTTAGTCGGAAAGTCAGCAAGGACGCTAACGTTCTGCATATCCTGGTGTGTATGCAAAATAAAAGGCTCAGAGCATACTAATGACTGCCAGTTCATGCTGTCTGTGGAGGATTACTAAGGATTACATGTAATTATCTGAAATTGCACAATGTTTTTTGCCAATTTTTTTTAAAAAGTGGAATTGATAGGGCTTCTTATTTCCTGCTAAGATCTTATTTTTATATTTTACATTTAATATTTTCTCTTTTATGAAAAATAAAATATTACTATAATAAATGAAAGAATCCCTGAAAGTCACTCAGTGATTAAACATACACAAGTCTCAAAATTGAATACAAAAAGTTAGAGACAATAACAGTAATTTATTCTGCATAGTACAGAATCTTGTGTGAAATATACTTTTCAAATGTCACTCTTAGGACCATGGACCAGATTCTGATTTTTGTTTTAGTGATTTAAATCAGAAGAGCAGAAATCTGAGATCATTTCAGATTGATGGTGCAAAAGAGAAAGAAGTGTCACAGGAACAAACAAAAAAATAATAATGTCTGGCAAGTTTTGTAAATTTTTCACATTTTAAGCACAAAAAATAAGGTTCTATAAAACAAGTCAATCATTATTCCTTGAAACTCAGGATGGACAATGAAAATTTTAGGTTGAAGAGATTTTAAGGTGGAAGTCTATACTGTTAGACAGTCAAAGATTAACTCTTCTAATTAGCTATTTACTTTACAAAGCTTGCAGAAATACAATTATATTTAAGACCACTTCTTCTTTGCTGTCTTTGATGAAATTGAGCGATGTGTTTAAAACTTACTCAAATATTGGAAAAAAAAAAAGAAATACAAGCTTAGCAAGAAATTCAGATTTTATTGAAAAAGAAGAATGGGATTTATGGAAATTCATGTGCCACTTGAGATCCTGAGAAATACTGCTTATTTTCTGTCTCACATTTTAGATACCTAAAATCCTGAGGCACTTTAGTTTGGTTTTAGTCGTATGTGAACATTTTTCAAGTCCTAATTGTAGCACATGATTAAACCAGTTATTTAGCATCCGAGTGGAGAATGGTTGACTATTTCAAAATAAAAGGTCTTCTCTAAAATTCTCAGAATTCTCAGAAATTCTTCTGGCTTATTTACTGGGGTTGACCTTGGGCAAAAAGCAACCAGACATGGCCAACCCAAACAGGGTAGTGTGTGACCCCAATGCTCTGTGCCTGTTACTCATGTGAGAATACAAATCCTTGCTCTGCTAATATGGAAGTAAGTGAAAGATAAGCAGGTTTTGACGCTTAATTATAGAAGATTTAGGGACAAGGATCTTGGACAGAGTTGAGCACTCTTTTAATTGTGGCGTCAGACACACGCAGCAACTTTTAATTACAGTCCAACAACCTCTCCTCATCAGCCTTCCTGTTTACATGGTCTCCCTTTCACTGCCCTCTCCAGGTTTTCCAGTTTCTGGGCATCTGTGATATAGGAAATTAGCGTAACAAAACTCACTGTAAAAATTTCTATTTTCACAAAGTTTCTAAGTGATTTCACTTACTCATACTCTCACACTCCTGTCTTCGCAAGATGGGAATTCAGACAATCTGGTCAGGACCACTTGTATGCCAGCTACTGAATCCTCATCACATCTCCTGTGGTGTTTTTGATTACTGATGACAAACTAGTTTTTCTGTTAGTCTTTTTATACCCTTTAGGTGCCAACAGTTACTTATGTGATTCTTTTGCATCAGAATTTAGCTTATCTAAGCCTCCATAAATATTAGGCAAGGTTGCTGCTCGTTGCCTCTTTTTCTTTGTTTAGAATACACAAATCTTTATGGTTACAGCCTGTCTTCCTTTCGGACAAACAGGAGAAATAATGGCATGTGTGATGTGCTGTAACTTTGTTTTCATCCTCCTGTTGTCACAGTGCAGTGCCTTCTGCCAACAAGTTGTCTGTGCTGTGGTCTTACACGCTGCAGGCCTTCCAGTCTTGATAGAAACAACACATTTTTCAATTTTATTGCTGTGAACGGTGGTTTTTGTTAACCATACATGGCACTCTCTTAACCCTTGTTTTGCTGTTTCGTCTGATGTGTACATGTATGTATTTCCATTCATAGTTCATATCAGTCTTAATGTTCTTGTTGCAGGTCTCCTCAGTGACATCTTACTTTTCTCCCAGAGAGTCTAAAAACTGAACTCCAAAGGGCAGCAAGACACTTGAGGAACAAACGAAAGTGGCCTTGAGGATAAAGCTCTTTATGTGTAGAGCTTTAAGAGAGATTCTCAGTAATAATAATCAGCTTTAAACTGTAATGAAAACAGCTTTAAACTGTAATGAAACTCTACAGCCAGTAGAGACAAGCCTGTCCTGGTCAGCTTTATCACACATACCTCACAAAAAGTAGGAATTCAGTAGTTAAAAAAGGGAAACAGAAAAAAACAGAGGAAACTATATATGAGATGGGGCAAAACCTGGGTGGTTTTAGTCTGTTGCAAATACTTCCATCACACCAGTCCGTGCTCTCACTAAGGCATTGGCAAAATGGAATGGAGCTTTGCCATGTCTAGGTGTAGGTTAAATGAGCAGAGGGTGTACAGCCAATAGGTGACTCTGAGTAGTATACAAAGTTTATGCAGGGGTAGGAGAGAGATTATATTATTTAACAATCCTTGGACTGTATTTATTCTGTGATGGGTGCTGTGTGAAAGACCACTCAGCCTTACTGCAGCATGTGGTGCACATGGCATTTCAGGCTACTATAGGGGTAAGTTACTTGCTATGCTCAGTTTTCTTAAGATTCATCAAGAATTGTCACCCGCACTTTTAAAGTTTGCCAGAGGAGGCCTCCAACAGTTTTTTTTGGTCATTTAGGTTGATCCCTCTGCATTTCATGAAACCCACTATGTCTGAAATAAAAGGTTTTCATAATTACAATGTTCAATTTTTCAGCTTGTATGAAAAGCTTTATTTAAAAATTTTTGTCACCACTGATGAGTGATATGAGATGACGACTGGTGCATTCTAATTATATTTCCCAGTCTAGGGAATTACCATAATTAGACCTTCCAACATCATTCTTGTCACTTTACCATGAATCCCAAATTCCTGGTAGAACTTTATTATCGCAGGTTACAAAAATTCATCAAAACCCCCATAAAATTCCATCTCTACATCCAGATTACACCTTCATTAGCAAAACTAATTAGCAGCACAGTTAAGGGAAAAGAAGAGGGAAGAAAGCTTCAGTTCAGTCTCAAGCAACTAAGTATTTGATGGACTTACAAAAATATGTGTAAGAGAATTCATAAAATAAGAATATGGAGTGAAAATCAACACAACATTCAACAGAGGATTTGAAATCGTTGAGCATATCATACAAGCAACTACTCTGTAACATCTCACACACTAAGCAATTCTTGCAATACTATAATGATTAGAACCTTGTTCAGGACTTACCTGAGGAAACCAAAGTTTTCAAAAGTGTCAAAAAAGTGTCTTGAATTCTATCTTCACTGTTTGATAAAGTCATAAAAACTCTCAGTCTTTTCCTTCATGTAACTTTCATCTGAAGACTATGCAGATATTATTGGTGAAGGTAAAAGCTTAGAAACATAATTTCTTTTTTAAAACCTTATTTTAAAAGAAGAGTTTCAAAGACCAAAGAGGAAGTTATATAGCAAAGTCTCTTTGATTTCCTTTGGGAGCTGAGGACATGAGAGCTGACTGTGCCCTTGAAAAAATTCTGCTGAGAACCAGTCAACATTGGAGAACATCCCAGAGTATCATCTCACTGAAATCCTTTGGCTGCCCTACATCAGATAATGAGGCCATGGGTGCGTGAATGTGTTATGTGTAAAGAAAAGGACAGAATTACTTTTTGAGGTCATCCAAAACCGTAAAGTCTGGTGCTGACTGAAGGAAAAAAAATGTTTCCATTTTATTATTTATTAGCACTGTAGTGAAGTTAAAATCGTGTATAAGTTTGGTAAGAATGCATGTAGAGTGGGCTCATCCAAAAAGGCAACATGAGAGACAGATAAAGTGAAATGTCTCAAAATGCCCATATAATTCCAGCTTTGTCAGCTGGTCTAAATTCATACTGTTCTGCTGAAGTCCAAGGGGTTATTCCTGTTCATCCCTGCTGAGCATTTGGACAATTAAATGTATGAAGTCCTGGCAGTCATGTCAGATGTCAAGGAAGACGTCAGTTTGAATGAAAACTTGGAGTTAGTGAAATCCTCCACATGCAGTTAAAGAGTGGGCTGCCAAAAGCTTAAATCAATGCACCTTATAAAAAAAAAAACAAAAAAAAAAACCCAAACCACAAAACCACTTCATAGTTCAACACTCAAGGAGTTAAAAGTGGATCAAGAGCTCATGAAAGGTCTAAATGTTAAGGTTGGGGAAGTGCCAGAGAGAGGTGCTCAGGAAGTTGTTCCAGTTGTGAGATTATCAAGGGGCTGATTAGGCTTCCCACAGTCTCCACTTCCTCAGGTGGTTTGTAACCTGTATTAAATCTAAAGCCTTACAATGTCTCAAAGGTCAAAACAGTTCAGGACAGATGCCTTCAAGACTTAAGAGTGACAGTTTTTAAAGGAAATCTAGTCCTAAAGTCAGGTCTGAACAATAGTATGCTAAGCATATCAATCCGCTTGGATTACAAAGTAGTTCTTGGAGCTCGTTAGATAGGGAATTTATACCTATGGGAAGCAATGACTGCCCAATAATGGCAAGGACATCCATTGTGCCTTTTAGCAGCACTTTTGCTCGGTCTCTCTCATCAGAATCTTCAAGCCAGGTAAAAAAACACCACCAACAACAAAAAACCCAAACCCATGGGAGGGTTTCTTTCAAATGGGGAATTTAAGAATGAGAATGATTTAAAATACAGATTAGAGAGGATCAGCAGCTGCCGTCAGGATGCTGCAGTAGATGAACACAGACCGGTAAACAAGTAGTGAATTGTTAATGTGTCTAAGAGGAGCAAGTGACAGAAACTAGTTCTGCTCCGACATGTGCTTGTGTCAATTCTGCTGCACCCTGTTGCATTACAGGAGGTAGATGTGTGGGAACCAAAGACTAATTAGGGAAAACAGATTAGCCTTTTAAGTTGGCCACCTGGTATCCACCCAGTTCCTGCACAGCTATGGACCCATGCTGCTCATTGTAAGAAATGTGTGGTTTTTTTCCTTTTCTTTTCTTTGTTTCCTTTTCTTTCTTTCAAAAATATCTCCCCAAAGCTAAGCTTCACTAGGACTGTCAGATTAAAATCATATCAAAATCGAATTAATCAAGGTGGACTCAATATAAAATTAAAATTAAAACATCAGATTAATTATAAAAAATAATTAATCTTTATAAATTTGAGGAGATTGCTATCTACTTGGGTATAAATTCTAATTAGATAATTTGGTCAAGTCAATCAACACAATAATTTGAATGTTTAATGCCAAAACCAAATTATTATCTAATTTTTAAGCCAAAATTTCCAGAGTAATACTGAAGTTTCCTACTTGGAATTCTACTTTTCTGTGATAGTTAACCCTTTCCTCCCTAATAAAAGATATGGAATAAAAGTTCAATAATTGTCACTTGTAAGAAAATGTAGAGGGAAATCTTAATCTTGGTAGGGCTTTAAATGTGGAAAATAGAGCACAGTCTTATGGTTAAGTTCGAGAGAAAGTATTTAAGTGACATTAAATCTAAAGCTATTACTTTTTGAGCTTTCCCCAGTATAAAAATTAAAGAGGTCTATGAATGTGCATCCAGAAATAATACTTGGAAAATTCAAGCCAGCTACTTAACATTTATTCATCTGCAAAATGGAAAATAAGTTCAAATTTATGATTAATAGACTGACATCAAACTCCTCTGAAACATAGCATTTTCTGTTGATCTTTCACTTTTGAAGCTGTCAAATAGCTTACCTTTGGGAACAGGACTACACAACCTTGTAACAATTGCTCAATGGCTGGCAAAAAATATGCCTAAAAATGTAATGTGATACTGGAAAAATTTGGGTTAGGCAGAATAAATTAATTTACTAATAAAAATGTCATTTCAAAATGAAAAATAAAAATATTTTGCTTAATAAAAAGTCCTAGAGTGTTCCAATATTTTTATTTTCCATTTTTATGTTATGTTTGCCTTCACTTTTACCAAGTTTATAAATGTGCTTTTCCTCTACCCTGCAGAAGATTTTGTTTTGTATTTTTGAAGGAGGGACTACAAATTTCCTGTGTATCAAAAATTCTGATTCAGCTTTAATTTAAGATCTGTAACTGTTTGAATTAATTCATGAAGGAAAAAGAAGTAAAAGCCTTTACTGGAAAAACAGAAAAGCGATTATGAGGCTCTTATTGTCAGTATATTACAATACATGTGTATGCATAGTATTATACAATACACAATGAGTGTTGCTAATAAACAGCTTATATGTATATTAAAAGAGAGAAACAATATTTACATTGTTTATGTTGTTTCTTGTTACAAGACAGCGTTCCAGTACTGTTTAAGAGATTGGGCCAAAACACAGGAGATGCTCTTTTTTTAACCATTTGCATCAGTTTAATTATTTTACTTTTTTTTTTTAAGTGCTAAAATTATGAAGAGTAGCTACTTTGTATTTGAAACCTATAAACTAATTTTCTGGTGCATTGACCTTATCCCAGGAGCAAAGTTTTGGAGATAAATATCACAAGACACTTCAGATACATTTTCAGGATTTGAAAATATAAAGCAGGTTCTGTAGTCAATTATATTTGAGACTCTGTGCGTGTGTGCGTGCACAGGTATGTATAATATATATGTATTCTTTTCATCATGACACAAAAGCCTTTGAAAGCAGTGGAAAGGTTCCTAAGAAGTCCATGAATACATCCTGCTGAGGAGGTACTTAGGTTTCTGTTTGCAAATGTAGTTTTACTTTCATGTCATAATTTGCAAATGGAATAGTTCCTAATAGACCTTTAGGTTACTAGTCTAAAAACCCACTTTTATTTAATAAGTTGTTTTTATTTTATCCTAATTTCTTTGATGGTGCTGTTCCAGTTGCTTCCTTATTCTACTGAAATATGCAAGAATGAAGAATTAAATACATTCAGTCTTGAGAAATGGAATATTAGTGATGATAAATAAGAATGTCCTGTATGTATCCAACAGACTTTCCTTCCTACCCCTTTCATCATAAGCCAGAGAACTAAGAGCAGCTCCTTAATAAACTCTAAGAAAGGTTAACGAGTCTGCCTTCAGTGAATCATGAGAGAGGGAGTAGAGAATGGCTTTCTGTGTGAAGGATCACTCACAGAAAATGCCTTGCTTCTGCTACTAACTTCTTTTAAAATTAGCAGACGGAAGTTCAAACCCTTGCACTAAATACAGTAGGGGTGCTGTCAAATGCAGCGAGAGAAAATCTGTCAGCCAGCCATAACATTAAGCCTAAAATATTCTACCTCTAATCTAACTTCAGAATTTAACACCATCACTCAAGCAATAATCACTTACAATTAGTAACTAAATTGAGTGGTGTTTTCTACAACTTCTGATTCATATTGCAATGTGTAGGTAATTTTATTTGGATCAGTCTCTCTAACTTGATTTAAGACTTTAATTATGGAAATATTATTTGCCCTCCATTTCCCCTTTAAAAATGTACTGAGTTCCCTTGAAGCTTTATTTTCTTGGTAATAGAATTTAATCTGAGGTTAATGACACATAAATTCTACCTGAATATTTAATTCCATATTTAATTCACTTTTTTTTTTCCATTTAACTTGGTTACAAAAGACTATGGTAGAACTGAACTAAGCCACTGTGCTTTTTAATGTTATTTTACCTTTGATCTACTTCAAAAAATATATATTCTTCTGCCTTTTTCTGAACGCAAGTGGCTTTAATCATAGTAATTCCAAGTTAATAGGTAAAGTGCCTTGCTTCTTGAATGGAGCACTGCAGATGCTAGCTTTGCACTGGATATGGTATTTGGTTGTGTGAGAAGCTCACCAAGAGAGCCAAGTTCTGATAGGAAGCTCAACGCACTTGCCACATGATCATCAAGGGGAAAAAACAAACATAAATTAAAATTATAAACATAGCCATGTTTAGCTTGCTGGTAGGCAGAGAACTGCCTATGAAGCAGATAACTGCTGCTCTCTAAGGCTGTTATATCTCTGTATCTAACTCTTGTCACAAGCTTCCTATATTGTTTCAGCCTGGAGAAGAGGAAGCTCTGGGGAGATGTTATAGCAGCCTTCCAGTACCTAAAGGGGGCCTACAGAGAGATGGGGAGGGACTCCTTATCAGGGAGTGTAGCTATAGGATGAGGGGTAATGGTTTTAAACTGAAAGAGGCAAGGTTTAGATTTGATATCAGGAGAAATTCTTTACTGTGAGGGTGGTGAGACACTGGCACAGGTTGCCCAGGGAAGCTGTGGATGCCTCATCCCTGGAAATGTTCAAGGCCAGCTTGGGTGGGACTTTGAGCAACCTGGTCTAGTGGGAGATGTCACAGGGGTTGGAACTAGATGATCTTCAGGGTCCCTTCCAAGTCTAACCATTTGATGATTCTATGAAATTATCTGGTGATTTTTTTCTGCTTAATTGTGGTTTGTACAGCATCTATAGCAAAATGGTTCCTCGCTCCTCACTGTGCTCCTGGTTGTCACCATACTACAAAAAAAAAAAAGAACAACCCAAAAAAAAAACCCAAAAAAACCAGAGACAGATGTAATACAGGTGTATGAGACAGGTGTATGAGCTGCTTCCTCAGGCAGCAGAATGACAGGACCACAGCAAAATCATGGCTTTGAGAGAGAAAGTGAAGGAGCTAACCCTCTTAGGCCAGGCTCTGCAGGAGTTTCAAGGGACAGAGCTGGTCCTCCAGACTTCATCTTTCCCGAGCACCTCATGGTGCTGCAGGATCCCTAACCCCCGCAATGGGGTGCATTTGTCAGTCTATGCCTGGCCCTGCTCTGAACCCCACTCTGACCCTGATAGCTGCTGCTAGATGTGTAGGGGGCACACACAGGGTAGACACTGGTTTATTTAAACAGAAGGAATAAACTTGCAGTTGGCCATCCTCTGTCTCAATTTTGTCTTATCCAAACTATCTATAACACTTATTTTTAAGAGGGGTCAGGCAAGTTGTTCAGATGGGACTAGAGAATGGGTGCAGCTCCCAAACAGGACCAGGCAGATGGGCAGTATACCTATTTGCTGAGGACAGTGCTTGGGACAATCATTGTCTGACCTATCTTCCTGAGAAATCTGAACCCCGCCCTGCATAAACGGCAAAACCCAGGAATCCTTGAATTCAATCATGGTCAATGTCTGACAAAAGAAGTCTGTGACATTGCTAAAACTGCTCAAGAAATCTCTGAAATGATCGTGAATTCATCAGCTTCACTCTTCCTTTGAGAAACACCAGCATCCTCCACTGAGAAAGAAAAAATATATCTTGAAACAAAACTCTTTGAGGAGGTGGGGGGAAAGGGGTGTGTGGGAATGTTAAATCAAACTCAAACTATTTGCAAAGGTGATAACATCAGAAAAAAGGAGGAAATGCTCAAAATGAATATGTGAGTCAGATGAGAAAACATTCATAGAAGAACTAAAACAATATATCACTGTCCCAGAAAAAATAAAAGGCAGGCTAAAAGAATTAAAATAGCAGTCTTTGCAGTGCTAGCCAAAAGAGATTATTTCAAGAAATCTCCAGAGCATCAGTCACGGATACCCCAGCTCACAGACCCAGAATACATTATCAAGATCTGGAGAAACATGTAGGAGAATCCAGCTGAACTGCACAACTTCAAATGAATTCAACTGGAGATTCAATAACAGGAAAATGTAAACACAAATAACAAAAATGACTAAGACAACCTTTAAAAACAAAGAACTGGAAAGCACAAGTACCAGATGTCATCCATGGTTTTGGATTAACTGCTTTGCTCTGCTACAGCCACTGTTTCTATGCATTTCATAAGAAGAAAAATCATTGAAAGGATGACACACAGCAGAAGAGTACCAGTAATGAAAAAACAAAAGCGATCAAGTGACTTCTAACAACTAATCAGTCATGTCTCCCTTCCTTTTCGTTCCCTGGAAACTGCTAAGGTTGGTTTTATAATGTCAGATTTTGAACTCTGATTGACATCTAACATAGGATCAAAATGTAGACAAATGAAAGGCAAAATACATGAAAGCTCTACTTCTGATTGACTTCTGGTTACAAAGATTGCTCACTCCAAGTCAAGAAATTATAGCTGGGAGGGATTTTTCATAGACCTCAGCAAAAGATTTGATTGAGCAGTCACCAGGACTGTTGCAACTCTTCCCACCTGCACCTGGCGGTGTATAATTTACCAGAGAGCAACAAGAGCCACAAGATGTCTTGTTTCACCAGATTAGGCAATGTCTTTCTCTGAAAATGGTGCCTTGTAAGCTGTCACCTTGTCCGTAAACTGACCCCTGCAGCAAAACAAGAAGCATAATTATAAATCTCGATATTGCCAGATTCATCTCAGCTTGTGGGTTTCTGGGACTTTATAGGCTTGTCTCATTGCATCTTTTGTTTCTGCACAAAGCAAGTGTCTCATATTTCTCAGCCTCCCCAACTTCAGTCTTTAAAAAAACGCAGAAATTTAAAATCAAAAGCATGCAAGTTTAATCTAGACATGCAAAGGTGAAATTCTTGATTACAAAGCAGGAAATAACATTACTAAATCAGGAAATTAAAACAGTAAAACATGTTCCTTATTACCTTGCTGAATCAAAGCAACCTGCCATTTAAGCTCCTTGAGATATATATGGCCCATTAAAAAAAAAGACACAATGCAACTGAACATTCATCCATCTTCTGGATGCCAGCATTCAGAATAGGACCTAAAATTACTTTAGCAGCCAGAGCACCTATGCCTTTTCTCCCCATTACTGATGCTGGGTTTCTTAACCACATTTTCTCTCTGTGTTCGAGATATTTCTCTCTCTCTCTCATTTTAGTTTTTACATGGATCAAACTGTAGCTGCACTGAACTGCAGTTCAGCACATTTTCCGCGTCACAGGCATTGCCATACTTTTATTTAACTTGTATATACCTTCCAGCTTACACGCCTCTCTATCACCAACATTTTCGTGATGCAGTAAGACATATGTAATATTTCCTGAATGTATGTCCTTTAAAATATAAAGCCTCTAAGTTTGTCTTGAACTTTTTAGAGTCAAGACATAATATTAATCAAACAATAGCCTGATCTGTGAAAAAAAAAAAAAAATCAAGCCATTTTTTCCAAAATGTTATGAATTCATGGGAATAGTATAAACCACAAGACACAAAACTTTAGTGTATTTCTCTCCCGGTAACACTAATATGAAAACCATATCAGAAATCAAGAAAAGGCTGCATCAGCCAGCTCATGACATCCAGGTGGATGCTACCTTATTTGACAGAATTGTGCCTTTTCAGCTGCATCATAAAACTGGGCTTAGGAAAAACTGACAGCACTGAAGAGGATGACAGGCAATCAGTACGTGTAGAGTTTTACTTCATAAATTACACCAGCTGAAGATCAGCTTTAGAGATGATAAGCAAAACGCTCTTAGATGGACAAAAGTGTTAGGAAGCTGATGAGTATTCTGCTAAAAGATCCAGAACAGGCTATTTAAAACTGTTATATGTATTTGTTATAGATTCACAAAGCCAGGCTTTTCACACAAATTCACTAGCACATTATTTGAAGCAACACACAAATACAGAAGATGCAATACACATAGCAAGATTATGTTTCTGAATGGTGCTGGCAAATTCAGTACAATATATTGGGGAAATAAACACAAGCCTTCACTGGGACCTGTATGGATAATACTACTTCCCTACCAGTTCAAGGTGGTGGGAACACAGGCGTGAAAGCAGTAAACTTTACTAGAAGTTTTCCCCTAGTGACCACCCAGATTATTAAACTATGCACTCTATTGACTAAGAAACCAAAAGAATCAATGTCTGAGACACTGTGTGAGTGATTCACCTGCCCAAACGTAGCTGTCCTGTTCTATTTTAGACAACCTAAAGTATTTCACCTTGCTGATGGCTGAAACTCCCAAGCTGCACTAGATGCTAGTGTTCAGACTTCTTAATCTCACACGCACACACTTGTCCCTGGAATGAACACCTTTCAGATAAGAAAAATAAAATAAAACAATAAATAAATAAATTAAAAATCCTTCTTCCAAGTGTTGATCCTTAAAAAGGGGGAAAGAATCAGCATTTAAAGAAAATAAAGAGTAGGAATCACCTGCCTAAGGTGGCTTAGAGGCTCCACTCAAGAGTATCCATGCCTTGGGTATGTCCATAAGAATGCAGAGCTTGTAGAGCAATGTTATTTTGGAGATGTTCCATACTGGTCGATCTCACTGACCTCCTAAAGATCCATCTGCTTTAACTTCTAGGTGAAAGATTACCAACTTGCACACAATGACATCGGTATATGAAGGTGTGATTTGAAATAGCAGTGATCACAGCGCAATAAAACTGCTCTAATACACTTGAAACATGTATTTAAAAGCACAGGATATACACCCGTTTATAACAGTGTCATAACACCAATATTTAGAATGTGCTGACTACACTTAAATCTTAAATGCCTTTTCTTGGTGTTACTCATTCAAGCAAAACTGATTGATTTCAAAATGTATTTTGTCTGAGTTAGAAGCTATAGACTCTGTAAATACCTAGCCCTACCAAGGTGAGGAGGCAGATTGCTACAGCAAACATAATTAAAATCTCAAAACGAAGATTAATTTGGCTATTGAATTTTAACTTTTCAGTAGAACTGTAGCAGGAAAAATGAAACAAAACCTGTCTCTAGTATCTGAGTATACTCCCAACCCAGCTAAATAGTAAAGGTCATTCAACAAAGTGTCCCTGCTGCCAGTCATTGGAAAAGAAGAGGAGAAATCCTGTGAAAGGAATTCTCGGAGGATAAAGTTTTATCATGAAAACAAAAATAAATTGAATTCAACAGTTTGCTAACTGCAACCTGCTAACCTTATAAAAATATATCAATGATGTTAAAAATAAAAAATGCAGCTAAGGAAAACAGCCAGATTCCTGAGGGAACAGACTGAATTCTCACTGGCAATGGTAAGCCACTCACCTTTCTCATCCTGATAAGCAATTAAGATGCTATTCTGTTAAAGCCCAATGCCAGCTACTCTTAGTTTGGCTCAGCTTAGATGGGTAAATGAGCATGGACTATTCCTTCGGTTCCCTGCCTTTTTTTATTAACTGCCTATGCACAGCAGGTTGGCAGATCTTGTGCAGTAAGTGTTAATTAAGGCTGCTGACACATTTTTACTTTTTTTTTTTTTTTCCCCTGCATTAGATATTTATAATTCTCTATACTCCATCAGCCAAATGCTACAAAGGAGCTCACATGCGGTACTCACACTAAAGTAATTGGAAGCTTTGAGTATCAGTATGCTACAGAAACCTATGTTCTTAAAAATGGCTGATGGGGATAGCTTGCAAGCTTTTCAGATTTGTTTTTTCCGTAATTCCATCCTGAAATAAACCACAGATCACTTGTAGAATTTTTAATAGCTACAGTTAGGGCCTTGGTACTGACAACAGTCTGATGGCAAAAGTGTTCATCTGAAGATAGTTGTCCATGTCTCTCTTCTATTGAATGTTTGTTTACTCACACAAAAGGAATAGGTCCAACTTGAGAGATGCCCAAATCTCAGTAGCTTGGGGGTTAAACCGTCACCTGCCACTGAGAGGAAAAACAAAGCAGAAACTTGAACTTCTTTCACTTACATTCCAACAGAATATCATCATCACACTCTAGTATTTCTCTTTGCATGCTGTCCATGACTCACACCCACTAACCAGCTGGCTTAGCAAAAACCTTTCTCTACAAAAAAGTCAGCAGAACTGGTATGTTCATGTTAAATAATGTAGTTATGGTGAACAATCATCTATAAGAAGGAAAAAAAAACCCAAACAAACAACACTGCTGAGGAAGAAACAAGATTTAGATAACATTTCTTAGGGGTTATCACAACCCTAGCTTATCTGTTTTAGTACTGAGCACAGATACATTTTATACCTCAGTCATATTTTGACAGTAAAACAATTTCTGATTTTACAAAGCCCGTCACTTATTTTAAGCAGGCTGCAGCTTTTGTCATTCGTGGAATGAGAAATAAATGGTTTGGAACTTCATTTCCTTTCATCAGAGCTGAGAGCCAGGCTCACCTAGCCAAGGACAGCGTGAGGGTTGTGTCAACACAGACAACTCAGAAATAGTCACCGCCGTAACAAAAGCTTTGACGGCACCATTTCCAACTGACAGCAGAGAACAGAATGCATTTTCAAGCCTCTATTGCTCTCAGAAAAAAAGCTCTATTGAATCTTGCAGAGGCAGCTGACAGGATTATTTTCCTGCAAATGTTTGCCCTGCCCACCTTCTGCTTCACATTTCTAGCTAACGTATTAGTGCAAACAGCTGATGAGGGCAGGTTGGTGGTGGGAGAGCGTCATGTGGATGGGATGGATGAGAGTCATGGAGATTTGCCATTCTTTGCAGGCTACTAGGAAGCTGTTTGTGTTGGTTTTGCACCAGGTGCTGTAGAAGTATGCAGTGGAGAAGGAGGGTCTAAAGCATTCTGGAAAGAAAATAATAGAGTTGAAGTTACAGGTCTGCCAATTGGTGTCTGTCAGCAGTTCTTAGTGCTATTATGAAATCGGTTGTGAGAATTTAAGTTATGCCAGGATTTGGATACAAGCCTGATAGAAATGGGAGTACTAACTGCAAGGAGGAGATCGTGAGAGTCTGTGAAGTATTTTGTTGATAAATCAGGATGGGTAGCCATAGAGTCGCAGACATAGTTTCTGCCAAGGTATATCTGAAAATTTCAGAAGGTCCCCTCTCATGTCTCTGTATTCATATTTCTGTGCAATTACCATAATAATGTTATTGTATCCTGATATGTTTAATTAATTTCTGTTAGAGTCAAGGGGGAAAAATACACACTGCAACTGAATCTGACATAAACTGATAATGCTGATATAAATTATTAACGCTACTTCTGATTTTGGGATTAACAAAACTTAATTTTTATTACGTTATCCATTTTCTCTTTGGATATTATGGTTAGACTACAAATAGAAAAAAAAAGATTAAAACACTGGAAGTCGAAAAACTGTCTCTTGCAAATTTTTGGCAAAATTGAGACTTTTAGAGAGCGAATTTTGTGTCTACACATTATAGAAGCAAAAAGCGATCATCAATTTTAGACTGAGCCTCCTCAGAGGCTGATGTCTTTTTGTTTCATTGAGTTTTGCAACGAAGCAGGTATTCTATGCATACTCCAAAAGAACTTCTTTTTTTCTAAGTGCCAGCTTAAATCTTTGTGGAAAACTTAGTCAACGTTTTGCCTCCATTAAATATCATTTCAGAACTCCTGGGACTGCAATCAAACTGAATCAGGAATCAGGAAATGCTAGCAAAAAGATGCTTTTGTAGTCTGTATTCATCATACGGCAGCAGAATAAGGAACAAAAGTCAAAACTGAGCCTTATGGTTCTTACTGAACTGTGCATCTGCACAGGGTGTTTGCTTAAATGCAGAAGCCTAGAACAGTGCAATGACCATGAATAATGGACTAAAGTCTATTTATTTTCTTGGAGGCTGAGAAGCTTTGGATAAATGCCTAATAGAACTGCTGTCTAGTTGCCAGACACATTTCTTCCTACCTTTCGGATCTGCATTTATGGCACACACTTGAAGACAGGATCTCCACTGTAGCTCCACTGAAATCACAGTTATCCAAATAATGCGTAACATATTTATACAAAGCTTCTCTCTTTCTCAACTTAGACCACTGTGTTTGCATATGTTCCCATAAAATCCACACATTAAACTACTTTAAAGTACTAATTGACTATATTAGTCCTCTAAATAGCTATTGTGTAAATGTCTGTTTAATATTGAGGATTTGTGCTCTGAGCAATATAAGAAAATAGAAAACAAACAGATTTTTTTTAAAAGGAATAGAAGACAAAAACCCCTCTATAGTTAATTTTATAGCAAAAAATAAAACTATTCTGAAAACCATAGCACACACATTTGAATTAAATTACACTTGTAATACATATTCCACTCACAAAGAGATATGATTCATGAATTTCCTCCAATCAGAGAATGATTATTTTATTATTTATTAATAAGTGATGCAGATCTATGAATTCCATTCATCAGTTGTATTTAAGAAAATACTATATATTAAATCTCTGTTTTGTTTAAGTCGGTGACAATTCTCACAATTTGTAACAAAATATTGTGAAGACAGCTGCATGGAAACTTGATAGGTTTTATATGGACATCAACCAAATCAAACTAAGCCTTGTGTCATTTTTTTCCTTTTTTTTTTTTTAAATGATATTGAGACATGTAAATATTAATGGTTGATTTTGTTATTAGCGATGGCCACATTTCCTGTTTTTTCTTAAAGATGCAATAACCCGAGCTATTAACAAAATGTTCTTTATTTCTCCTACGTCTTCCTAAGCACATTTTAGACTAAAGCTATATCACAGCTTCTTTGATTGTGGATACAAACTTTACTGTCTCTTTAGACTACTTAATTCTTCCATGTAGCGTGTCAAAACTTTAAGTTCCTGGCCTGCCATATTACTTATTGTTAATATTATAAACAGCACAGAACATGCACTTCATTCATGCACTTGTCATAAAGAGACTTGTCATACATGCAACTTTATTCCCCATGTTACTGCAGGAAGTACCAATTCTGTTTCCTTAAGGGAAAAAAAATATTAGAAATCAGACCTCATCTCCATAAACACAGCTTCCTTTAAGTTGCAAAGGCATTTAAATGTGTTTGTTGAAGTCAGCCAGATTCAAGACTTGCAGTATTAACAAAAATGAACCAATAGATTAATTATCGAAAATACGCAACATGACTATAAATTTCACATTTCCTGTTAATTCCATCCACTATAATGTTGCTATGAAAAAATCTTAAAAATTAGTACTTTCAGGAAAAGAGAAATAATAAGAGAAGTAAGAAATAAATAATAAGAGAAATAAGAAATAAATAATAAGAGTAATAAAACTTGAGCACAACTTGCATCATTTGTGATTTATTTGTATCAAAACACTTGCAAGTATTTTACTGATCAGTCTGTGTTTCCATCAGGCATGAACTTTGCTATCCAAAATCAATCACTTTCTTTCTTCAAAAGGGATTGCATAGTCAGGTAACGCACATCAGCTAGACAAACCATGCTCATCCTAGGCTGTGCTGTGAAGCAGTGGGCAGAGGTGGGAGTGTTTTTCCCTGCTGGGTGAATGGAGGTGACTGGCACTGGCTGAGGAGCCAGGCCTGCGTTCTCCAACTGTGAAAGATGGACCTTAATGATTATCATTTACCCTATTTCAAGGTTGGAACATAGAACTCTCTTCACAGTTAATTACTGGGTGGCGTGGTTCACTTTGATGGGTTTTATTGCTTTATTTGGGTAATTTCCATGCGTGCTAGCTTTCTTATCTTCCTTATCTTAAAATGCTTAAAATACTAACATTGACTATTTTTTATCCTTTTTTATCCTGGAGTTTCTGGCTATTAATTGGAGTTCAGCCTTAAGTTTTCACAATAAAACAAGTACTCTAAAAGGCGCTCAAAACCAAACAAAAATAATAAAGATAATATATATTACAGTAAGCAACTGTTAGTGGACATTCACAACTTACTTTATCCTTCTATAAGATTTTCTCTTCCTTGAAAATTCTGGGCATTTTTACAGAGGTGAGCTTTCACTGGAGAAATTCAGGGTTTGTTCTCTCTACTGCTGTCCCTGTTTCCACTTCTGTAGGCCAATCTTTCTAATATATTATCTATAATACATAACCTGTGAGGTAATGTTTAGTTCTCAGTCTTTCGGAAAGTACACGATTTTAGAGGTACCTGAATCCTAATTAGTCAGCTTGCCTATTCCCAACACTTGTGTATATTCACAAATAGGGCAGATTTAATAACATGCTATGATTCTTAGTTTCATAGACCTTACCTTCCTACTGAGCTAATCAGGAATCAAAGAAAACAACTTTATTGGGCATTAACCATCATTTATTTCCTGTAGAAAGCTCTTCAAGGCTTTTCTGGCACTGGATTGATACTCTTGGTTCACAGCCGGGAAGACTTGCTTTGGCTCTCTAGTTGTCCACTTAATACATGGAGAAAGTTGTTACCTGGTAAGCATAACTAATTTAGGAGTGATAATGGAGATCAGAAATGACATGTCTGAACTTTGTTGAGGCAATAGTGGACGTTGTTAAATAAAACTAACTTCCTTCACCTAATATGTTGTAAGAAGATGCATGCATGCCAGCATGGATGATGCAGTGACAGAAGGGTCTTGAAGTTTTAAGATATAAAACATGGAAAATAGCATTCATTTGGTATTGTGGTGACCCATTATGCATTTAATGCAGTAATGGGTACTGGTTTCTTTGTAAAATTTTGTACAAAATATATGTGTGACGGGTCAAATAAAATACTTTCAACATTCCTTTCTTTATCTCATTACAATAAAAACTTTTGCCTAGCCACTACCTATTGCTAATAAGGTTAAAAATTTAAGCTACCTGTATGATTTATTGTGCAGACCTGTTTCTTTGGAACCACAAGAATCCTTTCCTATTGAAATCTTTTGGACAAGAGCAATATATTTATAATATATATTACAGATATAGGGCTCTCATAACTTTCCATTTAAACTTCCTGACCTTATAAAGTTTTGCTGCTCAATAATAAAATTTCTGGGCTGTTTAGTAGTTAAATAAGGGTTTTGAAATGAAGCTTTCAGGATTCACCTTCCTGACATGTACACAAAAGGTTCTGAATGGACTATATGGACATCCACATGGGAGGATTCTTCTCACGTGACTTTGGGTCTTTAAAACTTTGGAAGCTAGTCTACACTTAAAAACTGGCTCCATGGCCAGTGCATAAATTCTACCCTTCCTAAGGAGGTGCCTGTTTTTCTTTACTGATTATGAGAGTAGTTTCAATTGTTAGCTATGATGCCTGGAATTAGGCAATATGAAGCCATGTAATTATTGTTTAATTATTTCATAGTAATGAAATAATTTCTTTCATCTGTATTTCATCAGAATGCAGTATTGGTATGGACTAACTTTAAAAAGAATATTTAAAGGTATGCAAAGAAGAGAGTGGATTTGAAATTATCTGCAACAAATGTAATCCTGGGATTTCTGGTTCATGAATCTTGACATGTAATAGAGCTAGTTACACTTAGTTCTTTAGACTGTTTTTCTATGAAAGAAAAAAGGGAAGGAGGCAGCCATTATGCTGCTGCCATCACAGCCATCTACTGTACATCAGAGTCCAAAGCCCTCCAACACTGTAACAGTTTCTAATCTGGCAGGAGGACTAATTTAATCAATCTGTCCCAGGGGAAGCTTCTACTGGCAAAGATAAGCTGCCAGTTCCTACCTTTGGGTGACAAGAAAAGTCTGTCTTGTCTTAATCCTCTACCTCAGAACATTATCCAGAGTTTAAGGAGCTCTCATGACATCTGACACAGTCAGAGGAGAAAAGCAGTGAAGTCAGGGACTGAATGGCATTTCAAGAGCTCGTAAGAGTAGATGGGAGTTTGGAGAGCGAGTGGATGAGGGAGAGCAGAGTCACTCAGCCGTGTTCTGCCTCTGCTGCAGTTGCCTCATCAGTATCGATCCCTCCCTGCAAAGGGCATGACGCTTTGGTGTTTGGTGTTGGATCGGATCTGTAGGGTCCCAAAACAGATGTTTGAAATACTCCCACATTTTATTCCAAGAAAAGCTAGAGTTGAAAATCATATTTCAAATAGTTATTATTTGCTCTTTCAGTGAAAACAGAACTCAGTTTCACAGGACAAAAGTGAGAGCTTTTCTAGCTCTACAGATAAGCTTTTGCAAAAAACCTCAACAATGAAGATTTAACAACTGATCAAAAATCAGCCTCAAACACTTATTTTAATGGAGAGTGCAAGATACCCTACAAACACTACTGTCCCTATAGATTATGCTCCATATTATATGCTGTTAGCACATCCTCCTCTCTGATCATTCAGACAACACAATTATTTTTGTAAGGTTTTCGGTGAGTGTACTTCTAGACCTTTGTCTTCTGTACATTATTTTGTAGACAATGATCGTGCAGCCTTCTGATCTTTTCATTATATTTAAACCCCCTCACACCCTGTATCCCAAATGACAGCAACAAAAGAACCTCCAGAAAACCAGCGTATGTTTCAGACGATACGAAAAAAAAACCCACAGACCTTTGGATTTCAAGAAGTGAAACTAAGTCTCACAAGAATTTAAAGTCAACTTTTCAACAGTCTTACCTGGTTAGCTGTAGCTCATCAACACTATGGCACACTGAAGTTAGCTGCTTCTCCATCTATCTACTTCGGGAGGAAAAAAAGAAATGTAGTCATGCAAGACTCCTTCACAGAGAGAAGGAGGGTGTGGAAGAAGACCATATGGTCTGAAAGGATTAATGAAAGTGTTATCATTCAACACAGATATCCTCAAGCAAGCTCCAAAGCAATAAATTATTTAATATAAAAATATAACACCTGCTGCAGCGAAGCTAATGGTGCAAATCTTTTAAAAACAAGAACTAGCCTGGGGTATAATCCATTAATATATTTTGCATCTAGAATTTTTAGTTTAATTCTTCAGAAGTCACAGATTGGGCAGCAAATGCATTGATTAAAGTAAAATGCTTTTACTTATATAAGGTATAGGCCTCACTGTGATTCTGTTATGGTGCCAGTCCTCTGTTTATCTTTGTTCTGGCTTTGTGGCTCTAAATCAAGATAAAAAGCAACTCAACATGAAGGAAAATAAAAAGAAGGTCATTTAATCACCCCGTTAGCTTAAAATGATTATTGATTCCTGGAGGTGATGTCTAATTCTGCCAGAAAATCCATTTCAGTAATGATTGCTGCCCTCTGCTTTATCTATTATCCTGGAGGTTATTAAAAGTGGGAGTCTCCAGGGAAGTATATAGCTTTAGACCACTAATATCATATTTAATATGTTTTTAACAGAACAGAGTTTCAGATTGTGCCCTTTAACCTACAAGCGAATCAAGAGGAGACAGTTAGGAAAGTGTAGGTCTAATTATTATATATACTCCACTGGGATCTAGTCACACGCTACATGATAGATAAATATCAGCTGGGACAAGGGCATATTGAACTCTTCATCACTCTAAATTACCAGGTGCACGCAGCTCTAGAAATAACATACTCAGAAAACTTACAGTACCCTTTTGAAATAGTTACTCAACTTGCTGTTGTGCTTCCCCAAATAATGTTCACATCCTGTGACACTTGTACCATGTTTTCCTCCTGGCTGCTCTTTCAAAATCACACTGATATAACCTAACTACTGTGGGAATAAAGAATTGCCTACATACTGAAACATCTGTACTACAATTATGTATACACACAGAAGTCTCTGGAGTAGCCCATTCCAAGTAGATTACATAATTAAACTCACAATGAGGGTAACCAGCTAAAATTCAAAGATTATGCATTCAGAAAATTAGACTAGATCATCTAATCTAGTCATCTTTTGTGATTCTAATGTCTCTGTATATGTGAATCTCCAACTATAAAAAAACAGGTAAGATGACATATAAAATGGCGTGTTAAAAATATGTTATTTTCATATTCCATGAACCACTTGGTGTTAATCATCTTTGAAACTTTTTGAACCAAAGGACTAGTATTAACAGTTAACATTTTTCGTAGACCGTAATGTGCTCATCTCATAATTTTTAAAACTAGAAAAATGGTATTATTTCACAGGTGCAAATCTTTTTCCATGGAGTTTTGGACCACCATCAATGTGATGTGGAGACTACAAGCTGAGACTCTTTTACACATGAGCTATTGAAAATAATTCTGTCTTGTTCTTTCTTTTTCTTTTTTTTTTCATTTTGAAATCCCAGAGAAACTTTTTGAAACGTTATTTTAAAGAAAAGTGTTTGAAAAAATAAATTACAGAACCTGATTTCTGAAATTAATTCATCTGACAGTATTTACAATATAAAAATAGCTTAATAACAATAACTAAAAAACATATAGTAAAATTCATTACTACCTCCTTATTTATATCATGGTAAGTACCTTCACAACGCAAAAATATAAATAAATCATTACTTTATGTTCTGCCATGACCAAGAGATACTGTAGATAGTATCAGTGATACTGCATTTGATACGACCAGATGGCCAGAATCAGTGAATGGAGAAAAAAAGTAGCAGTGAGTTGTGAACCCAAAATACTGCACATATTTTGGGCATTACAGAGCATGGGGCACAACTACTTTTCATTCTCTAGTATGGACTCTCTATAGCCTTGTGTGACTGATAATAATAGCTAGCTGTTATATATCTTCCAGCATTTTATGAAGGCAATTAATACTATTACTTTTATTTTACGCAGACAAAACATAAGGAAGATTACATGAATCTTTCTTTGTTCTGATCCCATCCATTTCCTACCAGGAAGAGACATCTGAACTAGTCGATTCTCTTGTCAAGGCATCAAAACAATAGTAAATACATGCAAGTAAATCATTCTCTAAGACCTTGGTCAGATGAAGTGTCATTCACACAAGCAATTACCCCCAAAAGTTATGCAAACATTAATAATTGCATGGATTTTGAATGGTTTGTATACAGAGTTGTGCAATGTCACTACTTCTAGGAACTCAGCAAAAAATTTCAATTAATATTTGTCGGAAAAATATATTTTTTATCTTATTGATCTTTGCAGGGTAATTTTCTTTTCTCTCGCTGCTCCTGATACTATTACAGCTTTCAGACTTTTGTTAACGGATGCAAACTCAGAGAAGTTGCTGGAAAGCTTATCATTGATTTTAAAGAACTTTTGTATTAGCCTAACATTTATTACACCCTAACAGAGGCAAAGAGAGCCTGATGATTATGTTTTGAGATGCAGTATTCAAATTATTGGCCAGCCAGGACGCATACTAATAATTATTAAAAATGACATAGAAATTTGCTTTAAAGTTTTCACTTCACTTCAGTTGTTTTCCATATTACACAAGGTTGATAGATGTGATCTATACTTTACAAATATAGTGTGTGAAATACCAGCACTATTGACGTCAATGGATGTTCTATCATTAACTTTAATGGGGGAAAAAAGTTTCACACTACGTTGTAAAATTAAAAAGGCATGTATGCTCTTTAACACACTATGACTCACCATATAATGGTTAAATATTTCATTCTTGAATTGCTGTTCACTTTGAAGGATCTGTGGCCCAATAAATTGTTTATTTCAACTGTGCCTGTTGATGCTTCATTCTTTTTATGAAATTCTTTTTATAATAATGTATATAGTTCAATTCTTTTTATGTAGTTTCAGTAATTCATTATAATGCACAGAGATATGCCAGCTATGCCACTTTTAGGATAGTACTGTATTTCCTTGCTATATTGAATGATAGCTGGTTCATTTATTTATTTTTAGCCTTTATAAGTGAACTTGTATTGCTCGCCATTAGGAAATTCAGCAGAAAACCTGCTGTTGCTCTAGAAGAAAAAAACCCACAAAAATAATCCTAGATTAATGTCCTCAATGTGTCACTGTCAGAGAAGTCAGCCAAACCACAATGCATTCTTTAATGGAAGAAATATCAGTTATTTTCTCTTCAAAATACAGACATAAATATAGTCACAACAATAAGGAAAAAAAAAGATAAATTCATTGACCAAATCTGGGGTCAGATCCTCAGCTGCTGAGAATTTGCATACTCTGTTAATGTTGATTGGATTTATGCTCCCTGAAGACCAGATGTCCCATGTTTGTCTGTGTACAGCTTTTTCAGAACCAGAGTAGGTTTTTGCTTTGCTCTTTTTTTTTGGTTTTTTACTGTCTGGGTATCACATATTTTTGTTCTGGTCAGTCTTTTGCTTTATTTAAACTTTTACATGGTTTGGACAGTTAATTATCAGATTGCAGACTCAGGTTTAATTAATCAAGTATTTTGGGCTTACACTATTTTTAGTTAAGCAATTCTTCTGTGTTTGGTGTATTAGATTATTTTTTTATTATATTTCCATCAGGAGCGAGAGCAAATAAATAAGATTTTAACACTCACTGGTAGTTTTAACTGTTTAACACTCACAGTTCCTCCCTTCTCCCAGCTCTGCTAACATTTTCATTCTCTCTATCTCCTATCAAAAACAAATTGATTCCGGCCATGTACTTAAAACCACTCTTTTCCGTAAAGTCTTGTGTAATATCTATTGTGGTCAAGCAGTTTTGATGTTTGTTTTTTTTTTTTTTTTTTTTTTTTTTTTTGCTGAGGATGGAGGTTGCATAAAAAAAAACAACCTACTACCTCTTCTTTAATTTAGTCCAATGAGATTACTTTTTTGAGCACTTCATACTGAACATTTTGGTCAAGATCTTGTAAATCAGCAGGTTTTGGGTTTAGTTAAAAAACTTGCCATTAATGATCTCCATGCATGTAAATCTCATGAATCAGAAGCTGTTAATTTTTTTTCTGTCATTGCCCTTTTCTACAGATCTATGGAAGGAAAACAATGAGTTATTCCACAAGATACATTGTGTTTGTTACTTATATGTTTAATATATTGTTTATATATATATGTTTAATATATTGTTATCATTTTTAAGCATCGTAACAGCTGTATTTTGTGTCAGAAATACTGAGACTTCTGCTGATTTACAGAGAAAAAGGACTTCATTTTCATGTGGAAATATTATGAAACTTGTTGTGAAAACAGAGTTGATATCTAACAAATGTCACTTGAAGAAAATACAGCAGATGTACAAATTTGAGGGAAAAACTAGCACCAACAGTTTGATAAATTGACAAGATTTTTTATCATACTGTTATTAGCTTTATTTTATATAAGCTTATAGTTTCTTCTCTAACACAAAAGCAGTATGGGAGTAACAGTGGAGCAATTATTATGGCTTTCTTCTTCTCCATCATTGTCCCCTAAAGTTCTTTACTCTTCTAGTCCATTTTCCTTCTTACCACAGCATCATAGTAAAAGACAGATAGTGGGAATTATTCATAGCTCCCTTCTTGTATGCCTTTTACCTCTAAGTCCACCCATTATCAGTGGCAAATATAGAACAAATTTGTTTTTCCATAGCTCCTGACTAGCAACAAATGACCCAACAAATGTTCATTGACTGGCTTTTGGAGGAGCAGATATGTCAAAACCAGCTTCTTTTTCTTCTTGACGCTTCCAAACATCACAGTGAAGAATAGAAAAACTATATGATGGGGAACCTGGTGCCTGCTGAGCTGTGAAAAGAGCTGCCATTAGGCAGCCCAAACATTTCTGTCAGGCCAGCAAAGTATGAGAAAAGTTCCCATTAGGCAGTTTATAACTATACACCTCTTTTTTCTTCCCTTCCCTCTCTCCTCCCCCTTCAGGCTTTTGATAACCAGCAATTCTGTTTGCTGGCACACACTGTGGCCTTTCTCAGAGTACAATTCACAATGTTTATAACTGTCATCATTTCAGTCTCTGTACTTTGTATTTTTCCATCTCATAATCTTTCTCTTTTCCAGGTCCTTGTCACCCTGGAAAAGCACTAGTGTTTATAACCTCTCTGGCTACATTGACTGGCTTTGTCATCAGAGGTTTTCATAGCATCCTTAATGACTTGTTAGGAAGAATCTTGTAAACATTCTGTCATAGTAAGTGTTAGGCTGAAAATCTTCTGTTATCTTGACTTGTATGGTCAGAATATTGGCATATTAAGTGCTTGGTCATTGACTGATGTGATGGGCTCAATTTAGTAAACTCTTCAGATATAATTTTTTTCTGAGTGGTGTTTCTTTTTGCCAGAAAATGGCTATATTAATAAATGAATGGATGTTTTATTAGTCTATGAATTGTGGGGAACTTCTGTGCTAAATGTTTATAATCAAAATATTTCTCCAAAAGCTGCGATAGTAATCTAGAATAAAAAGGAAAAATAATTGGAGTGAAGTTTTGAGCAACACAGGAAATTCCAAGTATTTTTTATATGTATATTGCCCTTATTTTTGTTGGTGGGAGAATGTAGGGAAGCCCCAGTTCTGCTCTTCTATTACAACAGTAAGGAGTGTCTGAGGCATGCAAAAAGTTTTGCAGAAAGTTGTCTTATCTACCACCCCAGGCTGACTAGTATGTTTTGTATAACTAGTTGTGCTAGTCTTGCAATAGATAAACTTCACAGCTCCTTTGGAATAGTTTTGTGGTAAAACTGGCTTTCTCTACTAACACTTTATAGTTCAGAACTAGGTATTGCTCAAGTCAAAATATGCACCCAAAACCTGAGATAGTATATTTATAATATTTGTTTCAATTTCTGTTTCAATTTATAATTAATGTTTTAGGAATCTGCAAGAACGTTCAAATTGAAATAGATTGTTGGAAAATCATTGACCTTTATCTATAGTGTCTCCAAGATGCCACAATCTACATATTCATACCTGTCTCAGGTAGTATACATATGTACAGAAATGCGCATAACTAATATAAAAATAAGCAACAAATATATTGTGAGGCTCACACATTACGAAACAATGGTGATGATCCAAAGGAAAGATTTTCATTTAGTAATATGTTTACCTTATGTATCATGTTACAAAAATACAGGCTTATGCCAAGAAAGTAGGTTAAAGTTAACTCATGTTAACTTTATGGTCATGATTAACTCATGTTAACTTTAGGATCATGATTAGGAGCACAGAGTCTAGTTGGAGGTCAGTGATGAGTGGTGTTCCCCAGGGGTCAGTACTGGGTCCAGTCCTCTTCAATATATTCATCAATGACCTGGACGAGGGGATAGAGTGCACCCTCAGCAAGTTTGCTGATGACACAAAGCTGGGGGGGGGTGGCTGACACACCGGAAGGCTGTGCCGCCATACAGAGACCTGGACAGGCTGGAGAGTTGGACAAAGAGGAACCTTATGAAATTCAACAAGGGCAAGTGTAGGGTGCTGCACCTGGGGACGAATAACCCCATGCACCAGTACAGGTTGGGGGCTGACCTGCTGGAGAGCAGCTCAGCTGAAAGAGACCTGGAAGTCCTGGTGGGCAACAGGATGACCATGAGCCAGCAATGTGCCCTTGTGGCCAAGAAGGCCAACGGCATCCTGGGATGCATCAAGAAGAGCGTGGCCAGCAGGTCGAGGGAGGTCATCCTCCCCCTCTACTCTGCCTTGGTGAGGCCGCACCTGGAGTACTGTGTCCAGTTCTGGGCTCCCCAGTTCAAGAGGGACAGGGAACTGCTGGACAGGGTGCAGCAAAGAGCTACAAAGATGATTAGGGGTCTGGAACACCTCTCTTATGAAGAAAGGCTGAGGGATTTGGGTCTCTTCAGTCTGGAAAAAAGACAGCTGAGGGGGGACCTTATCAACACTTATAAATACTGAAAGGGTGGGTGTCAGGAGGATGAGGCCAGGCTCTTTTCAGTGGTGCCCAGTGACAGGACAAGAGGCAATGGACACAATCTTGAGCATAGGAAGTTCCATCTGAACATGAGGAGGAACTTCTTTCCTTTGAGGGTGGCAGAGCACTGGAACAGGCTGCCCAGAGAGGTGGTGGAGTCTCCTTCTCTGGAGATATTCAAAACCCGCCTGGACACATTCCTGTGTAACCTGCTCTAAGTGACCCTGCTCTGGCAGGGGGGTTGGACTAGATGATCTCCAGAGGTCCCTTCCAACCCTGTGATTCTTAGATTCTATGTCCCAGGGAAGCACTAGGCTGCCTGTCTTTAATGGCTTAAAAAGACATAAAGTTGTTTTGAAGAGTAAGAAAATGTCAGCTATTATTTTGGCAAAAGATTGGAAGGCAAAGCAAAGGAATTAAGTAATCTTCTTCACTACATGGATTTATGTCTCCATGGATTTGCAAGTCAGAAAGAGAAGTTTGGGTTCTTGCAAATGTTACATTTTCCCCTGGAATAAGGCAAAGGACTCACCACTAACTGATCACCAATTCACTACTGCCAGGAGCACGCACTGGGCCAAATGGAGAAGTCCTTTGAAAAAAGACTGTGGTTTGTTTGAATAAAATTGCAAGTGCATGTAGTCATACTGGAAAACTCAGTCATCTGGAAACCAGGAAATGAGTATCACCACTTTATCCAACCCTTTCCACCATGCTTAGAGATAGCAAGGCATGTTGCTCCATTTTGCAGGGATCAAACAATGCTTATGAATAATAGCATCACAGTCATGGTGTTCACGTCAAACAAGGCACGTACTGAAATACTTGAATACCAGGAAAAGCAGAAAAACACAGTGAATGCTGGAATGTTAAAAAACAGTAGCCAAAAAATCCTTAGATTTATTCCAGGAATCACTTCATGCTTATCAACAAGAATGCAGAAAGCCTATCACAGCAGTCAGATGAATGAACTCCTAATGGGACAAAGCAATCTGGAATAATTAAATTTTTCAGATAATGCACAAAGTGTAGCTGAATGGATAGTACTGTAATAGTATGCCTTGATCTCTGTCAGTTCTGTATTCCTACATATTAAAATAAAAAACAAAACCCCCCACTTTTGAAGATGATCAGAGTCCAGAAATTTCCTCAGCCATCTTCTTTCCAGTCTTTGATCTCACTGGAACCGATCAAGGTTTGAATTTCCTTCATGAAGGTAACCATGAAAATTATTATTTTTTCTTGACAGCATATTTTCTTTTAAATACTTTTTAAACAAAACTCTGTAAAATAAGAATTTAGATCCTTATTGTTAAAACTAGATATTCATCAGGAATTTTAGGAATGTATTTAAGGTGTGGAAAAAAAGCTGCCATACTTGCAAAGCTTGTTTTTACCGAAAAAGTATAAATATTGTCCATTGGAGAAAAAAACCTGACAAGATTGTGATAAATTTTAGACCTGTTGCTTTGATTTTCAGACATTAGTATTCAGACATAGCGTGGGCAGAAATATAATCTGGATAGACCAAATGCCTGAGAATTGATCATTTGTATGTGGTTTCTTTTTTGGCTGTCAGTGATATAATCAACCCTCTGGCTGGAAGAGAAGGTCAAATATACCTCAGCATCAGCAGGGGAATCAGCTGATAGCAGAACTAGTAATGATATTTTTGAATTTGAGATGTAAAAATAGATAGATCTTTTTTAATAAAAATGGTATAAACATGAATCAATCAAAAAAGAGAGTAGTTTTGTGCTGACCCAGTCTGGGAAAGCTCTGGAATTAAGACACTGTTAGAAGTAAAAGTTCAGCAATACACGCAAGCTGGTGAAGGGACTGTGACAAGAATGCTGTTAGGGGAAGCAGGATTCAACTGCTCTCACTTTAGCTGTAAATTAGGCATTTTGTCCAGATTAATCATCATAACGTCCATAATCAGTGGATGTTGTTGCATTGGTTAGCTGTAGATGAGTAGTTTAGATGACTAGTATACATAAGCTTTCTAATTTCCTAATACCTGAATACAAAGCTGACTTAAAACATAATTATCCTCTTTTTATTTTTAAATTCACGGAATCACTGAATTATTTAGGTTGAAAGAATTCTCAGGAGGCCACATGATCCAGCCCCTTGATCAAAGTGGGGCCACGTTACTTGAGGTTGCTCACGGCTGTGCCTGGTGAAGTGCTGAATAGTTCTGAGGTGGATGTCCTCCACAGAGGACTTGACTACTCCTTTTGTTGCAACTTCTGGTCACTGCCGTTTGTTTTATTGCTATGCATCTTTGAAAAGAGTCTAGCTCTGCCTTTTCTGCACCCACCCACGAGGTAGTGGAAGAAAAGAGGTAGATCTAACTTCATTATCTTTTTTTCTTCTGCTTGAACAAACCCAGTTCTCTTGGTCTTTTTCTTGTATGTCATGTACTCCAGCCATTCACAATCTTGGTGATGCTTCACTGTACTTTCTCTGGTATGTTCAAATTTTTAGTGTACCAGTGAGTTCCAAGCTGGTCATACTACTTCAGAACCTATCTAGCAAGCACTGAATTGAAAGGAATAATCATTTTCCTCAGTCTACTAGCTACAGTTCTCCCAGTACAGCCTAGTATGCAATTGGTTCTCTTCACCACAAGGGAACAAATAGTCACTTATATTCAGGCTGCTGTCCACCAGGCCACGCAAATTCTTTTCTACAAAACTGTTTTCTAGCCCAACAGCACCTGGCCAGTACGTTTGAAAGGCACAGGACATTTTATGATGATGTCAAAAAGTATTCACTGCTTTGCCAATGTTTGAGGAGCCAGTTATCTCATCCTGGAAAGCAAACGAGTTGATCAGGCATAATTTACTTTTGCTAAATCCATGCTGGCTGTTCCCAGTCACATTATTGTTGTTCTTACACTTGCACATGACTTCAACGAATATTTGCCCTGCGATCTTCCTCAGGACCAAGGTTAGACGGATCAGCCTGAAGTTTCCCAGGTATTTCTTTTTTGCTTTTCTTGAAGACTTGTGTGAGAACTGCCCTCTTCCAGTCATCAGGAACCTCTACCAATTGTCATGACCTTTGGGAGATGATAGACAGTGGCCTCACACTGATACCAATCAGCACCCTCTGCACCGCTAGATGCGTTCCGTCTGGTTCTTTGGCCTTGTGAATAAACAATTTTCTGAGGTATTCCCTGATTTCTGAAGTATCTGCTCTAAAGTACTGTTTTATTCCCCCTCAGATCATGTTACTAAATTCAGAGACGTGGGCACCTGAAGATAGGCATTACCAGGAACTAATACAGCGAAAGCATTGAGTATCTCAGCCTTTTCCATGTCCTCGTCATCAGGTTACGTATCTCACTCAGCAGTAGGATGGCAGTTTCATTAGCCTCCTTTTTCCTGCCAAAGTACCTACAGAAACCTTTCTTGTGACTTTTAAAATCCCTCACTAGTTTCAGCCGCACCTGAACTTCGGCTTTTCTAACTCCATCCCTGCGTGCTCAGGCAACGTCTCTATGTTCGTAGCAGGTAGCCCATCCTCCAACTCTCTTCATCCTACTTGAGCTACATTCAAGACACTTCAGTGGCAACAGGGAGCACCCATCTTTTGTAGAACTAAGATTCTATTTTTTGTCTAATTCATGCTTTAGCAATATAACCAAAATGCTTATAACAAGTTTAGTATTAATTGATTAATACTAAACAGTATTAATTACCCACATTGGTGGGTGGCTCCAGTTCAGATTATTTGTGTATTTCTTCTCTTAAAACAGTCTACTTTCTTTCCATTGGTTTCCAGCTCAAGTTTCAGTTTCACAATAGCCTATGCCCACTTCATTCAGTTAAAGACTGTTTCCAGATATGAAAAACAAAACAAAACAAACCTCACACATCAATAGCCTTACCTATTTAATGTAATACATTTTCCGTGAGAAATCTCCCTGAGTTTTGTTGAAATTATCATTGAGCATGAGTACTGCAACCGAGAGTTAAGACTTCTTTTTCCTCCTAAATTGCATTTTTGGACTGGCCACTGGAGAATGAATATATGCATACAAAAGGTCACAACACATATGCACGCATATTTGTAGTGCATTTATTTGAATATAGAAATTTACAGGATCTGGAAAACCAATAGAATTGCCAAAGTCTGACTGAAATAAACGTCTCACTTTAAGGTAAAAATGCTTTTTCAACATCAGTATCACTGTCATGAAAAGTTAAAGTGAAAGGAAAGAGAATACGTGTCTTGGTGTAACATGTGGTTATGTTTCTCATTTATATGTATTCTGCATGAGAGGGATAGAGGTGTGTGTTGACTGCACAGCAGACATTTTTAACCCATCAGATAACCTCAGTCATTTGGATGCTCTGGAATGCTTTTTATGACATTCCTTCAATTCATCAGGCAGAAAAGGGGCAGATATATTTTTCACTACTAAGTAAAGGTTTTAAAGATGTAGAAAGGTTTGGCTGGCTTTTGTTCAGGGTTGGTTTTTTTCTTTTTTTTACATCAAGAAACTGGTGAAATAAAATTACAGAAAAAAATACAGTTCATTGGTATCAGTCAGTATAAACCTGTCCCACTGAGTTCAAAGGGCCTTAATATTTTCTGTTAAATAATGTTTTATCACTATTTTCTCTTAGTGTTTCAAAAGAAGTAACATGAGAGGACAATGAAACTTGTTTCTTCTGTTATTATTCTATCCCCATTAAAAGTATTTGATATAGCTCTTCAACACAATTAAAAGCTTCAGCAGTGCACATAGAGCTTTAGTCTAGAAATATGTGATGATACACCACCCAAGAACAACTGGAATATGAAGTATTTAGATTCAGTTTTTATCCCTGATTACTCGTTAATGCTGATACCCTTAAAATCCATTCAGTGAACATGGCAAGCGATAATTAAGATGGGGATATAAGTGAGTTGTCCTGATTTCAGTAAGATAGTACTTTTGTCGGGGAGAATGACTGTAAAGATCTTATTCATAAAACCTCTACTTCTTAGGGATGTCTCATTGCACTGCACTCACCATACATCTCTCCCTCTGTAAGATATCTCTTTAACTTTTTTTCAATCACCTCCCAAACATCCTTTCTCCTCTTGTTGCCTCTTGAAGCCTTAGCCCCTACCTGCCATGTTCTTCTTTGGGTCTGGTGAGCTGCTGAATCATTCTCCCTGGCTGCCTTCCCTTCTGAATTGTTGCTGAATGTTCTTTCATCTTCTGTTACTACTTTTTTTTCCTAAAAGTCTGTGTACCATTGTCCAACCACAAATCTCACTTCAGTTCTCAATTTACTTGATGTTCACTATGTCCCTTGCCTTCCTCCATGAAACCAAGCCCTTTACATCCATTTGCTGAAAGTTCCCACGTTCCTCTCTTCCTGGGGGAGGTGCTCTCCCTCAGTTCTTTTGTCTCTTCTGATGAATCCAATTACAAAGCCTATTGATAAAGATGTAGGTCTAATTCTCTGTTTATATATAAATTTCTACATACAAATCACACACACATAAGAAACGCACATTTTCTTGTCTTCATTCTATTTACAGGCTAGGTAGTAAAGAGAATAAATGATTATTAGTGCCATTGAATCTGAAATAAAAATTATTAAATTAAAAAGAAGAAATAAACCTGAATTTTGCAAACATAAAGTACCTGAATTACCATCTAAGACAGAATTTAGGATGTAACTGCTGATATAACTGCTAACTGACTCACAAAACTGGGCAGATCTCTTAAGGTCTTAGGACCCTCTTCTATTCAGGAAACTTTGTTTCTGGTTCTTTTCTATTAAGTCTACATCTGGAATGTGGTGTAGGGCAGTCCTACTCATTTAATTATAACAAAGGTATGACAAGAGGATAAATGGTAGAGGGGAGGGCAAGCAGAATACATGAAGGCAGAGAAATATAAAACTTAACTTGAACCAGGTCGCTCTTTGGAGAAAAAGAAAAGATTAAAAGGTGATGTCTTCTGGGTAGAAGAATCTGAAGAAATTAGGGATGAGAGATGTTATAGGTTATTTAACTTAACTTCAATTATATGAACATGTAGGAAAAAATATAAGTTTAAAAAAACCCCAAAGGTCTAAAGAACTTTGTTATTCAAAAAAATATTAAAGCACATAAAGAATAAATGTGGTTGCAGTGAAAGTTTCATGTTAGAAAATACATCTCATTAAATTACTCCAGATCTCCTTTCCATTCATGAGTGTGTACCAAACTCATATGCATAAGTAATATAATGGCATAAAAATAAAGCAAAGGTCACGGTGTAATAATATATCTTTAAATTCAGAGGCTGGCCAGAATGTAAGTCAAAAGCTATAACTGACAATCATGATATGGACTGATACTTAAAGCATAATTTCTCATATAATGGTGTTGGTGTCATTTGCTCTGAACTTCACAATCTCCTTTTTATCCTGGTCAGATCTCTAATGAGAGGAAATTAAGCCAGCAAGGGAGATGCAGAGAACCTACAATGCATATACAGAATAACTTTAAGGACGTGTTTTGGGATCAAAGTACATTATGTAATGTATGTCTTCATCCTCCTATTTAGGAGTATTGAGTATTATCATCTCCTTTTCTTTCCAGGGAAGATAATGCTTCCGGTTAGTCTGCAGGGCAGGACCTGCCCTTCTCAAATACTTCTGCTTAGTGTATAAGAATATAACAGCTTCTAATTAATTAAAAAAAAATGGAGACCCAAATCTAGCAGATAAAACAATGAAACTGAATTGCATATATGATTTTCTTTCCCAGCATTTCTAAGAGAAATATCAACATATGAATCTATTTCTCTACTTAAATATGGATCTATAGTTTTTCTTTTCCAAACTTGTTTTCTGTCCTCTTCCTAAAAACTGTCATATTTGAGCCCATCTTTGTAGCTTATCATATTTAAGCCAAAATTGTAGCTTATCTGGCAAATAAAAGCAATGAAAAGTAGCTTTGCATGGCTTGTAAACAAATAAAAATTAATCCCTCCCCTCAAAAATCCAAACCAGATTACACAGATTGGTCATATTCTGACATAGGCATATAAATACAGTTAATCAAAATAAATGCACGAAGACAAAATAAATATAAAATATATAAATTTAATCAAAAATTATTTGTAAGTAACGGTTAATCATAAATGCAAAGTCATTCCTTCTTCTCCATAAGCATTTTTTTGAGAAAGAATGGTAAGTGTGTGATGGTGAGTACAGGCCAGAGTACACAAAAAAGAAAACAGGCAAACTTCTCAGCAAGAGTCATGAAGCTTGTAGTTGCATGAACACAATGCCAGCCAGGTATATAACGACTTTCAGTGCTAGGAAAGAAATTTTCACTGATGATTTGTGTAACTAGCAGCTGAAAATTAAGTGATTGCTTGCATTTATATACAGTGACTTTGAAAATGTCATGTTCACTTAAAAATAGATTTCTGAGTAACTGTGCAGCAGGAGCACTAAGTCTCTTTCAACTCCTCTTGAAAGCATTGTTCTGATTTCAGTGGCCACACACTGCTAAATGACTGACTTCACCAGCAATGGAGGGCACCCTTAATTCAGTCTGTGTATTAAGGTAAGAACAAATTTCTTTTTGTATTCCTACTGAGAAAAATATATACTTTCTGCTTTGTGTACTCTATGTGGAAAAAGAAAAACCCTTCTATTTTTTCTATTCCTTTGTGTAAAAATTATTTGTATAGTTCCACTTAAATAATTTATTTCAAAAGATATTTTTTTTTATGACTGGTCCATTAGCATATTATTTTTAGCACATGTAAACAACTGCATTCATTTCTTTATCTTCATACAGGAAGAATGAAATAAAAATCAGATTTGCGGAATTCAGACCTGCATTCATGGGAGTAGATTCTTAGCTTTACAAATTATTTTCCATTATCAGTTGGGACCCAAAAATCAGGCTGATCTCCAGTGACTTAACACTACAGAACAGAAGTGTCCCTCACATCACCATTGGGACTGAATTTCTCTGCTTCCATGTTGTCTGGGTTTTGGATTACTTCAAGCGCTAGACCTTTAGGGCTATACACTTCCAGCATGCTTGTTTTGGCAGTTTTGATAATCTAAATCCAAGACCAACCTACTTGGAAGAGCCCAAAACTGTCAGTACATATCTTACAAGGTTGCATAGCATGGTGTGCTGCCATACTGCACCCTCATGGCACGTTCCTTTAAAAATTATGTGGCAAAAAGTGGATGTATAATTTAAGGCTGCCATTTCTCCCTTTCATGAAATGAAATTATTTGCTGATGTAAGCAGGTGAACATGTACAATTATGAAATTGTTGTGAAACATTTTAGTTACTAAAATGCAAAATTCAGACTTAAAGAATGGTTCTAGACAGTATCAAAAACGTATTTATTAACCGGATTAGGACCACAGCCTGAGCTTTGTCACCAAAAAAATAACAAGGCAGTGGGATGGCCTCGTGCAACAGGGGCATCACGCAACTACTGGTATTCTGAGACACTGATGCAATTATCTAAAAGCATAAAATACTTGCAGCTTAAAAATCATCAATGCAGAAAAAGAAAAAAAAATCAGTCATAGCAAAAAAGAGCAGTCATAGAAAATAAAAATAGGGTTCTTTTGCAAGCTGGACCTACATTCAAAATATTTTCATACAGCTAAATGTAAGATTACAACAGCAGCACATACAGACCTGCCTGCAGAATCCAGCTTTTGTACAACCAATTCAACATTAGCTGTCGTTCAAATGCAGGTTCAGAAATGGTTTGTGCAACACTCAGACGTATAAACCAAAGACCAAACGTGAGAAGTCGAGTTTACCTTTGCACAACACTGATGACACTGATACTGAAGTGCTGAATGTAGCTCTGTTGTCTAAACTTGGAAAGTGGAGCAAGGAAAGAAAGAACTGCAGAAATAGCTCAAGTGCTGGAAAAAATCCTTTATAGAGAGCTCAATATATTTGGCTTTTCTGAAGAGAGTTGAATTAGAGTGTGTAAGTGCCTTTCTGGTGGGTGTGGATACTGGATACAGGAGCACTCTTTAAACTAATGCAGAAAGGCACGACAAGAACCAATTGCTAGGAAGCTGAAGAAAAAGAGAAATAATAGAAATGGGATACAGAATTTTGCTTCTGTATTTTGAAGTATTTATTTATTATTTGTATTTCAGTGGTGTCTAGGAATCCTAGTCACTGAACAGAAGAAAAAAGATTTTGGTTTTGTTTTTCTTTTTTGCCTTAAAGAACTTTCAGTTACAGCATTAAGCAAATGATAAAATCTGAATGTAGGCAACTTTGTAAAGTATAATGGCTGGCACCTTATGAAAGGCTGTCGTAGATTGTATGAGATAAAAATCTCATAGATGTCTGGTTTAAAATGATGTGAACTTAACTTCATGATTGTGCAATGCCCAGAGTTTAGTTGGCCCACTGCAAAAAAGGAAGTGTAAATGACAATATGTAGAGAAAGGGGGTCAAGGTTCTTTGGGATTGCCTCAAAAGAATCAGTTAAACTCAAAGAATACTTCCCTGCATGTGATTTACAGACTAGCAGTTACATTTACTTTTGCTTTGCAGGGATTACTAAAAACCAAGTAAACCAATGATGAACAGGCCATCCATCTTCTTCCTTTGCCCTCTAACTGTTCTCCCAAATCCTAGCTTAAAGCTACAGCTCTCCCTGGTTGGTTGAGGCAGGCACTTTATAGGTCTCCCATAGCACTTGTGAGGTAGTAAGAGAATGCAAATATCGTTAAATTCAGTCATTTCCATATCTGACCTCTGACTATGGGTGTATGTCAAAAGTATAAATGAGCAGGGGAAATGAGGACTCTAGCCTTGTATGCTTTCTTTCTTTCTTTACAAGCCAGCATTGCTCAGATGGTTTTCATAAGCGATATTTTTACTGAAGAAAATTGCAAAGTCTGCAGAGTTCAAAATAGAAATGATTTTTGCAAACTCACACACAAGTACATATATATTTATAAATGTATATTAAAAAAAAACATCGGGAGCAATTTAGTCATGAAAGATGAGAGGAAAATTCTGAGCAGTCAAAAATATGACATTATCAGGATGTTTTATGAGAACAATTTAGAGAACCGTAGCTAGCATTGGGTCAGGAGCTAAAACATGAAAATTTGAGTTCTAAAAGGGGATCGCACCACAGTAATTGCACCCTGAATAACTGCAGAAGTGAAATAGATTTAAACTGACATAAAATGATCTCCATACCCAGCATAAGCAACCTGTGAACCCCAAACAGAGACCAAAATTGCATTTTCAACCACCCCAACATCTGCTGGAAAAGTAGCATGGCGAGCTGTGGGCAACCCAGGAGACTCCTGGAATGCACTGAGGAAAACTCCTTAAGGCAGTTAATAGACAGCCTTACCAGAGGAGATGCAATACTGGACCTGTTGTTGGTCACCAATGCAAGTGAGCTAATCTGTGATGTCAAGATTGGAGCCAGCCTGGACTGCAGTGATCATGTCCTAGTGGAGTTCACAGTCCTGAGGGTTATGGGTCAGGCGAAGAGTAAAGTCAGGATCTGGAATTTCAGGAAAGCAAACTACCAGCTCGTCAAAGACTTAGTCAATAGGACCCCCTGAGAAACTGCCCTCAGGGACAAGGGAGAAGAACAGAGCTGGCAGTTCTTTAGGGATGCTTTCCTTAGAGAGAAAAGGGTCTTGATTCCCAGGTGTAAGAAATCAGGAAAGGAAGGCAAGAGACCAGCATGGCTGAGTCAAGACCTGCTGGTCAAACTAAAAGGCAAGAAGGAAATGCACAGGAGGTGGAAGCAGGGACAGATGCCCTGGGAAGAGTATAGGGACACTGCCCGGTTGTGTAGGGATGGGGTCAGGAAGGCCAAGGCGCAGCTGGAGCTGAACTTGGCAAGGGAAACAAAGAATAATAAGAAGGGCTGCTACAGGTATGTCAACCAGAAAAGGAAGGTCAAAGAAAGCCTACGCCCGTAATGAGCAAGACTGGAAAACTTATAACAGTAGATGAGAAGGCTTAGGTATTCAACAGTTTTTGCCTCAGTCTTCACTGGAAACCTCTCTTCCCACACCTCTTGAGTGGATGAACAGGGACTGGAGGAGCAAAGTCCCTTCCACAGTACAAGAAGGTCAGGCTCATGTACACCTCAGGAATATGAACATATAGAAGTTTATGGGACCTGATGAGATGCATCCCAGAGTCCTGAAGGAATTGGTGGATGTAGCTGCCAAACCATTCTCCATGATATTTGAAAAGTCACAGCAGTCAGGTGAAGTCCCTGGTGACTGGAAAAAGGGAAACACTGCACCCATTTTAAAAAAGGGTAGGAAAGGGGACCCTGTGAAACACCAACCTGTCAGCCTCACCTCTGTGCCTGGGAAGACCATGGAACAGATCCTCCTAGAAGCTATGCTAAGGCACATGGAGGACAGGGAGGTGATTCAAGACAGCCAGTGTGGCTTCACCAAGACCAAGTCCTGCCTGACCAAACTAGTGGCCTTCTATAATGGACTGACTACATCAGTGGACAAAGGAAGAGCTATGGATGTCACCTATCTGGAGTTCTGCAAGGTCTTTGACAAGGTCCCCCACAACCTCCTTCTCTCTAAATTGGAGAGGTATGGATTTGATGGGTGGAGTGTTCAGCGGATGAGGAATTGGTTGGATGGTTGTATCCAGAGGGTAGTAGTCCATGCCTCAACGTCCAGATGGAGATGGTGACAAGTGGTTTCCCTCAGGGGTCTGTGTTGGGACCAATACTGTTTAATACCTTCATTAATGACATAGACAGTGGGATCAAGTGCACCCTCAGCAAGTTTGCAGACAACATCAAACCGAGTAGTGTGGGTCACATGCCTGAGGGATGGGATGCCATCCAGAGGGACCCGGACAAAGACATGGACCAGTCAGACTGCGTTCAGAGGAGGGCCACAAAAAAGATCAGAGGGATGTAGCACCTCTCTTATGAGGACAGGTTGAGAGAGTTGAGGTTGTTCAGCCTGGAGAAGGCTTTGAGAACACCTTATTGTGGCCTTGCAGTACTTAAAGGGAGCTTATAAGAAAGACGGGAACAAACTTTTTAGCAGGGCCTATTGCAATAGGACAAAGGGTAATGGTTTTAAGTTACAAGAGGGTAGATTTAGACTAGATAGAAGGAAGAAATCCTTTATGCTGAGGGTGGTGAAACACTGGAACAGGTTTACCCAGAGAGATGGTAAACGTTCCATCCCTGGAAACATTCAAGGTCAGGTTGGACGAGGCTCTGAGCAACCTGGTCTAGTTGAAGATGTCCCTTCTAGATGTCTTCCCCTAGGGGTTGGACTAGATGACCCTGCAACACTAATTGTTCTATGATTCTATGATTTTAGCAAGTAGATTATAGGTACTGTGTAAAAGGAGCAGTCCTACTTCAGAAAATCTACAAACTAAGGTTTCAGCAACATCTATAACATCTATAACGAATGTATGATGAGATAGCATATAAGCAGAAAGACGGGGTAAGAGAGTCAGGTTTGATTGATTCATACCAGTGGTTCAAATGGCCCTCGTAGTCACACTTGGTTTCAGGACTAACCAAGGATAATGGTGACAAATTAATTTATCTTAATTTTATTATAAATTGTTTCTGTGTTGATCACTGCTGTAGGTGACTCTGTGGTACTATTTTTAAAGTGACAATTGTGCTGATACCTCAGACTTTCTGTCTGAGGTATTACTGATGTAATTTAATTAACTGCCCTTTTATGCATATAGTTGAGATGGATCCAAGTTGAAAGAAATAACTTGTAATAATTTAAAATTCAATCACACCATAAGATGAGCTTCTATTTTCAAAGATTTGATCAAATATCCACTCATTTTCAATATCTTATTGTAAGATTTGGTCAGTCTGAAATAAAGATATTATATGTTTTAATTTTTTCCTTTTGTTATACCTTACTATATATATTTTTATATTTCCGAATCCTTATCACTGAAGATCTTAAGTAAAATAATTGAACTTAATATAACAGAACACTTCTCAAATAGACTATAATGAAACATCAGATCTGATACGAAACATGACCTCAGCTGAGGGCTGTGTTTGATTGGTGTTATAAAATACCTGACTGACATTTTTAGGGATTTTAGTCTCTTCTGCCTCCATATTTCCATAAGAACTATTCAGTACTGTTTTCACTATGATACTCTCTAAAATCATAGATGTTTGGACTACAGAAACACCTCTGTAGAGTAAACTTGAACTCTGCTTCAGTGTAGGACGATGGGACATGGCCTACAAATGCCAAATTAAATGGTTACCCCTGTTTCCCCACTTGAGCATAAAGCTGAGGTAAAAATTATCAAATGATAAGAGGTACTAATCTATTTTCAAGTTTTACTTGGGCAAAAGCAGGAGTCCAACATAATATTCAATATCATAACATTTCCATCTTATGAAATATACAGAACTCAATCAAGACTTTTCTATGCCAGAATGATTCTTCACAATTAAGCAGCACAATCAAACTGAACACCTTGTTCATCAGTGATTTCTGCAAAAATAAAATTACACCTTTATACCTTTTCTTCAGTTTACCTTCAAAGAATTTGGTAGACCCCCCTGGGGCTGCAACGAGAGCTCAGCTTCAATTGTTTCTCCGTACTAACCTCTGAAAGAAGATTGAGGTACCCCAAGAGTCATCATTTTCTAACATGAAGGTGGATGAAAAGGGGGCCTACTGGGCAAGAATGAAGCTCTGGTAACCTTTAGCTGGTGCCAGTGCCTGGTGGTTTTACTGTAATGACATACACCAGGCCTACTGGAAGCAATTTAGTTCTTTGCAAAAGCCATCTGTGAATTAACTGTCCCTCAGAGTCACAAAGAGGACCTGTTCCCTGCCCAGGGTGGTGCTTCTATCAGCCTTAATGGCAATCTGGCTACATCATCTGCAAGCAAAGTCTGTACATGATGACATTTGGCTAGGGGCAGATGTTCTTTTCCCACTTGTGAATACTACAGTATGCCAGCATGGGGTGAAGGAAATGCATTATTTCCACCTCCCAAGTGCTAATCAGTCAGACAAAAGAAAAAAATATCTTATTCTGTGGAAATAATAACAGGAAACATAATATTGACACTGAAAATTGTCATCCAGCAGCTCCTAAATCATCATGAGTGGATAGGCATGAACTACACAAGGGAATAGTGTCAGTGCCAGAAGGAAGAAAAGTGAAAAGTAAATTCACTGGTTGAAATGCAAAAAATTAGCATGCATTAATTTGAAGTGCTGCCATCATCCCATTTATGGTTCAGATACGGCTCCTGAAACTAGAATAGCTTCATACTGAGACAGCTCACTTTAGGGGGTCTTCTTCAGTGAAGAGGACTGAGTCCTTCAAGTAGCCTCTTGTTACTAAGAAAAAGCTTACTCAGATAACACCGTACAAACGTGAATGCAAAATTACCACTACTGAGAGCATGTGAAGATCAACAGGTTCTAAGGTTCCTTTGAATAATCTGGAATATTCCCGATGCAACCTGGTACAAAGACAGACTGAAAGATAAACAGCTGGATAGTCATCATATAACCCATGCTAAAACCTGGATTCATGTTTGAAAATAAGTCTTTGGATAGCTTGAATTCTCATATAACCAAGGCAGGATCAGAGATGGTTGAAAAAGAGACTGGAAATAAAACTGCAAGGCTTAAAGGCTGATGTAAGCTTGGGAAATTCAGAGGCCAGAGATGTCATGAAGGAGAGGAAAGGGGTTAGGAAATCTCAGATGCATGGGGATATAGAAGGAGAATGGATTTCAGAAAAAAATGGCTTTTTGATTTGCTTTTAATAACTGACTGTTTTAAGGAGCTACAAACATGAAAATCAGTTGTAACAAATTGAAATTGTTCTGTGATATTATGCTATGCATGCATATTGTCAGAGGCAACGCAGCTCTGATCTGAGTGAACTTCCAGACATGCTGGAATATGCAGGCAGTGCCTGTGGAGAATCACAGCCCAGCTGTCCCCCTTTCCTGCACCCAGTAACTCCATACTTAACAGCACGTAGAACTAGGAACAATGGAGCTTTTTAAGGCGTATTTGCAGTTGCAAAAAGATATGAAAAAATGATAGGTAATTTTTTTTGTTATTTTTAAACAGTTTGCAGCTTGCTTCCTTTTAAATACATTTGTTTTTTCAATACTAAAATTAATGTGGATTAATCAATATATTGTTTCACAAAATAAAAATAGAATTTATTTAAAAACATTAAAAAATTTCATTTAATACTTGCATAATCAAACTAATTGGGAGAAATTAGCGAAAACATTTTGAATCAAAGCAAACCTGCAAGTCTTGTCTGTATCCAGTAATTTCTTCATATTTTCTCATGTGTGTTTGAATTAATTGATTTTTTTTTCTCCAAATGCTGTAATCATTCATTAGCATGAGAGGTTTTGAGCTTTGTCTCATTATTTTTGTAGGAAAAATGTGAATTATCTGTTTTTCCAAAAGAGAATAAATCTGTAAATAGTGTTTTCATTATTTCTTACCCTGTGGATATGTAATAGTCACTATCAAGCATTGCAAAATACTTATATGAAATGAAATGTGGGGAAAAAAATGTTTCTGAGGCAAAATAGGCACTCACTGATAACATTAGGTAATTACATATACAATTAAACAAAGAGCTGTAAAATAAACTTCTTGAACCTGCAGGCCAGAAAAAATTAAGATCTGAAGATGGCAATTTAGCTAGTAATTCAAATAGCAAGGTTGGATAAGGGAGGAATTAGTAATGGTTGCCCACCCCCCATTCCTATGCTATTATCACAGCTGGGTGTTCCAGTCAGTGAATGATGTGACATCTACATAAAAGCAGCCTTGTAGTCTTTTACCACTGGGTACTAAAGGAAAGAGCGCAGTGAAGGTACAGCTCATCTGGCCCCTGACTCCCTGCAGGTAATTTGCTTTTGCCCTCTGACAGGGTTCAATCCTTTAATAATACAGGCAAACATTGGGTGAACACCTCAAGTAGTGCAAAGACGGGAAGAATTACTCTAAATTTAAAAGCCACTCTGACACTAATGGCCAATTCAGCAGTGCAGAAGGAGACGCCCTTCCTCTTTCTAATCACGGCTGAGCTACTTGGCTTCATTGTTTTATTCATGTGCTTACCTAGAGATTTCCATCCTCTGTTATTTGATTGTGTTTTTGTGCAATGCCTGGCCCAGGAAATACAGTTAGCCTTGGAATAGCAAGAAAATCCTTTCAAGAGTTCCTGGGGTGGGATCTTGTCTCTGCTGAAATCAATAACAAAATGCTGTCAGCTTCAGTGTAGTCAGGAGTCCACCTTAGTTTTGTGAGCGTACATGTTGGTGGGTGTTCAAACCACAGAGATAAAAGAACTCCTACTTTTTAGTCAAAGACTTGCAGGATTTTCCATAGGAATAAAGATTTGGTAATTCATCCTAGAGGAGAGTGGTGATGGGGAACTAACTCAAAGTGTTTAAATGACAGGACTCTGCTAACCACTGACACCCATTAGAGCATCACTTCTGACACACCCAAGCTCATGATTCATTCTTTCCTTTTTATGGTGCTCTTTTAGACTATTCTCTGCAGCACAAAACTACCGTGCTTCAGTTTCTAAGTGCTGTCTGCTGCCTCGTATGCCACACCATAGTATTTTTCAACAATGGCTTTTCAGCTGTTTTGTTCCCATGGTGGCTGTTCAGGGGGGCGTAGTATAATTTTCAATCTGTTTTCAGAGAAATTGTTTATAACTATATGTGTATCTACATAGTTACAGTGCCCACATGTCAAACAATTCAAAGGGCGCTAGGTATTTTCTGTGCTGGTGGGTTAAAACTGAGACCTGTGTGCCTGTTTAACACTAAGTCCCACTGTTATAGTTATGTACTGAATCTGGCCATTGGAGATGGAAAAAACTACATTATTGACCTGATGTGTAATCAAGAAAAAAAAAAGGTCAGAAGAAAGAAAGAGAGAGAGAGAAAGAAAGCAAGCATGAAATCTAGATGCAAAAGCTGTGAATGGTACTTATTTTCAAAATTAGTGCCACCTTGTCTGTTTTATTCTTAAGAGGAAGGACAATATTTTTTTCAAAGAATGAATGAAAGAATGGAAGAAAATTGTAGGTGTTGTTTCTTGGCAACATGTTTCCAAATCTTCCTAGAGTTCTGTACCTGCCTTGCTTGTCATTTCATCCTGAATTTACATGTTTGCGGCTGATGAAACGTGAAAAATCTCCCTTGTCTCTTTTGAAATAATTGAACAAGCATGGAAAATAATTTTATCTTTTTCAAAGAACTGAGTTCTTCAGACTCTGGGGTGAGCAGCCTAATCTGGTATTTTTTTTATTTTTTTTTTTCCTCCGGTAGCTGGTAGCTGTCTGGAGAAATGCAATAACAGACACTTTGGATATTCAACGCTACCTTATAAAACTGCTATCCCGCGTAGGAACTGAATCCTTCCCTATATGAGTAGGGCCTGGGTAAGAGGGGCATTCCCTTTCGGGGAAGGTGGGGGAAGGCTCTCCACTAGGTGGCACTGCTGAAATGTGGGAAGATTAACAATTCGGCAGTTTTGGTATTCAGATTTTTTTCTTAAGAATTCTTTGCAGAGAAAACATTATTTTTTTTCCCAAAAAACCGTGTGTTTGCTTCAGATGTCACAGATTAAAAGATATATACATCTATGAAGAGGTTACATTGGGATGTGCAGCTATTTATAGGGAAAATTATTCTAGAAGAGAAAAAGAATAATAGAACCTCTACTAAATTCTAAATTGGAAGTTTGTTTAGCTACATCCTTTGTAATAATAATTTATTTATGGCTTGTTGACCTCCACTTGAAATCATAAATCAGTCTTACCAGTTACTGGCACTGAATAAATCTTGTCTTTAAAGATTATCTTCAGTGAGTTTGCAACCTCAGTGGACAGAGGACAGAACTAAGGGGTGAAATCCCTTGTGTTGTAGATGAGAAATTGAAAGAAAGTACATATTTGCTTGTGTTTCCACAAATGAATCCAGGTCTTCTGAGTCCTACTTGATTGGTAAATCTCAATTGGTTATCTCCAGTTTGTCACTGTGGACTATTATTCACTATAAATCAATTAATGAAACATTTGTGAGCTGCTCTGCCCTCTGGATGCAAAATATATGGTGACAACCGAAAAGCTTCCTGTATCTTTAGTTTAGAGATGGTTTACTTTGCTTCATTAAAGAAAGAACAAGGCTGTTGTGTATCATAGGATTAGGCTTCAATATTATGCCCCTTACCCTAATGAAGTACTGGGTCTCAATACTCTGTAGTATGGTATTGCTCAGAAAAAGTTGATTTCTGGGTGTAACTGATCCATCATTCAACACGGAATAGGATAACAGGAACCACAGTTAGACATTAAAAATAACACAAACTGAGAAATAATTGTTCACATTTTCTATTCAGTGAAAAGAAATCTTCTGTCTGTGAATACTGGTCACTTGCTAGACCTGCACTAACAGGTGCTCATTGGTGTACCCAAGCAGTACTTAATCACTTTTTTAAAAAGTTCAGAAAAGTTGCTGTAGTTTCTTTGAGATATCTTACACTTTGCTGAAGTCTCCAGGGCTTGCTGACATTCCTGACTCTTTGTGAATGAGGCCTTTTTTTATTTTCCCTTCATTTGTTTAGCTCTTTACCTAATTGATTTTCTGTGCTAATACACTAAAGGTCTGAAGAAGGCAGAGCCTCAGGTGTGACAGATGAAATAAGGTGCTTTTAGTCATTGCTTTTATCTTCCATGTCTAATGTGTTGGTTACAGCTGTGCAGTTTAACAGCAAAATCAATACATCATTTGCTGCTGGTACCTGAAAGAATTTGGAAGCTTGTTGGTATTTTAACTGTTAGGTTTCCCCTGAAAGACCTTCCTTCCCCTGCTCCCCCCCACCTCATCCCTCCTGAAATCAAATGCTGCAGGAACACAAGAACGCTTTCTGTCTCCTGGTATTTGTGTTATGCATGTAAATTTATTAACCATTTACCCTACTGCCAGTTACCTAAACTACCTTATTGGAAACTGCATCTTACAGTTGATTTATTAACTTTGCATTTACTTCTCATATAAATGCGATTCAGGGCATATTTACTGCTACCGTCTTGAGAATACAGTTCATGAACATGAAAAATAGGAAGGACAAGTAGGGAAGTCATTTGCACAACAGCGGGTGAACAGAACTGGTCCTGTATGCAGTCCTGGTTTGCTGATGCAGCCACAGAATTATTGCTATGTAACTACTTTGTCTCCATTTTTAAAATAAGCACATTTTGACCTTAAAAAATGACAGATAATGCCAAGAATACAGGGCTCTCCCAAAAAAAGGCAAAGTGGTGGCTTTTAAATAATGCTTTGAGTCGTAAGTCAGTTTAATTCTTTGTCGTGCAGTGTATATTGTGATATTTTCTCCTCATCTCCTGATTGTGTTTTAATTTGGGTGAACTTAGTTCTTGCCACGTTGGTGCAGTGCTATTTATGTCTTGTTTCCCTCTGACTGACGTTGTTTCTGTGATCCTTCACACTGCTGTGCTTCTTGCCATTTGCTAAGGAAACCCTCAAACACAAAAATTGCCATCTTAATAACAAGATTACCTTATTATTGATTTATTTCATAGTTTGCTGTGTTCTCAGTGTTCCACTCTGAGAGATCTGTGCCAAACAAATAACATGTTCCTGCCCAGAAATGATGCGCAGAACAGCACAGTCCTGCGAAGAGCTCAGTCATTCCCATGAAATGCTGTGCACCTTTACCTGATGTGAATATTGACCCTGCCTGCTTTCGTCACATCCTGCCCTGTGACTGATCACACTATGATAAACTGGTTTTGTGACTGAGTTTTGACAATTTTTTTAAAGAAATAATCGTCTGAGAAGGACTCATCAACTCAAAATTTAATAAACTGCTAATATGATTATAACTAGGATTGATCAAATTATTATGGATAATAAATGCAGCAGCCCGAATGTTCATCCCAGTAATGAAACAAGTTTCAGGTTCAGGATAACATGAATTTTCTCTGGTTTTTCTCTTTACATGTATTTTCTAGACATGCTCTAAACTGGCATAATCAAATATTAAAAGTAACAGGTTGAATGGTACTTCCAGTGTAGCTGAATTAAATAAAATTAATTCTAGTACTGCTGTTTAGACATCATCAACAATGTCCTCAGCAACCTCCAACCGTACATGAAGATAACATCTTTGTATTTAAGAGATCTTTTCAGACGTAGCAGTATTATTTTAAGAGACTTTTACTACTGGGCATGTATTCAATTTAGGAGACTGAAATTTCATAGTAAATCAAATTGTTACAACTTTATTATTGGTAAACGATTACTTGAATAACACCCCCGCCCTGGATTTCTGACTGTCACTAATTGTTTCTGACTGTTACTAGTTGCAAGTGATATTTACACCAATTTTCACTGAAGTAAGCCTTTATCTTCAGTGTAGCTGAGATATTTCCTGAGAGATTTCTAATGCCAAAGGGTATTGTCATGGTCCGGTTGACTGTCCATACAACACGATTCACCTAATTTTACCAACTGGTTCCTGACTTGCTGTCTTACAACATAACTCTCAGAAAGGCACTCTGTCTCAATAAAATGATTAGCATGTTGGACAGTCACAACCTTCAGAAGTTGTGCCAACTCTTAATTGCCATCAGAGGTTAGAATGTGAATGTGGATGGTATTGGCTTCCAGTCATTAGAGTTTATTATGCCTTTGTTTGCTTCTTTAAATAGCACTCTTATCTAATTTCTATGCCTCCTGGAAGTATTCATGGACAGCGATCAACCCATTTCCTCTTTTGGATAAAAAATAGAGTCCAGGCTACAGAATAGTTTTACATAGACTTATAATCCTTTTCAAACTATTAACATGCTTTTTAACCTGTTGGCAACAGATCTGGGTGTGGCATGCAATTAGTAGTCTCACCAGTTAATAATCTCATCAATACTGACAATACCACCTTTCATTTTGATTTGATTTGCTTCTTAGTAAACCAGTGTGGGAAATCATATGTGTTTTGATATTCACTGTGATACTCAAGCTCTTTCGAAAATCGCAGTGTTCAGAGATAGTCCATAAAAAAATTCTATGGAAGTCTAAATGTAGTGAACATATTTTGATTTTTGATCAATAAGCATGGATTGGCTATGCTAAGTTCAGCACTGAGCACTTCAGTGCTAGAGGTCTTTACAAATGTATTTCTAAATGCAATTCTTTTGTATGATTTCAGGGGTTTTTTGTTTTGTTTTGTTTTTTTTTTTTTCAAAGCTGCTATGGAACTTCTTGAATCTAAGATGTTCCTAGGAAGTCCATCACATTCTTTTCAATGGGTGTGGGAAGAACTGGGGAGAACAGAGTTCATTATAGGTCATCATAGAGTAGGGGCATTTTATGATGCCTTAATGACATTCTCCTGTTGTAACCATTATGTCCTATTTTTTAGGCTTTGCTGCCTGGCTAGAGACCTCTGCCATATGGATGTTTTGGATACTTTTGCACCAAGATAGCCTTTCCCTCCCTACTTTATTCCACTATTAGTGATCCTCTAATGCCTGAGAGGAGGAAAGTTGCTGACAATGATGGTGGTGAGCAGATGTTTGGTACCTTGAAGCCACACACAAAGGAAAAAAACAATCTTTCACTTCAGAGACTAGCTTTAGATTATACAAGAACTAATCTTATCTGTACAGGAATACATAGTAAATAAGATGCACCTTTTGCGATTCCCGTACTATAAAGTAATACATTCATGTAATTCTTCAAAAAATGCGAGCTTGTTATTCCTAGATATAGAAGGCTCTAGTACAAAGTTAAGCCTCAGGTACTCGTATTGCAATTGTCTTTTCATCTGATACGTCAAAATAATATTTTTTTAATGTTGGTATGAAGAACTCCATACTGTATTTAAACCTGCATAACATCCCTCTTCAGTTGAACACTGTCAGGACACAGTTGGGGCTAAGAGCTTCTTGGGGGAACACCAGGCAGGGACCATCCCACTTCCCCAGCCAGTCCTGGGTGTTGCTGGTGCAGCGCAGCATCTGCCCTATAAGAAGATCATACATGAGCCTGTTGTGGCTCCCGCTGCACATCTCGCCGGGGGTCGTACTTTCCGTGCTCGAGTGCCAGAATACAGACTCTACTGGTACATGGCCCTGGTTTGTAAACAGAAAATAAATGAAAAAGGGGTTTGGCTTGTTTATTCACAGGTGTCTTTAATGCTTTACAGTGAGTGTTAAGAGGAAAGAATTAAGTCAGATTTTTTTGGCTATAGGTCTTTAGCAAAAAAAAAAAAATCTATTTTGAAGAAAAACAACACTAAAAAAAGAAAATAAAATAGTCTTATGTATGAACATGTCTCTTTTTCACCAGTCCTGGTATAAGAGAAAAGAACATTTTTGGTGATTATCTCAATCACCATCAAGGAAAAGAAGTGAAGAAGAATCTTAAATTTGGTCAACACAGCCATGGATGAAATGGAAGATATCATCTTTGGGGTTTGATTCTTCTCCTTTTTGTTTGTTTATGAGGCATCTTTGGCAAGGATACTATTCTGTGCGCTCCTTGGCTTCCAGCAGGCTTGAGGTAATATAATGTTGGTCTTGTTTTGAAATTGTTTTTTAAAATGGATAGAATAGAGAAACATGTTAATTTACATGTCAATACACACTCCTGCCTGCATACTTCACCCCAGAGTTCCCTTGTTAATCAGCTTCAGAGAATAAAGACCTATTTCCCCTTAAAATGAGAAAATCCTCTGGGATTCTTAGAAGTTTGTGATATCAGGCCTTATGAAGAAGGCTTGAAAATAGTCAACCTCTTTTTTTTGTTTTTGTTTTTTCTGTTTTTTTTTTTTTTTTTTAATGCAGATGAAAACCAGAAACATTTTGCTGAAAACTTGTTTCATGGTCATACATTTTGTAACTGTTATTTAAGTTTATTTGGGGTTTACAATCAGACTTTTTATTTTTATCTAATAAATATCTCTTGGACAAGGAAAGCCATTGCAACCAGCTGGAGTTATGTGACTCCTTCTGCCAAGGTTGGCAGAACTCCCTGACATACCATACGATTTAGCTACTCTGGGCCAGATGCTTCTTTTTGCTGCAAAATATGGAGGCGGTGTGAAGGGGTAGGGAAAAAGACAAGTACAGAGCTCAGTCTCCCAAAGGGGAAAGAAGGGTGGATCTTTCGGAAAAAGCTTCTCTGTGATCCAGAAACCTCCATCTCACACACACACAGAGAAAGAAGTGATTAATCCTCAGAGCTAATATGGAAAATGTTTGGTAGATATGGGATTTGTTCAAGCAGTAGCTACTCTATAAAACATGTTTTTATTACAGTACAGTGGAACACTATTGTGCCCTTACAAGTTCTATTCTTCTCTTTTCAGGGTTATTCTTGCTTTTTATTGAATGACATTTATCCAAGATGTGTACTAGCATCCTCCCTTTTTTCTGAGCAAGCTCAGAAGTACTCAGTGAATGCCTGTGTGCTTTCCTTCTGAGACAGGAGTATCACATTCTAATTTTGCTATGGCCCAAATACAGGTGAAAAGGTGGAGAGAGAGAGAGAGATACAGTGCGTAGCCCATACTGTACTTTTTATGGTGCTTTTCTGGGAGATGGAAATCTAAATGCTTTTCTTTGGTTTTAAGCCAAAGGAGGAGGAAAAAGCGATGAGAGTAGCTAAGCCAGGGTTATTGCGATATGTGGCTTGTAGTCATTTATATCTTTCTATCACACCTGGCCTTTACTGACAGTAAGGCAACCAGGGACTTTGTCTTAAGCACTTTCTACCTTTGACTGTTGTGACATTATGAGGCTTTATGGGAAAGAAAGATAAAAACCTCACACTTCAGCATACAGAGTTCCAACAAGAAATGGAAGTGGAATATTCTGCTTATTCTCTTGGACTCAAAATCAGAAATCTTCTCCAGCTAGGCATATCTTCTTTCCTGGTCCCTGACTAATATTTACCACAGATGTGCCATAAATATCTTCTCCCCAATTTTCCCACAAAAATGAAAGCAGGAGATTTAAGCTGACATGTCAAAAATGCGAGTATGTCTTACTGCTTAAAGATCCTCTTTCGTATTTTCAATAGTTTGAAATTAATTTAATCTCCCTATCCATACTTCTTCCTTTTTCTTTTCTGAAAGCACAAGCATTGGCCATTTATTCACTTCGAGTATTTTTAATTCCTAACATGTATTTTTAAAATAAATAAATAAGAGCTTTTGGCCGAAAGACTTCTACTCCTGAGACGTCCCCCAGCTATCTAATTTGTCTTTTTTTGAAAACACAGACTCCATTCCAGACCCCATGGAGACAATTACTTCCATGCCCTCCTCTGCAGTTCACAGGAGTCAGAGAGGACAAAAAAAAAATGGGGGAAATAAACAAAAAGGCAAACATGTACATATTTTTTTGATGAGAAAATGTCCAAAACTTAGTAACATTCTTAAAAACATGAGTGTTTGGCAATGTTCAGCTAAACTCAATTCAAGAACCTGTTGTTCGGAAACTTTGTTCAAGAAGTGATTTCTACTACTATTCCTTTTATTTCATTAAAAACTCTCCCTCCCATGTGTGGTTTTCTTCCTTGTTTAAACTGTGTAGAACAAGGAGAATTCACATCCTTGTGCTCCAGTTTCGATGCCAATCTTAAGCAAAGGGCTGCCTGTTCAACCCAGATCAAAGCTAAGATTTGCTGCACATTCTTTAGCCTAGGTATGTGTTTTCGACAGTGATTTTGTTTCTACAGCTGAGCAAATGACAGAATCATCTTTTTACTTTCTTTCCCCATCTCCTCTGCAGACTAAAATGTTGTAAGAATATTTTGTTCTGTCATGTCCCTGGTATCTCTGTGTCTTGCTTATTTTCACTGTGTGAACATTCAGGTGCTCAATCTTCATTAGTGCAAATAATCAGGAAAAGGACATGTTAATCTCCTGTTTGTCAAAAGCAATTTTAAAATTGTCTGTTTAATTGTAATACTCAGTTCATGCTGCTTTGGTTAATTAGATGTGTAACAGAGACAAAGAAAAAATATAGCAGAAGCCTAGCAATGTAACTGTATGCAAACTGAGAACTGTGAACATTCATTATGGTTTTTACATACTCAAGTGTTTCTAAAATAAAAAGTTTTATAAAAAGCTTACAACATTTGTTTGATGTTGAAATACTTATTTTCTATATATAAAAAAAAGTATTACATGACTGGAACTGTCCTTAAAAGAGAAATTTCGATTTGAATTATTAAGTTTTCCTTTTTGGATGATAGTATCCATTTTTCCCAATCATATACCGTGTATGTATGTAATGGATGCTAAAGTCACTGGATTACAGATTTACAATGCTTAGTTTTCTTTAGTTTAAAGATGTTTAAGTGAAGCTGCATTTAAAAGTATTATTTCAGCTTGTGGCAAGCTCCTTGCAGTCCAAAGCCCCAGTCTATTATCCAAAGGAGGAACCAGGCTCAGATAATAAAAAGAAAAGAAAAAAAAAAGTGTGGGGGAGGAAAAACAAAAGAAGTGTTGAGTGTTCCTCAACAAAAACAAACCCTGTGGGTTTCCCTTCTCTGCAGAACTCCACTGCAGTCAGTCCTTAATACTCCATTAAGGCAAAATTTACTTCCTGGTGTCCAAGTCTCTCTTAGATAATTTATGGGTGTCCTGCCTCCGTGCCCCAGTAATAAAAGCCAAAGTCACTGAACTAGGTCATTCAAAAGACTGCTTACCTGAAGCATGTCAGAAACTTAAAAATAATTTTCCTTATTGAAGTAAAATAATAATCACTTGTTTCAGTGGGGCCAAGCTCTTACTCTTCTCTTTAATAATGTTTTCATGCTTATTTATGTGAAAGTTTCCATCAACAGAGAATTAAATTTCAGTTCCATATTTCCCATTAGGGCTGAAAGAGGGTGCAGAGTAATGTTTGTCATAATATATTAGGCATTCTTCGACTTCTATAATAATACAGTATAAATTAAATCCTCCTAGTAGACGTGAGAGCAAAGAATAATTGTTTGTGCAGCAATGTATCATAGTGATTTTTCATTTATTAATTTGTTCTATTGATTTGATAAATCGATATGAAGCCTATATATGAGGGAACAAAAGAAAAGGAAATAGAATAAATTGATATTTACAAGTATGAAATTAACATGAAGTTCAAGTTTTATCAAGAAGTGATAATCTGGTTGAATGAACCAAAAATGGAATACTTATCAGAAGCCTTTATTCTGCCTCTTACAGTTACAGTTTTGTGACTATTAACGCCTTTATACAGCTTTATACATGTTCTAAAGTCAGAAATCAATAGATCATTAATTGATATTATAATTTTAGATAATAATTGTAGTGATACTTTAGGAACAGCGTAAAAAAAAAGGCTATCATTGACAATCAAGTATGAGAAAGAGATTTATATCAGTCAGTGACAACAGCGTCCTGAAGAATATGATGATATTTGTTTACTTATTCACAAGAATACAAAACTAATATATTCAAACATGAAGTAGTTGAAATTAGTTTAAAAGGTTATGGACATTACTGCACTTTAGCAGCAATTTTTCAAATATTAATTGAAATTGATAACTAATATTTAGGTTCTGTTCCTTTCAGAACAATTTCTACCTTCACACAAGTTGATATTGATAATTAATTTTTTCCTCTATTTCTTCCTCAAAATTATAACATTTTAATGTTATGCTTAGGAACCCATACTTACAGAGCCAAAACACGAGCATTTTCTCTTTTTTAACACATATGTTTTAATATGCTTCACCAGCTTTTTATTCATTCTTTTTTCTTCTATTTCCTCCCATGCCAGTTTTCCCAGGTACTATTACTTCCTTTCTTCTCTCATCTTTCCTTTCACCCTTTCCCTATTGTGTCTTCTTTCCTCCCTCATGAATCTTGTTCTCTCTCTCTTTTTATTTTTTCACCATCTTTTTTCCTTTCTAATTACTTTCCTGTCCTGCTCTACTCTCTTAAACATTTACTTTTTCTCCTGTATTATCCTCCTGTGAATCAGTCCATGCTTTGCTCACGTTCATTGTAACCAAATAGGGAATTCTCACAGCCAAACTTATCCTAATCACTCACGAGGCTGAGGGATAAAGGGATGAAGGTTTTTTTTTCTTTTTCAGTCGTGACATCCCCAAAAAATAGATTGCAGATTAGAGAAGGTGGAGGAGAGGTGTGTGAAAATTTCTGTCTGTTGGCTGTTGCAGAACAAGCAAGTGGGAACAAATGCTTTATGAATAGCGTCAGATTGCTTTACTTTGTTAGAGAAAAAATTTACCCAACAAAACTTGCCTGTGTATTCCATTGTCAAGTCAAGGCGGGACCAAAGGAATGGTCAAACCTAATACAGACATCAGGCTAAGAATGCTATGGATATTATTACAGAATTGTGGAATCATGGTACAATTAAGATAGGAAGAGAATCACCTAGTCCAGATCACCTAGTCCAACCCCCTAGTCGAAGTGGGATCAGCTATCCAGGATTTTGTCCAGTACAATTTTGAATGTCTCCAAGATACTCTACAACCGCTTTTGGAAACCTGTTAGAGAGTCTGACCATCCTTATAAGAAAAAAAAAAAAGTTTGTTTTTTTTTCTTATGTTGGAATGGAGATTCCTGTGTTTTGGTCTGTCTTGTCTCTCTTGTGCTGTCACTGGACATCAATGAGAAAAGCCTGGCTTCATCTTCTGTACTCCGCCTTCATCAGGTATTTAAACACATTGACTAGATCCGCCTCAGCCTTCTCTTCTCCAGGCTGAACAGTCCCAGCTCTCTCAGCTTCTCTATATATGTCAGATACACTATTTCATCAATCATTTTTATGGCTCTTTGCTCAACTTGCTCCATTTTGTCCATGTCCTCCTGGTATTGGGGTCCCAGACTTGGACCCAGCACTCCAGACGTGCCTCACTAAGACTGAACAGAGAGGGAAGATCATCTCCTTCGACCTGCTGGCAATCATCTTCCTAGTGCAGCCAAGGATGTTCTTGAGCTTTTTTGCTATGAAGGTGTGTTGCTGGCTCATGATCATCTTGTTGTCTACCAGGACCCCAAGGTCTTTCTTTGCCAAGCTACCTTCTGGCCAGTCAGCCCCCAGCATGTACTAGTGCAGGGGTTGCTCCTCCCCAGCTGCAGAGCTTTGCTTTTTGCCTTGTTAAATTTAATGACATTCCTCTCTGCCTAGTTCTCCAGCCTGTTGAGGTCCCTGAGTGCAACCATCTGACATACCAACCACTTCTCTCAGTTTTGTATCATCTACAAACTTACTGAGGATGCACTCTGTCTATGATCTGGGTCATTAATGAATATGTTAAACAGTGCTGATCCCAATATCAGCCCCAGGGGCATCACACTAGCCACTGGCCCCCAGCTGGACTTCGTGCCACTGGTCATAATTATTTGAGCCCAGCAGTACAGATGGTTTTCAGTTTACCTCACTGTCCTTTTATCTATCCTGTACTTCATCAGTCTATGTGTGTAAGGATGTTACAGGAGAAAGCATCAAAAACCTTAGTCAAAAGTCAAGATCAACCACATTCACCGCTCTCCCCTCCTCTCCCAAGGCTGTCATTTCATTGCAGGAGTCTATCAGTTTGGTCAAGCATGAACTCCCCTTCATAAATCCAGCTGACTACTCCCAATGACCTTCCTGTTCTATATATGTTTGGAAATTATTTCCAGGACTCAGTTGCTCTATCACTGTCTCAGAGATCAAGGTGAAGCTGATCAGTGTGTAGTTTTTTGAATCTTCCTTTTTGTCCTTCTTGAAGATAGGAATGACATTTGCTTTCTTCCAGGGTCAGGAATCTCCCCCGATCACTGTAATATTTCAAGGCTAATGAATAATGTCCTCAAAATAACATTGTCCAGCTACCTCAGCATTTGTGGGTGCAGCCTGTCAAGTCCCATGACTTAAGTATACCTAGTTTGTTTAAATGTGCCCTAACCTGAAACTCTTAGACCAAGGATAAGTCTTCTTTGCTCCCGAGTTTCCCACTGGTCTTAGGGGCCTGAGATTCCTCAAGGCAAATCTTACCAGTAAAGACTGAGGTGAAGAAAACATTGAGAACCTCAGGCTTTTCCATGTCCTTTTCCACCAGTTCACATGCCCCATTCAGCAGCAGGCCCACGTTTTCTCTGTATTCCTTTTGTTGCTAATTTAATTGTAGCAGTATACCTTGTTGCCTTTTACATCCCTTGCCAGACTAATCTTCAGGCTGGCCTTGGCTTTACCAGTCCTACGCCTGCATGATGAGACAACATCTCTTTATTCCTTCTGGGTCACCTTTCCCTCCTTCCATCTCTTGTACGCTTCCTTTTCAGTCAGGGGCAACTTGATTGTCCACACAGGTCTCCTCCCGTTTTTTGCTTGACTTGCTGTGTATTGGAATAGACTGTTCTTGAGCTTGGAGGAGGTGAGCCAGATGGAGGTCAGCTCTTCTTGGACCTCTTTTATCTCCAGGACTGTCCCTAGTGAAATTCTCCCAAGCAGATCCCTGAAGAGGCCAACAACTGTTCTCCTGAAGTCCAGAGTTGGATCCTCTCAGGATCTTGAACTCCACCATCTCATGGTTACTGCATCCAAGGCTGCCCCTGACTTTCACTGCCCCGACCAGTCCTTCCCTGTTTGTAAGTATGACATACAGCAGAGCAAATCCCCTCACTGGGCCCTGGCTCAACTATGTTGGAAAGTTGTCATCAATGTGCTCCAGAAAACTTCTGAATTGCTGCTGTGTTGTCCCTCTAGCAGATACCGGGGTAACTGAATTTCCCCGTGAGTACCAAGGCCTATGATCATGCAGACTCTGCTGCAAAGGCATAGGAAAAGTCTTCCACCAGAAAAATTAAAAAAGAAAACAAAACAAAACAACAAACCTAAACTTTCTTCAGAATGTATCTATCTCCTAGAAAATCTTAATAGTTTGTTCTGAATGACAATATCTCATAATACAACAATTATACCTGTAAGAAAAATATTATTAGCATTGAATATCTGATTTTTTTCATACTCAGATCTATTTTTCAACGTGAAGCTTGCACTGGGGGGCTCCTGAAGGCTCCTTTTCCCTTGGGGTCTAGTGGGGGAGCTGACTTTTTTTAGGTCTGCTTTCAACAATTTCCAGAATCAATCTGTGATGTTTTTCAAAATGTAATCTGGAAATTAATTGTAGAGAAAGGTTCCTGTGCCTTCAGAAAGTGTTAGTGAGTGTGTGGGCGGTGTAATGTGGGAGATGCATTAGTTGCTATACATAGGAATGAAGTATGCACAACAAGAATAAAAGGAGGGAATGTAATCAATGCTGCTACCCACACTGCTCTGGATTTTGGATAGATTGCAATTAGTTTGACCTCCATACTTTAAATGGTAATGTCTGGAGAATTCTGGAAGGTGTAATTTGCTATTATCAGCATAATTAACTGAATATTAGAAAGGTGATATTACTGTTAAGAGTTACATTTTACCCTACATCCTCAGCTATAGCTAGACACCCCCTCACTCAAATCAATACCTGATGTTATATCATCATGACATTTTTGATCGTGTATACATATCCCCACATTTAAAAAACCTAGGAGAGAGCAGGTATTTTTTGTTTTGATAAAGCATCTGGCTTTTATTGTTCAGAAGTCTGGGAAAAATAAGTACAAAATATGTGTTAAACTGAGATTGTACTTTCAACAACAAAAAAAATCAATAAAAAAGCAACAAAAAATCCTACCCAAATAGGCAGCACCTAGTGAGTAATAACTTCATTTCTGTATAGCTCAGGGGGGTTGCAAGGGGAGTGTGAAAAGTTCATTATTATCAACCAGAAAAAAAAGCGAGTGCTAAGAAGAAAGAATCGTATTTCCTATTGGGATTTCTCCCAGACTACATGATTTGCATGAAGGGCGCCACATCAAACACATTGGGTGCCCTTTTTCAAATATTAATGTGAAGCTTGTTTCAAGTTCTTTCTTGACTTTGTGCCACCTTGTATCAAAGGAAGTTAAAAGTAGGACTTGGGAGGAAAAAACACTTTTCCAACTGTTTCAGCACTTAGGAAAAATCTTTCTGTATTTGATCAGTTCTGCTTCAAATTTTTATTATTTTGACAAACAGACACATTTTTATAGCTGTGCATTTTATGACGGTCTGATTTGGACTTTTTCCCCCTCCTTTTTTTGAGGTTTTCCATTTTACAGTGATGGGTGTCATGACTGACCCACTCAGAACATTTATGCTCTAACTAATTTAATTATCTGCCTTAGTCTTTTCTCCCATGTGTCATAATTTCTATTAAATATTTATATATCTGAGCAAGATCACACCAAAGTATGCCACAGAAAATGGAGCCCTTACAATTAAATGTGTATAGTCCAGCTGCTTTATTCTTACCTAATTGAACTTTTAAACAACTAAGTCTAAGATAATCAACCTGTGTTCCTCAGAGTCAAACTACTAAATTAGTTGAGAGATGCCGTGAATTCTGCTCCAGAAGTAGCAGTTTCTTTTAACTGACTATAAAAGGAGCCTAAAATGGTTACCTAATATTTAAATGACTAACATTTAGACATAAATGGTTAGGTAATTCCCACTGTAAGTAACTCAATAACACCAGCAACAAGAAAAAACAAGGAAAGATATACTTCCTCTCTGTTTCCCTTCTCCTCAGAAAGAAAAAGAAAGCAAGAGAAGTGGCAGGATTTTTTGTTAAGAAATTCAAACTTAAATAAATTGCTCATTAAAATACAAGAGATGATGCATATTACACAGCACGAGAGCAATTAATAGAGATAAACGGAATTGTGAAAGTCCGAGAAGTTGATCTTTTCAGAACGCACAACCCACAGTTTGCAGGAAAAAAAAAATGAAATTACGATGAAAAAGAAACAAAATGTTAGATGCAATTGGTAATTTAGGAAGTAGCGCTATCATAGCCGGAGAACTAAATGTTCTCCACAATCCCGTGAAGAAATCTTTGCTGAAGTCTCACAGGCTATGGTAGAGGAACTTTTAAATTCACAATTATCAGCCAGATTTGTAGCTGAAATAATCACCATAGAGGTGATACAACTAAAGCTCCTGAAGCATTTTCAGGAAAAAAAAAAAGTCCAAAGTGCCTATTTTTCATAAAAAAGAAATTGGAGAGAGATTAAAGTGAACTACTGTCAACAAAGGGAAAAGCCTAACAGTGCTACTGAAAAGCAGAGTAAAATTTAGATGTAATGGATTCATTATGTACTTCTTACTACACAGAAATATCTTCACACTGAAGTCAATAAGACTGTTTTTCTTGTAAGTCACAGAAGCAGGGAAATTTCACAGGAATTTCTGTCAGTGTTTTATGTGTAAAAAAAGCAAACTAATATTTTTCTGACCAGTCCTACCTATGGCCATAAGCAAAATAAAATATAATGATCCAGTCTTTTAAAATATTACCCAGCCCACACACCAGTGAAAGAACAGCATGATCATCAAGAATAGATGCTATGGGTAATGTTCTTCCCTTTTGCATAGAGATAAAAATTCCTGATTTTAATATAGTTTTCTTTTTTTGTCCTCATATCCTCAGGAATAGCTTTTTGTTCCTTGTAGGCTGGATGTCTTTTGCATGAGTTTTTATTTCCATTATCTTTGGTTTTTTTTCTGGATTTGGTTAAATTATATGGGCATTTTGCATTTTTTAAAACATTAGAGCCAAAATATTAATAAAAAGAGACCTGAAATTTAATATCATATTGTAATCCTATATAATGTATGTTGTCACTAGTTTCCAATTTTAAGTACTAATTACTGTTGTGAGACTAGATTCTGCTGTAGACTTTTCACAGACCCATATATATTGAATTAATCCATATTTCTGTTGGAACATATAAAAGCAGAATCTGGGTCTATGAAATTAGTAATAGAAAGATTTATTAGATTGTCTAGCTGATAATACAACAAATCGCTATGAGTACTCTAATCTGAGAAGAATGGGCATAAGACCTTTTACCACTTAGCAATGCATTATCTGTGTATTTGCTGTAGTCATAAATGACAAACATGCAATATTAGAAAAGGTCTGCACTAGCAATTTTTATTGGACATTTTCCAAGTAATATGTCTGAGCTATTTGGTTCTTGGTTTCCACCATTATCAGTAAAATGAAGTTAGAGGAAGGAAAAACAGCATCGCACGTGCAGCTACCCTCACTTTCTTCCTACTCTACCAATGTTTCATATTGTAGATCATTTCCACAGAAGAGAGTAGGTAGGGTCAACTAGGTTCCAGAGCTCAAACAAAAGCAGTTTGCTTTTCCAAGCTTCCTCCTAATCATGAAGAAAGGCAGGAGTAAATGCTCATCTGAAGCTACATGAGTAGTTAAAAGATTTTTATAAAACAAAAGAGAAATGTTTTTTTTGCTTCTTATCTTGATTCGGTGACAGCTTGAAACAAAGATAAACAGAAGAATGGGATCACTGTAGTTACATATTGCAACTCGTTCAACTTTAAGCTACATTTTCTACCCAGTTAAATCAAGTTTTAATTTCCTATCAGCTTGTTCTTATGGACTGTATTGAACATCAACATCCCGAGCTATTACAGAGCAGGTTGAAAGGATAAATGTCTTGTAGGTCTTCCTGGAAAAGGCAGAGCTTCATAAAGCGTAAATAGTGGTAAATAGTAATTTAATTCCTTCAGCTTACATGGACTGTGAGCCTATTGAATTCTGTTTAGGATTCTGTTGTGCATGTTACCCCACTTTAAAAGTCCTGACGTCTATCATATGATCTCCAATTGTTGTAAATCATGGTGCATCACCCAATAGCTCTTACAAAGACGTAGCATTACGATTCTTGTACCTGTTCCCATGTCACCTACAACATGCCAGCATAAGGAAAAAAGCCGTGACCACTCCCCTACCCATTCCAGCTAGGTGTTCCAGACACCAATAAGACATGAAATGAGCCAGTGGTCCCCTGCCCACAGTCCAGGGGCACACTTCAAGATTTTTCCCTGACTACGAAGTTAGAGATTTCTGTGCAGGAACATTCTGCATCTTTTGCTGTCATTCATCTGCTATGAAATGCCCTAAGAATCTTCCACTTTGGGTAATTCTCTTTCCAGAATGCTAAAGCAGCTTTTAGTTCTCTTCTTGAGAGCAAAACCAAAATGCTGTCCTTTTGCACAATTGTTAAAAACTCTGCGTTTCAAACACTTCTTCTTTGCTTCTGCTTTTTCCTGAGCAGAACTTTCTGCCATTTCAGCCTTTATAAAAACAGGAATGCAAAGAACAAAAAATAATTTGCTCTCTGCAGTCAGAGAATGGCAATTTATAAAGACTTAGCTGACAGTTTACTTCTTTTCCTAAGTATTCAAAAAACTGTTTTCCAATTAGTACACCTTTCTTTAAAAAGCACGATTCCTGAGATGGCCAACACTGAAATTGTCCTCAAAAAGTAATTTCCTGTTCAAGATCTCTAAAACTACATAATACAATGCATTGTGCCAAACTCTGAATCATCATTTTAAGAAAGGGAAAGACCAACTAGCTACGGTCATAAAATACAACTTCATATCTGCCTTTCCAACTCCACCCTCACTACATATCAGATCAGAAATTTCCTTTCCTGGACTGAATTAGAGCTTTTCAAGCATCTATCAGACAGCAGTTCTGGGTAATATGAAAAACCTCCAACTTGGTACTGTTGCTTTCCATATGGCTGTGTAGCCTTCTGGTTCTGACGAGCTGCATAGCCATCACATTTATATTGTATTGCACAACTTGGTATTTATATTATGCTAAAACTTGTAACAGGACAAAGTTGTACTCAGAAAACAATGCAATTCACTCTCAGGATGCTTATCAAAGGCTTATGTGAAATTATTTTCTGTCTTGACTATTCTCATGGATCAAGCCTTTGATATGTTTAAGAGCTGTGCTTTCCCACCTTTTTGTCTCAAATCACACTTTAAAAAATAAAAACAGTGCTTCAAGCCTGGGTAGAAATATGATGAAAACTTAGTTTTCTGGGGGAAAAGCAATAGAACAGGCATCTCAATGCATATATCCAAGTCTCCAGACACTATTTTCTAGTAATTTAAGTTGGAGTTTATCCCTTGGTATACAGAGTTATGATTTCTTCACACTAAGGGCTAATACAAAATGCATTAACTGCAAGTGGGGAGCTATAAAAATCCTGACAGCCAATGGTTTAATACATGAATTTCCAACTCAACTGATACTGTATAAAGTGTTAGCAGTAAACATCGGGCCACAAGGGGATTACCAGGTCCTATTGTACACTTAGCGTAAGATCTCAGGCACGCTTCTGTTTGATGCTTGCGATGTTACTGTTTGCTTCCTCATACTGGAAGGGAGCAGCACAATCAGTTATTTTTCACTGGTGTCTCTTTTTTGACCAGTATTTTATAAAATGACAATGTGTATGGACAAAAGAGGATTTCAAAGATTTCTTAGGATAAGGAAACAAGAAATAATCTTTGAGATTACCTTAATAATTTTGGTAGTCTTGGTGTATTCCACATATAAAAAGAAAAGAAACATAAATACAAAAGTTCTATGAACAGTTAAAAATTAAACTGATAGAATACTCTATGTAAAGAAAAGTATCCTAGAAGTATCTAAAATAACAGGAAGTGTGATAAAAGATACACAATGATGGAAAATTAAATTATAATATAGTTCTTAACATCTTAAGGGGGATTGCAAGTCCAGGATGTAAGGCCAAGGTCCTTTAGTTGTACATTGTTTTATTCAGAATGTTTAAACAGATGCTTCATTTCTGAAAGTGGATAATTTTATAGATACGTTACTCAGTTGTGCTGTTCTTTTCCTAAGGTAGGATTTTATAAATTAAATATCATTGGATCATAAAAAAAATTCCTAGAATGGCAAGAAGTAATAAATCCATAATTGCATTAACTGCAGAAAAGTTAATAGACATTTTAACTAAAGAATCACCCTAACAGGATTAGAATTCACCACCCTATAAAGGCTGAATCGTGGAGTGTTTCATTACAATTTCAGGTGCTAAACTGACTACAGGAGACCTCATATTTTGTTCCTTGCATAAAATAAAAACATATTGTAAATTAAAATGAAAAATTAATTTACAAGGTTATCACTATAAAATTCAGACAAAACCCGTGTGTTCGTAAAGCTGGTCAGGAATTTGCTGAGTTGCTTCCTTATTTGAGAATGTTGGTCATGGGAAGGAATGATTTCTGGGAAATTTATCTATTTCATAAAACTTTAATCAGAAAAGATATCTCAGGACCTGTCAGGTTTTCTGATCACAACTAGAGCACAGGAGACTTGAACATTTTGGTGGTGAGACCTCTTACCTTGCAATACAGGCAGCTGCTTTGCGTAGGGCCACGTAAAGAAGCGAACCTGAATTTCCTACGTCTACAGAGCGTGCCAATGGTGAGCAAGGTGCGCACAGCACAGCTGGTCTGGAGGACTGCCAGCAGCCTTTCCCACCTACCAGCAGAATCAACGGCGTGCTGTGTGCCAGCTAGAATGCTGCGCATTCAGAGCAGTGCTTGACTTCTGGCTGACGTGCTTTCGTGAGCCAAGACGTGCTGGTCTGACGTGCTGATACACTCATTCAGTTTCACAGTATTTTGGAAGTTTCTACCTGGTACCTTCCCCTGAATTTCAGGGGAGGAGTAGGAACCTCTTTTGGGTTATTTTTTAACATATATTAAACTCCTCTTACTTCTCTGTAAGCAGCCTTGCTTTCAGTCCCACGAAAAAAAGGATTTAAAAATAAATCCCAAAATTTTCACATTAAAGAAGAAAGAAAGAAAAGCTCACGTTCAGTCAAATCTCTACTTTGTACCAAGGATATACAGAAGCAAAGTGTCATGAAATTTAGAATAAATACCATGTGTTGTTTTGTTACTTGACCACCAATTTTTTAATTCAGTGCAGAGTGTTTTTCATGCTAAAGATTACTGGAAGAGACTGCTGGACACTGATTGAATGCATAATTTGTCAGAAGCAATCTGTTGATGGAATACCAAATGCAGATGATTATTTCCAGTGGTTGGAGGAACACATAAATGATCTCTGCCTTTAACTTTACTAACAGCAATGCTTTTCATTCAGTCTCTTGTTGGATAAAAATGAAATAAAAAATCAGCCAGCATCCGTCAATTCAGCAATATGATGCCAAAAACTATTTGCTCCATTTCTGAGATAAATGCACATTGCATTTATCACAAATTTCCTTGCATAAATTTATGCCTCTGAATTCCCAGGCTTTGTAGATCAGTTTCTGTAAGTTAAATGTTTCCACAAATAGGAAGACTTTTACAGGAAAAATAAAAATTATTTTATGTAATGTTGAAGGATGGCCATCTTTAGCAAAGGCTCACACATTCATCCACTTTCTTATGAAAGGCTTTCTATACTGGTGCAGAAGTTCAGATTCTTTTGATCTAGCATAGACATCTTCTTTGTTAATGTTTGTGTTTGATCTTGTCATCAAGACTCCCTTCAAAGTCAATGGACTCAATGCAACTCATGTTATCCTAATGTTTACGCATACAAAATAGATAAGGAACAAATCCTAATATATGTATGCCTATTTCTTCCCATTGCCTACAAAAAGAGCCTAATGTAATAAGATCTGAGTTGTAAACAGCAAGATGGAGATATCTGAGAAAATATGAGATGAAAGACTTGTTAATAAATACATTTGTAAGACTTTTATTCCAGAAGCTAAGTTAATATAAGTTAGGGACAATATAATACACATGCACAGTTGTATGTACACATGCACAGTGCAATGGGAGCAAGATTACTGACATGTAATATTAATGATCAAATTGATAATGAAATATTTGACTGGCTCTTGGAAACTGCTGTGGTTACTGTCTTTAAAATGGCATACACACAGATTCCTTTTTCAAATCCAGCCCCCTTTCCTTGCTTAAGACAGCAGCTATATGATTTCAACAATAAGACTAATAATTTCTTTATTGTCGTTGTTACACAATCATTGTCTTAATACTGCATCAGATGCATCACTATAAAAATAGTGTAGAGTTATCATTTATAATTTCCCAGAGCCACATTTGGATATGAATTTAAAAGAATGTATTTTGATTCCAATACATTTTGAGAAATGAACTCTCCATCTGTTCCTTCCCACTCTTACCTTATGGTTGGTATTTAGTTTAAAAACAGCAAAGTCAATACAACCCATTATAAAAGACACTTTAGTAGGCAAACATTTCTATGCTATATTGAATACGGTCTGTATAATAAAAGTGATTTGAACAACCTGCACTCTACTTCAAGGTTATTAGTTTGCATAAAATATGGGCTTATATCAGGAAAGAGGTACAATGCAGTTGCTGCTGTATTGCAGCGGTGTGAACAAAGAGAATAATTACCAAAATAGGACACCCTGAATGATCTTATACTCTTATACTCATTTTATACTCTAAGTACATGAAAAGATAATTTGAAAATGAGGTCTTCATTTTACACACATTGAACTCCTTTGCAGTCCCCTCCCCCTTACACACTGATTTCAATGGGGGAGGCCCACAGCCAAGAACATTTTATTTATGCCTTTCATCATTTTGTGGAAAATAATTTCAATACAGAGAATGGGAGGGGAAGAAAACAGAATTTGCCATATGTTATGCTATATAAAGAATAAGCAAATGCTGACACATCATGGAACCAGCTCTTCATTTCCCAGGCTGTTCCCCACACCCCGTTTTATACACAAACATAATCTGTGCCCTTGAGCTGATGGAGAACTCAGGCAGGCCCTGAGTTTCTGTCAAGGGATCAGGATCCTTGGGCAATACCATGGCCCAGGATCATCTACTCCCCATCAGATAATCTATATGTATATATACATACTCTGTATGTACCAATAGATAATCTATATGCAGATAAAGAAAAGGCCATGATTCTGGTGTTAGGCATCAGGTTTCTTTTTATACCAGCACAAATAAAATAGTAAAAGTTAAATGATGATTAATTCCTTAATTCAACTTATTGCACGATCAAAGATTTTGGTTTTGTTTTATGAATTTCTTTTTAGCCTTCTGTCTGTTGCTTATTTATATCAATTATAAGTTTTTTTAAATACTAAAGGTAAGCTGTTGGTCTTTTTTGTTTGTTTTTTTCCCCAAAATGACAGGCTAGAGGTGTCTGCAATATAGCACTGGGCAAAGGAACCTGAAATGAAGGTCTTGTGTGAGATTCCCGATTTCATTGTGCTTCTGGCCTGTTTTGAAACCAAGAAGAAATATGATGATTGTCGTGGTTTAGCCTCAGATGGCAACAAAGAGCCACGTGCCGCTCGCACGTGCCTTCCTAATACAGGAAGGATCGTAAGAAAAGGCAAGACTCTTGGGTTGGGACAAAGGCAGTTTAACAGAACAGCAAAGGGAACAGGCAAACAACAACAATAACAACACGGATAGGGGAATATACAAACGCGATTACGGAACCGCCGCTCCCCGCCGCTCGCCGACCGGCCGGACCCGGGACGCCCCAGCCCGCTTTTAAGCAGCAACTTCCTGCCCCCACCCCCGGCAGCTCAGGGTGGGCGTGGCTCACATGGCATGGAATACCAGGGAAAATTAACCCTATCCCCACCGGAACCAGGACAATGATAAAGACCACAACTTCCATGAAGTTGTCCCCTGACTCACAAATTGGTGGAAGTAGGGTGCAGAAAAGCTGGATCCCTCCACATCCTACGTAAATCCTGCCTTAGTTTGGCCTCTACCGGCAGCTCATTGCTTGATGCAGCAGCCACGTCCACCTGTTTTACCCAGGGAATCACAGGAAAAAAATCCTTTATGCCACACACCTTTTTTTACTGCCTTGTTGCAGGTACAGCCTGTTTGTTTACAGCTCTATCAGAAGACTACCTGATCACCATCAAAAGCAATTTCTTCTACCCCAGGTAGAGATCCCTTTGCAGAGTGCAAATGGGTATTTGAGGGGTCACTACTATTCTCTGTGTCTCATGAGAGGCAGGAAACACTTTGCTCCATGGCAATCTATTTATCACGTTTTAAACATGCAAGCTTGCAGAAAAGTACTTTTAGTTATACACAAAATATTTAGGCAAGCTAAGAACTTATTACAGATTTTTACTTCTTTTTTTTCTTTCATTTTGCCAATCTGTTTATTGAAAGAATACAGGCTACAGGGCTAATAAGAAAAAAAAACCTTATTCTTTCTGACTATCTTTTTAAGCAGTAATCTGGTTACTTTTCTTGAACACCATTATTATTATTGATATTGCTATTACTCTTACTGTTAGTATTATGGTTACTATTATATATGAAGCCTATAGTCAAGTAGGAAATGTTAATTTTACCTTCAATATTCAAGAGACTATTTTTAAAACAATAAAATAAAATAAAACCCAGAAAATCCTGGCAGAAAGACCAAAAAATCTGTGGAAAGTATTTATAAACTTTTATTTTTTGACTTTTGTAATTAGCTAATGTTAATCCATTTGGTCAACTAGTAATTTCTTGTTCTTCTCTGTTAAGGCCTCACACAAGATAACTTAATTCTTTGAGTTTTTCTTTCAGGACCACATAAAAATCACACCAATAAAATTCAAGCTATCAGCATGCTGAAAATAGCAACAAAATTAGGAATTAGGAAAATAAAAATCACTCAGTACAAATTTTGCCATGCCTATCATTTTATACTGTCCATTTCTCTAAACCAGGCGGGCAGCATATACAACTGTTTCATTCTGCAAACACTTCTTCCTTGGACTAAGCGTAAATTGAAACTAACAAAGAGGTTACAGTATGGTTTCATAATGCTTTATTCAGTGTTTTACAATCCATTGAGGAGTCATCTGATGGACCTGGCACAAACACTTAATGTAATCTTACTTTAACTTCATTTTAGTGATAGGCTACCTGCTATCCTTCATGACCTTAAAGATTTACTGCTCCAGGCTCCTGTCAATTAACACTTTGCGGGGGCTCCTGGACAGTCTGACTTGGCTCTGATGTGTCTAATGTACTGGAGAGGAGCTGAGTGGAGTGTTATTAAATATCTGTTGTGCAGGACTGAGATGAATAAGTCCATTTGTTTTTTTATTCCCTCTGGTTTAAGCAGTTTGACTGCCTGCCTATTTAAGCTGCTCAAGAAAGATTAACAGTTCCATCTCCCATCTCAGACTCAGGGTTATCCAGAAGCTGCCTCCGGTTTTTGCAAGCATCTGAAGTAACTAAGGTGAATAGACTATTTGATGTGAATAAAGGCCATGTGATGCTGCTTATATGCTTTTTTTCTTATTTTTTCTTCCCTCAAATAGAATCCGGAGGAATACATGCAAAGGGATCTGCGATTTGACACTGGGTGCTGTTCATAAAGGGTGGCTCTGATTTGGAAAAGCCATGACATTTTTTACAAGTCACAACAGCAAGCTTGAAGCAGGACAAAGGGACCTCCCATTGGACTACTCAAAATATCATCCAGATATATGTTAGATCCAACATCTTGAAAGTCACTACAGTTCTTGACCAACATTTGAACAGATCAAGAAAAAGTATCAAAGGGATTAACCTAGGATCATTTACTGTCCTTATGTTATGGATGAGGATTTTTCTTCTGATGAATTCTAATACCTTTTAAGCAACTCGAATACTCTTTTCTAAACAGTAACTTATTTTTAATTTGACAAGATGAGAACCACTGTACATTCTATATATTCACATTCCATTAATTTATGTTATTTTTTTCTTTCTAATTCTTTGTGACATGTCTATTCTAAATCTCTTGAACGGAAAAATAATCAACCTTTTCTAAGTCTGGGCTGTTAGTTTTAAATTTAATGCCTCTGAAATCTTGGTTAAATTTAGAGCAGGAAAATTATGTTTAAGGCAATATTAATTATTAGAATTGGTGGTTTACTGGAGTCGTAGAAAATAGTGTTCTCAGGTTAATTGAAAGTAAATGCATATGAATGTGAGGGAGTTTAAAAATTCTGGTTTTGCATAGAAGATTAAAAAAAAACACCTTAATGTTTAATAGCTTTATAAATTCTAGTTCAGAAGCCCTGGATTTCTGGACAGAGCACAGAAACATGGAAATGCTGTTTATAATAAGTGATTGATTTTGCATTCTAAATTCCTATATATGAATAAGATTTCTGGCCCAGACCTATAAAGGTGTTTAGGATCCCAGCTTTCGCTGAAGTCGAATGGAAAATTAGGTTCCTAGATATACCTTTAAATTTAGTCCTTAACCTTTTTTACTGCCTCACAGAGCGGCAGATGTACTGATTTCACTTCAAGCCTTCAGCTTTTTAAAAACTTTTTTCCAAGTGAAAAAGAAAATAATTAGAGGAAAAATCTATTAAAAAACTATATATTTAATTACTGTTGCTCAGAGCTATGCATTAATAGGCAATACAAATATTACACACATTGATATTATAGTACCAAGTTCAAATGTTGCAAAAAAAGGAATAGGGAGGTAACAAGATCTTGTTTACCTATCTGGTTTGAAATGCTCATAATACTGTCAGAGAAGGTCTTGAGATATCTAAATCTGAAACGATATTCAAGTAACCTTTGAACACTACAAAGTTTGAGTATATTTTAATTCAGCTTTCCAGTTTATGTTCAGTTCTAATTAGAAAGGTTTGGTATGATTGGAATAACTAGATGAACATTTCTGTTTCTAATTGTTTCTTGGACCAAGGCTTATCCATTTAGTCTGGAAATTTCTTTTAAAAGAAACACCTCTGCCCTTTACTACTAGTGTCTTCTTTCAACAATTACAATTCTGCATAGCAGTGACTTACTTGCTTTTTTATTTTGACAACATTGCTTTAAGGATTCATTATTCATAAAGTAGGAGGCAACCTTTGAAGATGATAAGAGCCATGCAATGTGCTCAGTTCAAGTAGCAAAAATAGTACTTGAATTCAATCTTCTTTCAAGTTTGATCTGCCTCTGAGAATCAGGAATGGTACACTAGAAATTGGTATGTGTATGAACTACCTACAAAAAGACTTTCTGCAAAGGGTTCTGTCTCATCCTTCCCTTGCTCTCTTTCGCTCTCAGTGAACTTTTTCCTAGGTTGTTGAATGTGATGTATACAGAATTTAAACTTGGCTCACGCAAACAGGCATATGAAGCTAGTAATCAGAGAAACAAAAACTTAGTACATCTCTTTTACCCTTTTATTCTTTTAACCTACAGAGGATGGCAAACAGAGCTGACCTACATGGGAATTCAATCAGATTTTGGAAAAGAAAAAAAAAATCAGCCCCCGTTTCTGATCTAACTTGAAAAAATGAAGAAAAATTAAGCTATGTAGATAGCTTGATTAAAATCACCCCATGAAAGTGTAAGCTAAATGGAATGCCCTATGTGTCTGCTTGATTCAGTGAGGCAACAGCCTTGTAGTTTGTTTATTTTTTATTTCTTCCATTTGCTGTCCTGAGTTTATTTTACATTACAGGGCATTTATTTTGCAGGAGGAACTTTTCCTCTTATATCATTTCTCTCTTGTGGTATCATACTGTGCATGTTATGTTTTTTCATGAACAGTGAAACACATTTCCTGAGCACTAAGGAATCTATTGTTTTAGATCGAGTCTCAATCTATGCCTAAGTCCATTCCTGTTCATAATAATTTGCTTAAAGGGACTTAAGCATTCAAGTAAGTCAATTAGGTGCTCAAGTGTTTTTCTTTTGGACATGGGAGTTCTACTAATTTTTTTTTTTTTTTGGTTTTAATATGACATTGTTTTATAAACTATGTTCTGAAGATATTGAAGCCAGTATATTGGCGTCACCTTGTTATTAGATATTCCTTAAAACATGAGTATATACAGCTTCAGCAGAGACACATAGGGAAGTCCTACGTGTAAGGGTAAGTTTCAACATTATTAATTTGAGAAAGGACCGAACTATAAATCCTCCATACTATTTGAGTGTTACTCATTATTCAGCTAAGTAGATCCACCTACAAATCTCATGAAGATTCCATCCCAAACTATGTTTTTTCGTTTGCCTTTTCTGTTTAGGTAGTATCACATTGAATCATGGTTATTTTATAGAGCTAATGAAACTTTTATTTCCAGGTTCTCCAGAGAATGGCAATAGAGGGTTCAACAACCTTGGAAGTGGGTGCTCCTGCAAAATCAAATTATTTGCAGATTTTCAATTGTACTTTGCAAATCAATATCAAATGTCACTGAGTACACAATCAACCAGCAACCCCCCTAAACTGCCCAAGACAGTCATTATGGAAGATGGCAGGTTAGAGGTAGCAAAGAGTCACTGGCTTTGCATACTTCCTTGATATCATCATATATTCTGGCATCCTGTTGTGGCTGATTAGGGTTATAGAGCAGCTATAATTTCAAAACTACAAACAGTTCAATGGAGACCAGAAGAGCGTATTTAGATCCAGGGCTTTTATCTCTGGATTTGCCCAAACAAAAGCAGGACAAATTTGCATCATCTTCAGTGTAATTGGCTTTTAATCAAAAGTGATTTTAACATAAATATTGAGATTTTTGTTCCTGAAGCAGCGTGATTGTTTGCATTTCCCCTTGAAGCAGGATGTAAGTGCAGATGCCGTTCGGCTGGAACGCTGACAACCAGCCGAACTCCGAGGGCCATGACCCCACTGAAACAATTATTTACGCCAAGGAAGAATGTGCAAGTAGCTTCCAATGCAGAAAGTAGAAAAGAAGCACTTTGTAACAAATATATAATCTCTTGGTTATAAGCTGAGAGAAAAATCAACCAGCCAAACAAACCAATTTTTCATTCAAATGATCATCCAAAACTTTCCATCATCAGTTAGGACACACATAGCTTTACAAATATAAATAATAAAAGTAATATAAAACTTAGAAGTGAGCGTGCAGCCCCACACTGTATAGTGCTGTTTCCTCAGATCAGATACTTGAGGGAAATTTAAAAGCTAGGTTGTCACATGGACTTTCTAGCCACCAGTATAACCAAAGTAGGGTGAGGTTACTCTTCTCACTCCTATCTGTGTCAGCAATACAAGCACAACCAAGGTTATAGTCCAGCTCAATTACTCTGCAGAGCTGACAGCTGGAGAGAGATGAGAGATAAGAAAAGAGTGAATTGAACAAAGGCTATTTACTGTTGCTTGCCATGGCAACAGAGCTGTAAGAGCATGTATGCTACTATAAACCCCCCCAAAACATAGAAAGAGTGTTGTTTGGGTATGGCAGACAGGCTGTATTTTGTCAACAGGTGTGACTTGACTTTATTTAACCTCTGAAGTGATCATAAACAAGGCCTTTGCAGAACAGAAGTGTACCTAGAAAATCATAAATTCAGCGTGTTCCAATACGCTTTCTGACAGGTAGGTAGTGCTAGTCCAGTTCAAGCATCAAACCAACTCCAACATGAACAAGACCTAATGTGGTCACAGTGTGAGCAAAGATGCCTCTGAGGGTTTTCTCTGGAGGAAGCAAATCTACCTCAAAGTCATGTCAAAGGAAGAAGAATCAAAATGATCTAAACAAAATTCAATGTAGACAAATGCAAAGTGATAAATTTAAGGAAAACCCACAGGAACTACACAGACACCATAAAGACCCTGACACCAGGCATCACTTAGGGACTGTGGCCCTCATTGTGAGTATATACTTTTTTATGACCATTAGCTCTATGCTCAGGGGAAAATGCAATACTAGGGAGTACTAGAAAGGAACTGGAAACAAATGAAAAGCCATGGGAAAAAAAATTTGCCAATTTAGTAATCCATGATGCGCTCATAATGCGAAAAACACATGAAATCAGGTTACAGTATTACAAAAATGATAGAGAAGAACTTGACAAAGACACAAAGTGTTATCAGAGTTGAAGAACAGCTTCATTACAGAGAGAGATGCATTAATATAATACTCCCAAGCTTGGAAGGAAGAGAACTGGGGAAGGAGGGAGGAACACACAAAGAAGGGAATGGATAATGCTGATGAATTACAGCTATTATCTACAATTTTTAACAGCAGAAAATCCAAGGGGCACAAAAAGGAAATTATCAGGTGAAAGCTTTAAAACAAACAAAAAGAAGCTTGTTTCACACAGCACATAATTAAAATTGACGCATATTACCAAAGGATGTTTGGATACCAAGCCATAGATGTGTTTGAAAAGTGAGTAGGGAAATTCACAGAAGTTAATTAAAGTCTAATAATCAGAATCCTAAGGATAAAACATCCAGCTCAGGAAGAAGTCCTTAAACTGGTGATTTGTCACAAGATCGGAGGAATATAGTGGGGTCAGAAGGAGGATATAATGATGGAAGTATCGTTGTACTCCTTTTTGTGCACTGCATTGAAGAATGAAGTATTCATCCCATCTAAAACATTGCATAACATGCACCAAAGAGTTTACTTAGCAGTCACTGCATATAGCTGAAACAGTTTTACCATGGAGTGCATTATTTGGGAATTGCAAAAGTTGTGCAAGCTTACTTGACCTCATCACTAAAAATTTTAAAATATCTGTGTTATGGAGATATTATATCAAATAGCATTCTAACTGAAAATGGATGCACACATTCTAACAACTGCAGGATAAAAAGAGCACAAAACCCTCCTAGATATGAAAGACAGACATCATCACGTGTATATTTTAGGAGACTGCCAAGCTTCAGACGAAAGTGTATGCATATATGTAAAGTTATTTTTAAAATTTCTTGTAAAACAGCAGTGATATTTATACCAAAAGATATCAGTTAATTCACTTATTCAGTGATTATATTAGCCAATGAAATAGTCTTGTTTAGAAAAAAATATTTTGTTGCAAAGTCAAGATTTGTTAAAAACATATTGAGGAAGAGGAGTCAAGGTTGATGGATGTTAAACAGCTATTTCTTTTTCATGGATAGCAGTAATGCAGTTGTTTATTATATGAGCTGTGTGAGATGTATGATGCTTTTAATATTCATTTTCTTACTTTCAAAATGTAGGTAAGTAGATAACTTATGTGGACTTGAGCAATTCACTGATCTTTTTCTAAACCTTTTTCAGCATTGATATTTTTAAAGGGAATTATAGAGACCCACACAGAATGAAAGCCTTAAACTATATGTGTGTGTATATATGTGTGTGTGTGTGTGCATGTGTGCGTGTGTGTGTGTACAAATACACAGATGCACATGCCTTTTACAATTTTCCCAGGGTTTTATGTTTCCAAAGTTAAGCATGGGCGTAAGTGCTTTACTAAGGGAGAACCATCGGTGTATACAATCACTCATCAAAATTCCTACAGAAATATATTTGAAGTTTTATCTCACTAAAGTTTATATAAGCCTATTGTTTTGGAACACTGTAAAATATCCCAAGGAATTACGGCTCATATATTAAGTTTAATTCAATCCTTTTTTTAAATGCATTGAGGCAAATCCCAATACCTGTAATTCCAGTATAACCCAAAGTCCACCAAGCTGATGGATGTGGGAGCCAATCCTGAGAGCAAGGTTTGGCCCAGACTTTAGGAAGACAAAGGATGGTAAATTTTGGAAAAACTCAATGCAAAAAATTTTGATATCACAAAGTTTATATGTGTAAAAGTATTAATCTAACTGTGGATGAAAGCCATGCTGTTTGTAAAGAGGGGGTTGTAGCTGTAACTTCTTATATGTGGATCTGAAAATTTACTGCACTATTTACACGTACATCCACTATTTCTCTAATGAACCTTGGTTGTTTGGCAACTTGGAACAACTAAGCTAGCAAAAATCAATCTAAATGCTCTGTCTTGCTAAGTCTTCTTAATGAATACTATAAACTGAAACATAGTTGCAGTAAGACACAAATCTTTAAGTTAATTACTATTTTAGTGCAGTTGTTTGTCATCTGGACATAACATCTAAAGACTTTTGGTGATAGATTTATTCCCGGATATAGGTCCAAAATGCAGCTTGACATTGATTGTATAATTAAAATTCCATTTACTGCATAGTCTTTTACCTCCATCGTGAAAGGGAAACATAGTATATTTGGGATGATTCCATAAGAAAAATCCATGAATAGTCTTGCTGTTGCTCCAAAAAGAGACAGAACAAGTTCTCCAAAAATTAGAAGTCACACCAGAGTGACTAGGTAGATCCTGCATTATGAGATTACTATATTGTTTGTTTCCTTGCTGGGCAATGGAACTATCTCTCAAACTAGTGTTCCCCTGGCAATACAAGAGATATGTGGACACACACAGGCTGCGAACCTTATGCTGTTTCCAAATAACTCCTCCATGGAATACGTTAGTTTCAGAATCATCTTTAACCACTTCGTATTTGAGCAAAGATATGTTGAGCACTTGGTTGAATTTTTTAATCATTCTTTTTTTTTTTTCATCTAAGACAATGTTTATATGAAGCATTTACACTTAGTACTGGCTAATGTTTATGCCTTAATTTAAAAACATACAAATTTTCCCTTCCATACCTTAAAGACATGTGTCCTTCACAGAAAACAGGTCTTTGAAGTGGCTGTTCACACTTCTCTGTCCTCTATCCTGAGAACTGGACCCAAGGAACTGGATATGGGATGTTACCAAGACGTAGATATTAAGGGTGTCAAGAGATGTTTCTAATCTGTGTGATTTCAATGCCTGACTTCCCCCCAGAATCACCAAAGGTTACTCGCTCCGTGCTCATTTTCCTTTCATGCATGAGCGTTTGTACAAAGTAGAAAAGCAGCAGCAGCTTCTGATGTTTTAACCACTATAATAGCTAATGGGCTTTGAAAAGAGCATAATGGGCCGAATACTGTTCTGCTACCTGGTCCCTGTCCCCACTGCCCTTGACAGTTACAGAGGTCTGCGCGACAGCTATTCTGTGACTGAGCTTCCTTTGCCCTCTGTCTGGCTCTTCGTCTCTCCTTTGTGGGATTTGCATAGAGCCCTTTGTGAATTCTTCTTCTCATATATATTTTAAGTACAGTAGAATTCTTTACAACTTGTCAGGAATACACAACAAAGATGCGCTAATACCTAAAAGCTTCAACGGAATACAAAGGACTTGCCTTTGGGATGCCTGATTTACTTTCCCTTTTAAGGAAAGTGTTATACAGTACATCATTCTGGCTGGATCACACTGGATGTCTGTCAGAAGCTACCTTTTTTAACTGTCAACCCATCAAATTAATTGCTTTGTTCTGAATGTAGGTTGGGTGGTGACATGCATTCTTTTTTTTTTTCTTTTTTTTTTTTTTTTTTTCCATTTAACCTGCTGTTAAAGGAGCTGGGTGTTTGGAAGACAAAATATTGACATTTTTGAGAAGGACAAAATGGACATTACAACAACTGAAAAAGTAATCATGTTTATATCCTTATGAGGTAAGTAAAACTATACTGAAATGGTAGAACAAGTGCAGGCATCTTGCCAGCATACCACTCAGACTGCAGTATAGCTCTTTTAAAACTTTGTCAAGTATTTTGGCACTGAGAAACTGCTGACAAATTAATATGTTTATGTGCTGCATACGGCATCTATTTTGGACTGTAGTGCCGCACTAAACATATTTTCCCAAATACACTCACTTTATCAGATTTTTTTTTTCCTCTGAGAGGTTTCTTATCTAACTTAAACTATGCAGGAAGGTTTTCCTTTCAACTGTTTTTTATAAATATTTCAAATTACCAATTCATTATTCAATCCTGTAGGGGCTTTGGACACTGGAATAATTGTATGTAATTTTGCTATAAAGTATAGAATTTTATAAAAAATGCAAAACTCTTTAGGCAACTGGAAACTTTAGGACGGTGTTCGTTACGGATATACAAGAGTGGTGCCATATAAGTGAAGTTTTGCTTTCCTTGCTAATTTAAAAAGTAAAACAAACAAAAAAGCTTTGTATCCACCAGACCAATAAAACTGTGTAAACACACAAAAAATAAATACAAATATGTTTATCTGTATATATACATGCACACACTTGTGCACATGTATTTCATTCAAAGAGGAAATGCTTCCAAGTAAAACATCTTGCATTCAGCTAAAAGGTATCTCCAATAAAAGGAAGTAAAGGAAATGAAGGGCTAAACTTTGATACTTAAATGCAGTGAGAATCATGTCCTTCTTTTATTGAACAACCTAGTACTCACAGCCCCTATCCAGACTGTAGGAAACTGAATTCAATTCCCTCTCTCTGATGACGTTTGAATCCAGTTCACCCAGGTTAAAAAACTCTTCTAAATGTCCTGCAAAAGAGTACAAATAGGGAAGGGGGAGCAGGTTCATTCCATCTCCTCTCTTCATATTGTTGCACCCTCTCAGCACACTTCATACATCTAATGTGTGAAAGTGAGCGGTGTGCATGCTGAACACACATCATTTGGTGTCTTGGGACATTTACCCAGTGCCTTCCATAACCTCTGCAATGAGAATAAGGCTCCTTCATCGCCGCTCCCCTGGGCAGCCCGTAACGTGAGGCAGTGTCTATGGATCCAAATCCGCTGTGCACAGGAGCCAGTTGCACTCTCTCCCTGCATGAATAATGTCATGAGCTGAAGGCTGATGAAAGGAAATACTGGTTTTGTGAATCTCCAGTCTCTCTGCAAATTTCATGTGAAATTGGTGGATCTAACACAATTATATATTTTTTTTATTTAATGAAAACTGCATTTTTAATGAATGAATTATTTATCAAAACCAAACCAATTTCATTCAAGACTGAAGACTATGTGCTTCAACAGCTCATCTTTTTGTCATGCTTGACATGGCAAAGCATTACTGCTATGCTAGAGATGAGGCTGATTTACATTGTTTAACATTTCTAAATTGTAAAGTTCAGAGGCCGCTTTAGTGTTCTAGATGGAAGTACATAGTAGGTGCTCTCGTACCAAAAGACATTGAAGTTGACTATGATTCAATGCAGGAACCAACGTGATGTATTATCTCTTATTATAATGTCAGTCATTTTTCCAGCATACAGGCATTTCAGCAGAAAGGGGCAAAGGATGCTCTTTCCTCCAACCATAATACTTCGGATGACCAAAGTACTTCACTAGTAAATAGCTGCACCCAAATTCTGAAAGCTCCTTGAGGTGCCTGTAACTATCCTGATTGTTACCTGATTGTCACCTGATTGTCACCTTTACCAGCCACTAAAGTTTGGTAAGATAATTATCTTTACTTTCACTAAATGACTTCAGAGAGTATGCAGTACCTGTGTTTGGGAATGCTTAATGGGAAAAGGTGATCAGGCTTTTCCCCCCTTCTCTCCAAGTCCTCTGAATTCTAAGTCAGGATATAGTTGCTAACTTAATTTTTCTGATTTGTATTCCCAAATCTGTAAAAGTCTAACTAACCAAAATTTATATTTGTATCTCATTAATACAGTTCTTGCAATGCACTTTGGTGGCCTGAAATTGTGCTGAGAGAAGTGCTGATGTAGAGTAAAACACAAGTTAATGGGGCACCGAAGAAGGCAATTAATGCTATTTAGCTTCCTTTGTAAACGGACGTCCAAGAACAACTTCTGTTAACGTAGTAGTGTTAAACTGAAGATGTCATCCATTCATGTAAAGATACGTTTACAATCAGTGAAAGAGAAGAGAAAGAAAAAGCCTGGTAACATTATATTCTTTAACGAATGATAGTTACAGAAGTCCAAATAGAGATATGAAGGTAGATCTAGTGTGTGTTCAAGCACAGTCTTATTGTATCAAACAGGAAAGCAAAAAAAAAAAAATGTTGCTGGAAAACCTTGTAGTAACTAATGCAAACAAAATAGAAGCAGAAAATTGATAAGAAAATAGAACTGGTTTGATTAGATCAATTCTATTAAAAGCTCTGAAAGACAAAAAGTGATTCAACAGAGGTAATCTGCAGTTCAGGTTTACTCAGTAATCCACTGGAGGTCTTTGTCAAAATCTTTTGACAAGCTAATTAAAAGGAGACAGTTATGCAGCACTGAGTATTTACCTCTGTGAAATGAATCAACTCATCTTCAAGTTTCTATATCCATATTTTCTTCTTAGCAATGTCACAGTGACCTTTCTGGATACCATTAATAATCTCCTCCTTCGTCATGATAGCTTCAAAGTAATATGCTATTTGATTGTTCTGTTTTGGGGAGGATTTTTTTATGTTTAAGTAAAAATGTGGAGAAAATATTATATAGTAAAATTCTAGGTACTAAAACATCAACAACTGGTATACTCTACATATGTTTTTCCATCTTACAGATAAGGAAAATACTCTGAAAATAAATGTAATAAAACCCTATAAAGAACTCCCAATAGACAGAATCTATGGTGAGAATACTTAAGCATCTTAAAACACTATGATGACAATATATTTCATTTAAGATACACTTATATTGTGCCTGATTGCTTCCTAACTTGACCAGAATAACACTGTATCTTCGTGTCATTCTAAAAAAGTTGCTTAGAAAAAAACAAATTAAAAAAAATCCCAGGTCGAATATTAACCCAATGCCCTACATGTTAGTTTTAGGATTATAAAAATCTTAGATATTTTCACCCCCTCTGCAAAATGTTATGATTTTTCTGAAACCAATCTCAAAAAGGATCTAAGAAATCATTATCTACTTTATTCTGCCAATGCCAATACTGTGTATAGTTCTGATTTGTACTTTTTCTATGTCACACAAAAAAAAAGAGTTGTTAGTCTGCAAAATTTTCCCCAAATTTCCAGATATTCTCAGGGTGAGTTTCGTTCCCTACTTGGTAATTGAAGGATTGTTTTAGCCGTCCTTGACCAATACCATTTCTACAGTGGAAGTAAATTGATAACCATGGCTCTAGTCACTATTCTGTGATTGAGTCGCTATACAACCATCCCTTTTCTGGACTTCACTTTGTGCATCAATAGAAAAAGGCTAATTATGCTTGTACTAGAAAAGCTTTTTTAAATATGTGAATGGTAAGATACTTTGACAATTTAAGCTAGAACTTGTTTTTCAATGCTGGGACAGATTATTAAAAAAAAACAAACAGTGTTCCAAGGGATATGTGCAGAATACATAAAACTGCATCCGGGTGCTGCAGCACTGAAGCTAGGGCCAGTAAAGCCTACAAAGGAAAGTATGTTCCTAGAAAGGAAAAACACGGAAGGAATAGTCTACAGAGGGGACTACGTATAACGTTGTTAGTTTTTCCACAAGAGACCTTACAAGCACACCTACAATCTCGACACTCCTTCAATAGGACGGCTTTTATGTAATATAGTTCACAGCGGTATTTTGGAGGGAACAGATTAGGGTCAGTCTAGTTTCTTTCAGCTCTCCATTAGCTAATGTTAAGTGGCAGGTAAGTGGCACTGTTTCATGGAGTTTGGGGGAGTATTGGTTTGTGCCACATGTCCCCTCAGGTAGAAATTTATCAGTCCCATATTTGAATTAATGCAGGACTCTGAAAAGGGTAAACTAATACAGCTGGTGCTTCCACAGCTGGACGGGCAACTGGCCCTTCCATTAGAGCCTATGGATGTTCTCACATTAACATTTTATTTTGGCCCAGGAATGAGCTTTTGAAGCTGATCTAACACTGGCTTTCCCGTCTCCCAGTGCTAGATTAGAGCACCCAGGCTGGATTTCTTCTGGACAACACCAAACCACGGCGCGTTTACTCAGAGGACACTTCAGATGCTTTTAGGGCTAGCAGGCATTCAGTCCTTCAGAATGAGTCTGAAGAACCCTATCCTCCATTATCAACAAGTGTTATGCTCCAGATTCACATCTATTAGGAAAAAACTTAACTGTTGGTATAAGACATAGCCTGCTTTAATACTGAGAACTAGCAATCTTACCGTCTTTTCACACAAAGAATAAATGCTACTCATTTCCTGACATTACACATCCTCTTACACAAGTCACAAAGCAATTCTTTCATGGATTTATTGTAAAACAGAAATAGTGACTGAGCCTTTAGTTTTGTGATACTGCAGAGTCGTACATGTACATGTATTAGAAATTATGCCAGTTGCATCCTTGTTGTGTTCGTATTGCTTCGTTTTGGAAGGACTTCCTCTTTTTGACTATATAAATTAACATGTCTAAAGAAAAGTCTTCCTTGTCTAGGACCATGACATAATTTTAAGCAATCTACCAGTGTACTCATCCTTGTTAATTTAAGCCAACTTGATCTGGGATAGCATAACATTCCTGTGAAGGTATCTGTATATTTTATATCAGCTCTTAAAATTGCTGAAACTATGTCATTGTCATTTTAATTCCCTCTGTCTGTTTTAGGTGTTCTCAGTGTTACATAGATTCAAATTTGCATTTTGTAATCTTCAGGGTCTATTCTTTAATAATTGACTCACATTTCTATTTTCAGTTTTTGTTGACTGGCATTTTATCGGTATTTTAAGGTATGTTTAAGACATTCTTGTTAGATATGTGAAAAACTAGAATCCTGTTATCATAGTGAGACATCATAATTTGATTCTCAGCTCTGCACCACAGAGATCATCAGCATTCCCCATGTTTCTTCACTGGGCAGGGGAAAATAAATAAAAAGTGGATATTATATTCTCATAGAAATTGGAGCCTGTCCTCTAAATATACACTTGTACTCCTTATTAATGCCAAGTGAATTGATTTTGTCATTGCCCCATTCCCCTTTTTTCCTTTGATGATGTCTGAGAGTACTTCCAGAGAGGCTTCACCTCACAGCATAGCTGGCTGAGAGACGGTACGCAGCACGCTCACGTTCAGGGACTTTATTCATGAGCCCAGCAGTTCTCACATCGCACATTCCTGTCTGCGATCAGGTCTCATGTCGCATTGTCAAAAAATCATTAACTGATTTCCCCTGCACAGTTAATTTGTATGCTAAGTCAGCACATGTTCCTTATTTCAGCAATGCATCTAAGGCTGAGGGCCTTCTTTACCAAGTTTTTTATTTTAAGAGTTTAATCAAAATGACAGCAGGTCATTTTGGCTATTCCTGTGCTTAATGCAGGGAACTAAGCATTCTGAGAGGGTAAATCCTGTCATCTGCTTTAGACATTTGTGTTAAAATGGGATAAATTTCTTCTGGAGATGTCTCTCTCTTTCTGTAGACAGAACATAGATGCTGAGGATGGGAATTATCTAATGTTTATTAGTCACTAAAAACTTAGTTGATTAGATTCAAGATAATTACTCCAGACTCTCTGTATAAAGAAATAAAGAAATCCAAGGAGGGAATCAGCCTAAGACATTGTGTCTGTGAGGTGAAGCAAATTCTGGAAATGCCTTTTTCCTTTCTTTGTGTAAAGGAAGACTAGCTTTGACTACTTTATACAAACAACTTATAGATGTTTAAATACATGTGAAATGAGTACCGGGATATGTGAATGCCTTGCCTGTCAACACTTACGCCTGTTGGTAAGTGCTTTGTGGAACAGGGGTGCCTACCACTTGTATTTATTCAGGGGTCTAGCCAATGTGTCATACTCTACATACATTAGATAAAAGTACACGTAGTGGTATAATGTCCAGTGCAGCTTCTTTTCTCTCTGCAGTGGATACCCACAGATATTATAACTTATTAAGAAATTACCATAATCTTTTCCAGTTTTTGGCATAGATGATGTTTTTCTGTGACAGTGAATTTCCCTGGATGACCACACATTGACTTAAAAAAAATAAAAATTAAATTCTTATAATTGTGTTCCATTCTACTGACTTTTAATTACATTGAAAGACTCCCTGTGTTATGGGATCATTATGCATTATGCCACTGCTATTCTGCCACAGGATAATGAGGAGGGACTTTTCAATTCTGAATTTTTAGTGCCTTTGCTAAGTCCCTTCTAAATCAGTTCAGTTCAGCATTAAATAATGTTAGGCTTTGTAATTTCTCATCAAATGCAAGGTCTGCCATGATGCTTGTGGGACACCTTCGTGGCTCATCTCCAAATTTTTCATTAGGTACAAGACACACACATTCACGCATCTAAAAGCGAAAACTCTGAATCCAGCATATTGGCTGCTATGTCTATGTTCCTAATATGAATTGGTATTTTTTAAAGCCAGTCCCTTCATGCAAAGATGCTATCTCTAGGTTTTCTCTAGTTTATTACCAAAGACAGATGCAGTGGTACTTTCTTGAGATTAGAACAGATAATTTTTCTTAAAAGTTTGCAAGATATACAGATCTTCAAATTATATTTTTTGTGATTTTTCTTCCTGTAATTTTTTTCTGTGAGGTTTAGTTCAAAATTATAATTTCATTCCTCCATAATTTCATTTAGTGAAAATTACTAAGATTTTGTTTATTCCAGGGAACATTTCATAGGGCCTAATGGAAATGATTGCACTATAAAAAGATTATTTTTAAGGTAGGAATTAAAGCTTAAGGTTCCTTTCTTTTTTTGCTTTTTTTATGATATCCTAATCTTTTGTAACCTTTAGAGGAGTGTAAGTTAAGTTGATCTCTCCTTGTTGATCATGTTGTGCTCCTTTTTATTATACTAAACCTGTGTTCTAGGACTTTTCGACGTGCCTTTCAGCTAGCAGAAAGGCATTTTTTTTTTCTTCTATGGCATAGATTACCCTCTTATTTCCCTTTCTCTACAGCGGTTCTGACCATAAAACAAAGCCTTACATGATCAGCCACTAAACTGGTCACAGCTCTTATCTTGATGTATTTTCCTAGGATATTCAGAGTCCTTTAGGTGGCTGTATGGTTGTTTTGCCCATATGTTCAAACCACTGTTTAGGTTTTATTTTGTTTTTATTTATTTTCTTTCTTTTTTTCTCCCTTCCCCTTATCCCTTGTAGTTTTCACAATCAAAGCAGGACACTGTCTACTTTCCATGATTGTCTGAGCAAGTTAGTGTTATTTCAAAAACATAAGATAAACCCCTCAGTCTCTAGAGTTCTTTCAATGTGGCAAAATACAGTTTCTGGCTTTTCGTCATTTAATGTAGGTCTCAAGTTTCCTACGGAGTGCTGTGTTCTGTGGTCTATGATATACAGGACATGTGAAACAGGCACTATTTTCCACTTCTGGACTAAGAATCTCAGCATCTCTTTCCTGAAATTTCAGATGACTGTTCAATTAACCAGCTATGCCCCTCTAGTCTTCTGCTGCTTTATATTCAGCCCTGCCATTTTCTCAGTCAAGTCAACATGAGTTTTTGAAAGTAATTTCAGCAGATTAAGACCCATAGGATTGGGAAAAATGTTCATGTACAGCCTGTAGTGCTAAATCCTGTGAGATTGTGGCCACAGAATCACTCACAGGAGGTGTTTGGCACTCAGGGACAGTGCTCAGCATCTTAATGAAGTACATAAGCCCTCATCACACAAAAGCCAATATTTGCACCTAGTTTTCACAAGAGAAATTGATTCTGTGGAGCTGAATCTGCAAGTAAAACTGTTTCTGTTAGAACTCATGCCAGCAAAAGATTCTAGGTTTTTTTGCTGTATCGTGTGTGTACATACACTCTTGGCAGGCTTCTCCAAGAAAGTGTGTTTTCACATCAAGCAACTGTATCTGCGAAGATGTCAATAGGCATCCCAGAGTAGCCTAGCATCTGAAACGTTGTAGCACCTTCCTCTTCCTGATCAGTCTTTAAGTATTTATGGAAGATCATCCTCAAGCAAACAAAATAAAAAGCCAGTGTTGGATAAAAGGCTTAGCACACAAGAAAAGACAAATGATAAAATAGAAAATGATGAAATTACTTTAACAATTCATGTGAAGTTGATCATAACATTTGAAATGTGTGAAACTTGTTTCTAGATATGTCAGCAGCTCCTAGGATAGTTCATTATTATTTTTTTATACTTTTATACTTTCTAAACTTATGTCCCTGTTGAGGGTCTCAGAAAATACTGATAAACTTATTATAGAGAGAAATGATTCTGGTTTTTTATTGTTCAGGCACAGGTCTCCAAGGATATCTTCCTGTCCCAGGGCCTCTCTGGCCCTACTGAAAGGGTCTCCTTCCTTATGGTGGCTATGGATCGTGATCATATTGCAGAATTGTATAGGAAGGTTATCTCAGTCAGGAGAGACAGAGTAGCTCTTTCTGAAGGGTATGGCCAAAGCCATCACAGAAAAAAATGGCTGAAATTATGAACACTGATCATTGTGTGTATGTACATGTGTTAATGCACAAAATTTAACTTTTGAACTCTCAAGCACAATCCTCCTACTTGGTAGCTGCACATGGTGTAGGCTGATTTTAAACTTTTATATCATCTGGACTGCAAAAAGTGGCACATCATGAACCCTCCAATTAATAAAGAAACATGAGACAGAATTGCCAATGAGCAGGTTGATCACATGTTGTATTTCTTTATGTAGACCGATATAGTTAGGAAAACAAAGTCCTTGGGCGTTGAAAAGAAGGTTCTTGAAAGGAACTGGTCTCGGAAAGAGACCTGGAAAGAAGAAAGGAAAGATTGTGTCTGGAGGAAAGATCCTGCAAGTGAAGTAAGATCCTGGAGATGAGAGGTGCATGGAGACAAATACCAAGGGATGCCCAGGGATCTTGGCCAGTGACACCTGAGATGGGCAACTGTGAGCAGTGGCATGGCAGGAGCCAATATGGCTTTCTGTGCAACCACCCAAACCCACGAGTGACCTCCCTGCTGGTTTCAGGGAAGTCAAAACATAACTCAGCAGGTGGAAGCAGGTGAATGAGTAAAACTCTCATCTCGTTGGCTCCTAAATAAACACCAATATCCAGATCTACTGCAGATGAACTTTTACTCCGGACTTTTGCATGTAACAAAAGCACAAAAATATTGACCTGAACAATTTGTTGAAGTGGTGTGAGTGAAAAAGGCTTTTGATCAAATAAAATGAAGTCTTACATAAACAGAGAATGATAGAATGACTGCCTGCCTTTTTTTTTTTATAGAGAACCTCCGAGCCCAGCAGAGACCTCTTTCTACCTGTTTCTAACCCTGAATACTAGACAGATGTGTCCTTATCTTAGCTGTCTCTGAATGCAAGACCAAAGCAGTATGTTTTTAACTGAATCTTTCCAATGAGGACCTAGGGCTTGATTCAGTTGCTCATCTTTGGGAAAATTAGGTTAGTGTTTGTTTAGGTCTTGAAAAGATTTTGACTGTATTAATGGTTTATGTGATCTGGAACAATCTTAGTAGGACAAATTTTATGCATATATGTTCCTTTTCTGGGAACAAGAGATAGCTACATGGGATGGCTGTGTGGTCCCTGCATACAGTAAAATATCCAGGTCCATAGAGTAGCACCAGATTTGGAGACAGCTGCTTGGTCCCTGGTAGGAACACTCTTGAAAATAGAATTAAGGTTATGGTCATCTTGTAAGTAGGCAAAAAAGGGACAGATCAATGACTTTTTGTCTTATGTGTAGAAAGATTTTGCTCTTTAGTGCCAAAAAGAGAATTTCTGAACCTTACTCTAAAGCTTGCTCAACAGAGTTATGCCAAAGCAGTCATGACAAAGTAGTGAAAAATCAATCAGCTCCTCAGGTTTCTCCATGTAAACATATAATTTTGAACCAAGAATACATTGTCCATACCACAATCTAAAAACAGATTTACTTTGATTTTCATAACTCATGATAATATCACTTACCATTTTTTAATATTATTATCAAGGGATTCTTGAAATCTTCTAGATATAGCCTTGATCCATAGTCACTGGCTTGACTAGCCGACTATTGACCCAACACTTGTTAGTAACTCTACAAAACCAGACCAATGCCTGCATGCAAAGGAAAACAAAAAGAAGGCAAAGCCTTAAATTAAAATACCCAAGGGATTATAGTTATATCTAGAGAAATCTTTTTAACACACACATAGCACATTTACCTATATACATGAATTCATTATTTTGCCTGTGCTTGTGGTCTTCAAGTTTCAGTCTCGGTGAAATCTGGAGGCTACTTTGACTTGTACGAATGCAAATTTTAAGCATCCAGGCTAATTCCTCATGGAGATTTTATATACCATAAGACAGTGACAAAGCATAGGACTCAATCCCTCAGCAAAATTTTAGCATGGAGACATTGACAGAGCCAGCCAGCTCATAACAATTACTGCACATGCAATTACTTTCCAGGAAAGTGACAGGAGAACTTTAAAATTTAAACTCAGCAAATAGCTAATAAATCTTTCAGATGAATAATTTTTCAAAGATAGGAACCTGAAGCAAGCTCTGGGTGGCCTAAGAAGGAACAAATTAACAATCTTGTCTACTGTCCTAATCTAATCTCTTACCTGCTCCAAATAGTTACCCCCTTTTGAGAGATTTGGATTCTGATAAAGCAAAGAACTGAAGTATCTGCTTGATTTTAACTTGAGGATGTGCTTTATGAAAGCATATTGTCTGGCTACTTCTTCCTTCATCCTTCTCCCTGGTTATCTTTCTAGTTGAGAAAGAGAGGAAAAAATTATAAAATTGTTCTCATCTTTTTCATATCACGTTCAATTTGGATTTTCAACAATCAAGCACCTTAACTAAACAGTTTGCATTCAACTCATAGAGATAAATACAGTGAAATTTCAAGCTATTGAGATTTATTTGTGTAAATTTAGTTATTCTTTCTTTTAAAACAAGAAAGAGGAATTATAATATTTTATAGATTAGTCTAGTAGCAGGCTACTTTGCCTTTGAAGTTAGAAATGCAGTTTAATTCTCCCCCAGACTAAAGGTTTTCATATTCAGATCCCCCATCTCACAGGATAAAGCTGCACCAAAATTTGCCCTGTGAATTATTATGATGAGAACATTCTTACACCTGTTGCTATGGAAATATCAATGGTTCAGTTAAACGACAGTGCTTCTACCATAAAAAAGTAGAATTAGAACATTTCTACAGTTTAAAGGTGATTGTAGTCTGTACAGACAAGGACTGCACGGTAGAGAAGAGAAAGGACAAAACATAGGAGTGACTCCTGCCAAAAGTTCAGTGGTAATGACATTATATTGACTCTTAAGTGATGTTTTAGATACTTCTTTATTTTGTTGATTTGCCAGGATGAAATCAAAAAGGGTATTGCTAAATGGATAACCAAGGGAAAGTTGAAGTGAGAAACTGAAGCCTGAGAAATAGAATAGTGGGCAAATTAGTTTGTTGGGAATATGATATTGAGAAAGAAACATAGAATCATAGAATCATAGAATCATAGAATGTGTTGGGTTGGAAGGGACCTTGATGCTTTCATTACAGTGTTTGGTCCCTGCTTGAACAATCAGTTCTGGATTGTCTGTTCTGCTTACAGGCCCCAAAGCCACGATGCTGAAAGAAAGGAAGGGGGTCAGAGATCTAGAGCCTAGGAAAAAATAACTGCACGTTTCTCACCTTGGGCAAAACAAACCTGGATCGGGCTGGACCCTGTCACAGGGGAAAAACAGCCAGTTCGCATGGTTCAAACCACATTAGGATCGAAGCAGTTCATTGATTTATTAACTACATTTAAACAAAGATCAATATCAACACAAGTGATAAATCACGATACTTGACAGTTACACAGTGTTAAACAGCTACGCAATTCCCAGCCCCAGTAACTAACCCCCAGGAGCACACACACACACACACGGCACCCCCTGGCCCCCAGGCAGCCCCCCTCTGCCGCCTGCCCGTGGGTCACAAGCCCCCCCTGCCCCGGCGTGGGTCCCCCCGCGTGTCCCCGCGGCCGCCCGGTCCCTCTCGGGGCGGGGGCTGCCGCCGGCGGCCGCGGGGCTGCGCTGCCCGGCCCGGGGCAGGTGGTGGCCGGGTGGCGCCGCTGCCGGTCCCCCTGCAGGGTGTCCCCCACCTGGCAACTCTTCATCCTGCCTTTATGCCTCTTTTCAGGCTGAATCCCTCTGTTTTTCTGTTTCTGGTCCCGTGCCCACAGCGCACACGTGCCCCGCGCCCACTCACGGTCCTGCCCAGCAGCTGGGGCCACCGGGGCCACCCCAAGTGCGGGTCATTCGAGCAACCCCACAAAACCACTTATACTCTTCTCTCCAGCAATTGCTCCGGGGACAGTTTTCTACAAGAGATTTTGAGGCTTTGATTTCTCTTTTCTCCCTGAAATTTCATGAAAGGGAACGGCATAAACTGCTTGATTTACACTAGTTATTACTGAGAACAATGTACCTGCACACAAAAATTAAAACAATGTGAAGTCCCTTAGGGAAAGTATTCCTGAGTTACCAGACTCTAAGTAATGAACATTCAGGCATTTGATTTTATAGGAATTTGGCTCAACATTTTATACAGCGGAGATTAATGAGCCCTGAGCACTATCAAATTTTTATGAAGAATATATAAATTTTTATTCTTGGTAGAATCATCTCCAAAACAATCTTGTAGTATGCATTCATAATGCAACTGGTACCACTGTCCACTGCTTAAATCATTTGATAGCACTGCATGTTTTTGAAAAAGGTTTCTTTCTGGACCTGAACTTAATTGTGGATTTGATAAAGTTTGAAGTATTTGTTATTCAAATATTTAAAATGGCCAGATTAAAAAAAAAAGAAAAGGATGTGCTATTATTTTAGGTATTATGACAATAGACTAGAAATAACATCAAGTTTTACTAGGGTATGAATTCATCATTATGAGCTAAAGAACCTAGTTTTAGAGTTCAGTTCAAGTGCATTTCAATGTCTGACCCAACCATTCAACCAAATCTGTCACAAATTTCCACCCCATTAATAAATTTTTTCAGAGAATGTCCCAATGTATTTGAAAGTAATTATTTGGAAGTATACTTGATTTTATTTTCTACTGAGTTGATATTTTATTTTTAATATGCCCTCTGAACTCTTGAAACAATAACTGTCATTTGGCTGATTGTCTTTGCTACGTAATTGAAATAGGACATTTACTCCTGTGAAGGCATTAATTTAATGTATGTACTTGAAAATTACGGCATCAAGTCTAAGTTGATCAGCTTGTAGTCCCTCTATATTTTATGGGAAAATTAATACACCCTGCTCTAAATGAAGTGTCCCAAATAGGAATGAAGAATTGCATTTTTCTCTCCATTCACTGTAAAAGAAAGGAAAGACTGGATGATTAGTTTGATCAGTCTCCTCACCTTTGGGCAGCTAAAGTTATGACATTGCCTCTTTTAGGGCATCTTTTTCCACTTTGTACTATTTGTTCTCTTTACTTCCACTGTGCAAGTCCACAGATCTGTCCTTTCTGTCTGAAAAACTACTCTCTTGTTTATCAACGGCATCCTAGCTTTGTGCCTGGAGTAAAAGCTTAGCTAAGTAAAAGCTTCTGAAAAGTAGCAGATAAAGATGTAAAGTACTTTAACTTCAGGCTGAGGAAATTACACTGCCCACTTCATAACTTTCTTTATCTTCCTTCTCTTGAATGTTAATTTTCTTCATGAAAATGCCAAACTAAAATTAGAGTCTACGATATGGAGTTTAGAGATCTTTGTTATCTCTTTGCTTTTTAACTTCAGCCGGTCTTGCATAAACAGCCCCTATATACAGAATAACTGATGTGCAAAACAGGTGTTGTCTGAAAGATGCTACTAGTAGTACTTACAATACAAGGATAGCGTTCAGATTCACAGTTTGTTGCTTTGAGCATAACAGCTTTCATGCAGCCCTCATTTTGCGTTACATATGTATTTTTTCCCTTTTTAGCCCAAATGTAATTCTCAATTCTATCATAAATACCTCCCATAGTATTGCTTTCCTTGAAGGTGTGTTCAAATCTTTTCTAAAAAGATAATACTCATGAGTGGATTGTAGCCACTGCATGGTCAAAATGTGTACAAGTACTGGGTAAAAAGCAATAACACAACTCAGCATTAAGAGGTCCAGATGAACCTGTGACTACCAGACTCCTTGTGTAATGCTGTAGGTTTATTCAGACCTCTATATTTTCCAAACTATGTCAGCTTTTTGCTTTCTAACTTCTATCACATACACTCAATCTCCAAATTATGACACCATTTTCATAAAATTTCTTGAGATTTAGTTGGTTATAGAAAGCTTTGTGTGTTTCAGAGCAAGGTTTGCTAGACAGTCTGATAACGAGTTTAGAAGCTGTACATCAGATATGTTGGTAGCATTCCCAAAAGATAGAGATTTGGCCTATCACTGCAGATTCCTCTATATTATTTATTTTCAAATAGCCTGTAATAACCACCAGAGGACTCAGACCAGTAGCTGTTTTATAAAGCCATCACTTAAGTTGTTTTTTGGGTGTTTTTTTTTTTGAAATATCACAGACTGGATGAAACAGAATATCTAATAGAACATACAAGAGAACATAAGTTTACTTGGGTAATAAACATTGAAAAATGTGTTAAATGCACTCTTATTCTTTGATTAACAACTATGTTTCCATAAAACTAATAAGAATTGTTTAACTGTGATATTTCTACATTTACATGGTGTAACTTTAAGAAAAATAACATTTGAGATATCAAATGTATTGAAGGTGGGAAATACCAAGTGCCCTGCTGGCCCAAGCAAGGCACATAGTACTTTTCAGATTCTCCAAACTTGGACCCACAGGTTTGTGTAAAGCAAAATTCACAGTGACCTTCTTCCCCTCGAATATGTAGATTTTTTCATTGGCTCTCATGGCGATATATCTGTAGAAATCATAAAGCATATAGAACTGGATAAGATGTCCGCTTGGCAAATATCTAGTCTTCGGTAGCACAGTTTGTTTGCATTAACTTATGTCATAGTAAAACTTTCAGTCGCCCAGAGGAAAGTGTATCCCACCTCTCCTGCCCACCAGGATGTGTCTTCCTCTCACCTCCAACCCAAGTAGGAGGACAATCAGCCCATCTGTCTCGTAATTTCAGACCACTGAATACCTATTGCTGATGGCTCATCAGAATCTTTTTTTGCCAAAAGAGAAATAAGATCTGCATCTTCCAATGGGAGCAACGGACAAGGCTTAAGCACTATATGGGAGCGGTACCTCACTCATGATGTGCTGGCCTGCAATATCAGAGGAGCAGAGCTGATGATCTGGGAGGTCTCTGTCAACAATATGGTCCTAAATATGATATCCATGCAGCTGTCATCTTTTACAAAATAAATTATAATTAAGAGCATATCGTGGAGTTTATTTAACACTGTTGTTGGGAATAATTAGCATACTAATGCAGTATAATACAAAGCTGTCAGTTGTCAGGAGAGGTAATGTGTCTGACTGGAATGTAACGTGTTGAATAATTTCCTTCAAAGGACTTTATCTCTTTAAGAGAGGTATTCTTAGAATTAAAACTCATAGTCACAACTAAAATATTAAGAATAAAAATTGAGAAGAGAAGGAGCTTGACTCTGAAAATAATGTGTCAAGGTTAAGGATGAAAATACATGAACCACGTAAACGATTCTACCTTGGTTAAATTCAACTCTTGGGAATATAGTGATGAGCTAAGTCTTCAGATTTCTATGTGAGATGTGAGGGGATTTGTATCTTCTGCTAATTCTCTCCTTTTTGTCACGTCTGTCACATTCTAATTGTTTCAACAAGTTAAAAGGTAATAAAACTGTTATTCAAATATCAGAAGCGCCAAACTGCCTTTTCAGCATTATATTCTGAATTTTGATAAAATAATAACAAATTAAGTAGGCTTTAATGAACAGATTATCATCTTCTGTGAATACAGCTGGCTTCAACTCTTCATCACAAACAATCTATTTGATTAATCTTTCAATTTTTTTTTTCTGTTTCCCAAATGTTTGTGAATTCAGTTTGATTTTCATAAATTTGTTAATGTGTTCATTCTTGGACTGACTAGTTTCTGAAAACAGTGAGTTACAGCAGAACATTTTATTGTAATAGCTTTTCTCCATAAGAGGAATTTTAAAATGTGTTGCATACTTAAATAATCAGTTCCATTTGTAAAAACAATATTTTATTAGTGTATAATAGATTACATATTTTAAGATGAGAACTGTGTGTGTCAGAGGAATTCTACCCTCCCTGAGGTGCAGGCAAATGTCTGCTTTCTAAACTTACCAGTTTGATAAAATGCCAGGCAGGAATGGATTGGACTAAGGCAGCAAGCAGGTCTCCATGACACCTAGCTTTTTATATAGACATAAGTGTTTGCATAAATGGACAAGGTGAGAGAAAAAGTGAAGACCAAGGGTGCTTATCACAATTATTGTTTCCCATTATAGACTAAATGAAATTGAATCCATTATTAACATTGTGGGTTGTTCCTGCTGTTGCATGTCTGATTACAAGAGCAAATTATGTTTCACGGGTTTGCCTGGGAACAAAAATTGGCAGTAAACTGCAAGCTGTCACTACTACTTGCCTTATTATATTTTAATCAATGCTATTTTCCTCATACTCATCCTCTGTCTCCCTCAGTGTTACTTCTCTTGGGTTACATTACTAGTATTTAGAGTCAACTTGAAGAATGGCTCCCATCCTAACTTTTAGCTTGCCTTCCCAGGGGATAGTGACTCCATAAGCTTCAGCATTTTCCTTTGAAGGGCCTCTGGTTTGTTTTTTCTGAGTTTATTACTTATAGCAGAGCAGAGAGACCAGAAATCTCTTCTTCTTGGTATCATCTCTCTGTCCAAATTAAGCTTCTGATACTTTTCCCTTTTATGTTCATTCTACCAGCAGTTTCTGTACCAGTAGCAGATTCTGGTCCAAATTTTTTCCACACAGAAACCTGTTGTTAGAGTTGGTCCAGAGGAGGTTCTTTATCTATGATTTACTGCTTTGACCTCTCTCCCATTAACTGCTTTTGTCTTTTGACTTATTTCTACTTGCATTTATGTTTTTGCTGTCCATTCATTTCTTCTAGCACTCCCTTCTGGATGGATGGAATTTCTTGGTCCCTGAAGACCCCAGTCCTAGAGGATCGCTAGAGGAAGTGATGTCTCTAATGAGTTTTGACTCTCTGGCCAAAATGACCCACTACTGTCCAACCTAATATTGCACTACTTACAACCCTGTTGCCTAAAGGCAACCTTTGTCATTGTCATGTATCTAAAACCCTGGCAAAATGCCTTTGACACACAGTCACATATCCCTGCTCCGTTACACCTGTTCTATTATGCTTGTGCATAGTTTAACATTTAATGGCAGATTTCTTCTTCAGCCTTACTGGCAATAGCTTTAGTTGTCAATTCTGGATTTCACTGATGTTGGGAACTGAGAAAAGGGAAAAGAGTCAAGGAAAAAAAAAGAACCCAAACGGATGGCTGCTGAAAGAAAAAAAAAAAAAGTAGAGATATTTATTAGACCAGTAATTCAAACTAAGGGATCCGTTGGAAGTAATTGTGGCTCCATCTGTGTTCATCTGTTTGGATTTGGTCGTGTGCTGGGTTTTCTTCTAGTGGGACTCGGTCACAAAGGGAACACAGGGAATGGTGTGTGGTTGCACTTTGTCCTGACAGGCAGGCACATGTTCTTGTGCACCAGAATCAATCTATGCACATTTACAACATCCATAGAAAATGCCAAAAGCTGAGGTGCAGGTTTTTTGCCCTCAAGTGGTAAATTTGGTGAGATACGTATTTTTTGCAGCACATCTTTTTCTCAGCACAGTCTGACAGGATTTGGTTCCACTAAGATATTTCTTGAATCTCTGAGGAAAGCTTAAAAATTCAGGCTGAAAATTTAGGGCAGATTAGCAGTATCAGTATTTGGTGCATGGTGTAGATAGTTCTACTGTAAGTGATAATTCCTTTGTGTGGGAATCTGAAGTCTTTTCCACTGAAAACTATTTTTCTTCTTTTTTTTTTTTTTCCTATTGTCTGACTTGGAAGAGAAATATAATTACCATTACAAGACCACACAAGCAGAGCAATTTCAAACTGATAAACCTTCATTAAAACTTCAGATTTAATCTGAATATTTGGCAAGTACCCTTGCTAGGGATTAATTTTGTCTATGACGCTTCTGAATATAAGAGACACCAAACTAAGCAGAGATACACTGTAACAGCAATAGTTTTCTTTTTTTTTTTTTTTAATAAATGATCATCTGTAGAAGATTGGTGTAAAAATAAGGCACCAGCTTCTTGTAGTTAGGTTTTGTTTTCTTCTTATCCAACCTCTTCTGTTGAAGAAGAGTACGTGGAGTTGACTTGCCTTAAATATCAGGTGTTGTGACAAAGTGCATTCTCATTTTGCTACAATGAGATCTATGAACTATATTGGTTAAATTATTGGTTTAGTATCAACTGGATTGAACCTCAGCTCTCTCAAATTCACTTCAACGGGTCTGTTAGTGCCTTTACCAACCACAGAGATACCGCTGGGACAAATGAATATCACACCCAGAAGAGTTTTGAAAATTCATAAAGAGCAAGTTTTTACCTAGTTCCTTGTTTAGGTTTTGAGACTGGGCAGCCAATTTTCAGACTCCTTTTTTCAATATAGCAATTTTTATGCCTACCTTAGCTTGGAAAAAAGTTTGACTTTTATTTCATTAAGTAAAGTACATATTTTCCCTTACATATTGGATCTCAAATTTATGAGAAAAGATAAAACCTTTACCTTCTTTGGTGATACTTTTTAAAAGTCATACTTATGGAGTCATATAGCTCTAGCTATTTTTCAGTTTGCTGGATAAGATCAAAACCAACAATTTTCATTTGCTTAAGAAGGTCTTTTCTGGACAACTTATTTTACAATCTGATTTAGCAAAATAGCTTCCTGAAAAAAACCCTGCATATCAGAATGTATATCAGAATAGGAATTTTGATGTGTTATCAGCATTTATACAGCAGAAACACTGTTGTAGGTTATAAGTGGGGTTATAAGGCAGGATTTGTACTAAGCCAGCTGGTCTAGAGAAAAAACGAGAACTTTGAAGCTCATTGAAATAGATCTCTTTGTGGCAAAATATCTAAGATTTTCTTCAACTAAGATAAACAATGTTCAATGGACAGCATTCATCAAGAGAAGAGAAAACAAACAGACAAGAGAACTCCAGATTTAATCAGACTTGTTAAATCTGGCCCTTAAACCATCTTGGTTTTCAATGATTTTTTTCTTCTTGTTTTCTTTGTTTCTTTTTTTTTCCTTTTTCTCTTTGCTTAATGTAAAAGCTATTGTTTTTGTAGGTTTCTACGCTGAAAGAATTTGATTGAGATACTCATGCAGAATGTGTTATACATGAGAGTGTTTGCTGTGTACATATTGGATTTACGCATCTGTTTTTCATTAATGCTGTTGCACTGAATTTTGAAATCTCCATAAGACCAAGATGAATATATAGTGTATTCCAGTACCTGGTTACTGACACAGTTCACTTCAAACAGGCAGTGGGATATGAAACAACAAAGCAAGACACCATCAGCCAAACAGTAAAGAAGAGAAGGAAAGAAAGAAAGAGGAAAAGAAAAAAGCAAAATAGTGAACAGAAGACACTGCATTAAAAAAAAAATCATAAAAAAGTAAAATTCTAACTGTAACATTTTTTAACAGCAACAAAAAAGCTTGAAAATGCTGAATTTTTTTATGAAAACCACTGGTACTTTTAACAGAGCTCACCCAAATGTGTCAACAATCCTGTACTGTCCAGATTACAGGGCACAGAATGGGACAATCCATTTCTTCCTATTCTGTTTCATGGGATCCAGGAAAGCCAAAGTGGGCTTGGACATTTTGCATCTTCTACCCACGTTCTCCCACAGGTTATAGTTTGGGGGCATATAAAGCTGTTCCACTGCCCCAAGTGCTCCCCTTTTTCAAAACCAATTCTCTGTTCTGCCCTTGCTCAAGCAGTTTGCATCATCCGGAAACTCCAGCTCTGTAAGGAGCTGCACTGCCTTCCCTGTAAGGCTGCCTCTGAGCTTTCAAAATTTGCCCACAAAGCTTTCACCAGTTTTACAGCTATGAAATATTATCACAACAAGAATAGCTTCAACCTATTACCTGACCTGGAATACTTGAGGACATTTTGCATAGCATAGCTGGTTATCTGACCGAAAGAGATGTTGTGCAGCATACCAATAATTAACACAATCGATGAATTATTGCTTTGTGCCAAGATAGCAAAAAGGTGTGTTTATCTTGCATACCACATCTGGACTGATAAGCCTAATTGATACAAAACACAGTTGTTTTTTTTTCTCTCCAGTAAATTATCATGCATGTAAGCTGTGCTTTTCAAATTCACTTTTATCAGCAGCTCTCCTTGGAGTTTTTTGGAGACTGACTGGCATTTCTGACTCATTATTAATAAATATTTTAGGGATTAATGTAACAAAAACTCAAAGGTTCTCAATTAAAAAACAACCAAACAAAACACAGCAAGAAATAATTACATTTGATAGTATCAGTGAAAAAGAAAAATCTTACAGACTCACTTGACAAACTACAAAAAAAAATAGCACAGAAGTTCATCTTTGGTATAACCAAAGTCATGCAACTCCAGATATAGAGGTGGTATTTTCTCTTTTAAAAAATGCTTTTACAAGTAGAGTCCAAGAACCCTTTAAAGAACAATTAAAACTGCCCAACCTCAGCATGTGCTGTCCAAAATCTCCGTTAGAGGGGCTCCCATGATCTACTTTCTGATTTTAGTATTACTGTCTTTTTTACAATATTTCATTTCCCTTCCCCTTGGAAAAAAACCACAGTTAAAATAATATCTCAAGCCATGAATGCAGGTATAGATTTTCAAGAAAGAAAATAATTTAATTTTTAGGAATGCAGCAATCATTCCTATTCACAAAAATGGGAGTAGCAGACAGATGTTTTTTAAATGTGTTCATAAAAAAGATATGACAACAGAAATTCTGCTATCTTCCTGCATTACTTGTTCCAGCACTTAACTATCCATACAGTTTAAGAAATATTTTTTCATATAAACTGATTTAAATCTCCCTTTCTGCAAATTAAGTCAATTATGATTTGTTCTGTCCTCAGGTAAAGTGGGCATCATGAATTGTCTGTCTAATAATCTTTTACATATTTGAAGACTATTTTAATATCTCCCCTTAGTCTTTTCTTCTTTTCTAGACTAAACAAAGCAGTGCTCTCAGCCTTTCTTCACAGGTTATTTTTCCTAACCCCCCGATCATTATTTCGCTCTTCAGTTTTGTTCCAGTATTCCTCCAATTTAAACTTTGGTGTGTAGAGCTCAGCATAATAATCCTTTTGAGGCTTCATCAGTGCTAAACTGATCAGAATAATTTAAATAATTACCTCCCCTGTTGAACATACGATGGTCCTATTCGGCTATGTCTGTTTTCTGTGTCTGATCTGATGACCTTCGTGAACTCCTAATCCACTCTTGCTGTGTCCTCATCTGGACGCCATCAGGCAAACAACTCAGTCTGTAGGCAGCAGGCACCATCTTCCTTAAGAGGTGACAGCTCAAGGGAGCTTTGGGATCATATGAGAAAAACTGTGACTCTGTGGCTGCTTCTCCTTTGCTCTACCCAGGGTACAATCAGTCAATGACACAGGAAGCACAAGCAGGATGTGGAAATGGTGCTTGGTGGGGGGCTTCTCTCTAGGGGTGGCTGTCACTGACCATGACATTTCAGCTGAGATTGGTGCATAACTGTGCACGTTCCTGCACCAAACATCCAGCTAATAACATGTATGACTTCATGGTAGACACGCTTTAAGGATGAGCACCTTTTCAATCAGTCAGAAAAGGACAACCCTGTGCCTCCACTGGCAGTTTTCAAAATTGCCCATGGTCTACATTGCATGTAGAAAGGCATTCAAGATCACCTGGATATGCCACATGCCCTGTACAGTAAGATGCCCTAGATCTGGACGTGATGAGAGTATAGCCCAAGGTTAGACTATTGCCAGGTCAGAGCAGGATCCAGTCCAGTCTTAATCCATTTCAGAATGTCATTTACCTTTTCTTAAGTGTCATCACGTTGTTGATTTCTATGCAGTTTAAATTGCACTTTAACTCCAGGTGATCTGTAATCCTTTGGCCTGCCCAGATATTCCCTGGTATATGTATGTACTAGCAAGTAAGCGCAGTACTTTACATTTGCCTTTACTGAATTTAACATCCTTTGCTTCAGAACATTCCTTGGGTTTGGAGATAGATTTCCCTGATATATTCCCTAGCACCTGGGTGTTACTACTTCTACATGTTTGTGTTTTTAGGTACTAGCCTAACCTGTTAACATGCTTCCTGAAATGAACAGATGAGACTCAGGTAAAGCCTCTTTTTGGCCCTTCTATACCAGTCACCTCGTCTCTTGATGTAGTCATTGATAGTCAATCCTGCCTGGGGGAAGAACAGGAAAAAATAATTTATTTAGTGAGATGACATGTTTTCCTAGCCCAAAGCATAACCAAACCATGTAGGCACACACTAGATAGTGTTTGTTAATTTCCATGACTGATTTTGCAGTTCTTGGTTACACTATTGCATTGAACATTTATCTGCTCAGCAATGTGTGTGACTATCCTGCATAAAGTAGCAAACACTGTCATCTGGTGTGGGGCTTTGCAAGAGGTTTCACAACTGAACCAAAGGGTTTATGATCCAATTGTGTTTCTTTCTGCGCTCTGCATATCCACCAATAAAATCTCATGTCTGACACAAAGGTTTGTTACTACTCTCAGCTTAATTTTGCTTTTTTTTCCATTTGTAGTTGTTGGAGAAGGATCCAGGTAGACCTTATAGCAGCCTTCCAGTACCTGAAGGGGGCCTATAAGAAAGCTGGGGAGGGGCTGTTTGCAAGGTCATGTAGCGATAGGACGAGGGGCAATGGTTTTAAACTAGAGCAGGGTAGGTTTAGATTAGACATTAGGAAGAAGTTCTTTACAATGAGGGTGATGAGACACTGGCCCAGGTTGCCCAGAGAGATGGTGGAGGCCCCATCCCCGGAGACATTCAAGGCCAGGCTTGATGAGGATCCGAGAAACCTGATCTAGTTGAAGATGTCCCTGCTTACTGCAGGGGGGTTGGACTAGATGACCTTTAAAGGTCCCTTCCAACCCAACACACTCTATGATTCTATGATTCTACATTAGAAGTAGAGCTTCTGTCTTGTATTGACCGAGATCTTGGGACATCTTTGGAAGCATTTTCTTCCATGGTGATTTATTTCTTATGATCATACAAATGGAATGCTGTTACACTGTACCGTGGTCATTGCCACTGTCGTGTTCTCATGAACACTGCAAATTACCATGACCATTGCCTCAGGAAAAGATCCTTTTCCCTGGCTAGTCTGAATGAATATTCTGAGATACTTTTGCCCCGTAGTGGTTTCATAATTAAGAAACCACTATCATTTGGCAATCATCTGTGCAATGTATTCTGGGTATTTTATTTCTTTTATCACAAACCAAAACTTATAGCAACTGAAAATCAACATATTTTCATGTGAACGTGCTATCCCAACTCCAGTAGTTCTCAGCAAGTCTGACACATTGAGCAATGGAGAACAAAGGTTGTAAGATTTTGTGTTTTGACTTTTTTAAAAAATATGCTTTCTAGTTTAATCTCTCTTTTATTTTAACTGTTACATATTTATTGTAGAGAAGCTTAATTATCCTCCTTTTGGTGTCTTCCTGTGGGTTATTTACTCTTCATTCCCTTTAGAACCCGTGCAATGAAAGAGGCATGCTTAGGGTACAATTCGTGCGACAACAATTGTCATGAGATAAGATTAACCATACTTCAGAAATACCTATTTTTTTCCATAATTATAAAGGAAACTTGCCATGATTTGCTCACATGTAGTTCAAACTTGCAGCTTAGGAATCTGAGAAAAATATAGACATGAAATTTGAGCCACAGCTCCTCTTTATGTACCACATAAAAGACATTGTCCAGACTTGCAGAATATGAACCAGCATCTTTTCCTCCTATATCACTCCAGTGATACAAAGAAATAGTGATATAAAGATATAGTGATAAAGACATAATAGTATCCAATATCATAACCTACTTTATAGTAATTTAATTTAGTCTGCATCAGCTTCTTAGAATGCTGGGTGTAGGAAATGCTCCTAAATTAAAGAAATATCACATCTATTGCCACCTTCCTATCCACCATGCCAGTTGGCTTCTGTATTCCTCATATTCCACAGCCTGTTCACTTGCCTTCTTGGGGTTCTTGAGAATCAACATAATTAACTCATACTATGAGTTTCAGCTGTTTATCACTTTAGAATAATATATATATGTTTATATACACACACATACACATATATAAATTATTTTAACTGGCCATGAAGAAGTATCTTCTACTAATCTTGAAGACAGCCGTATGATTTAAAGTCATATATGGCAGTTTATGGGATCCAGTTAGCTTTTCAATTTTCCAATTCTACATTCGCTGTAGTACTTTAATAATCAATTGCATGGTTGTTGGACTGAATTTATTTTTTTACAATGCTTTTATCTTATTTATATATTTATTCCACTGCTAGAGAGGAGAATTGTCTTGACAGCTCTTTCTCCTATATGGAGACTGATTTATATCATAAGACAAAACCGTGAGACTCAGCGTTGTTGTTACTATTGATAATTCTCTGATTTGTAACAGATTCCTGAGTATTATAGCCTGTCAAATTACACTGAAAAACAAGACAAATATTTTTAATTGCTTGTGAAAAAAACACAAAAGGGTGTGCATTTCTCCTACATTACCAATGGAGACAAAACAATACTTCACTTAATTTTTTTGATGCAAGTTATTAAAGGAAGACTATATAAACTTTACAGAAATAGCTCTAAAAGCCTCTCTCTCAAAGTCTCCCAGCTTTTTTCACTTTTTTTTTTTCAGTTTTATTGGCACATGGTCTATGCCCTTTAGTTTCCATCTGGGAAATGTCTTAACTTTATCATTAGCCTTTGGCCACATGAAGCTTATGTTCCTGAAACTAAGTATAGGTGACTTCTGGGGAACTGAGAATTAACTCTCCTATTATGCAGCTGCTTTGCAACACAAAGTAACCTCCAACAGGTTTGACATTCTCCTCTGGAGTCAGCTCCTTTGCCAGACCTTATCCAAAAGAAAGAGAAGATTTAATCCCTAGAGCCCCCCCGGGGACCATTCAAGTAGGATTCCTCTAGCCAGTCCACCTGGGGTCTTTAGATAGGCCTTCTGCATATATAACCTTTTCACTCAAGAGTGTCATATTGAGGATTGGTATTAAATAATGCATTTGCTTATCACCTTTTCTTGTGACATTTTTAACTCTCTTCATGGTCACTGAAGCATCACCTGAAGATTCACCAACTTAGATGACAATCTATTTTAAATGTTATGCATGGTGAAAACAAAATCAGCTGTGAGTTATGGAGGTATTCACTCCATACTTCACAGACAATTGAAGGTATGCTTTGATATTAAGTGACTCTGAACAAAACAAAACAAAGCGTATAGGTCTGAGATTTGCCATAAAGGCTCATCTCGCAGTATGTCTGGGGATGTTATCTGATGAAAATGACCAAGAAAAGATTTATAAATCAGAATCACAGTAAATGTACAAGCAATACACAGGTAATTTAGGAAAACAAGTAAATAAAAGTTGCTTTTCATTTTTTTTGTATAAGAAGGGTTGTAAATCTAAAATTATTAAATGAAACACTGGTGATGGCATTTTATTAAAAAGCAGTAAAAAGTAAGTTTTACATAATAATGTGAAAGCTATGTCAAGTGCTTATGTGGACCCTTAATCTGGAGGGGAAAAAAAGAAAAAAGAAAAGAAAAAATGACAGGGAAGGGAAGGGAAGGGAAGGGAAGGGAAGGGAAGGGAAGGGAAGGGAAGGGAAGGGAAGGGAAGGGAAGGGAAGGGTGTCATAGTCAGTGTTACAATTCCATAAACAACCTAAAAAAGATTTTTTAAAAATATTTTTTTTAATTCAACAGGCATAAGAACTGCATCTAAAAAGGAATCAAGGTCCAGAATCCAAAGACCTGCTTCCTGTTTTCAACAAAATTTATCATTAAAATGTGGTTGGATTACAGCTCTGAGCTCTACTCCTGTGACAGCTCCTCCTTTAGCTGAACGAAGAATGGTTTCTGCTCCAGTGAGTTTGGACACCCAACACTTCCCTATTCATGTGAGGGAAAAAAAGGAAAAAATCCACATGAGGTATTGCTGAATTTATTGCTCATTTATTGTAGAGATGCCTTGTCAATAGGAAGAGAACAACATTGACTTTAAATATTTGAAGAATCGGGGACATTTGAAAACCACAGCCCAGTAAGCAAACATTCTTGAAAAATTACCCTAATTAAATCTTCGTCACACTTAATAATGAGATATTTGCTTCCATGGCCTTTTCTGTTTTCCTTTCATGATGATGATGAGGTAGATGTCAGTTTTAATTTAATATTATCACACAGTTTTTTCTTTGGTAATATCTTTACAAATCAGCACACTCCAGGCTTGTAGGTAACAACTGGTGTCAACTATACAGCCTCTTCCTTAATGTTAATTGAAAAATGTGTCATTTTGAAAAATCATGATTGCATGATGTATAGTCATTTTTCACAGTACCCAAATATTAAACTGATAATCAGTGTATTTTAATGGTTTTTCCTTCTGTCAAAAGGATTTTGTAATAAATACTAAAGATCGAATAAGTTCTTCAATAATTAAATGAAACCTAAACCCGTAACTGTCTGAATCTCTCTCATAAAACATGGAATAGGAAACTCTGTTCTTAAATGATATGTTTGATGGGAATTCTGCAGATAAGACAGTGTTCATGTCTTGGCCTTTCTGCCCTTGAAAGCTTTTGAGACTAAGAAAAAGAGACTTCTGTACAGACTTTGTAAAAAAGCAGTCTTTGAAATTCTCCTTGATGTGGTATTTTAGGCTTATTAGAAGGGTGAATTTAAGTACCATGTCAAGTCATAATCCAGTTCTTGGGTTCTGTGTTCTTTCTTCAGGTCCCTCCCCCCAGCTCCAAGAAAAAAACAGCTCACACTTTGCTATTATTCAAGTACTGTTGAGTAATAGGGCTTTGTATTATTTTTGTAGAGGAAAGCTTTTGTGGAGAGAAGTGAATGAAAATATTAGCCTAAATGCAAGTGTCTATTTTTCAGAGAAGTAATCAGCTTCCAGGTAATTGTAAACATTATTTCTCTATTGTCAGAATAGGGCTGAGTGCAGGAAACCATCACTCTCACACACAACGTGCTTTTTAAGTCATTATTTTTTTGAAATAATGTATCTTGATGCACTACAACAATGATGTGGGTTATCATGCTGTTAAGAACGGATGTTTCAGCTTTTTTCACCCTTTTCTGAATTCATTGCTTGAAAATAGCTGCAAGTAAAGTGGATTGAAGTTAGACAAAAGAGGCATAAAACCTTATTGGCTAACAGACCATGTATAGTTTACAAGTAAACAGAAGTGGATAGTTTACAATTTTGAGGGAGGAGGTGAATAATTTTTTTTCCTTTTGCAATATAATGACTTATACTAGTGAGGTTGTTTAATTATAAATCATATAACTGTTCTCTATACTATATGAGCATTAGATAAAAAATTTATCTAAAAAATCTTATTTTCAATTCTAAATTCGTTATCTAACGTGTGTCTTTTAAAATTGCGTTTAGGTTGTTCCTGCAAATCAAAAAAGACGTGACCCATTCAGGATTTAGCTGGGTCTATTTTTACTATTGTGTCTCAGCAACAGACTGAAGATAATGTTCTAAATAAATAAATAAAAAATCTGAGTATTCTAGTGACTATACCAGTACAATCCTTATTAAAATTATTATAAAATAATTATTTTGTAATTATAATTATAATTATACATTATATACATTATATATAATATAAATAGATTTATTTAGAATTATATATAATAAGAATATAATTATAATTATAAAATAATTATAAAATAATTATTTAAAAAGCCAGATTTGGCTAACCTATGAATTCATTATTATAAATTATTTTTTATAAAAATATAGATTTAAACCAAATTTGTTATTAGTCAAAGAGTCAAGCTCAATGCTTTTATAGCTGCTTTTGCTGAGGTGGGATTTGATTCACTGGGGTGCTGTTCTTAGTAAAGGCTTCACAAACATACATAAGACCTTAGCTTTCACTACTCAGAAGGGAACAAAAGCATCTGATAGAGCTAATAAGAAGGTACAGATTACACATAATGCAGAAGGAACCACTGATGCAATCACTAAATAGGAAATTTCCCATTAAATCATGGGAGGAGGAGAGTAGGAATTCATCTTTACAAATATACACATGTGAAGGAATTAATCAACTGAGTTTCTCAGAGCAATATTATATATATTACCTATCTTGACCGGAGTCAATGGGGCTGCATATGACTGAAATTTGGATCTTATACACAAATACAAACAGTAAAAAGCTCCTGACACGAACTGAAGTTCTGTGTTCACTACACACAATGAGAAGCAATTAGCATTTCTTAAAGAAAAACAACTTTATGAGCTCTTTGCATGTCAGGTGAAATATTGAAAAAAATGACTGATGTAGGGCAAAGGTAGCTCCCACATATTCTGACAATTGGCACTTTGCCCATACTCACTATTGCTCACTAAGTCAGTAGATGATTTCACAGTGCAAATCTTCCAAATATGCTAGATTTGATTATGGGATCTCTAAACATCAGTGTTTGTGGGGCCACTGTCATTGGAAAGCCACACACAAAATGTAGTGTAACTGTTTAGTAGTGTATTGAAAATATATTATTAGATTGAGAGCTACAAGTAGTCTCAGATTCATCCCTGTATGTTATGAATACAAAAAGGTGTCTTGTATTATTGCAATTAATAACAGAAACAAGCAATTTTCCAGATTAGGTAACTGAAAAACAGCTGCAAGACCTGCAAAATTTCTTATTAAGGCAACATCACCTTGCTTTAGGTCTGCACTCAAGCAGCTACTGATGTGCACAAGATAACTGGAGTTTCAGATCTAAAAGTAAAATCCTGTGGAAACCTAAAGAAAAAATACAGAAAACAGTAGATGTAACACAAAGCTCGTTGTTAAAATCTGTGTCTTAGAGGGATTGGTACAACAGTTGGAGGTAAGGAATCACACTTCGAATGACGGTTGCAGTGGGAAAAAGTGGGGATTATTACAGACTCCTCAGTAAAATCAAAAGCATGCTTTTGAAAGTTTCTCTACTGGAAAAAAAAAAAGAAGAGAGATTTCAGCCTTCATGGTAGCTGAAGCTTGGTGTTCTACTGACAAAACGGCTGTTGGTTGTACTAAATTGTGTCAAATTACATGCAGTAGTTATATAATGAGTATTACTGTCCATGAGGGACAAATATCAGGCCACTCATTTTACTTAGGACTGAAAGATGGATTTAAATTATACTGCTAGGGATGAAAGGCTAGGGATTCATTAAGTAAGCTGCTCAACCTTCGTGCTTTCCCCAGTTTTAAAATTATTATCCTACAATCACAGTGAATACCTTTGAAATAATGTTGCAGTCATTCTTTGATAAGAAAGCCTGTTTTCTTCCTTTGCTCTGCCTTGCAACTAAGTAGCAGATACATAATTTATATTAACCTTGACTTGTTCTTCACCTACAGATTCTCCTGATTTTATATCATAAGGGAGAATCCTTTTTTCTTTACAAGTGAAAACATGAATTAAGTATTTCCCTTATACAGATCCTTTCATTTTATTTTTTTCAGAGGAACCAGGGTTCATAAAGCACTGTTTCTAGCTTGCAAGAAGTAGCAGCTTGTTTCCAGCCCTCAGACTTGTCCAAAATCAATCTTGTCACTTTGGCTTGGATTTGCATAATGTTCCTGCCTGAGTGGAGTTTCTGTGCCTTGTCTGCAGCAGTACTGTAGGGAGCAACAGGGAGTTCTGTTTAAAAACTGATGACACAAAACTGCCACTGGTGTTTTCAGGTGCTCATTTTTACACACCTATATTCCTTGCAGAGTGCTAAAAACAGTACTTTCAAAAGTTGCACACAATTACATTAAGAACTGAGCTTGTACTGAAAGTATTGTCATTAAAATGTCTTATTTGCTCAGTACAAAGACTCTATGGCTCACTGCCCTTCTGATATTTCAATTATTTGGTTGTAATCATCTAGCAAAGCAGATATTGATTTCCTGGGTATTCAAATTACACCTCTAAATGCAAGAGCTAGTAAAAGGGCTTTATCATCTAAAATTATACACTATTTGGTGAAGCCAGCTGGTTCCAGTGCAAAGGAACATATTCTTTTATTTTAAAAGTGACATTATAAAGAGCATCTGTGGGGGTGTTTCTTTAAGGCTATATTCAAACTCAGTAAGCCTTACTCTCAAGTAGCTTCTGAGACTAAATGCAAATAAAGAAAACTAAAGCAGTACTTGGAACCTGATGGATATACCAGTGCACTTTTAATTGTACATCTATGTGTGCATCGATTTATGTATGTTAAAAATCCACAGCCTTTATTTTTGATACATCTCAGATGGCAATGCTTTGCTATCTCATTCTTCATTCCTCTTTCACAAGAGATAACCAGTACTCCCTTCGCAACATGGGGCAAACAGAAACAAGTGGGAAGTCAACTCCTTCAACAAAGTGAACCTGAAACACACTTTCAGATTTGGGAAAAATTCTGTCATACGCTCAATTGTTCTTCAAATTCCAGATGTCTCCTCTTTGTCCATTCCAAACTCGAGGCTGATAGCCTACATGTAGAGACACTCTATCAAATCGTACAGTGAGAGCTTCGCAGAAGACAGTGTTTCAGCTTAGCTGTCCTGCTTGGCCATGACCACCACAGCCAAAGCTGGAAACTGAAGTAGATGCTCCCTGGGAAGCTAAAGATTAGTTTTAAAAAGTCAGGGAAACAAACAAAAAAAAGTCCTTATGCAGTTCCCAAGAGGAAAGAAGGAAACATCACCCTGTTGGGTTATGATGAAATATATGCTAAAAAAATCAAAATAACAATGCTTTAGATTTCCTACGACCTCACCATTTTGGTAATTTTGCCATATTCAGCAAAGCAGACTTCCAATGCAGCTTCCAGATTTCTTAATTTTACTTTCCTTTTAAAACTTCTCCCTTTTAAAAAGAAGGAAAGCTCTTTGACTGCATCCTCTTAATAATTTATTTCTGTGCTTCCCTGTTTCTTCGTCTTTATTTATTTTCCTTCCTTTTCCAGGAAGGAAAATACGCCAGGAGAAACCTACACCAGTATTTTAAAGTTATTATTTTTTGAAGTGTAGTTGATTTTCTAAGCATAAATCTGTATTCATCTATATGCATAATGCTTTATGAAGGAAGCTAAAAGAGTTTAGACTCCCTTGGTTACAGCTAGTCTACCTGAGTCTATTGTCTCTCTATGCACACATTAAAAAAATACTTTTTTGGCAGCACAAGTATTCAATAGAAAACTCTGAGCAGATTGAAGAATACTTACAGATGCAATTAATTGCTAATACGTTACTGCTATCGTCCTAGAAATCAAAGAAGTTAAAATGTTTGACTTGGGGATCAAGTGCACCACAGTAAGTTTGCAGAAGACACCACACTGGGCAGGAGTGTTGATCTGCTTGAGGGTAGGAAGGCTCTATAGAGGAATCTGGACAGGCTGGATTGATGGGCCAAGGCCAACAGCATGAGGTTCAACAAGGCCAAGTCCTGGGTCCTGCACTTCAATCACAACAACCCCATGCAGGTCTACAGGCTTGGGAAAGAGTGGCTGGAGAGCTGCCCAGCAGAAAAGGACCTGGGGGTGTTGGTCAACAGCTGGCTGAATACGAGCCAGCAGTGTGCCCAGGTGGCCAAGAAGGCCAATAGCATCCTGGCCTGTATCAGAAATAATGTGGCAAACAGAATTAGGGAAGTGATTGTCCCCCTGTACTCAACACTAGTGAGGCTGCACCTCAAATACTGTGTTCAGTTTTGGGCCCCTCTCTACAAGAGAGACATTGAGGTGCTGCAGCGTGTCCAGAGAAGCGCAACAAAGCTGGTGAAGGGTCTGGAACACAAGCCTTATGAGGAGTGGCTGAGGGAACTGGGGTTGTTTAGTCTGGAGAAAAGAAGGCTCAGGAGAGACCTTATGGCTCTCTACAACTACCTGAAAGAGAAGGTCAGTCTCTTCTCGCAAATAACAAGCGATAGAATAAGAGGAAATAACCTCAAGTTGCACCAGGGGAGGCTTTGGATGGATATTAGGAAAAAGTTATTCAGTGAAAGGGTTGTCAAGCATTGGAACAGGCTGTCCAGGGAAGTGGTTGAGTCACCATCCCTGGAGATATTTAAAAGATGTATAGATGTGTTGCTTAGGGACATGGTTTAGTGATGGACTTGACAGTGCTAGTGGTTGGATTTGATGATCTTAAAGTTCTTTTCTAACCTAAACAATTTTATGATTCTGTTCGGGGCTTCAAAACAATCCATCTTATAAAGTGTCTTTCTTACTTAATCCTTTCTTTTCCTTGCTTTTGAGAATAGGTTTTTACCAAGAAGGTAGACATCAGCCTACACTTTCTGTCAAATTCTATTAGCTTTTTTAATTAGCACCTTACAAGTAAGAATATCTTAAAGCAAAAAGGGGTTCCCTTAAGAAGTCTGTGCAATTCCAGAGAGCTTTTCATTCATGAACACAATTGGAATGTACTTATAGAGAGTACAATGTTTGTTTAATCAGATCCTTACTGTGACAAACGTATCGAGCAACATCTGCTTTAACCAGCCCTTTGGGACTCCCTTGTTTGGTGGACTCCTAAGAAAATGCAGGAAAAAAAATAACAAAAAATTATGCAACAAATGGTAGCCTGAAGCTCAAGAGCGTGTGTAGCAGTCATTAAAAATGACATTTTTTGCATTTAATTATAATTTTTCTCTTTCAGGAATGATGACTGTGAGCTGGCCAAAACCATACAGAAACCAAAGAGGGTTCAGTCATGTCACAGTAAGTAAGATATGTTTGCTTCCACCCATGCATCTCTGTTTACATAAAGGTGCATGTATTCATCTACCTTCACCTAGATTCGACATTATTTATTTTCCTCTGTTTGAATGGGAGGTGAAAAGCAAGTTTCCCCTATATGCCAATCTATCTTACCTGCTTCTAAAGCCTAGTTTTTTCCCCTATGCATTATATAAATGTTAAATGCAGTGAGGATTGGAATCCACATTTAAATCCTCCTTTTTCTCCCTGGTTTTGCATGTTACACCAAAGTTTAGATTAATTTTCATGCTCTAGTCCAGCGACTATTGTATTAAGCTGTGGAAACAAAGTGGAATTGCTCTAACGTGAGAAGTTTAGGAGAGTAACTTAATCGGTCACACAGCAGTAGCAACAACCTCTGACATGAGTTTCTCATCCCTATATAGCCCACAGCAATATAGTCAGGATAACTTCCTGCAAAGTGGAAAATTTTATGCTGATAAGTGTGTTGGCGCGGGCACCATACTTTGTTTTAGTCATTAAGACATTAGATAAAACATGAGTCAGCCCCAGTTATACTCAGCTTAAAACTGTCAGTACCGATTAGGCACGCTCTGAGAAGGAAAGCCCAATCAGACCCCTCCGGGAATTTAGGCAAAGGAACACTTCGAATGGGATCAATCTCATGTACCTATAGGTATATAAAAGAAAGACATCAGAATCTGAACTAATTGCTTCATCCTGTGTGAAGGAGAGAAGTAGGCACTTTCTGAAGCATTTAATCTCAGATATTTCAGATGCCTCTTGGATGAGATTAATCCCTTTTGGGGACACCAATGTCTCTCATATGACTTTTAAATGGACATAAGGTGATTATTTCAGTCTAACTTTAGTTATTCCGTGTTTAGCTTCCGTGTCTGACTGAGCTGATGCCTGACACAGTCTGCCATTGTGCTGCTTTGTCAGGTATGTCCACAAGTGACCATTATTTTCGGTGTTATTTCCTGAAGTCTTTACTAGTCCTTCTATAGGAACTCCAGTTCTGTATTGGGTGTTGGCTTGACTACGTCAGGACTCCCTGGGAATCCAGTACAAGGTTGCCAAAATAAAAATACACACTGCTATTGCCTAGAATAAGACAAAGTTTGTCCTGTTCTGCCACTTCAATACTGCATTTTTAATTCCTTTCTAGATCTAAGCAAACATTAGCACTGATGGACAGCTTGTCTTGCTGATGTTTACTACCACATACTCATGATACAAGGATAAGTTCAAGTGGCACATCAATACCAGCTGCTTTTTATAATGAGACAGTCACTAGTAATTATAAACCTAATTAAACAGCAATTGATTGTCCAGGTACCTTGGAGCTAAACCTTTCTTTGATAGTCCTGATTGAGAGTTTCTGGCCTTTTCTATATAAGCACAAGGGCTTTATTTGCCACATGAAACAGGGAGAATTTTAAGGGTTGCTAGAGCTGATTTGACGGGCCTGCCACAAATATATAAATGAAATAGAGAAGTTGATACAATTTTGGATACAGAAATCTATCATTTACACTTGCTAAGTGTTGGGGGACAGAATCTGAAATACAGGCATGAGACTTGTCATTGCTGCTTGTATGGTGCTGCTACATAATAATATGAATACTGCTGTGCAGCTGTTTAGTTAAAAAATTAGCAGTTTATAGAGGAGCAGTTAATATATATATATGAAATATAATATATATATGAAATATTAAGACTTTATTGTATTAATGAATGGACTTATTTTATCAGGATGCTGTGCCTTAGTATTCAGGCAGACAACACAGTATCAATGAGTTCCAGCAAACACATGGACATTTACAGATGAATATCACACTGACAGAATCATAGAATCATTTAGGTTGGAAATGACCCTTGGGATCATCGAGTCCAACCGTCAACTCTACTCTACAAAGTTCTCCCTTACACCATATCCCTTAACACCACATCTAAACGAGTCTTAAACACATCCAGGGATGGTGACTCCACCACCTCCCTGGGCAGCCTATTCCAGTGTCTGACCACTCTTTCTGTGAAGAATTTTTTCCTAATGTCCAGCCTAAACCTACCCTGCTGCAGCTTGAAGCCATTCCCTCTTGTTCTATTACTAATTACCTGTGAGAAGAGACCAGCACCAACCTCTCTACAATGTCCTTTTAAGTAGTTGTAGTGATGAGGTCTCCCCTCAGCCTCCTCTTCCTCAAACTAAACAGTCCCAGCTCCTTCAATCGCTCCTCATAAGATTTATTCTCCAGGCCCTTCACCAGCTTCATTGCCCTCCTCTGCACTAGCTCCAGCACCTCAATATCTCTCTTATATTGAGGTGCCCAGAACTGGACACAATACTCAAGGTGTGGCCTCACCAGTGCTGGGTACGGGGGGAAAATCACCTCTCTCCTTCTGCTGGTCACACTATTTCTAATACAAACCTGGAGGCCATTGGCTTTCTTGGCCACCTGGGCACACTGCTGGCTCATGTTCAGCTGCTTGTCAATTAGAACCCCCAGGTCCTTTTCTGCCAGGCAGCTCTCCAGCCACACTTCTCCAAACCTGTAGCGATGCTTGGGATTGTTGTGGCCCAAGTGCAGGACCCGGCACTTGGCCTTGTTGAAGCACATTACATTAGCATTGGCCCATCGGTCCAATCTATCCCTGACCAAATATATTTCAGTCTTCAAAATGCTAAGCAGGACTCTTTCTGGAAAATGTAACTTGAAAGAGGCTTGATCTAGCACTTGGTCCTAACATGAACTACCGTGTACTGTCAAAAATGCAATGTCAAAATACAGTTTTTGCATATATTGTAATTAAAATATATCTCCTTCACCTTTTCTGCAGCAGCTGAGTAGAGAGATAACTCATTCCTTAATGGATATTTCACAATTATTACCTAAAATACACCAACAGTCTTGGAAGCAGAGACTAAACTCCACTCTTTCCGTGTGTTTGCTTTAGCTGTTAACCTACAAAGTTATCCTTTAGTTTCTTGAAGATATTGTTGTAGGCAGATCAGTTCTGCTTGTTCTTGATTCTGTTCTGAGGGGTTTACCTCTTTCCATAAACTGTAATACTACCTCATCCGGGCTTCTGGATTTCATTCTGCAGTCTGAGCTCAGATTTACAAAGAAATTTTGAATCAATTTTAATCAAGAGATCTTAAGGAAATTTACACCAGAATTTTGTAAAAACTGAAGAGAATAATTCTTGTGAATTCTTTTTTCTGGAGTTCAGTTCTTGGCTTGAACTCATGCAGACATCCCTCACCTAGGTTTTTATGAAATGGAGTGATTCAGAAACTAATATCTCCTAGACTTAGATAATTTTTCCTTCTTTAAATAAGGGCAGCTACTTGTTTTTTTAAACAAAAGTAACAATAATACTCCTCAGATGACCATTAACAAATGGGCTTAAGCATAAAATTAGTGGTGAGATGAACTGGTCTCCTTCAAGCAGATAGCAGATCTGGTGTAGAGGGTAACATTTAAATGACCATGTTTTTAGTGGCAAGATATATAAAATCAAATGAACTTTCAGTATTCAAACACTTAGACAGGAATTTTGTTGATCACTTTGTTACAACTTTATTACTTTGGACAAAGGTGAAGTTCACCTGGAATATTACATCATTGGTTCAGTTTAGCAATGATTTTGTTGGCTGGTTTTTTTTTTTGCTAAAGTGACAATCGAGCCTCTGTATAAGTCACCAGTCATTACTGAGTCCAGTGCATAAGTGGACAAATGCATAGATCGTGATATTAACGGAAACAGCCAAACAAGGATGCTGTTTTCTTCTAAAGTAAAAAAATGTTGTTAATGGGACTTGAGTGAAAAAAGGGAGATTTATACTTAGTTTTGCTTTAAAAGAGAAATTCCAGAAAAGCATAAATGTTTTCCCTCATTGATTTTTAGCTTGTTTAACTGCATTCAGAAAACAAAAACAAAAAACAACCCCAAACCAAACAAAAAAACTCCAGCTAAACAAACAAACAAACGCCTACAAAGGCATAATGTAAGTATTTTTCTCATTCCTTTTTTGTTTTCTCCAGCACCACTTTTAGGTTTGAAACTCCCATATTAGATTTAATGCTGAAATAAGCTAGATTTTTAAAGGCAGAGCAGATATATCTCCAACGCCTAAGATTAGGCACGTCTGCTTCTCCCCCATGTCCCTGTCTAGCAAAGACAAAGGTTTAGAGGTGGAAAAAACAAATCTTCTCAATTCCTTTGACATCCTCTTTGGTATCCCCTTTACCTTTTCAAGTTCAGAATTATCATAGTTGATTTTCCTGTGCTGGATATTAATCCCATAGAGAATGCTTCTGTGTGAGCTTTTACTTGGTCTCCAATCCCCTTCCTTCCAGTGACTTTTGTGGCTTGTTTTCTTCTGTGTCTTCCTCTGTTTCCTTTTTAGCTAAGAACAATAGCCCTGACACTTTATGATGAGCCTCAGCTGTTCCTCAATTCAGGTTATGCTCTTTAATGAAATCAAAGAAAAGCAGATGAGAGATCCAGAGAATAAAAAATTTAACTCAATAGCTACTACAAAAGGACATTAAATGGAAAAGAGATTTGTAAGCTGAGAAAATTCAATTCAGAGCTGGTTAGGGAGTTGTCTTTTTCAAGTAGGAACTTGGGGATTAGTAGAAAGTTTGGCAAAGAGGTAGAAGGGCATTTCATTCAGGGAAGTGGGAGGACCATGAAGAAATTGGAGATGTTTTGGGTTATGAATATACAGGAAAAAGTTTAAGTAATCTCAAGCAAAGAGGTGAAATCAGAAAGCTGTTGGAAAATCTAAGTGAGAGAAAGACACTGAAACTTCTAAGCACTTTGAAATTTGAACACTTTGACCTATCAAAAGCATCAAAATGCGTTGTCTTTTGTGCAGAGCACTGCAGAGTGGCCACAAACAGTTCTGCACAGGCTAAACTAGATAAACATCTCAGATAACTGATCCCCATTAGTCATTTGCATGGTCATCCGACATCTTTAATATGTACTTATTTGTATATAAGATTTAATTAATTACTATGTTTACCCAGCTTGCAGTTTTTTGTACTTGCAGTATCAGCTGTTCGTAATGAAGATTTTCAGCCATGGAAAGAAAGCACTGTTATTCTTCCAGGAGTTTCAGCTAAGTTCTTGTAGATAATCACTCTTTCATCAATCAGTTAAAATATTCACATACTATTTCTTTTTATGTATATATTAAAAATAGTGTCTATTTCAGACTCTGTAAAACAGACACAATTTGAAATGTGTCCACATTTTTTTCTACTTTTCAATTTGTTCTTTTGAAGATGAATGCAAATCAAATGAAGCTTCTTCTTTTTTTTTCCAGACTTCCCACTATTGTCTCCCACAATGTCATGTCTAAATTCTGATCCTGATTTTGTGAGAATAAAAAAAAAAATAAATCCAACTCCTTCAGTGGGATTCTCACACCATCCTCTGATGCATCTGCTACTGGCCGCTGTCTGAGATAGGAGCCTGTAACTGTGGTTACAGGATGGCAATATGTTTGCACATACATGAGTACAGGGGGTCAGCACCTACAGTTATGAAACCCAATATTCAGGGACTGTATCATGTAAAATTTTACTTTCAAGTTTGGGATTTTTATGTGTATTAACTTAAGACATCTCTGTTAACATCTAGATGCCTATGAGGATAAAGGTTAAAAGAATCATCCCAAGCTTTAAAATTATAAAACAATTCAGGCATTTAAAATTTTTATTCTGTAATAGTACTGACTTTGCGTTGATACATCGTACCTATGAAATTTTGAAATACATAGAACTTATGAAATTTTGGTGGGGTATATGAACACTAATGTCAAGAGGTAAGCATTTTGCTCATGTTTCTAATAAGGTCTTCAATTAATTAAATTGTGTGTTCCTTTGATCTTGTACTATGGAATATCATGAGAATGACCATTTCTCCTGTGCTTCTCATAAATATAATTCATTGAGGTTCTCAAATCCTTGCAGGCTCAGAGTGCTGAGGCGTGGTGATTTTTCAGTATCTAAATCTCTTCGTACCTTCCTACAGGTTTGACTTACTTGCATCCCTGCAATCTTGGGCTTGCTTTCCATTATGACAAGGTGAAAATTAGATATAATCCCTAGTTCCATTATATTTAAATTCCAAATCAGAATTTCACAAATAGTTACAGGTTATCCAGAAGCATAACTCTTGCTATGTCTGTACAGCCATGCTTTTAAACATCTGAGTTTTAATACTAGTCGCTGTGGAATTAAGTATCATAAATCTGTCTTCTGACTCCAAGTCTCATCACACATCAAGTCCATTGAGATGGCTCATTATATTCTATTAACAAAAGCTCACTTCCATCCCATATCTACGTCCACATTAAAACACAGAAGAAAGAGAACAGATATGAAATGCTTTAAAATAACAAAATATTAGGGATAAAAAAAAAGTAGTAGAGCTTGCAACAGAATATGGCACTAGTTCATGAGGTACCATGTTATTCAAACGCTCTCAGTGACTGTCGTGGAGTATGAGACCTTCATGGTCCAGTAGGAAGGAGGGGAGAATACTATGTACATATGCTTTCCCTTACCACCTGTGGCAGCCACAATGTTGAAGCATGATGGAAACAAAAGAAAAAAATAACTTATTGTTTGCAAGTGTTTTAACTTAGCACCAGTAGGAACCTACATAAAGCAATTAATCCTTTCTATTTCAGATAGCAAACTGAGGGTGGGATGAATCAACCTCTGGGGGCGCTTTAATGACTAGATGGTGACTAGGTATGACTACATGGTCAGATGAACCTCTCAGGCTAGATACCTAGGTTTTAGATGGTAATTGGGTGTGAATCCAACACAATAATACACAGCTGAATAATGAAAAATGGGTAGGCATTCAAATAGTCTAATAGTGATGAAGCTGGCATAAAAGCTTGAATGGAATAGAATTAAAAGAGAATATTAAATCTGATTTTAGTTGAAATCTTTATTAAATTGTATTTATCTTACATTTTAGCAAATGTTTCCAAAGATAGATGATTATTTCTCTTACAAAAGGCAGCACATATGGCACCATTTGAGAGCTACAGCATGAAATGCCAGTTTCCTATAAATATAGACTTTGGGAAATTATCCTTAGAACCAGTAGCATATGAGGTAAATAATTAATAGGAATGCTAATTATTCATTAAAATTAGGAAAATGCTAGGAAAATATAATATCATGTGTCTTTGATTAATCTATTCTGTTCTCCCACACTTTGCATGGGTCTTTTGTTAAATCCTATGGTTTTATTAATTGCAGAAGCCAAAAAACAGAGCTAATGTAATTTGGTAATGGTGAAAATACCTCTTGAAATGTTTTTTTGAATACTAAATCAGGAATAATTTAAGGTCTGTTGGCCTGAGTAAATGAGTATTAAGATGGTGCATTTTAAACTAGCAGATGCGTTATTCATTTTCTGAAAAGCTGGAACTTTGGTAGTAGGGGAATACTATTATATTAGTTTTAGGGAGGTTATCAGAAAAATAGAAATGGTTTGAATGCATTAAATCTAGTCAAATGTTATATACATTTTTAGGAATGTCTTTAAATCACTTCTTGCTGTGATATCTGCTGCTATGTCATTTAAAAAATCAAGTGATGGCTGTTCAGGGGAAAAAGAACAAAACAGTTGGGACTAAGAACTACATTCTCAAGAAGATCTAAGTGCTGCAAGGTTGACATTAGTATAAAGAACAGGAAGAATCAGGCCTTCTTGCAAAACAACAAAATCCAGAGTGCTCTTCGTTGATCCACCAACTTTACTGAGTAGAAAACATAGCAGTACATCTTAAATGTTGCCTGTTCCTTTATTTCTTGTGATATCTTCCCCACTGTGATAGGTGGTTGGTCACTAATTCCACTGGAGATGCAGATGTATTTCCTGAACCTCACTGAAAAATAACAGAGAAACAATGCTTTTTGTTCAAATTGCAGTCCCTAGAAGAGGCTGTGCAAGCCTTGGCTTTGCAGGGACACAATGAAAAAGGTCTGGTGAATGGCCAGCACATTACATGCATGAGACTAGGCTTTAACCAAATTGGCCAGGTTAGGTGGCAACAAGCCTGTTATCATAAACCCGGTTAGGTAACAAGAGTATTTGATGACTCAAGGTTGCTTTAAAGTTGGACATTTTTTTTTTAACTGTCAGGTACTTCAGACTAGTTGGGCTTTCTGCCCAGGAACCTTCACAGATGTCCTTTTCTTCTGTCCTTTCTTCTAGATCATACGAATCTGTGACATGTGGCTAGCATCATCTGTACTGATGGAAAAAGCAGAATTAAAATGAATCTCTGTGGAAGTATTATGGTTGAAGCCAGTAGGGATGCTCCCATTAAAGTTATCTGACCTTGTTTTCAGTCGTTTTTAATCTTGTTATATTAAATATTATTGAACAGAATTTGTTTGTGACAGCTATCTGCAGCAGTTCAGATGGATTTTTGGTTGCTATTCTTTTAACAAAAAATGAGACAAAATGTTCCTTCGTAAACATGAAGAACATTACCTTTCACAATATAAATTCTGAAAATCTTTAAATCCATTCCTTGATTCAATAAGGAAGGTGGAAGTTTTACCAGAAATGTGTTTTCTGTTTCTGCCCAAATTCATCTCAATTTTGCGATGTAAAAATCTTTTGAAAAAATACAGGTTTCACATGAGATTTCAGTGACTAAACTACCAAAACTGTGCTATACTTATGTCAGCCTGAGGCCAAGGATTTTCTAAGCCACTCCATGCTTGGGGATGCCACCCTGTCTCTCCTCTGCTCAGATCTCACCCTCACAGCAAGGAAGAGGCTTTAGCAGAAAGCAGAGGTCCAAAAGGATGACGCTAAGAGAAAAAGCACAGGATTGGAAATTGTTACGCTGTGATGTTAGTGTGGACTGAGCAGGCAGCCTTACTCTGAAATGAGAAGTCTGGGGAGAAGAACAAACCCCGTATTTGCTGTGGAGGAAAATGAGAGTGAGACGAGTAGCTAGAAGTTGAAGACAGACTGGTCATTCAGAACAGAGAGTATGTTGGAATATATGTGATAACTATGTCACACTCCCTACAATGAGAGGGTGGCAAACTGTCAGGGTGAATCAGTGATAGGGAATGAAAGAATGTCACTTGTATCTGCCTTTTTTCCTGCAAAACTAGAAATTGTAAACAGAATAAGTAGGCAGAGGATGGCTAAGAGGAATAAATAGTGTCTTGATGAATTAACCCTGTTCTTACCTCTACTACAAAACATCTGTGGCAATATTTTAAGTCTCTGAAAACTAAAGTTTTACAAGACTGGTCATTAACGATGTCTTCCTCATTTTCTGCAGGCTTAACTTGGGGAAGGTTATCTTCAGAACTGCTAAGAGCTCACAGCTGCAGTTGTTGTCTATAAGAACTGCTCTGAAAATAGAAAATGCATTAATGTTAACTCTGTTAATAAGTTTGATTTCAAATTGTGCTTCTTTGTAATTCCCCTCAGTTTTATTTAAAAAGATTGCCACCCCTTCCTCTTACTAAGACGCTATGAAGAGTCCCATTAATATTTATGAAACATTCAGCTACTGCAGCGATCACTGCCATAGAAAAGCTGAAGAGATATTTAATCATTATATTTTTGAATGGTGTGGGTTAGTTTATTTAACAGTGTGCTGAAAGTGTCAGTAGACCATGGAAAAATGGTATTAGAATGAAAAGCACTAGCAAACGTACATTTGGTATTTCCTATTTTTTTAACATTTGACCTTATAGCTTTAAAGATATGTTAAGAATTCTTCTGTGCATAACGTTATTGTGCATAATATTATTGTTATCGAGTGTGACTGGACATATTCCATATTTAGGCTAGAAGAGGGACCACTTAAATGCTAGGTTGTTTAGCGTCGTTGGAACAATACAAGAGCCCTGATCAGATTGGCAAGGCCTCAGAAGTTGAGGCTTGCTAAGGGAGGGTCTAGGACACAGTGTTTGGAACAATGAAGACTTTTATCATATTTGAATGTATAAATGTCAGAGGGAAAACAAAAGTAAGCCCTTTCCCTGGGGGAAAAGAAAAAAGAAGAAAAGGCAGTGATGGTCATGACTCTTAGGGGACCACAATGGGTCATGAGAGCAATTAAAAACTGGATTTTTTTTTTTTTTAAACAGTGTTCAAGGAAATGATCTACTCCTCTTCTACTCCTTTAAGAAATATGTATCAAAACAAAAATAAAACACTTTTAAATTAGCAACAGTTTGTTTTCTCTTTTTTTGCCTTCAGAAAACAGCCTTTTTAGACCTCAAAGACTAGCTGATCACTTATGAACTCAGATATTCTGGTTATAAGGAGATGTCAAACACATAAAAAAAAGACTTAATGTTCAGTCTGCAGGATTGTGCTTATAAGTACTTAAAGGGCGGGTATCAGGAGGATGGGGCCAGACTCTTTTCACTGGTGGCCAGTGACAGGACAAGGGGCAATGGGCACAAACTCAAACATAGGAAGTTCCATCTGAACATGAGGAAAAACTTCTTTACTTTGAGGGTGGCAGAACACTGGAACAGGCTGCCCAGAGCGGTGGTGTTCTTCTTCTCTGGAGATATTCAAAACCCGCCTGGACGCGTTCCTGTCCAGCCTGCTCTAGGTAAACCTGCTTTGGCAGAAGGGTTAGACTAGATGATTTCCAAAGGTCCCTTCCAACACCTACAATTCTGTGAGTCTGTGATTATGTGATTCTGTCATTTATGAGAGTAAATATGAAGAGCTCCTCTACCAACGTCAGGCAATTTTGATGGTTCAGAAATACACATAAGCTCTGAATCTTCACTGGAGTACTCACTGCATATCTAGAGTAACCGTACTGTGATTACACTATGGTCTTTAGTATCTTAAACTACCGTCATGTAAAAAAGTGTAAATACTGGCATTGTCCTGCTGGATTCCACCAGAATACTCATCTGTAATACACCACAGTGCTTTTTTTGCTTAAAACTATGGACTCATGGCAAATTCTATACACGTTCCTGTGCAACCTGCTCTAAGTGGCCCTGCTCTGGCAGGGGGGTTGGATGAGATGATCTCCAGAGGTCCCTTCCAACCCCTATCATTCTGTGATTCTGTCATTGGAATGGAAAAGAACAAAAGCTTTTTCGTAATAGAGTACATAAGTGCAGGGCAGCCAAGGGATCAGGGCCAGCCAGCATGGGTTTAGGAAAGGGAGGTCCTGCTTAACCAACCTGATCTCTTTCTATGACCATGTGACCCGCCTTCTGGACACAGGGAAGGTTGTGGACGTTGTCTATCTGGACTTTGGTAAGGCCTTTGACACCGTCCCCCACAGCATTCTCCTGGAGAAGCTGGTGAATCATGGCATAGACAAATGTACTCTTCGCTGCGTTAAAAACTGGCTGGATGGCCGTGCCCAGAGAGTTGTGATTAATGGGGTGAAATCTTCTTGGCAGCCGGTCACCAGTGGTGTCCCTCAGGGCTCAGTTTTGGGGACAGTTTTGTTTAATATCTTTATCAATGATCTGGATGAGGGGATTGAGTGCACCCTCAGTAAGTTTGCAGATGACACCAAACTAGGTGGGAGTGTTGATCTGCTTGAGGGTAGGAAGGCTCTACAGAGGGACGTGGACAGGCTGGATTGATGGGCCAAGGCCAACTGTATGAGGTTTAACAAGGCCAAGTGCTGGGTCCTGCATTTTGGTCACAAATCCCAAGCAACTTTACGCTTGGGGAAGAGTGGCTGGAAAGCTGCCCGGCAGAAAAGGACCTGGGGGTGCTGGTGGACGGCCAGCTTAACATGAGCCAGCAGTGTGCCCAGGTGGCCAAGAAGGCCAACAATATTCTGGCTTGTATCAGGAATAGCGTGGCCAGCAGGAGCAGGGACTCGTCACTGGTGAGGCCTCACCTCGAGTACTGTGTTCAGTTCTGGGCCCCTCTGTACAAGAGGGACATTGAAGTGCTGGAGTGCGTCCAGAGGAGAGCTACCAGGCTGGTGAGGGGTCTGGAGACCAGGTCATATGAGGAGACGCTGAGGGAGCTGGGCATGTTTAGCTTGAAGAAGAGGAGGCTGAGGGGAGACCTCATTGCCCTCTACCACTACCTGAAAGGAGGTTGGAGAGAGGTGGGTGTTTGCCTCTTCTCCCAAGGGAATAATGACAGGACCAGAGGAAATGGTCTGAAGTTGCGGCAGGGGGAGGTTTAGATTAGGTATTAGGAAGAATTACTTTACTGAAAGAGTGGTCAGGCACTGGAACAGCCTGCCCAGGGAGGTGGTTGAGTCACCATCCCTAGAGGTGTTTAAGAAACCTGTAGATGTGGCACTTCAGGGCATGCTCTAGTGGCAGAGATTATAGGGGTTTTTTTGTGTGTGTATGGTTGGACTCGATGATCTCAAAGGTCCTTTCCAACCATGAAGATTCTATGATTCTATGGTTCTATAAGCTTACATAAACAACTGTAGAATGTGTAAGTTATCATAGAGACTAAAGCATGTGAGTCTGTGGGTGTCCTCCACCCAAGAGGGGTTAAAAGAGTCATTTCTCTCTGTTAATTGTGTTAGATGCCATATGTCTGATAATGTATTAATCTAGAGCTTTAAAGCTTTGGGTAGACAGCTACTGTGTCCAAGAATATCTTATTGTCCTTTTGATACCTATCTTTACTTAGTAGCATGGGATGATAAGATAGCATAAAGCATCAGAGACTGGTCACAACAAAAGTTAGGATGTTAGACATGTTCCTATAGACAATAAAAACTTTTTTCAGCTGAGGCGAGATCCTTACATAATCAGTGATGAAGTTGTTGTGAAGGTATATCCCATAGGTCAAATCTTGGCACTTCTTTTCTCTCTCTTTTTTTTTGGTGATTTTACTCTGATTCCTAGAATTATTTGGGAATATTTCAATTAGGAATATTTCCTGGGCTGGATGCCATGACGAGAAAATTCCTCTTATGATTCTGATGGATTTATGTAGTTGCCTGATTTGTCTAATCTAGGTTTTTGATGACCTCACATGTTCTTATGCTGTGGAAATATATGAATATTCACATTATAACCTTAAAATAACCTTAAATAATGTTTTTATTTTTCTGGATGAAAGTATCAGTGAGATTCCTCTATCATTACTGGCCATGACTATAATTTCTTACCAGTGACATTATAGTCTGTCATCACAGAAGGAGATGCATGTGTCAGTGTCCTGCTGCTCGTGTTCAATTTGCAAACAGCGAAAGAAAGTTTGTCAAATTCAAATGTTTACAGCATGCTAGTTTATCACCATCTTGCACATTAAAAAACCACCACATCAACTGCTGCATTTTTCCCAGCAGAAAACAGGTGTATGTTGATTACTTCGTCAGCAGGGAGACAGTGACTTAGGCTCCCACTTACAGTGTCATTACAGTGTAAACTAGCTGTTGAGAAATGGTGACAAGCCGATGTGTAGAGAAGTAAAGTTTCCAGGTGTCTACCCAGTTCACAGTATGAAATGGGAAAACTTTCACATCTCTCCATGGAGTTTAACACTATATCACAATTAAGGCTATTTTGGTTCCCTAGTAATGAGGAAAAAAAAAGAGAATGGAAAAACCAAAACAGACAGGACAGGACTGGCACCTCTTGCCAATTTGTGTTTTGGTCCAAACAAAAGAAAAAAATGTATTTAATTATTTTTTTGCACATGACTTCAAGGACATTGCTTCTGTGCTTAAAATTAAGCATGTGCTCATGGGCTGGCCTGGATCAGAGCCCAGGTCTTCAGTTTACTTTCTGAAAAGAAACCACCTGCCTAAAGCTGATAAATCATATAAACATTCAGCAAGCTTTGTTTAACCATAAACCTTTCATAGCCTGATAAAAGCAAAGGAGTTATGATAACATCAAAGGGAAACATATTATTGATTAAATAGTTTTATATATTTCTTCCTAACATGGAAATGTTCTTTGAAAATAATTAAATAATGTAAAAAAAAATAATGCATCAACGCAAAATAGTACTGTGAGAACATGATTTATTGATTTTGCCTTACCATTGTGCCTGTAAGCAGTAATGCAGTAAGTATACTTAGTCTGCCTTGGGCAATTAATTTTCATTTCAATTGTGGCATTTTTTTGTGTTTGGTTTTGTTTTTTTTTCCTAATTCCCTAAACCAGGTGGTAAAGTTGCAACGTATTCCAAGACATACCTCAGTTTGTATGGTAATATCAGCACAGAAAAGTACTGGGGCCACCAGCGCTGCCCATTCCCTATCTTGGAATCTGCCTATGTCACCTAAACACGATAACCTTGTCAATGACTGCAGGTCCATGAAAGCAGCAAGAAATGTAAATACTTTTGGTTCTTAGTAGATTATAAAACTGCAGTTTTGCAAGAAAACCAGAAACAGGAAAATTCCCAGTCTTCTTACAGAGTTACTCTTATGAGTCGTTATGTTTTCTGTTAATTATAAGCACCATTTAAACACCTTTTATTTTATTTTTACCAGAAGTTAACAAGAATACTTGTCTTCGCTGAAGAAAACTCTGATCAAGATTGAATGTATGTGTTATTTTTACTGTAATGTAGTATACATTAATATGAGTGTATATGGCATAAAATTCAAGGCAAAACATTAGGTTTTATGCCAGTTTTCAGTGCCTGATGACCTAAACTAAAAATCTAATGGAAGATTTAGCAACAGAGACATGTCAAATGGGGTGACAGTACTTCATTGCCTAGATTTTTGCAACATTTTTTTATTTCAACTTTATTTAAAATAAAATTTGTGTAAGTCTGAAACTGGCATGAGAAACATCCACCACAGGTGGAACTCTAACTCTGCATACTCATATTTTGATAGAATCATAGAATCATACATAGGTTTAGGTTAGAAAGGACCTTAAAGACCACCTAGTTCCAACCCCCTGCCATGGGCAGGGACACCTCCCACTAGACCACGTTGCTCAAAGCCCCATCCAGTTTATGCTCATTTAGGTTCTTGTTTTATTAATTTGCAACCTGAAGATATAAAGGCGGTGGGGATAGTTTTATATCAGTGAGCTGGATCTAAAACTTTACCATTTACCACCTACTGTTTTACTGCATTATTTTAGCTAGATGAAGTATTCTGTGAACTGCTAGATATTTAACTAGCTAAAAGTAGACTTGGACTATTTGAATGTTGCAGCAGGAGGCCTGTCTTTTGCCACTTAGCTGTATACAATGTTACATTGCCTAGCAGCAATTAATGTAAAACTGATGGATGAATAGCTCGTACATATAGTTGTATGTTCATCCATTAAAAATCACAAGATTTTAAAAAAGCCTGAACAGATTAAGGAAAGAGACTGCTTTTATACTGGAAAATTACACAGTGTCAGCCAAGATTGCCATGCAGTGGTGCTTCACTTGCCTCACTGTTAAATTTTTGACATAGTCCCTGGCATGGCTTTGGTTTGTATCAGGCAGTACTACCTGAACAACTCTGCGTGTAGCTGGGGAATTAACATGGGCACCAACCATTCCCAACAAGCAAGTTGTATGCTACTACCTCATTTTGGAGAGTAAAAAAGTTTGGTAGTATGGATGCATGAGGTCATAACATACAAGTAGACCTCAGTGTCAGAGAACAATCTGGACACATTCAAATGATTAATATGGACAGTTACCCAAGTGGACCCAATAGGGTTTACACTTGGCTATGTAAAAGTCTAAGCTATCTCCCTAAAATTCCTCTACTGCCATAAGAGAGAGTTGGTCACCTCTAGAAGCTCATTCATACAAGCTATTCTAAACACCTATGAAATATATTTCCTGGGAATAGTGAGTCTGACTGACTAGCTTTTATTAGTTGCCCAACTTTAGACGGTCAGGGTAAAGCGAGGCATAGTCTGGAAACTTGGAAGTTTCTGATCATTGGGTTGTGACTGTCCTTTCCAGCTAGTCACCACCCTTTTCTGCTTTCTTCCCCCTATTTTCTTTAAGACAAAAATTAATCCATTACTTGCTGTGGGCCTTTAAAGAACAAGAAACTACTTCATTTTTTCTGGTAAGGCATTTTTACTATCTAAAAGCAAGAAAATTTACTGATGCTGTTTTTTTCATGTACATCTACAGTTGTTCAAATACTATGGGCCTATTGTTCTCAATAGCATAACTAACCGCCCTCAAGCTTATGTTTTCCTCTCCAGGAGTTTCAAACTGGAATTCTAGCTCTGTAAGCAGAATTTGTATTTCTTGCTACATTAATAGCATTATTTTTATTCATCTCTGTTACTGTAGAGCCCTGGGCATGGGTCCTGGTGTCCCACTGTGCTAATACTTTTGGGTTTTTACATTTTCTTCTAAAACTTAACTCTACACTTTATGGCCAGCGAGAATATATCACTGTAAGCAATGACTGACAAAATAATTCTTCATCAACTCTACATAATTTCATCATTTTCTTTGCAGCTCTCCTGTTATGATGCACTTCTTCAACTAGTTTTAGCTATATGTTTGACGTGTTATGTTTCCCAATTATGAAAGTATTGGTTATAAATACATTGCTTGGAAATTTCTGATGCAGGTCAGAGGAAAAAAAGGGAAAAAAAAGTCATTATTCTTCCTCCTTGCTTATAAATCCTTCTGATCTCCAAAATTAGGGCAGTTGGAACACATGTATTTGCCTTACTAATGGTAAAATCACACTTTTCCACCCTAAGAACCCTACATTTAATCACAGTACTATTGGTTAGAAGAGCACCCGTTTGAAAGTATATAAAAATAAGTAGCCTACAAAGGAGAAACAGGAGGGAAATTCATGGCAGATTAAAAGAGAAGTGCACAGGTTGTACAGTAATGCAGTGGGGTGGTGCATTGCTGTATTGTCTATAAGAAAGGGATGCTCCTCTGGAAGCATTTTGCTTTTGAGAAGTGTAAATGGGAAGAAAGGGTAAGGTTATCAGTAAGATGGGACTTGTACTGAAAAAGCGACTTGGGAAGAAGTTCTCTTCAGTGCTGCTGAAGTCGAGTGCTGCTTCTAAGTCGAGCATCTCACAAGCAAAACAGCCCAAGAACTTATGGTGTCGATGATCCTCTGGGTCCCTCATCTGAAATATGAAGAAGAATTGCCCCAGCTCCATCTACCGTTGCACAGGGCAAGACCTGACCTGTTACATCCCACTTCACCTCACCTACCTCCTGCCCCTGCACTTAGCACATAGACATCACTATATGCCTGTAATACTGTCTCCTTTTATTCCCTATACTTTTGCCCCCTAATTATCATTGCCTAAGACTGAGTTTTCAAACTCTGATTACAGTTCAAATTGCAAGCGAAACCCAACTGGGGAGAGGTACATGTGGAAAGGTCTGGAATTCATTTTCTTCCTGCTTTCTACTCTGTGTCTGTTCATGGCTTCTGACCCACAAGAGTATTTGTGGCTACATAAGCAATTTTAAATGCCAGGAAAGGTGTAGTGTTAATGAAAAACATGAGATAATTGATGGAGAAGTTCCTTTAGCAATTCGTCGCAAATGTCAGGTGAATCAGCCATTTTGGGAAAATAAGTAAATCTTTTTCTTCAGTATTTTATAAATTCTGTGGAAATTTCATTTACATTTTTTCCTGATTCTTTTTTTATACCTCTGTGCTAAGATTGTATTATAATGCAGGCTAGATAGTCAAAATGTGATTAGCTGAAAAAATCTTCGCTGCTGGACAACTTTCTAGGAGATTCTAACAGTTTTCAGCTGACTAAGCTTGGAATTCTTCTCTTGTTATTTTTCCTTTAAGAAAAAGCAAACCTTTAAAAGTAAAACGTTGTAACCCTGTGTAGTCAAAGCTTCTATTATGTTTAAGAAACATTTTCAAATAAATGGGGTCTCGGAGGTGGCAGATACAGTTAGTCACAGTGGATAAGTGCCACAGCCTATTGGTTCTGCTATGACAATCAGCAGCGCTTTGGTTAACAGTGTAGATAACTACACTGTTATATTTAACAATGCAGTAAGATCAATGTGAGGAATTTACTCTTCTGTTAGAAAAATTGCTTTCTTCTGAACACTTCTGAAGACACTTTACACAATGAGGGCTTTTCCTAAAATTTGCTCTTCTGGGAACTTCCTTTTTTCTAATGAAAACTTAGATTCTGGAAGATACAGCAAAAGCTGCAGAAAGTCCATTGCTAGGCTCTAAATCCTTCTGAGGCAGCAGATTTTCTTTACCTATAGTTTCCTATTGTTGGAGAGCATGAGTGCTAAACAGGATGAATTTGAATCAATAACGCTGGAGGAAAAGTGTGAAAACATCGTAATTACTGCAACACGGTGGTATAGGTCACACAACCTGAATGTTAATATGGGTGGATATACATTGTATAAACGGGAGTAAAAATAGAAGTGGATAGAGGAGACTCTTTTTGTAGTCTGTTTTCACATCAAGAACATTTTAAAAGCAAATCAAAGCTGAAAAGAAATATCTATTTGTTAATATTTTCTTCAAATATAGTAATCAGAGAAAAGTCTAATATCTATGACAGAAAAGTCAAATATGTATGTGAATTTTATTTTAATGTTCTGTTTTTCAAACAAACATGACTCTGAACTCTTACCTCTTCAACTACAGCCATGGACTAACTTTCAAAAAGAGGAATATCCAGGATCAAGAATAGATGTAGAAATTTATTTTCCACATTTCTAACATAAAAGTTATCATTGCTCTCAGCAGAGGGACAGACTGCATGATTTTTAGTGATCTTGCCAGCCTAAATGGCTGTATGATTAAAAATGTATACATGTATGTTTCAATAATTTAAATATTTTTGAAACCATTTGAACCATTGTATCAAAGATCCTGAGCTGGAAAAGACCCTCTAGACAGCATTTGAACTTTTGTAGAAAATTTTTTTGTATTAAGGAAGAATGCATCTGCCCAGAGCATTGAATGTTAAATATGTTTTAATGTTTCTGCTATCTCTTGTGTTGGGAAAATGCAGTGGCTAATTAAGGAGGTTCAGGAAAAAAACTGTGACTTAAAAAAAAAAATATTATTTGCAAAATATGCAAAATTATTTTTTACAGGGAACACTAGACCTATTGGAGGATAGTTTTCACCTGTCCTCTTACCCTGATCTCCTGATACATCACCTATGCTATACACAGATACACTATGGTAATACAATGAGAAAGTGGCTCAGATAGTCTCCTAACTGCATCAAAAAGGTATTCGTTCATTTAAAAAGAATTGGAGGATTGTTTGTAACAGACAATGCTTTTTAAAATCCAAAGTTCTATAAGCTATTCAAACCTTTAACAATTTCTCAGATGCTAATTACTTGCTTTCTTGTTTCCAAATAAAGACCTTTTGATTTTGTCTGATACAAAATACACCTTTCTCAGACTATCTCTCTGTAATTGAATTAGTATTTTCAGCTGTAGTATGGCATATTGAAATTACTGGTAAAACTTATATTTATATAGTATTCATTTTAGACATATTCATTTGTAATTCTAAATTTATGTTGCATAAATCTCAGAGTTGCAAAGAAAGATTTTAAGAATGAATATTATGAGAGCTCTTCCAGTATTGAAAAATAAATAAGAATAGTGGAAAATATTGAAACCTTCATAGAAGAGGCCTTCTGTGGCTCTCCGGAAAGGTCTAAAGAAGCACTAAACAATATTCTTATAGGGTACACCTCTGAAAAATCTTGATGTGGAATTGCACTGGAGGGGAACAGAAAGATTGTCATTTTTGCTTTCCTGAAACAAATTGTGAATTTAGACTAAATAGTTTACTTGAAAAACAATGGAGCAGAAAATTTGGGGCAAAAATAAATTTAGAAACCGGGGGGCTATATTTACAAACAATTGTGTCATTCCCTTCTTGCAGGAGCTGAGAAATCAGAGACCTCAACCCCAGTGAGTGATCCCTGAGGGGTGTTGTGAGGTGGCCTTTCTGGGTATGTTTGCTCTTGGAACTGCAATCTGTCAGTACAAGAGGTGTAATTCATATGTTTATGACACAAGTGAGGCTCTTTACTACTACTTATTGTCTGTCATAGATGTTTTTTTAACTACAACCTCCCCAAGAGGTAAGGAATTCCTATCTGAAGGCCATGTCTCTGCATTTTATTGGGAAAACTAAAGTTCAAATTTTTATTGTCAGTTCAGGGAATGGCACAGTCTTGACAGGAAGGATTGAGAAGCACACCTCTGTACTAAACACTGCATACATAGTTAGTGTATTTTCCTGAGATATAGGCATGTATCTCAGCACAATAGCGTGTCATCTTCACAATGGAGAGTTTTAATTCCCGAGCAAATGATTAGAAATATCAGCTTCCCCACTTGCAAATTTCTGAATAAAACCATTCCCTTTTTCAGGAGTTTGGACAAAATTGATTTGGTGTAAAATAAAATCTTTTTTTTTTAGTTGGATGAAATATATTTTAACATCACATTCAGTGAAATAAAACAAAAATAATTTTAATTCAGCTTCAGTTATTTTCTTCCAGACTTCTTTTTGGCAACTGAGATAAGATAGCGAATGACTCACTGAGGGGACAACTGAAGTCCTTATCACCTATATTTTCAAGAGGAAAAAAAATAAATTAGGTGTGCAAATGGCTCTTCAGAGTCATCCAGAAATCTTAACAGAAAGACAGTTTACTCATGTTTAAGCCTTTCATGGTCTGCAAATTTGCCTTTCTTTCCTGAATTTCATTTTGTGCTGCTTTGTCAACTCACCATTTCTGAAATAAATAAAAAAAAAAATCCATGCAAATAAAATATATATAAGATGTGATTAAGATGTGATTTTTTTTTAACAGTGTTGGTTGGTTTTTTTTCTCTATTACCTTCTGGCTGTCTGCTGCCAATAGCAAGAAGTGTAAATAGCAAGAAGGCTATGAAAAATTATCACTTTACATTTTACTTGTATGAAAAATCCATTTTCCTCTTTGTATGTCAGCACTGTCTCTCTCATCACAGTCTCCAGCTGGAGACTCAGTTATAATATTAGTTAGGGTATTTTGATGCACTTGCACTTGTTTCTTTTTCTGTTTTTGTTTTAAAATACAGTACTTACTGGAAGGTAAATTAGAATACTAAGCTGACTGTTTCAAATAACCTTTTTTAGCTATTTCCTTTTGAATGATGTTCATTTTTATACATTACATTAGTGAACATTAAATCTAATGGGAGAGAAGTATGAGAGTGACTAAAGTACAGTATTAAAAAAAATACATCATAAGTATGTAATCAAAGTCACTTAGCTACAGTCTCTAGGCTTGTTGTTTCTATTCTCAGATGATTTAAAAAAAAACTCAAAATGCTTTTTTTCCTGACTCTTGAGAATCAAAACGGTTGGGAACTTTCTTTCATGCTATAACACACTGCATATTTCCTGAAATGGGATTGGAAAAAGATCGCGATCACTATAATTTCTGCACGTGAAGAATACATCAGTCTCTCTGTGCATTGGAATTCCAAATTTCTTGAAAATGCAGCAGTATAGGGAGATACAGAAAATACTGGACTGGGTTAAATGTACTTCACCCTATGAACACCTCCAGCCCAGAACACCGCAGTTAAAATGGCATAAATTTTATTTATTTTAAGTAACTATTACATATAAATTAAATTAAAGCATATTATTGATTTGTGCAAGCTCATCTAGCTTGAAGGTGGCAATTAGTACTGAGTTAAAATACAATAACAGGTAGTGTCTTGTGACGGTCATCTGCGTCAGAATTGCCAGCTCGCTTAGAAACGGACAGGCGTGCAGGTTTTAAGATGTCAAATGAAGCATTAAAAATAGCTATTTAAACCTGATATTCTAATCATTCTGATCTTCAGCTACAGTGAATCAAACACTTTACCTGGGGCAAATTTCAGTAGGAATCATAAACTGCTAATGGCCGTGTTTTTTGCCTAACTCTGACATATCAAGCTGAAGACTATATTTGCATATAAAAACTGACTGTGATGAAAATTGCTAAAAACAGTGAAAAACGTTAGCCTTATCAGCTCCTGTGAATTTTAATTGGCTTTTTAAGGCTAAAAATATGAAGGAAGTCTGTGGAAAGAGATACTATTTGAAAATGATAAATACTGAAAAGATATAGCTGACATGAGGAAGCAAGAATAGTTACTGTAATTGGATACCAGGTCATGAATGAGGAAAAAGATGGAAGAGATTAAATGCCTCACAGAGAAAAAATGAGGCCTGCAGGAAAGGAGAGTCTAAATGTGAAAAAGAGATTGCATTACTGCGACCTGTCTTGGAAGGCTTAAATAGCAGAGCTGGAGAGCTTCTCCTCTCAGGCTGCCATCTTCTCTTAATAACCTCACCAGTTCCTGTCTGCCCTCCAACTCTTCTGTTTTCCCCAGTAAGCCAGCAAGAAGCAAGTGAAACCTGCACAAAATTTAAAATAAATACATAAATAAATTTAAATATTTGGGAGGAGGGGTGTAAGTGAGGAACAAGGCTGGTATTATGCTGGAGGAATGCAACTATACTAAACTAAATGTGATACTGCTAAAACTCTCATAGGTTCATCAGGAAGCAGCAATTTTAACTGCCTTCACCACTGCTGGCTTCATCCATATTAGCCACATACATGGCTGACATACGTATGTTAGCCGGATGGGTGTAAAGCCAAAGCACCTGGGCAAGGTCACTTACATCCTTTAAATGTAATATTTATCATGATTCTGCCAAGGTTTTGGTTTAAGCTGATTGGTGTCTTGGTACTCTACTGAACAGGTGAGGGGCAGTCCACTTTGCGCAGGACATGTGATGTGACTCTTTTTGGGGAACTGACGAGAATTCAGTCATGTGATGCTAAACTGTGCCATGCTTTTTTCCCTCAGCTCCAGAGAAGGAGCTTTGACTCATTTTACTCAGAGCCCAGGAAATGGTAGGTAACTCACCCCAAGCTCCGAATCAGGTTTAGTGCTGTATAACTTGGAAGAGAAATTTACACTGCTTCATACATTGTTATCCATGTTTGGTTTGGCTTTTTTTTTTTTTTTTTTAAGAGAAGATAAAATGGCAAATGCTACTAACTAGCCCTAATCATTTAATATTCTCATTTGTTGGTTGTAAAGGTGGATGCTGCTCCTGGATTTTAGGTGCTTCCACTTAGATTAAATCTGAGCAACATCTGGTCTTCCTGTTTATGCCAGGATCTGGCACATACTCTTTGAAGTAGAATCTTTCTCTTAAATATGTCTCTGGTTTTGTGCTGCCTTCCCAAGTCGAGTGTCCATGTCCACCAGTCACATGCTTGCAGTATGCTACCCCTTGACTTTCACATCATTTCACATAAAAACACTGTTCCAAGCAACTCGTTAATAGTTGATTAGTCAGTCAGTGCAAACAGCAGTCTTAAGGCCTGTCAGTGTAAAAATTGCCTTACAGGTATCAGGATCCTTTTTCCTAGGCTGGATGGCTCTCTAGGATGCAACATAACAGTCTTTTCATGATACATACAAATTAATTTTCTCCTTTTATGCATCGCTGAGCCTCTATTTCGGTGTGATTAAATACAAAACCTGATTTTGGAGACTTTTCAAAATTGATTTTGCCCAGTCAGCATTTCATGTTGTTACTAAATATATGAAAACGATGAGAATCCATATGACTAGCCCACTGAAAGTGTTTCTGCAGAAAACTGTCCTTGATTTGCAGGGGGTTTTGGAATAAGAAAAACTGAATAAGTGTTATATTTATGATTAATTATGTCAAAAGAAGAAGTTGATTTTTACATATTTCTTCATAAGCTAGAGCAAAAAGGATTAAACTTAAGAATTTTGAACTGTGAATATGTGTTTCTGTGAAATATGTATCAGAACTTACAGGTGCTGATTCAAAAAGGAACTGAACTTCTAGACACTTGGGAGTTGTCCTGTTTCTGAGGTTGAGGTGTACATTCTGTATAAAAGGTAGAATACAGAAGCATTCTAACACAGACAGCAGTGGTACAGTGTCAGTGCTTTGGGGTAAAGATGCATTTTTAGTGTAAATGTGTAAATCTCTTCGATATTGACAACAACTTATAGTAATGATTATAAATGAAAGGAAAGGTTGAGGTACAAGTAAATGGCACTTTTGGTTTTAAGTGATGGTTTTCTATCATAGAGAGAAAGTGCTCACCATTGCTTCTAAGAAACAATAATACTTTAACATTTGGAAAAAATGTTGCATAGTCTGAAATGAAATAAATGTGCTGTCTGCCCAACCGCATTTTTGGGTAGGGTATTTTGGCTATTAGAGCAGATAAGATAAATATGATACAAATATGATGGAAAAGTGAAGAAAGTGAAAAGAACAGTAGTGCTTAAGGTCAGTAAAGATAAAACTAAAACTTGTTTGCATTCTGATGACAAGTTCTTTGACAAGATAATCTTGTTGCTGACAGCAATACCTATAGCAAACTGGACAATACGAGTTTCTCAGAAAATTGTCTCCTAATAGTGATTTAGCAAAAGAAGAAATTAAATATTTCATGTAAAGCAGAAATTTCTGTTACATTTCTCAACAAAGGATTTATGAGACGTTAGTGTATATAGATATGAGACCTAGACAAGTGCTAAGAAGGACAAAAGTCAACTCAAACCCTTCAGGTAAAGTATTTAGCTACAGTTCGGAATAGGATTTGAGATGATGTAATGCATGGAAGAAAACGTCTTTTTAGGATCAGTAGGTGGTTTTTCAAGGATCATCTGCCCTGAACATGGGAAAGTCAGTGTACATGGAATAAGTGAAGACACTAAGAGACCTTAGTCTCCATCCCCTCCACCCCCTGGGGCCTCCCCACTGCTGGCCCATGGCCCTGGAGCCCCATTTCAGCTCAGCACAGGGCCATTAGTCCCTGCCTCAGAAACACTGCTGGAGTGCCAGTCCTCAGCCATCTCTCCTGGAAGGACCTCAGTCCTATGTTACAGGTAGTGCTGTCCCCTGCAAGCCTGATGTGTTGACAGGACATCCTGACTGGACCCTGGACTCCGCTCATTACCTGATTATCACTTGTAGATGAGCGACAGAGCCTGTCGCTGTCACCACCTTGGCCCCACTTAGGCTCGAGGAATCTCTGCCAGCTGGTGCAGTTAGTGGTCACCTTGACTTCTGGCTCATCTGCCCTCAAGGAACAGCCATCATTGGCTCCTCCACAAAATTTTGTCTTTTGGAAAGTCATGCCTGTCCTGATTTTGATTTCAATAGCAGGCAGGCAGAGGAAAAAGTAAAGATATATTCATTTTTCAACAAGAGTTTAAAAAAAACCCTAAACCACTTGTCATTAGCAAGCAGTGCTAATAGTGAGAAATTGTGAGAATGATCAAAGAATGACATGGTCTATAAAGCCCTAAAGAATAGCAGAAATAGGGATAGTAGAGACCAATAATCATCACAGGAAGAAAAATATGTAAAACAGCCAGTGACTTTTAATACTTGTATTTTTAAAGGAAACATATATGTAATATGACTATACATGTTGAATTAAATTTAAAAGTCCAGCTAACTAATAAGAACACTTTTTTCTTACTTTGAAGAGACAGAGTAGTTTTCAGTAGGGCTTTTTTTTTTTCTGTAAGAATTGCCATGCAAAATAATAATTGTTGGAAGATTGCTGACAAATTTTTGATAACAGCAACTCCCACTGACTTCACTTAAGGGAAATTTCTCTCTGAAATCTTTTTTCCTGGCACAGAATGATTAATAACTTTCCTAAGAAATGATGCCAAATCTATTTAACTGAAATACAATTTCATGAAGTTACAATAGCAAACACAGGGTGATCTCATCCCACTTTATCTGTTTCACGCATCATGCTGCAAATCAGGGAGAGAAGATAAGAGAAAAATATCCATATCTTTAACAGGGCACTTGGGTATGCCAACAAATGGGAGGATATTGATCAGGAAATAAGATCTATTTAAAATGACTTAAAAACCCACAAAGTAGTGTTTTGAGCACTTCAAGATTTAATTCATGTTGGGAAGAGTCTACAAGCCGTTTGAAAGCATGTATCGTGTTTCATAATAGAAGTAGTGCTGATCCCTTTCTCTTGGGACCATACTTGATAATTCCCAGGCCTAGCTGCCTGGATAAAAGGATAAGTTATAATTAAAACCTCAAGATTCAGGTTGTTTGCATTTCAGTGCCCCACCCACGCTTTTCATTCATGCTAATCTAGTTCAATTGAACTAACAAATGGGGCAAAACCCCACTTTTAGCCCATACCCTTAAGGTCTTGCAGCATTCTCTCACTTTTAGCGAAAATGGTTGCACTGACACATATTTTAATTAAGAAACAGAAGTATTAAAAGCTTGATGATCTCTTCACTATTGTATGAATGAAGGTATCTTTTATATATCTTTTTATATATATCTATATAACATCATTTCACACAGGATTCTGTGTCAATCAGTTTGTTCAGTGACTGACAAAAAGCTGGTAGCTTTTCCTGATTATGTTTTGACAGCTATGCATAGTATTTAAACAATGAAACTGATTAAATGTTGCTTATAGTTTTACATTCACTTCATCTTTACATTTGATAAAGGGTTTCATGATTTGGTTTCTCTAGATGAATTCTCTTTTTTAGATGACAACAAGTAACAGAGTTGGAAGCAAGTCAAAAGCCTGAAAGCCAAAGTACTTTACAATGAAGTGTTTTCTGCTCTCCTTGCTGTTCTGGGATCTCTGATATGAAAAAAACCCTACCTTTCTAACTTTGGAAATTCATTAATTTCAACCAAATTGTCCTTGTCACAAGAATATGCTCTGGTTCAAGACTGAGATCAGTGCCAAAATTTCTCCAGAACTGCCTTTAAGAATAGACCTTTCCTACGTTAAAGGTCTCATGTTCAGTCTTTCTTGATGCTCTTTGAAAGTTTCTTAAGGGAATTCATTGTAACTGAGTCCTTTTCTTTTAGGAATCTTGAACTTTAGAATTCCTATTTAAATGAAATAGGACAAGAATTTTATTTACTTTTTTATTACCAATCTTTCGATTTTTAAGCACAGATAAAAGTTTGCAATAAATTCGTGTTTTAGCCTGAGAATTCACTTTTCCAAGTGTCACTTCTTGAACACCATGGTTCTTGAATACAATATTTGGTTAAAAGGTTATTTGGAATGCAAACAAATGAAGCACTACACTGCAAAAATGAAAATCAGCAAGATCATTCAATACATAAATTATGCATATTTCTTGCAGTGATTCAGTCATAATACTTTTTTGTCTGCTCTTCTATTAAGGAGACTAGAAAAAGGTGGTGAAATATACAGAAAGCTAGTCTGAAAAACTGCAATTGTTTTAATTGATTTTAAAAATATTTTTATAAATAAAAAAGTTTATAGAGTATACACCTTGGTTTCTAAGTGAAGTAACCAATTTAGTTAAATCAAGCAAAAATAATCTTTTCCTGCTGGCTAGCAATTTATAGGCTGCATTCCTTTTTTCTTTTTTTTCTCCCCAGTGATCAGACCTCTCTAAAATCTGTTCTAGTAGACTGGAGTGCAAAGCTATATACTAATATTAAAAGTAATGTAAAAGCACATATTTCTAAGGGATAGCCCATCCGTTTGAGGAGAGCAGAGCAGTTCCTATTGAGCAAGCCTGTACGGGTCATTAAACACCACTGGCTGTGAGTCCCTGAGAAGCAATGACTTTGCAGACTTAACTTGGGATCACATTTTCCTGTTATACAAGGTCTGTGGGGCAAAAACCAGAAATGAACTGTGAAAAACGTAATAGCTGTTTTATTCTTAGTATTTGGAACCAAACATATAAAACCACAATGTATTTAAACTCTGTGAAACTTTGTAATAGATCACATTTGTCTACTAGCATGGAACCTGTTTCTTTTTTTTGTCCAAATTCCTGTTTACACTTCATTATTATGTGCAGAACTAGTAGTTATAGTTTTCACAGACCTGCAGTAATTGTATTTGTTACTCACCTTCAAAGAGATAATATTCTTAAATCACCTCCAAGGTTTTTCCTCTTTTCAATATAAAGTTCCCATGCATTCAACATGCAACTATAAATCATCATGAGATAAATAAATTCATAAATATGAAAAGTGTTCTGCTGAGTGTTTCCTCATTCAAGTAATCATGGAATTTCCTTGGATTTCAAAACTTTATCCTGCTTCAGATAAATTTCCAAAGATGTTGGGTGACAGTGATTTCATGACACATGACACTTCTGTGAAAAGACAGGGAGACTGATGTTAAGTACACTGGCACCTCTCACATATAAAGAAGTTAAGTGTTTAGGATTTTTTTTGTGTATAGAATTATGTCCAACAAAATGTGTCCATTATATATAGAGTGATTAAGCTTCTAGAACTTGATTAAAGAGCAAAACATAAAATTCCTCAAAAACAATAGAAACCTTAGTGTTAACTTGTCTTTTGATCTGAATAGGGATTATTATGCATTAAACCAGATCCTTAACAAAAATTGTAAGCAAATAGTAATTTGGAGAGGTGCCTGAGGACTGAAGGAAAGCCAATGTCACACCAGTCTTCAAGAAATGCAAGAAGGAGGACGGAAGGAGGACCAAAGTAGGACCTGGGAACCTACATGCCAGTCAGCCTTACCTCCATCCCTGGAAAGATAATGGGACAGTACATTCTGGATGTCGTCTCTAAGCATGTGGAGGAAAAGAAGGTTATTTGCAGTGGTAACATGGATTCACGAAGGGGAAATCATGCTTGACCAGCCTGATAGCCTTCTAGATGGCATGACTAGCTGGGTAGATAGGGGAGAGCAGTGGAAGTTGTCTACCTCCAGTTTAGCAACGGTTTTGACACTGTCTCCCATAACATCCTCATAGGTAAGCTTAGGAAGTGTGGATTAGATGAGTGGACAGTGAGGTGGATTGAGAACTGGCTGAGTGGCAGAGCTCAGACCAGTGGTACGGAGTCCAGTTGGAGGACTGTAACTAGAGGTGTTCCTCAGGGGTCACTACAGGTTTGCTGATGATACAAATCTGACTGAGTGGCTGACACACCAGAAGGCCATACTGCCATTCAGCAAGACCTGGACAGGCTAGAGAGTTGGGCAGAGAGGAACCTCATGAAGTTCAACAAGGGCAAGTGTAGGGTCCTGCACCTAGGGAGGAATAACCCCATGCACCAGTACAGGTTAGGGGCTGACCTGCTGGAGAGCAGCTCTGCAGAGAGGGACCTGGGAGTCCTGTTGGACAACAAGTTGATAAAGAGGCAGCAATGTGGCCTTGTGGCCAAGAAGGCCAATGGTCTCCTAGGGTGCATTTAAAAGAGTGTAGCCAGCAGGTCAAGGGAGGTCATCCTCCCCTCTACTCTGCCTTGGTGAGGCCACATCTGGAGTACTGTGTCCAGATCTGGGCTCCCCAGTTCAAGAAGGACAGGGAACTACTGGAGAGAGTCCAGCAGAGGGCTACAATGATGATCAAGGGACTGAAGCATCTTTCTTATGAGGATGGGCTGAGAGACCTGGGTCTATTTAGCCTGGAGAAAAGAAGATTGAGGGGGGATCTCATCAATGCTTGTAAATATGTAAAGGGCAGGTGTCAAGAGGATGGGGTCAGACTCTTTTCACTGGTGGCCAGTGACAGGACAAGGGGCAATGGGCACAAACTCAAACATAGGAAGTTCCATCTGAACATGAGGAAAAACTTCTTTACTTTGAGGGTGGCAGAGCACTGGAACAGGCTGCCCAGAGCAGTTGTGGAATCTCCTTCTCTGGAGGTATTCAAAACCCGCCTGGACGCATTCCTGTCCAGCCTGCTCTAGGTGAACCTGCTTTGGCAGAAGGGTTAGACTAGATGATTTCCAAAGGTCCCTTCCAACACCTACAATTCTGTGAGTCTGTGATTATGTGATTCTGTCATTTATGAGAGTAAATATGAAGAGTTCCTCTGCCAACGTCAGGCAATTTTGATGGTTCAGAAATACGCATAAGCTCCGAATCTTCACTGGAGTACTCACTGCATATCTAGAGTAACCGTACTGTGATTACACTATGGTCTTTAGTATCTTAAACTACCGTCATGTAAAAAAGTGTAAATACTGGCATTGTCCTGCTGGATTCCACCAGAATACTCATCTGTAATACACCACAGTGCTTTTTTTGCTTAAAACTATGGACTCATGGCAAATTCTATACTTCTGGTCTCTTTATGTGCACACAGTCTCATGTATATTTTTGTATGTGAGTATAAGGGTGTATCACATGACTATGATAGGGGAGCATTTATTAGGACATTTATTAAAGGAGAGCATTTATTAGGAAATTATGATATGTGTTTTGTGTGCAGAAAGGGAATGAAACTCTCTACAGGGTGTGCATATGATCAAAACAATAATAGTGCAGTCCTTCAGTGGAAGATTGAAAGGGGCTTCTCTGCAATGAAAACTTGTCAAATTTCAACATTCCTTCCATTCTGTATTGATTCCAAATTATCCCTAGGGTAAACTACAGAGACTATTTTCCTTGTCTGTATTATCAAAAAATTAAATATTTTCACTTTTATCTTAATTTCTCAAAATAAAAAAAAAATTTCTTCCCTGTCCATTTCAGACACATATGTATTATGGCAGCATTTATTTTTCCATCCATTTGAATAATGGCAGCATTCATTTTTCCTTTATCAGGAAAGTAGGAATTGATCCTTTTAATAAAAAAATGGATACTGAGTGTAGAACATCATCAACAACAACAGTCCAACCAACACAAATTTCCTGAAAACTGATGGGAATATTGTGATTGACTTGGATATGTCCTGAATAGTGATAATTTTTCTCCTGCAATACTACCATGGTCTGTTTAATCTGCTCCTGCTCATTTCACTAACATTTTGATTCCCATCCAAAGCTTTTATAAGCACCGGTAAGGTTTATGTGTGTCAGCATTCTTGATATGTGTTCTTTGAGAAGAAATGGTGTTTTCTGACACGTACTGGTATCTATTTCTGTCGTCTTCCTTGTGTCTCTAAGTGCCAAGTGAGCAGCTCCCTCAAACACTGGAGACAGTTTCTTTCCTGTCATATACCTTTGGCAGCCTGTCTTCCAATAATGCATGTATTTGACACAGGGTATCCGGTCAAATGAAAGGGTACTGTTCTGAAAGGTAATGTTCTTTGGCAACATGGCTTATACAGCTGCCTACGTTTTCTTGGCCTTTACTCTCCTTTGTTAGTTTACCCAGAGGACTCAATTGAAAGACCATGTACAGAAGTATAAAGTAAAATACAACATAAAAAATTACTCACAGAGAATCTACTGACCTGAAAAAATGTTACTTGAAAAACTAATGACCTAAGTATGCCTCTAAATCTGAGATCGTGCAGCATGGAATTCAGAATTCCGCGAAGTGGACATGTAACTAGTGATCCAAACAGAAAATTAAATTTAGCAATGATTTCTTCATAAATCTATATATAAAAAAGGTCTCTGAAGTCATCCTTTCTGCTTCAGTCCCTCTTTTCTATACCACAGTGAAATCTGCAGTTGTTAATGTTTCCTGTGAATGCTTCCTATATTCTGCTCTTGTTTATTTTACTCTTTCCTTGTATTAGAAGAACCCAGAATGAAACCTAATAGCAATTCAGGTATTGATGCATGAATGTAAAATACTAAACTATCAGAGAAGCTATGATTTTAATCTGTTTTGAAAGATATACTGCATAAGCTGACTTACAGATGTTTAATGCTGAGTTGTTCCTATTGCCATTTAGAAACCGTTAATCTGTAAATTAATCGCATCCAAAAATACCTTTCACAATCGTAAACTTCTCAAGCCCAGAATAACTGGAAACAGATTTATTAAAGGCTCAGAATTTCATAGTAAAATGTCAATGAATATGAAGATAAATTCAATTTCCACAAGCTCTAAGGAGAATACAAATGATTGACTTTCTATTCTTCAGTCGATAACTTATTGACAGTTCTAGGTCCAAATGATAAAACAAAGAGCAGAAATCAATAACAGTGGAGCAAAGATCAGATCAATAGCTGAATTTCTCATTAATGGAGCGAATGACAGTTTTACTCTGACAGAAAAAGACAACAGCCTCATACCCCTTGTGATTGAGAACGGAAGGGCAGAGGTCAAATATGCACAACGAATGTGAATCTGTAGTTTCTTTGGACCAAAATACACTTGCATCTATGAAATTCATTTTTAGACAGATATATGATCCCTAGAGTAAAGTCCAACAGACATCATTAGAAATTATGGTTAAGCACTTACAACATGGTTAGGGGCTATAAACCTGCTTTTACACACAGTGCTGCTGTGCAGTTATAGGCTCCAGAGCAGAAGAATGTTCATAAATTTACTGTTTGCACAAATGAAGTAATTGGGAGGGTCGTGTGTGTGTGGGGGGAGCTCTACTATGTTTGTCACTTAGTTAAAAAAAAAGGAACAGAGTCTTCAAAATTCCCTTTGTGCTTTTCAGAAAAGCCTATTGACAAGAACAACATTTATACCACATTTATTTTCTGATCTTCAGTTAAAATAAATATATGGGATAGGTTCCTGATAATGACTGAGAACTGTATAGATGAAAAAAAAGAAATAAATTAATAATGAAAAGTATTTGTGGAGCCAATTCAGTCTAACTATATAGAACAGTGATTCTATTAGTTTCCCAATGTCCCACCCTGCTTCATGGATAACTCGTGACTTGTGCATCATCTTTTAATTATTTTTAATAGCCTATTGTATTAAAGAAAACCCAATTCAGTAGCAGTACTCTGGTAAGGTTCTGTATAATACATAGGTTGCACCAGCGCTTTACAAGCACCTATTCCTATATAAAAAAAAAACAATAGCTTTTCCTTCAGCAGAAGAATTTTCTGAGAAGGATAAAGTAGAAAGCAAGGGACAGGAACCCCCAAAGCTGTTCAAGCTCATAAATCAGAGCTCACAAAAACCAGTGACAATAATCACTAATTAAACTCAGCCATTTATGAGAAGTAGTTTTAAATATGCATTTGAATAATGTTTTATTTTAAAATACATTTTATTGATGGCCATATGTGAAATATAATAAAGGATTATATATCATTTGTTGAGTGGTCAGCCAGTTACTGTAAATTGCTAAAGTTCAATGGATCAATAGGTTAACTGTAAAATCTTTTACTTAAATGCTGGTAATTATCTGTAATATATGGTACTGAAGCCTAACATGCTTTTGATATTTGTTAACCTTTTATAATCTATTCACACATGCAATGCTCTCTCAGGAATGATAATATATCTGCAGTATGAAGACTGATTTATATCAGAGGAGAATCTGAAGAACATAGTATTTCTTGTCCTCAAATCAACCTCCAATAACACCTCAGAAAAAAAGCCTGTGGGTTTCTTTTGTAAAATAAAAAAGTGTAAAAATATGAAACTGTAAGTAACACATTGCAGAAGTCCTACTCATCTCTTTTTATACATGGTATAGATAAATAGCAGTAATCAGCTGATTATGATACAAATTTGCAAAGCATCAATATACTAAACAATATTAGGTCGTTCTGAGTTCATGTGTTCTTCTATAAGAAGAGATTGCTGTAAAATTAACAGATTTAATTCAGGTTGAATTCTTTGATTATTTTGCACTGGCTTGTAATATTTTAGGCTTCACAAAAGCTGAATAGCAGTCACAGCTTCTTACAAAGTTATCAGTACTTTGGAAATTCAGATCCTAAATGATATAAATGATATCAGCCACATTATAAGTATCCTATTTTCCCAGACTTTTGTATGCCAATTTCTTCTTGTTTCCATGAGTACATTGCCTTAAGAAGAAGTCATAAAAGTCATTAAAATGCTAAGCAACACTAATCAACCAGCTAGACAGTAATCAGGGTCAGAGAAGAAAGGGGGTCATAATCAAGGTAGGCAAAGAGGAGGCAAAGAAAGGAGGACAATGGAACCATGGGTGATGAGGGAAGAAATGTTTTCAAACATATGCTTCTATGCTACTGAAATGACAGAACAGGACTGGTTCTACCTAGAGAGCCCTGTTCAGCTGATGAAGCAAGAGTGTTATGAACTGTACCTCTGATCTTACTGCTGATCGTTTTTCATCAAGGAATATAATGGTTGGAAAAGAGAAAATGGTAATGAAAGGAAAACAACTTGAGCTTCGTGAAACTTCCTGGATATTCAAATTCTGTTGGGACACAGAGGACCAGCTACCAACAAACAACTTCCAGAAACCTCACTATATTTTAGAACAATGATCAACCTCCATCCTGTACAAACAGGAAGGAGAACAAGAGGAGGAAATATGAAGACTGGATTTAAATAATAGCTGCCCCTTCCATCCAAAAGTATTCTTCAGCAGTTATATATGCCGGTTAAAGTAGATAAGAAAATTCCCCATGTATTTTATGGTATATTAATTAATTTGAACTGAACTGAGAAACACAAAGAACTGTAAGGAACACTGGACCTCTACTGCCAGCTGAATCCAGCCTCCTTTGTTTGACTTTCAATCTCCGGCTCAGCTGCTGCATTTCTATTTCTAGCCTTTTAGGTGGCTGTGGTTTCAGTGCTTCCTATTCAGTATGCTATTTTTTGCAAATACTTTTGCTAAGTGTATTATCTTGGTGTGTTATGTAGAAAAGGCTGGACAACTGTGTCTCCTGGCCACTTAAAAGTTAGGCATTGCAGTGCTCCTTGTGAATCTAATCCCTTGTTCTTTACCATAGCCTTATTGATATGTGTGAAAAAGAGAACATGACCTGACTTGCCAGCATCTCAAACATGAGCATGGGGGAAAATATATCAGATCTTTAGTTTATGTCTACTCATACTCCTCTATGTTATCGGAGAACAAGTTCCTTTTCGGCTTTAATTTATCAACGAATGGGGACTGTGAAATTGCAGTTCCTTTGAATTTATCTATACTTGTGTTTCCAGAACTTTCAAAATGGGTAAACACTGAGCATTGATATCTATAATCTAGAGGATCTGCAAAGGTAGTCACAGAATCTTGGTGATTTTACGTGCCTCACTGAGGAGAACCAGGCAAAGGGCCTCTAAATCCTTAATTACCGATGTACCAGATAGACAGCACAGAAGGGACTTTCATATTCATAAGATAAAGACCATTTTAATTTATTCGCAGGGTTAAAAAAAATGGTTACATCTGAAATCCATTAGTAAGGCAAGTAATTATCTTTGCATATGTTAGTTTTCAAAATTAGGATTAATTTTAATACATTCCTTTTTAAAATTTGTTCTTAAATTTTTCAAAGTAAAGCAGGAAACGGCTGCATTTTACTTTAAAGTGAAGATTCTACATAAGTAACATGATTTCAGTAATGTGCTTAAAAATACACGATCTCATCACTTTGACTTATATTTTTATATACCAATAAATCTGTTCCACAGTCATCTACTAACAAATGAATTCTGTTTAAGCACTTCCAGATGTTGGGACAGCCTACTGCATTCTGGTGGATTTTAGTAGCTACATAAAATTTCAAAAATAGGTACCAGTCTCATTCATGGACCTTAGCAAACTAATTAGGTCTTCCTGTTGTTGATGGGAATGCTGTGAACCCTGATTCAATGAAATACACGTATACAGCCTTGCTGACCAGAGGAAAGCATAACTGAAATAATTCCTTCTTAGCATTAAATTTTAAAATAAACCTGATATTTCTTAGTAGCCAAAGTCTAGAACTTGAGATAATAGGAGGAAATGGCCATAATTTTCACAGGATTTATCAATGAGTTCGCCAAGCACTTAAGTCATAATTTTATTTCATCATCTTTATTTTTTCTTGGGCAGGGGGGAGATGCTTGTTTTTGCAGAATTCTTAAATGGTATGCTAGATGTCTATTTAACTGTTATTTATCAAGCCTCCTGAAAGTTTATGGAAACATTTCTATGAATATCCTTGGCCTTTGGACCAACCTGTTAGTTTCGACCAGAAGCCAGTGATGTGGGCCTTTTTTAATTGTGGTCTGCAAATCTAAAGATGAATGCATTTTTATATACTGATTTGAAAATATTGAAAGATCTTAGAAATGCATTCTTATATTTTGAGTTCTATTCTTCCTTTTGGATACTATAGTATGGATACTCACATCTATATGGCTTTTATAATTTGGATGTTTAGCCCCTATTTTGTTTCTTACTTGGAATTCGGCAGAATAAGAGACTCCATCAAGAGCTGTTCCATCTCTAACTACGGTGATTTAAACACACTTTCGTCTAAACTTCAGTAAAACAGTGTCAGATCAGACCTGGTGAAGTGTTAAGCTTTATTAGTTCTCAGTGACATTTTTTGGGATTTGAATAATTCACTGCTGCCTGAATATCATCTAGTTCTGATCTTTATAATTACTCAAGCCAATTAGGCACTATTGCTGGTATCTTTTACACAGTTTCAACGTGTGCTGACTTGGTGTCCATCTCTCAGGTTTCTGTATGCAAGACTGCGCTTCAGTCTGGAGCAACACAATATCACAATTTTTCAACTTATGTTTATACAAGCATTTATTGGTAAGAGGTAGAGCCCAAACAGTTAATCATGTTTTTCTTTTGCAGTCTTCAGAAAAAAAGAAAGTAGGACCTGGGAGTTTATTAATCTTCTAAATACTGACTACATTTAATTCATTATATAGTGTTATAGATGCATAATAATACATATTTTAGGATGATTTTTTAAATTGGGTTTTACACCTTGTGCAGTGAATTGGCTTGGAGAATGTTAGCTTTTTGTTTGTTTGGTTGGTTGGTTTGTTGTTTTTTTCTTTGAACTCTGATACAGAGTATACGTGCTCTTCCCTTGATTTCAATATCTGTCTGTTCTGTACAAAGCTCTGAAATCATTAAATTAAGCTGCCTCTAATTATAAGGGAGAGAGAGGAGAGAAACCAAAGTAGATAGCATTCTCCCATAGCATAGCGTCTGTAAGTTGTATTGAAATTCCTGAGAAAACATTGAAGTTTAAAATGCACTCTTCCTGTGGAGTCTTAGAAAAAGAATAAAAGTTTAAAGTGAAAGATGAAAAAGAACTAAGAAGTAGACTCGAATTCTAATTTTTCACTTTCCTTTTGGGATCTAGATTGTATATGGAGATTTTAACTGTAAACATCTAAGTATTAGACATTATCCATAAATCCAGAAGGAAAAGAATAGTGTGAAGGAGTATTAGATATTTAAAGTTTCTTCAAAATTTTTCTTTCCTCAGCTGTTTAGACATGTCTCTAGTACCTTTTTGTATGTCCATCTGGCTACAGACTTATTCTAGAAGGAATGGTAGTGAGTTTCCTTTAGGTCCCAATCATATCTTCCAGCACCAAGTGAATATCTTAGATACATGTGACATCCTGAATGTATTAGATTTGCCATTAGATATGCCATTTGCATATGGCAACAAAATCAAGTTCTGAAAGCCCATATGCAGGGCTTCAGAGATGTGTTTAAGCATCCATAATGTTCAGCAAAGACATAGAGATCAACTCCATTGCTCACTTGTAGGCATCTGCTTTCATCAGGTTGCCCATTTATCTAAAACCTCTGCTTAAGATGACAGACATGACAGAGGACCTATGTACCATTTTGGAGCTGAACTTTGGGTCATGCCTTGGTTGGTACAGGCAGTGGAGTCTGGAAAACTTTTTGCTCAACAGAAACCAGGTTACTGTCACTGCCATGCTAACCCCACATGGTGATAGGACTTATCACACTGTATGGAAAATTACTTAATTCTGTGTTCTGTAGACCTTTTAAGCAGGCAATAGCCTTCTGCACATATTATAAGAATATAGGCCTGATATACAGAGGCGGCCAAACAAAGATTCAAAGCGCTAGCTCACACACTGCACAGAAGTGGTTTGACCACTTCTATTTTGGGCTAAGAGAAATCTCAGCAATCACATACTCAGCATGCAGCTTCAAAGGTTTGCAACAAAATTAGATTGAAAAATAATGTTTACCATAACCACAGAAGGTTTCATCCAAAGACTGGGAACAGTCTTACATTTCATATTTCTATTTTCTCAGACACTGTCTCCAGAATTATTTTTGATTTTTTAGTGTAAAAAGATTCTTCACTTTCTTTTTAAACTAATATGTCTTTCACTAATAGAATTAGAATCCCAACATTTAAATAACCTTGCTATTATGAGCTCTCCTGCTGTAATGCAGTACTAGTCAAAGGGTAATTTTTACGTATTTTTAAATGGGTAAGGTATATGAAGAGAAAGCTGAAAAAGATACATGCACAAAAAGAGGATACATACACATAATTGAAAAAGATACATAATTACGGATCATTAGTAATCATGAGAAAAACACAGAAAAAAAAGAGACTTACAATGTCTCTGAAGATTTAAGATGAACTGCTGATTTTAAAATCAATCTTTCCACATTTTAGATTCAGCTCACAAGAAAAAACTATTACATTCTGTTATCTTTTGGGAACCATTTCTGCTTTCATGCTTGCTGGTATCAGAAAACCTACTTACGACTGAAACTGCATATGAAATGTGGGAAAAAGAAACCCCAACAAATAAAATATTTTTAAATATTTTTCTGGAATTTTGTAAATATGTTTTCCATCACTGTTTACTAACACCTGCAGTCATACTAGGATTTTTGTACCTGTGAGATGCTGAGGTAAATTATACTGAAGCTAAATCATCATTTTTTTCACACAATTCTGCAGAGAAAATTGGCAAGATTTTTAATACCTTTATGATTTCTGGTCTTGAGTCTAGAACCTCCTGAAAAAGAAGAAAATTCACTGTCAAAACTCTTATTTTTTTCACACTTGAGAACTCTTAACCATTTCTACAGCGGAATGCCTTTATGCAAATTTATAAGCAAGATTCCAGTTTTCTAATGAATATGACTAGGACTTGCTAGATAAACTATGTTTAGACTATGTTAGATAAACAATTTTTTGCAGTCTCTGGAACAAAGGAAGTAAGTAAAATTCCTGTCCTGAAAAGACTATCATCCAAAGTCACAATCCAGAATATTTTTTTTTTTTCCCCACAAATTGTGGTTAGTCTGGTTAAAAGTCTCTAGGCTTTACTGGAGAAGACAGTGACTGAGATGACAAGTCATACAGAAATGTAATTCATATTGAGCTAGTTTACACGTGTGTATATATATATATACACCTCTTTGGTATTTTCTTTTTAATTTTTCAAGTAGAGAAGCAGATGGAAGAGGTACGCTTCTAGATGATAGGAATTTGAGTGACAAGAGAATAGGCACACGTGGAACCATTAGTCTTAGGCTGATAGCGAAACAGAGAATATGTGCAAAAGCATGGTAGTGGAGAGAGGCAGATGCAGTGATGTGCAGACAATTAAAGGTAGCAGAGAGAAACACTTCAAAACTTTTTGATGTATTCAGTTCTTTTGAGCAGTATTCGAACAGTTAATATTTGCTCATTTTCTACTGATACCTTGAAGAAGTCTTCACCAGGATTAGAAAGCATAGAAGTTTTCTACAATTATGACTCTCAGTGAAAAATTAGCTGTCCTTAATAATAAAGTTCTCTAAAATATTTGGCACATCAACTAAACCTAGTAAAAGCCTGTCTGTGAGCAGGAAAGAATTGCTTCAGTGACCGTGGTAGCTTATTTCAGTAGCTGAAATTATTCCAGAGGAATATTTTTATGCCTCTGAAAGAGGAATAATTTCAGAGAACCTCGTTCTCTGAAGGCAATTTTGAAGGTTGAATACAGAAATATAGCTGGTATACTGTGGAAGGATCTACAGTACTTTACACTCCTTTTCCAGTAGTGCATAGTTTCATACCAATCAAATTTTGGGAACTATGTTAGGAAGGAAATTAGGGGAAAGTTGTGAAGAAAAGGAAAAACATAAACAGGAATTATAAGTAGTGAGAAAATGGCTATTTTTTTTATTCTTAAGGCAGTAGATTGTTGTGACAGTTAGAGGTTTTAGTTCTAACATGGAAAATGGCTGAATCATGTGCAATGGGGAATTTCTCTAGATCAGTTTGACTAGAGCAGCTATGGAATCATAGAGTAGCTGAGAAGGGGAAAGGAACCTGTGGAGATTGTCTAGTTCAAGCCCTTTGTCAAAGCAGGGTCAGGTAGAGCCTGTTGCCTAGGGCCATGTCCAGTTGGGTTTTGACTGCCGAAAGAGTCAAAATCAATAGACTACTACCAAAGACTGAGACTCCACAACTGCTCTGGGAAACCTGTATCTATGTTCAGTCACCTTAACAGTAAAATATACAGTAAGATCATTAATTAACTCATGTAATTAATTATGGCGGCAGGAAATAAATTAGTGGATGGAAAACCCTGCAGAATGGAAGACAAGCGGACAGAGGCAAAAGTCATACACAGGCTTCTATTCATTCACAGTGAGGAACACAACAGTAATGGAAGAACCCCTCTATACTTTGTATCATATTTCTGCTGATATTTCTATACTAAACGGGAGGTGCGGGGGGGAGAGAGAGAGAGAGAGAGAGAGAGAAAGGCTGATGTATCAAGCTTCATCAATGTCACTGTTCCCAAAGGAGAGCATTATCATCCATAGTTGTTAGAGGAGGAGAGGTGGGTGTTCTTTTTTTTTATTTGATTTTTATCTTTTCAGAAAAGATCAACCTGATTCGCTATTTCTCTGTTGCTCAATGTGCCAGAGTATATTATCGAGACAGTTCAGAGAATACAGACTTTTTATGCACAATTCCAATAAGGAAATTGTTCCAAAGGTGCAGGGGAAAACAAGTCTACTGCCTACCTAATCCCTGCTGCTGACACACCTACAAAGACTACAGTAGTGTAAGAGGAGGATGAGTTTTGCACTTCCTGGAGGAGTGGGAGGAAGCAGTAGAGCAGCTTGCCTCCCATCAAATATAGCAAAGGTAATGCAATCAAGAGTGTTAGTTTGCTAGAAAGATTAATCCAAGAAGACTTTTTTCCTGACAATTTTTTGGCAGAAACGAATTTTTCCTTAGAAGAGTTGATATTTCGATAAAAGGAAAATAAGGTCTTCAACAAAGAATGTGATACACTATGTTTCGAATGAGTTGCTATTTAATTTGATGGTCCTACTCTCTCTGAGTGCTGGAATTCATTCACGGAATCACGGAATCACGGAATCTTCAGAGTTGGAAGGGACCTCTAGAGATCATCCAGTCCAACTCCCCTGCTAGAGCAGGATTACCTAAAGCACATCCCTCAGGGCTGCATCCAGATGGGTCTTGAAAATCTCCAGAGAAGGGGACTCCACAACCTCCCTGAGCAGCCTGTTCCAGTGCTCTGTCACCCTCACTATAAAGAAGTTTTTCCGTGTATTTGAACGGAACTTCCTATGTTCTAGCTTGTGCCCATTGCCCCTTGTCCTGTCGCTGGAAACCATTGAAAAGAGCCTGGCTCCGTCCTCCTTAAACCCACCCTTTAGATACTTGTAAACATTAATCAGGTCCCCCCTCAACCTTCTCTTCTCCAGGCTAAAGAGTCCCAGCTCTTTCAGCCTTTCCTCATAAGGGAGATGCTCCAGTCCCATAATCATCTTGGTTGCCCTTCGCTGGACTCACTCCAGTAGTTCCCTGTCCCTCTTGAACTGGGGAGCCCAAAACTGGACACAGTACTCCAGTTGTGGCCTCACCAGTGCAGAGTAGAGGGGGAGAATGACCTCCCTCGACCTACTGGCCACAGTCTTCCCTATGCAGCCCAGGATGCCATTGGCCTTCTTGGCGACAAGGGCACACTGCTGGCTCATGGATAATTTGCTGTCTACCAGGACCCCCAGGTCCTTCTCCTCAGAGCTGCTTCCCAGCATGTCTGCCCCTAACATATACTGGTGTTTGGCATTCTTCCTTCCCAGGTGCAGGACCCTACACTTGCTTTTGTTGAACCTCATTTGGTTCTTCTCTGCCCAGCTCTCCAGCCTGTCCAGGTCAAGCTGGATGGCAGCACGGCCCTCTGGAGTGTCGGCCACCCCTCCCAGCTTGGTATCGTCAGCAAACTTGCTGAGGATACACTCTGTCCCCTCATCTAGGTCATTAATGAATATATCGTTAAATCAATTTCTTCTCTTCAGATGTATCATGATCTTCCTTGATGAGGAGATAGAATTCATTCTCAATAGAGCTTGTTATAACGGACAGTGGGAGCTGGAAAAAAAAAAGAGCCAGAGTTCCACAGGACTTTTCAGTACTTTGCCTGTAAGAGATGTATTGCAAGAGAAAGTAAACACAATTAACAAAAATATGAAATAAGATGAAAGCTTATATTACTTTAAAAGTCAATTTAAATGAAAATGTCAACTCTAAATGTCACTTGTATGGACGTATTCTAGCATTTTTGTACTTCTTCGTTATGAATGTGGAGTACTTGAGAAATGTAGCAGAGCATGCTTGGCAGACATGGTCATTGGAAAGGGGCTTTGAAGCTCCAGGAAGTGATGTCAGCACCAGAGTTGGTCCAGGAAAGCTTCATGTCTTTCTGACTCCAATGCAGGTGTAGGATGTGCCTACTCTTCCCCCCTTTCTGCTTTCTTCCAACTTCTCTGAAACTTTCTAATTTGAAAATCCTTTGAAACTGTTACAATTTGATTAAAATTGGCACCACTTTAAAACATTTCCTGTTCCTCTTTTGTCTGAATTTTTTCATTCCTAAGTGACTTTTAAGCAGGCTGCACAAAGGCAGAATAAATATTTCATACCTATAAAGCGCTCAGAATAATACCCATCAGTTTAGTTTTATGTAAACAATACTAACACTAAAAAAATTGCATTGTGAATTTTTAAATTTTTTTTTATAGTTACTTCCTTATACTGCAACTTATTTGTTGGGACTTCTTTTCTGCTGTTGATGAATTTCTGCACAGTGAATATTGATTTCCATGGTGCCCTTTTAAATTTTCAAAGAGGAGGAAAATTCCACAACATGACTGACAGTGCCTAAGCCAAGCGGGCTTAGACATACTTCATTCTGTTTAATTAACGGTGTACAGGGTGGGCAGACATTTTTCAGATGTACTCGATCTTTTTCCTAATTTAAGTTCTTTGGAATAACTGAATGTAGCGTAACCAGATGGCAGGAGCTCTGCAATTCTCACAAGTAATTGAGGACAGAATAGTCAGTCTTTCACAATTGCTCCATGCCACAGTCATACACACAAGTTCTTGTGTCAGGTATCTCAAAGGGTATCAACACTTGCAGGGATCTGCTTGTTGTACTATACTGGAAAACATCCATTAGGTTGGATGTTTTAGAGTTTCAGAGTTTACGAGTATCAGACTGAACAAGTTCTACATAGAGTAGTCTATTCCAGAAGTGATCCTTGGTCTGGTAAAATTTCTAAGCAGCATAGCTACGTCAGGAAAACCTTTAAATGTAGCCCAAACTTAATTTCCTTTTCTGACTGATTGTCCTGCAGATTACTGAGGTTTTCTTTTCTTTGATATCTTTGGTCTGTGACATGACAACTGCCTTTAACTAAGGGATCCCAGATGCAATTTCTTCCTCTCACCTACTTTGCCTTCAGTTAATGTAACTACATTTAGAGAGAGTAGCAGCAAAATAAAACTGATGTGGGAAATACAGCTTGGAAAGCTAAGCTTGCATATGTCCGTGGAAAAGGGTAAGGAAAGGGCATCTTTAAAGTAACTGAACTAGTAATTAAGCACGCTAATAAATATTTCTGATTAAATGAGTACGGCTGTTGTGCCTCAGTAAGTACATTTGGATATATTTTGTTCAAGAGTCATAATACCTAATACAAGATCCAGATTGGTAAGGGTTTAAGTTTTAGATTAATCTTTAATGTAGACTGTGCATAAGCAAGAAAAAATCATGCTTTCTTGATACGCTGAATGGTAGGGAGAGAAATCATCTCCCTCAGTTAAGTGGTGTTTCAAGGGTTGGGACAATACTCTCTTCCATTATTTCTTAAAGAATCTAATTTTTTTAGATAAGTCTTAAGAATGGAGCAAATTTGACTTAGCTTGTATAATAGGCTTTCAAATACTTAGAAATTTTTATGTAGCAGCAGTGACAAGAATAAAAATCTTGTATTTTACAGTTAGGAGTTCTTCATTAATCACTTTTATGAGATATAACAAAGTAACATGAATGTCAAACAAAAACATCATCACAAGTAATAAAAAAAGCATAACTGTGACCTTAAGTGGAATTAATTGACCGTTGAGTAATAACATAAAAATTCAAAATAGCCAAGGAGTTCATTTTTAGGGCAGTATGCACCTAAATACTTCATGTAAAACACAAGTGAGGGTGGGATTAGAAGTAAAACAACACAAAATCCACAGTATTAGTAAGTGATATACTGAAGCATTCTTTCTAACTAATCTATAAAGCAAGTTTTCACAGTAGTAGCATAACATAACTGTAAGGTAATGAAGCAGTACAATCCTCATTAGCTGTCCCTTACCAGTTAAGCAGGACACGTTCAGGTTAATTAAAGGCTAGAGGTGATAGGTAATACCAAGACTATTTGGTTGTAGACAGAGGTATGCTTGGTAAGGAACATCAAATGCCCGAGCATTAGGTCCTCCAGAATGTCAGGTATCGTGTGTGCCTAAGTAGGCCAAAAGGATAAGACAGAAGGACAATCCCACAACTAAAGTGATTTTTTTTTCTTTCCACTACTTTCCAGGCTTTAAACAGGCTTTTTCACGCACTTATCTTTCAAAAAAATACCTGCCTGCGTTTTTTTGGGTCCCTGTTCTAGAATGCTTTCCTACCAGAGCAGAGGCTCTGTTTCCTAAAACAGAGATGATAGAACTTCAGTTTCCTAAACTCTGAATGGACTCAAACAGAATCCAGACTCTGAAGTCATCCCATTTAGCTAATTACTCCTATGTTTAAATTAGGAAACTAACCACCTTAGATTATCTCTTTGTGTATTACACTGGAGGCATGTGGGCACTTCTAAAGACAGTTTCTCCCTCATTAAGATAATTTGCTTCATTAAGAATAGGTGAAGCCCTAGCTCCTGGGTTAATTAGCAGAATCAAGTGCCTGAGGTTAGGTGATAAATTTAAGCCCAAACCTCAAGAATTAGCTGGCTATATGTAAAAGATTTTTTTGGGATTAGAGTGGTTCACTTTGGTTATGTGTGTGATGTACTTCATGAATCTTTTGCTGGGCACGTGATAAAACATTATAAAAGCATTCAAGCAATAGGAAGCAATGTTGAAGCAATTGCAGCAATGGCCACTGGGTTGTGTGGGCCAGACTATGAAGATGGGAAGACATGCAAGCAGATATTAATTTAATTTAATTTGGGTTTATTTTATTTTATTTTATTGGGAGCTTAACACTAAGAAGTTAGGACAAATTGGAGCTATGGTCATGTAGGACATCTTACGTATCCCATATGTGTGCACTTGTTATTATACAGTCCTTCAGGACCTGATCTTACGTTATTTTCTTTTTTTCTGCAGGATGCTGCCCATTCAACTATTCTGCTGAAAAGAAAATGTGCTTCTGTATTGAATTTGGCTGCAAACCTTAGGTCTTTCACCTCAATTTTTTGCAGAAGTTGGCAAGTATATAGAGTTTAGACAGGAATCTGGAGGATGGTCATGTAATTTAGGTTGCTGAATGTTATCCTAGGGGGTTGGATTCTGTGCTATTTATGCTGTGTAAAAACTTGCTTAGTTCACATAATGTTGTTTTTGCAATTTGATTGAATTACTGTAACTTTCCTAAACCATAACATAATAGAAAATAATGAATAAACAGTAACAAACCACAGTAATGATACATGTGGTTTTGTTCTCTCTTTTGTGACTGGTCTATGTACAAGACCAACATGTACACTAACCCAAAGAAGTTAAACCTTCAGTCCATGGATTAGCAGTCTGAGCGGTCTTTTTCAAATCCTACGTTTAGGCCACTGCTGCCCATAATCCAGCTCCTGTTCTGTACATATTTGCTCATACTTAAATTGTTTTTTTTAAATTAAATTATATGAAGACCAGCATTTTGAATCAACAATTTTTAATTAAAAACATAAAGGGATTTCACCAATTATTTGTAGATAGTGAATGCATTCAGAGAGATCACTATCTGAAATCTGAGTTGTTTTTTGGTGTTTTTTTTTTTTCCAGTATTCATTTAGTTTTGTTCAGAAAGTTAAGGAAAAAGCTAGGCTCAAGTTTACCAAAGAAAAGCATGAAATTTACCCTCTGCTATGATTTAGATGTCATTTAAAACATTCAAACTTTTATGAAATTTATCATTAAACTAATATTTATAGAAAATATAAAAATAATAGAGCTTCATTGAAAGAACTAACCACATTTGGACTAACATCCTTAAAATTAAACTTGTATTAATGCAGTTTTCTGGCTCATGGCTCTGATTTCTTGATGTGAGTATTTCTTTAGAAGAAATATTCTGACTGCAGGAAAATGTAAGTGACCTCTAACATTAAAAAATGTACAACTGAAGTAATACATTAGTCTATTTTTAAGTCTAATTTTTTTTAAGAATTAAGTTCATGTTGGAATATTTGAATCCATTATTTTTATTCATTAAAAAGAGTCTGAGAAAACAGTTGGAAATTGTCAGAAGTGTCAGTTAAGTCTTCGATATATTTTCTAACTTTTAGAAAATGAATTATAGGAAAACAGAAAGTGTAATTAGTACAAGACTTCTTCACAGACATTTTGAATTCACTTGTTTCAAATGAACTGCTATACAAAGTTGGCATACAGTGTGCCCCTTTCTATTATTTTTAGTAAAATGGATTCCTTGCTGTGATAAGTGATGCAATTGTAAATTTCAAGTGAAAAGTGATTCTGATAAATCAGTGGGTAGCATTTTTATTTAAGTAACAATGATGTTATTCAACAGCTATTATAAGTGGTCTGAAATATGATGTTATAATCAAAAACAGCTGTGGAAAGTCATTGTTATCTTTTAGAATTTTGAATTTTTGTCCTTGGGAAGAAGTACTGGGACCTGTTTGGATGAATTCTAGTATGAACAAATTAAGAGTATCAATGAAATAACACTTCAGTGTAAGGAAAGATCTGACAGGCTTTTTCATAATACTGCCAAGATTGACACAATCCTTCAAATCTCCTAAAAACGAAGGGATATTACAGGCTACATTCCTTAATTCATATTAGATACACCTGGCTATAGTAAATGAAAAGAGCTCATATGCTCAGAGAATCAGTGCTGTCCCATACAAGTTTTGGCCCTTATCAAGTCTGTCTGACAGGTACAGAACAAATAATAGATGTCTAGCCTTGAGAAGACAAATACTCTGAACTAAATTATCTATCTACATTTCTTCATCCAGTTAATAAAGAGAGAGTGCAGCAGTTCACTTAATTAGTGTCAAACTTTGATTACTGTATATCAATAAACATCCATTTTCTGTTGTAACTTTAATACACTGTCCCTGACTTGTACCTTCAGGTGGAAACCAGAATAAGTAACTTTTCTCTTCATAAAAGAAAAGCTACTCACTATGTGTAAACACAAAACTGGGGACTCATGCTCCTGGCTGGAATAGAGCAGACATGCTGAATCATCTTACAATATGAAGAAGAGTGATTACCTCAATTTTGCCTGAAAACATACAAGAAGGGAATGGAGAACAAAAGTTGAAAACAATGAGGAATTACGGTTGTGCTACATATGTTACTAAGAGGTATAGAAGATTCAATGTTATATATTTTCCTCCTTTTCTATTACTTCTTCATGTAGCTTTAACTTATCTGAAGCTGAGTTCTTGTTTTTCCTGTAAATCCTTATCATGGACATTTCAGAAGAAATTCCATGGAAAACCTGCAAGGGAGAACTGGAGCCATGTGATACAGAGGATAGATAACACTAGCGATGAAAAGACATTAGTAACAACCTCAAACCCTCTGATACAGCTGGAGTCAACAGCCAAGCTTTTAGATACATAATCCCTTCTCTTCTATTCTTAGCAGCAATGAAGGACTGTTTAAGGAACAACTTTCAGAAAGTGCTGTGATGTCTTCACTCAGCATTGTCTGGCTTACTCCCTACAGGATACCAAGACAGGAAGGAGGTCATTGGGGTGGGGTGTCCAACAGCCTGGCTGGAATTTCCATCTTTATTAGTGTTTACAGGACTGATGCAGCAGGGAGATACTAAGGGAACACCAACAGCACATGTAGATCAAACTACTGCAACAGCCTCCTTGTTTGCTGTGCAGCAAAGTCAAGGCTGAGAAACTTGAATTGTGCAAATTTACTGCATCTGTAGGAAAAGCTCTTCAGTCTAACTGTGAGTTTGGAGAGTGAATGAGGTAGATGATGACCTCTGCTAAGGCTCCAGTCTCATTGGGTCTCAGTAATCTATGTCTAAGCAAATTCCTGACAACCAGGCCTTCCAGAGCATGTGGAGACCCCATTATCAGCAGAAACCTTTAACCGAGAAATTTAAAAATTATTGTTATATTTAGCTACTGTTTCCAGAAAGCTCTTCAAGCTACACCTTTTCAGCTGTTCCTTAAGAAACTTGGGTGAAGTTAAGCCAGCATTAGAGATCCTGAAATACATTAGTTGTTAGGGTTATTTCATTCACTTAATTGTTCTTTCATTATTTCACTTGGTTTGTGTTTCTAGCTTTCCAGACTTGAAGTCCTATTCCTTTAAGTTACTAAAACTTCCTAGTGGTGTTTCATGCAGCAGTATTGGAGAGGTCTGCTTCAAACTTCGGTACTATGTTAACTTTATTTATTTGTCTGAGAATACCAGCCTAGAGATGAGAAAACCTGAAAGAGTTCAAATTGTGAGTTTTATATGTGATAATTCAAGGTTTCTAAAATACCAGTTTTCTATGTTTTCTCTGTAAGCTTAGATTATGAGTAAAGTGTGGAAAATTATGAGACTGCAATAAAGTTATATACCATTGTGGAAAACAGGGAAGTTCCTTTGAATGAGGAGGAAAATATTATAGGCAGATAAACCTGTTCTGCTTGCGGCTAAGGTAGAGTTAATTTTCTTCATAATAGATTGTATGGTGCTATGTTTTGGAGTTGTGACTGAAACAGTGTTGATAACACACCCATGCTTTAGCTATTGCTGAACAATGTCTACGTAGCATCAAGGCATTTTGTGGTTCTCACCCTGCCACACCAGCAAGTCAGCTGGAGGTAGCCAAGAAGTTGTGAGGGAACAGCCGAGACAGCTGATTGCAATTGACCAAAGGTTTAACGCATATAATATGATGTCAAGCTCAGCAAGTAAAGCTGGGGAGGGAAGTTTGCTAGAGTTGCTATTGCTTGGGATCTGGTTGGGCATCAGGTTTTATTCTTGATTTTGTTGTTGTTGCTGTTATTGGGGTGGGTCTTTTGGGTTTTGTTTTGGTTTTTCTTCTTAAAAAACTGTCTTTACTCCAACCCACAAGTTTTCTAGCTTTTGCCCTTCCAAGTCCCCTCCCCATCCCTCTGAGGGGGTGTACTGAGCAAGTGGCTTTAGGGTGCTTAACTGCCTACCAGGATTAAACCACAATAACTTTATTTGGAAAAAAAAAGTAAATAATCTATAACTGAGATTATCACAGAATTAAATATTTGCATATTACTGCAAAGCAGAATGATTATTTTTCAGAGCTACTCAGTAATAAATGTTTCCTAGTTCATCTATAATATTGAAATATTCTAAAATAAAAATATCTTGTTTTTCTTACTGCAGTTGTTTACAGGAAGAAAAGAAAAAAAAAGAAGCCTAAAGTCTCCTCTTCCAACAGAAACAATTTTCATGTCTTTCTATCCCCAAATAACTCTACCAATATGCAGGTGAAAAAGCAGATCATACATTTCTCCTCATTCTTTTAATAATAAAGTACATCCCATCTAATTTGGCCAGTCACAGTTGCTGACACAAGTGATAGATACATGATTGCCCTATCACAGGCAACTATCTTACAGAATAATTTGAATTAAGGTATAAAAAAGACAGATCCAGGCCACTGTTTAAATACAGAATTGTAAACTGACACTAAGTATTAGCTACTTAATCATGGTAGAAATGCAATTGCTAACAATCAAAAAATACAGAAATATAACAAAACCAAAAAGAACAATAACAAGAAAGCCCTCCTTGGTCAAATTAGAAACTCAATTAAAAAAATTTTAGTTGTAATGTTTTAAATGGACAAACATGGTATATGGGATATATAATTTTGTCAATTATTATTTGCTAGATTGACTGTTCTCTCTTGTAGCAGTTCTTTATTAGACAGTTAAATGGATTTATTGTTGATACAGAGAAAGGCCATGATTAGAAAGTTACGGTTTCAGAAGCTGCAGATAAATCTCATGTGAAGGTTTTACTTTATTCCATAAATTTATACTGGAAAAGCCTTGTAGCAGAATTCATTATTTCTGTTACAGTGGAAAAATGCAGATGGACAGCATACAAGCTGTATCATCCAGATTAATTAGGAAAAAAAATTCTGTAAGTATATCCAACTGCCTACTAAGCAGGTGCACGCTACTACATTAGCTGAATAGAAACCTCCTGGATTAGCATGATGTGCAATATTCCTTTGTCGTACTTGGTTGACAGCAAAGGAAACGGAAATAATAAAATGGAAAACAAAAATCTACTCAAACAAATCCTTAACTGGCAGTATTGAAACAGAGCTCTGCAATGCTTTATTTTCTTTGTTGTAAACCATTTAACTCAAAGAAAGTAAAAATAAGTGGGAGTTAATTTAACTGTTTCTATGGCATCTTCATGTGTCCAAACAGTAAGGAGCTGAAATTTAAAATAATCAAAGTGTAAATAAAATGTATATTTTAAAATTATCATAATAACTATCGACTGGAGCAAATTAGCAAGGGACGTCCTAGAGGGGTTGTTTGAAATGCTCGTGTCAAAACTAGGTGTTGTAGAAGTATGTTACAGTTATACAAACAGCAGGAATACAAATCATGGGATGAAATGTATGAACTATTTCACAGTGGAGGTCAATAAACATAATGTGAAATTTTGCCTTCACAATCTAAGAATCAGATGATTTCCTTACGTGCTTGATATGAAAATTCCTTATGTGCTGATATGAAAATAGTGTTTAATCAATAAAAAAAAACATTCAGTAGTGATAGTGAATTGATAAATGTATAATAACGATTTGCTTTACAATGTATCTTAATTAACAAAAACTGTAATGATAATTTTAACATGATCATAGGATATCATGAATCACAGCATCTCTAGACTAACAGTTACGGGATACTTAAAGATATAGGATACATTATACTAAATATGTAAATATAAAATAATTGACAAATTCTGAAAGAAATTTGCAAAGATCAGTGAAAACACTTTCATCCACCACTGTAATGAAAATAAGTGAGAAAACAAAGTAGTATTTCTTTATTGACAATCCAAAGGTATATGTATAAACTTGCTTGTCATTTCTAAAACCACTTTTTAACAGAATATTATTTAATGATTTTAAAATTATGGCTACTAAGGAAGTGGATGTCATAGGGAGCATGGAGCAGTTCAAATGTTTTGAATGAAGTTTTTTTACATTTTTCTGAAAGATGTTTATGTGACAAATAACAAGAATTGATGCCAATTACCTATGCTAAAAAAAAAAAGTAAGAAGGCACTTGAAATACTATAAAAATTTTAGTTTTCCCTCCTCAGATATACAACAGAGATATTGTAAGTGAAAACTAAAGATGGGTTGTTCATTATGAAAATGGAGATGATTGGATGGTTGGACACTTAATGACATATACTAATGAATCCTAATGAAAGCTAATTTTATTGAAAACAAATTTAAGGAAGCTAAATATCTTGGAATAAATATGTCTATGGAAGACCTGAAGAAAATATCTTCCAATGACAGTGGAAGGTAGCTATCCATTGTGAGAGAAAAAAACAAATAAATTTAAAAAATCAGTAAGTGACAAACTGCCAAATGCTTCTATGTCTGACATAGACATATATAACCCACCAGTTCCAAATAAAGAATATATAATAAAAAAAATGTGAAAGCAAGCTATTAATATCTCACATAGTTAAATTAAGTTGATACTTCCAATTACAAGATCCCGTTCACAGGTGTGTAATTGCATTACCTCTTAAAATAACTAAGCTTAAGCAAGTTAGACGTGAAAAAAGCCTCATCTCAGACATACTGAATAAAGTAGTGTGAACACTTATTTAATAGCTAAAAACCCTGAAGATTTCTTCTTTGCTAAGGATGTTGCATCTCAGGACATGCAAACTCTGCACAGGGTTTGCAATTACTTTTTCTTATATAACCACAGTACACAGCACAAGAAAGAATAGAAAACTATCTATCTTTCATATGTATTTATTGCTTCTTTCCTAGTCCTCAAAGAACTGGCAAGAACTGGCCACCTCAATAACAGATGAGACTGGGAATAGAATTGAAGAGAAATGACTGGATTATGGAAGCCTAAAGGAGAAAACCTTATCTCAAGGCTGGACATTTGGAATTAAATGCTGGAACTGCCTACATAGTAGATCTGAAATCTGCTTAAAAATGGATGGAAACTGGAATGTGTGAAATGGTATATAGAGTGGGTAAATCAAACCAGGATAGTTATAAGAAGTGATTGAAATAAGGTGTCATATCCTAGCTTTAGAAAGTCTCAATTAACATTCTCAATAAAGTTATGCGAAGAAAGTATTACTAAATTAAAAAAAAAAATAATTAAAAAAAGGAAAATATCTAGCTAAGGAGGAAACCATAGGGGAGTGGAAAAAGCTACTGCCTATTCTTTTTTGTCTTAAATCTCTATAGTTCTATAGTGTTTTTTCTATATCTACCTATATTTATATAGATCTGTATCTATCTACATGTACGTGTTTAATGCTGGAAGTTGCTACTCCCTAATAAAAGTGACAAATCCGATGAGAGGATTTCCTTTGTTAACATTGGTAAATCATGAAATATATTACATTCTGTTTCTCCCATCTGCCCCAGAATCCTGAAGAAAAACATGGTTGATTCTCTGGAACTATTCTCCCTGGGACTCCTCCTAACATATCATTTATGTGACTTTTTGTTCAGTTGTCTCCAAAAGTTATTTATAAAAGCACAGTTCCTCTCAAGCAGATTTTCTTTCACACAGTACCAAGTCTTTTTTCTTAATTTCATTGAATTAGTGTATTATGTTAATATCAGTGGTTCCTCTGTTGTACATATTTTGACGTTTTTGAACTATAGCCGGTGTTCTCCCTACTTTCTGCTTCAATAAGCTTTTACATATAGGGACCTGACTATGATAAAGGGAAGGTTTTCAGTAAAAGACTACATTTTCATGTAAGGTGAACGTCAGTCACTGGCATTTTTTCATGTCAGGGAAAAAGTCATTTTAGGTGGCCAGGCTTCTATTTAGCATCTTGAATGATTCATCACAAATAATTTACTGTAATCCACCAATTTTGGGGGTTTTAGTATTTTATTTATTTATTTATTTATTTCTATTACAGCTCACTGAACTCATGTCAATTTGTCAGTATCTTTATGGAAATTTGATACCCAAAGCTGAATGCAATGTTGTAGGTCATATCACACCAGTGCCTCAGAAAGGGTTCTATTAGGCCTTTGGTTTGTAAGGTAATGCATGTGCAGTCCAAAATTTGTATTAGCTTTTTTATTTTACTGCAACAATGTTTCACATTGGAAACTGATATCTGATTTGCTGTCCAGTATTCCCAGAGTTAGTGCTTTCCAGGTTGTTGCCTCCCTTTCAATCTTTGCAGGGTTTCATTTACCTCTTCGCACATTCTTAAGCTTGCTTTTTTTCAAGCTGAATCTCTGATTTTTCTGCCCATGGTGCTAATTTCTGAGTCCCCATTGGTACTTTCAACTCTTCTAAATCTATCATTGGCAAATTCCTTTAGCAATTTCCTTGTTTGCTATTTTCTGTTAAATAGAAATTTGAAATTATGTATCTAATTTCTAAGTCTTCAGTTTCTTTCTCAAGTTGGTATATAGTCCTGGTTTGAGTTAGAACAGAACTAATTTTCTGTTCAGTAATTTTACTTTTCAGTGCCATTCTCTTCTAACGAATGGCACACTCTGAAATTAACAGGGTATTTTTCAGTGTCTGTTTTCAGAGTGATAACACCTGATGTTTACAGTGAATACCAAAGAATCGTATGCAGAGAGGCTCTTGATAATTCTCATTCCTATAACAACCGAGGTCAGATAACTTTGTTATGTGCCACGGTAGATGGCTAGAAGTGGAAGAGTGTAAAGGGGTCGCATCTGTGGGGAAGATTGGACAGGACAGGTGACCTGAAACTGACCAACAGCGTATTCCATCCCATCTGCCTCATGCTCAGTAATAGAAGATGAGGCATCAAAGGGGTCAGCCTCTCCCTTGAATGACCAGCATCTGAGGCTCTATCTGTTCATCTGCCTTTGATCCCAATCCATGTATTCCTGAATCTAGTTGCTGAACCCAGTTGCTGCCCATTTTTCAGTGTCTGCTGGTGATGTGATTGTCATCGTGGAAGCTCAATACTGGCTTTGTATATATTGTATCTATTTTATTATTTTCTTATTATTATCATCTCTTTTTATTATTAATGTTACATGTTCTTTTCAACCCACAAGTCTTTCCCTCCCTTATTCTCTCTCCGTTCTCTTCTGGGAAGGGAAAGAGAGTTTAAGAGAGAGCATCTGTCAGTCATTTAGTGGCCAGCACAGCCTAAACCACAACTTATATGGAGATTTGCAAATAGTATGTCAAATGTATTCTTCATTCAGGTTTCATTGTACTATTTCTCTAAAGTAATTGTAAATGCAAAAATTTGTGAGATGGAAAATAAAAATCTTTCCTTATTCAATTGCTTGAGTTGAAATCCAGGTTCAGAATTGCCACTGACTTCAACAGCAGAAGTAGCATCACTACATACTATATCACTGAATAAAAAGAACACCTTGCAGGGGTTTTTTTTGTTTTGTTTGTTTTTAACATATGTACATTTTAAGAATGGGATTATTCATTTTATTTTATGGAAAAAAGAATACTTAACAGGTTTTTCTTTTACATAAATATGTACCCACACACCCTCACACAGGCAGAATATATTATTTTATTGGTTTGCTGAGCTAGCTTTCTGTGGATTGCCCTACTTGGTTAGATGTTCTTGATAATAGATATCTTCAGCCTCAAGGGTTGTTACTCTGTCACCTTTAATGAACAAAATAGATCTGTTCCTTAGCAAACATAAAATGGTTTTACCGAAATTAAGAGACTCATCACTATTTATATGAGCTGAAGTTTACTTACGCATATGTGTGACTGAATTTTTTTTCACATTTCTATGTGACAGAATTCGGGAGATGCTGCTCTCTACAGTATTAAATTCAGCATACTGTCATACTACTTTAAAATGAATGTCATACAATCATATGTTAAGAATAAAGCGTTTTTATTGTCCACTGGGAAGTGGTATCCAAAATTATTATTATATATAAGGCACTGAAAAAATTGTATGTCTAAATCTCTGAATATCAGAATTATTCAAAATTGTTACTTTGGGAGTACAGGCATTTCAGTGCTATCTTAGTCTTGATATATAGACATACCAATGTGTGTGTGTGTGTGTGTGATTTATCCTTATTGCATTAATAATTTTCATCTTTTATTGTATGAATAATGCATGAACTTTATTTTCTTTGTGCTTTGTCATTCAGAAAACAATATAAAAAAATCACACCTCCGGATCCATTCTCATTTGGACTGAACGCATTAAATATTATTAGCTCAGAAATATGACAGCTATGAAAACATGTGGAGCCCATGGATTCCAGCTGAGAATTGAAGTGAGATTTTGAGCAACACTACTAAATAAACCTGTTCACTAGGCATCTTATTTTTCCAGGAGTTAGGAAAATACAGAATTATAACATCTAAGCTGATTTATTTTTAACAAAAAATTCCATTAGAAAATATGGACTATGTAGTGAGTGTCTTTGTTATTAATTTAGAAAAAAAGTCTTTTGCTTGAATGTAGTGATCTCATCATTGTTCATGTGAGATAAGTGGGACTATAAGACTGTCAGGAGAGTAAAAAGAAGTTGAGATTTAGATATTTAGTAGTAGAATTATAACAATCTTTAAATGGAAAATATGTCGCTAGAGTGAATAATTTATCATTTTCTGAACCCATCTTGAAAGATGCATTTTCTCTATGAGACTATTCTATTCCTAATGAGAGCAGAGGCATTCAGATCTGTCCCTCTGTCATATAACCTAGTGGTGTCTAAAGATGGAAAGTACCTTGCAGAATGTAGAAGTTTTTGGGAAATGTGAACACATTACCTGTATTAGTGGACTAACAGCACAATGAGTGAATGAAGAACCTAAATACTTGTTTCACTTTCAGCATGAAATCAAACTAGTGGGAACATTTATGTTCCATAGATTACAATGTGTTGATGTTCTGCCCCAACTGTCTGTGATGTGGGTCAATGATCTGGGCCCTTGGTCCCCCAGGTGACCTACAAGCAGCTCAAATGCAGTTATTCTGCCAAAGTTAGACCAGGGATCCTGCAGAGATGTTTTGTTAGGGAGACTGGAAACTACTCACAGATATACATTCTTTGGGGAGGCAGTGAACAACAAAAAAACCCGTGAAGGCCAAAATAGCCAGTCACAGAGTCCATATCTGACACAACCATAACGTAGTTGGACATCTCCTACCTTCTAGCCTCTCTTGTAGGTCCTGATCCTCTGGATACGTGTATTGTGGTTCATAGATACAGCTCCTAGGACCTGGAAGGTCATTTTCCTTGTTTATGATCTTACTTTGAAACTACATACATTTAAATACATTATCATAATACTATTACACTTCCATAAACCAGTTTTCTATGTTGTTCAAGTAAAAGCTGGTAAAATTATATTGTTCTTAGGCTGCTTATTTGTTTGTGAAGTTCTCAGTTTTTTGCAAGTAATCTCAGAAACCTGAATTCAAAGTCTAGGAGCTAATGTTTTTGGAAGCGGCTGAGCATAGCCGCCTTCTCATAAGCAAGAACCTGACAGAATTAAGCTCTGTGAACACATTAACCGGAACTTCCTAGTTTTGCAGCGCATCATAATAATTCACAAATGTTGCTTTATGCAGAACGACCCCAGTACACAAACTACCAAAATACCTTCTCAACAACTTGAGTCACTGAATAAAGATTAGCCTGCCTGGAAACAGAAAAGAGTGCACAATTTTTCCACATGGTTTTATGTTCTGAAGTGTTTACTAGAAGACAATAGCAGTGTCTTTTGGGATGGTAACTTGAAATTGTTAAGACGAGTAACAGAGAAGTTAATAACATGTGGGTGGAAAGATGACCAAAGGTCAGATGCAAAAGCTGAGTTATGAAGTACTTACTGAGGTGAAAAGAATAAAAGGAGAGCACTTGGGAGTTCTTCTGGTAGTTAATGTCCTCTCTGTGCAACTGAGGGACAATCAGAAGAGTCCCCTACTTCTTTTCCTTTTTCTTCTTTTTATTTTTTTCCTCTTCTTCCTTTTCCTTTTCCTTTTCCTTTTCCTTTTCCTTTTCCTTTTCCTTTTCCTTTTCCTTTTCCTTTTCCTTTTCCTTTTCCTCTTCCTTTTCCTCTTCCTTTTCCTCCTTTCTTCTCTCTTTCTCTTTCTCTTTCTCTTTCTCTTTCTCTTTCTCTTTCTCTTTCTTTCTCTTTTTTGTACAGCTTAAGTTCCATACCTAGGAGGCAGCCTGAAACACCATTTTCCCTTTTCTAAAAAGACTAGAGACTGTTCCAGTGATTATCTGCCATCTGTTGATTTCAGTGCTTCAGTTGCTTCAGAATCCTCTGGAAAACAACTCTTTCTTGGTAGAGGGTTGAATGTACATTCAAAGGTAGCTTCAGCTGAGCAAGTGCCCAAGTTAATCCCCTTAGCACACAGGGACAAGGCTGCCACCAGCTCTAATTGATTCTGAAATGAATCTGTATAGAAAATTAGAAGGTTTGGATTCCCATGTGAGCTTCAATAAAGAGCCAGGATGTAAGCCTGACAGCTGAATGGATTCAGAAATGAAAATCTGATAAGCGGCTTAAAATTGTACTTAAGTCCAGAAATGATTTGAATGCTCTTGTTAATGGCACATTGTATATTGTCACCTAGTTAATTATCTCTGAAGATGAGTTCTTGCAGAGGAGAAGATACGCCAGCCTTTCACAGCCTTTTCTCATCACATATTTATTAAATTCCACCCTCCTCGCCAGTAGCTGGAAGGCAGAAAGAAAGGATTAGGGGACTGCAGTTCCTCTGTGGCTGTCAGTTCACTGTGCCAAACTTCAAATATGAACTGTTGCATGTACTGTCACAGACATTTCCTTTACATCTTAATTTGCAAATGAGGAGCTGACATTTGTTATGCCTTGTATTTGCACACATGAAAAGCAAATACTGTCACTGCTGGCTATTTTGTTTATCCCTTTGGAGATAGTGTATGGCCTATTTATAAATTTTCTTCAGAGTTTTTTTTTACTAACCGAGATAGTCATGGAGCTACATGTCCTCATATTTTATTCAGGAAGCCTATCTGCAGTTTATGAAGCGTGCCCTGCATGCGGCAGCTATTTAAAATAGTATCTTTAAATCTTCTTTTGCTTTGCTGTTTTGCAATTTTTTGATAGATGTTCCTATTTTGTATATGTTTCATATAGACGGGTTGATGAGTTTTTGTGTGCATACACACTCCTTTTTTGTGTTTCATATGTGTTTATCTGCCTATCTGCATTTATATTAATAGTGGAGGGGTAGAAAGATTGTGCTGCAGGCAAAAACTGTTCTGTCCATCATATTACCATAATTTACTATCAGATATAAAATGGAGAAGAAATGAAGATGGAAGAAGAAGAAGAAATGAAATGGAAGGTTCATTAGAGGAAGGTATTACTAAGCAAAATAAATGATCAGAGACAACACTACGATATGCAGAATCATCATCTCAAATATCCAAGAAAGTATCATTGAGGAGTAAGATTTCCACTTTTGTTATTAATTACAAACTTCAATATATTTATCTGGAAAAATAGCCTTGTCTTTCTGCACTGAGTTTGAGGAGACTGTTAAATCAGCAGTCTATGCTGAATGTCTTAATCATAGAGAACTTGAGGAATCATCAAGTCCTTTCTTTCACTTCTGCCTCATACTTTGGGCATGACTTATTTTCATTTGACTGAATAGTTAGTGCAGCAAGGTGCAGAGTTAGGATACTTAAGTTTAATTTGCTCTGAAAACACACACGTTTTATCTGACATCAGACAAGAAGGTTTTTTTTCCAGTACTCAATTGTACATAAGAGTTGCCACTAAAACGGTATTTCTTTTCTTGCCTGACAAGTGTAGATGCCTAGAAAAGAAAGCAGAGCACCAAGAAGAGGATGACAGTCTATGTCACATGTAAATGTAAGTCTATGTTGATATATATATTTAGACATTTAAATCAACCTCAGAGGCCCTATGTGTCTTTTAATGGGTTTTTCTGGAGTTGTAGGTCCATTGATCATATATACGAGTACTGCTACAGTAAATGTTACTTGTTTGTGATTTCAAACATTCCAGTCCGTACTGCAAAGTTGAGTAGATTTTGAACTTCCTGGACAGAAAATAAAAACAGCAGGAATCATTCTGACCAGTACATTACATTCAGTGCAGAAACACCAGCATATGCCTGAGATTTCAAGTCTCTTACAAAGCCGATTCCCTTCCCTCCCTCCCCCGCATCTCCCTTTCTTTGTCATTTTCAAAAAGGGCTGAGTTGGGAAATTAGGAGCTAGAGCAACAGCAGCAGCTGCCAATTGCAGCAGGCGCTGTGTCTTCTTCATTTGGAGGGTAAGTAGGACCCTGTTGGGGACTGCTGAGTTCCTGGCTAGCAAATTAAGAAGTGGCAGACACAGTGATCTTCCTGACTGAGTGAATATAAAAAAAGAGCTGAAATGTTCTTTTATAATTAAACACTATTCATGGAGCTTGAGTCAAAGCCCAAGAAAGTCAATGGAAACATTATTATTTACTTTAATGAGCTTTGGATTTGAACCTAAGCAAAACTGTTGTGTATAAAAATATTTCTCATTTAAATGGATTCCACTTCAGCTTGTAAAGTGCCTGGGGATCTTGGGAACATCAGGAAGAACTCATATGAGAATTCTTATCAAACTGTCACCAGGGGTAACTGTTAGCATGTACAAATGGCTTTTCTGTTGTCTTAACATTGCATCTGCATTACCTAAAATAATCCTTTCAACACTCAATGAGGTAGGGTAGCATCATTCTGCATCTGTATTTTACTGCTATAAAAGTTGCCAAAAATGTCTTCTTAAAAGGCACAAAAAAAAGTGCCTAACAGATATGTCAGAGGCATAAAAGACATGGAGGGAAACAAAATCTCTGTGCTGCTTAGGTGTGTGTACACACATATATTAACTTCTTTAAAAGAACGCCAATATGCTCCTGCTCCTATGGAAAATAAATGATTGTATACCAATTTTAAAGTAGGTGTCTTTCATATTAAATCATATCTATTTGTTTATAAAACTGTTCTGTAAAGGATTACTGACTTTACATATACTTTATATATGACACAATATATAAGCACAGAAAGTTCACAAGAAGTGCTCTGTTTGTGGAAGGCTGAGTCACTCAACAGTCCGAAACACTGAAATTTAATTTTGGTTTAAAATCCCAGTCTTTTGTGGAGATTATGTCACTGCCTCTGGTCTGTAGGAATACGTTTCTATTAACTGTTATAGGCTGGAACTATCCGAGGGTGGAGCACTAGTTACTTCTACTCCTTTATAAAAAATTGGAAGAGAAGAAAGGAATATCCTGTTCTGTACATAAATTCAGTAAAATGGTTTTCAAAACTTGGAATCTGGAATGCTACACCCTCCATGACTCAGTCTCTATGTGGTTCCAACACAAGCCTCCCTTCTTTGAAAGAAGCTGTGTGACCCATTGCCAAAAAGCAAATAAATAAATAAATAAAGTGGACTCCCTGAACTGAGGGCAGGGTGGGGATGTGAAGAGAAAAGGAAATAGGTCTGTAATATGTTTTATAGTATAGCTAGGATTAGATTCTGGAATTTTCTGAAATTCAAATTTCAGAAGACAATGAATTTGAAATACAGTTTTTATTTGGGTGTCTAGGAAGCATTATTCCCTAGCTTGTACAGGATGGAGGAGCTGATACTGAACCCATGCCAAAGACAGTCAGTGTATTTTACAGAGAAAAGAGCATGGATCCAAAAGGGGGAAACCTGCTTACATATTTTAACCAATGATTGCTTTGTTTGGAATTAATTAACTAACTACCTTGTGTGCAGGAATCCATACACAGATCTCTTTCCAGAAGATTTCACTGACTGGAATGAAATTATTTTGGTGTCTGCTTTCAGGTAGTACAGTGAATGTAGGCTTCTTTCTTTTCTATCTTTATCTATCTGTCATCTGTCTATTGATCTATCATATAAATATATCTATAAAAATTATTCTCTCAGGACTGAGAGTAAGAGTATCTAAGATAGGAGGTAAGTGCAGAGACTGTGTTGTGACGGTAGCAGTTCAAGATATATCTGAACGCAGGATGTTAGGCAGCTACAGACCTTTACCACTGGAGAGTTAAGCATGTACAGACTCAAGACAGTAAGGAGTAAGTAGGGAATGCAGTCATGGACTTCAGTACATCAATTCAATTTTAAGTATAAAAGTCTTATTATGAACCTAAATTGCTGATTCCTCGAAGAAAAATTTTTTGAGCTGTGTGCCGTGATGGGGAACCAGTATTCTTTTTTCACAGATTCCTTTGTAGGGTTGTAAGTCTCCATATAAGTACTTCAGGATTTAACTCTCTTATTTTAACTATTAGAAAAGAACAATCTGTCATAGGAAGATATTAAAAACCATTTAGAAATAATTTTTGACTGTCCCTCTTATTTCCTTATTTTTGCACCTCTTTTTGTGTCTAAATGGGGACAAAAAAACCTGAACACCACCAAATAATAAAAATAATTAAATAAATGAAAAGCAACAGACAAAACAATTCTTGGTTGAGGCCTTAGGCAATTATTTTTAAATCTTTAGTACTGGGCAGAGCCATAACCCAGATTTTTTAGGACAACTGCCAATCCCATCTGTTTGGCAAAAATCTTTCCTTTTTTTTTTCTTTTCTCTCTCTCTCTCTTTGTTGTGTTTTGGTTTTTTGGGTATTTTTTTGGGTTTTTTTGTTTTTTTTTTTCTTTGGCAACAAATAGCCTCCAGGTTTTGTGTCAAGTAGGAGTTTATGACAATCTTTCAAAAGGCTATTTGTATCAAACACAGTCCTTGCAAAGGTCAAGGAGGGAGTTCTGGGGGTTTAGATGGTATCAAAACCATGTCCAAATGGATGTTACAGAAAGTGTCTGTGTGCTGCATTTAAGGATATATTCATTGTGTCTTTTACTCATCTTTACAATGAAGACAAGTGTACAAACCAGCATATGGTCTCATATGCAAAATGCTTCAAGGTGCCAGGATCCCCTCATGTCCTCCTCAGCCTGTCTGCCCTTTTTAAACCCCACTATTTAACAGAGTATAGGATAGTATGATGTGATGTGTTTTTTATATACATACATACATACATACATACATACATATATATATATATATACACACACATACATATATATGTATACCAAGTCAATAGTAACTTCATGGATAACTAAATGATATCTTAATTTTCTTAGGAGCTTTCAATTTCAATCACTAAAGTAAATGTTAGGTAAGGGAGCTGGCAAGAAAAAGGAAATAATAGTTCTGCTTATACTTTGCTGTTGTTGGGTTTTTAACCAATATATTATTTGCATTTGTCTTATCTTACTATATGAAGAAAGTGATTACATCAAAGGCTGCCATGAAGAACTTCATTGAGTTTGTAGTAATAAAAATATGTGAGTGTTGATGAAAAAAGGAAGGCAATAAAGAAGTTGCTGAAGTATGGTCACTGATAAAAGTGGAAAGAGGGAGGTTACCGGCATCCATCTGGGTGATGAAGAGTTTACTCTTCAAAGTATCTTTACTCTTAAAAGTATCATACAGATAAGATCAGCCACATTTCTACCAACCTTTATAAAACTGGGTTCTTCAATGCAAGCAGAATTTTCTTAACACTGAAGTAGAAATTGAAAGTAGCAAAAGGGACTAAGATTGTTGAGGAATCTATGGTACAAAACAGGAATTACCAAAGAGAAAGAAATTTTGTGTTTTCTATTAATGGAAATGTAGATTTTCATTTCATAATTCAATTCTGAAATTCATAATTCATTCACCTATGGTGGGGGTTTTTAATAATCTTTATTTTTATTTGTATTGTACATTTATTTGTGTCTAATCTTTCAATAGCAAGATTCTACTGTGCTAGCAAAAAGCAATTCTTTGCTTTTGGGGAATTTCAGTTATTTTACAGGGAAACCTTGCTGGAAGGTACAGGTTCCCAAATCTGTCCCATAGGAACTGTGGGCTTTACTAAGGCTGAATGTTTGTTATGTGATTAGAGGTTGCTGAACTTGGCTTTTTAATTTTTTTTGAGAGATGTAAACTGATTTTTTTTATAAATGTCAAGGAAAGTTCTAATTAAATAAATTCTTGTGGTTTGGGAGCATGGGTAACTTTTAGTCAAAAGGACCAGTTGATTCAAATGAGACTTTTCTGCTTGGTCTATCTGGCTGGTCATTTCCTTCCCTTTAGAAACATACTTCTCTTTTACAATTTCTATCACATCATGCAAAAATGTTTATTATAAAAAAAGAAACTCTAAATTATCTTTATATAAGAAACAGTTAACTGTATTGAAACATTTCCAGATGCAAGGAAAAGTGTTTTTAATAGGATATTTAATGGTCAGTTACATCTCTTATGCTTTTCTCCCCCTTCACTCTATTCTGCTTTCTGTATAGGCAGGAACAAAACTTGAAGTGCTCAATTTGATTTTATAAAAAATTTAGATTTCTTATAAGTAGGTGTAGGGAAAAGGCTTGTGGAGTTTCTTTCGTTACTGCAGCTTCTGTTTTTCAATTGAGTATGCCAGAAGTACTACCAGTAAATGGAAGAGAAAAAAAATAATTGGAAACTGGGATAAACATTGATTTGCCAAGAAAAGATGGAAACAGCATCACTCACATAAAGAGGATGAAGACCCATATGAATCACCAGGGAATGAGGGAAAGTAAGAAATACAGAGTCAGAGAATCTCAAGTAAAGGTAAAGATGGAAAGTAGAGTAGAGTAAAGAAAGAAAGAGTTGCGTGAAGGAGGAACTGCTGAGATAGTGGGAGCTGAGAAAACAGAACAGAGACAGACGATATGGAAAATGGCTAAATAATTAAATTGAATAAATAGAAGAATAAAATACAGAACAGAGAGAGAAATTAATAAAGAAAGTAAATGGAAGAGTCACATTACTTTGTATAAAGGAGTACATGGAAGTCAGATTTTCAGCTCTATTTCCAATTCCTTTTTACTGCTTCAGAAATACAAGGTAGTTATAAACTTGCTACAATTTTCCACTGGCATCTATTTCATATGTGAAAGGGAGAAGTTTCCACACTGTAGTGAAATGAATTAGGATCCAGGCAGCTGCAGAGGTGAGAATTCGTAGTTATCTCTATGAAATTACCCATTCCTTCTCCTGAATAAAACACGTAACCTGACAGAGGAGAAGACCGGAACCATTTTTCTTATATTTCACAGTAATTTTACATTTGGGACAATGTTTAATTAAATCTAGATTTTTGGCAGTAATAGAAAAACTGAAGACAACAAAAAAAAAAGGAAAGTAATGGGAAGGAAAGGAAAGTAACGGGAAGGAAAGTAATGGGAAAGGAAAGGAAAGGAAAGTAATGGGAAGGGAAGGGAAGGGAAGGGAAGGGAAGGGAAGGGAAGGGAAGGGAAGGGAAGGGAAGGGAAGGGAAGGGAAGGGAAGGGAAGGGAAGGGAAGGGAAGGGAAGGGAAGGGAAGGGAAGGGAAGGGAAGGGAAGGGAAGGGAAGGGAAGGGAAGGGAAGGGAAGGGAAGGAAAGGGAAGGAAAGGAAAGGAAAGGAAAGGAAAGGAAAGGAAAGGAAAGGAAAGGAAAGGAAAGGAAAGGAAAGGAAAGGAAAGGAAAGGAAAGGAAAGGAAAGGAAAGGAAAGGAAAGGAAAGGAAAGGAAAGGAAAGGAAAGGAAAGGAAAGGAAAGGAAAGGAAAGGAAAGGAAAGGAAAGGAAAGGAAAGGAAAGGAAAGGAAAGGAAAGGAAAGGAAAGGAAAGGAAAGGAAAGGAAAGGAAAGGAAAGGAAAGGAAAGGAAAGGAAAGGAAAGGAATAAAGATGGAAAAGCAACCCCAAAGCTTTGGACACCTGGGCTTACTCCCAGAAGAGGACTACGAATGAAGACCAAGTCTTCATAAGACTTTTCCATCCCAGCAGGAGCTACTGCTCAAACACCCTCCTCCATCTGAGGCTGACGTCAACCTGCCTAACTTTCCAAGTCTACGGCATAAGCAAATTGGTCAGCACACACAGGGCTTGTTTACTACTCCAGCAACTCTGGTGCTTCAGCATACACCCAGGTGGAGCAAGCACTCTGTCGGAAGCCCTACCACAACAGGAAAAGAGTAACAAATCACAGTACTCACCTTATCTAACTGTGGATGTCTAATTTCAGAATTATTCAGAAATAATTTCAGAATTATTCAGAAATAATTTCAGTTTGAATGTCAAATTTTAATCTGCTCTGTTGGAACCTTCAGTTCCCCTCATTGTCAGCAGGAATACAGGCAGTTCTAAGGGGAGAATTTATATCGCTTATCCTGGATATCTATCTTACGATGAGATCTAGACAACTGTTTTCCTTCCTGATTTTAAAGGAAGCCTTGGGTGACTAACTCATTTTGAACCTTAAGTGAGGTGAAAGGACTCTTAGAGCAATACTGCCTCTTTCTAAGGTACATTGAAACTTCATGAAAAGCACAATAACTCTTTGCTAACATGAAGACATAATTTTTTATTGCAGCACATTTTGAAATTGGGCTGTGTTCAGCACTGACTCTGCACAAAGCCTCGAAATTCATGAAACAATCAGAAAATGCATTCTGCTTTCTATGGTCTCAAAGGGGTTGACTTAAAACAGTGAGCAAAATTTGAAGTCCTTACTGCTCTTAAATAAACTGAAATGAATCCATTCTTTGGAGGCAAGTAACACTGGAGTAAGAAGCAAGCAAGATCAAGGCAACCAGCAATTTTGTGATGCCATATCCTCAATGTATTTTAGTGAGGTCAGGATTTTTCAAGACTGCCTGCAGTACACACTATTCCACAAGACAGAGAGTATCACTTGCAAAAATTAGTGGGTGGAAGAAAAAAAACCAAGCCTGTCCATGTCATGCTGAGGTGGATTGGAAAGAAAGACAAGCAGGGAGGAGTTACATGCAGGTTTTGCAATTAGGGTTGTTCCCACAACTTGTAAACCAGAGGGTGAATTAAATAATTTGCCTTACTCAGTTTTAAAGTTTTACTCACTCTCATTTGATGGGGAGGGTGGGGGGACAGAGGTTGGTATAGATTTCATTACATGTAGCTGCATCAACGAAATGCATAGCACATCCAAAAATTATGGCCAATATTTTTACCTAGACTCTGAGAAATAGCCTGTAGCTTTCTTTCCTTTCCAAAACTTTCCATTTACATCACTTGTGGTTACCCATAAATTATATTCGTTAAAACAGTTGTTCACTGGTGTCCACATTCGCAGCTGGAGATCAGTCACATTTTGAAGTTCTGGGATTAATCAAAAAAAGAAAAAACAAACAAACAAAACAACAAACCAAAACTATACTGTACAATTTGATCAAATGAGAAACAACTCATTAAAAGATTAACAAAAATTTATTTCTATTTTCCTCTTCTGTCATTGAAATGGTATTTCTTTCCATTCTCTATGGTCTGTCACTATTAGCATCTCCCACAGCTATTACAAAGAAAAGGTGGAGAGACTGGGATTAAGATCCCAGTTCTTGAAAGAGCAAGAGTTCCCCATCAAGGTTATTTGAAATTGAGGCACACAGCACACTGGAAAATAGGGAACTCCACTCGTTCCCCTGAACTTCTGAAAAGGTTGTCTTTGCTGCAGCTTGATATACTGCATGCTTCCAGATGAGACAGGAGTTTTGTCACTTGGGCATAAAAAAGGCAAAATTCTTAGGTTTTGGTTAATTTGGTTAATTTATGTGAAGTGGTTGCAAACATTATATGAACTTAGAGTCTGGAGTCCACCATAGATAAAGGACACCAACTAGTGTTTGTAATGATATATTTTTTTAAATGATGGATGTGCCAACATGTTTCTTAAGAGGTTTGCAAAAGAGTGGTTTTTTTAAAACAAATGAAGTTGTATACATAGGTACATCCTAAATTAGTCATATTCATGGAAATGTCTCCAATGCTTGGTTAGGTAAATTAGCAGAACTAAACAAATCAGTACTGCTATAATAACTGCTAAGTTTTTTGACCTTTTGTATGCAAAACTGAAAGAATATCTTTGGATATTAAGAAATTTTAATTAGCCGTGCATCTCTGAGTTATTCTCGTAATTTCCTTATTTTACAAGTGGGAAAAACTGATTGTCTAGGCAATTAGTAAGATTTTCCATGACAGAAATGACAGTCAGGCATCTAATTCCCATTTAAAGTGAGCAAGAGGCAGGAAGCCAAACTTTTCTTTTACATTAAAATTACCTTTGAATGACTTGCTGGGAATCGTGTGCGAAGTTGTGGAAGAATATGTTGAATAAACTATTTGTCTTTTGTCACACTCCTCACCTCAGCCACAAGAAAATCCTTTATGTATCTTTGTAACAGACTGGGATATTGTCCCACAAGTTATAGAATCATAGAATCATAGAATTTGTTGGGTTGGAAGGGACCTTAAAGATTATCTAGTTCCAACCCCCCTGCCATGGGCAGGGATGTCTCCCACTAGATCAGGTTGCTCAGTGTCCCGTCCAGCCTGGCCTTAAAAACTTCCAGGGATGGGGCTTCCACCACCTCTCTGGGCAACCTTTTCCAGTGTCTCACCACCCTCATGGGGAAGAACTTCTTCCTAATGTCCAGTCTCATTTGTCCCATCTCTAGTTTTAATCCATTTCCTCTAGTCCTACCATTACCCAACATCCTAAAAAGTACCTCACCAGCTTTCTTGTAGGCCCCCTGGTAGACCGCTATATGGTCTCCTCGGAGCCTTCTTTTCTCCAAAATGAACAACCCCAACTCTCTCAGTCTGTCCTCATAGGAGAGGTGCTCCAACCCTCTGATCATCCTTGTGACCATTCTCTGGACACGTTCCAGCACGTCCATATCTCTTTTGTAGTAGGGGCTCCGGAATTGGACGCAGTACTCCAGGTGGGGTCTCATGAGAGTGGAGTAGAAGGGGAAAATCACCTCCCTTGACCTGCTGGCCACGCTTCTCCTGATGCAGCCCAGGATATCATTGGCTTTCTGGGCTGCTAGTGCACACTAACGGCTCATGCTGAGCCTCTCGTCTACCAGCACCCCCAAGTCCTTTTCTTCAGGGCTGCTCTTAAGCAAGTCACTGCCCAGCCTATATCGGTGCTTGGGATTGCCCCGACCCAGATGGAGGACCTTGCACTTGGTCTTGTTGAACCTCATGAGGTTGGCATGGGCGCACTTCTCCAGCCTGTCAAGGTCCCTCTGGATGGCATCCCTTCCCTCCAGTGTGTCAGCTGCCCCACACAGCTTGGTGTCGTCGGCAAACTTGCTGAGGGTGCACTGTATGCCACTGTCCATGTGGCTGAGGAAGATGTCAAACAAGACCGGTCCCAGTACTGATCCTTGAGGGACTCCACTTGTCACTGGCCTCCACTTGGACATGGACTCATTGACAGCCACTCTTTGGGTGCGGCCGTCAAGCCAGTTATTTATCCACTGAATTGTCAGTCCATCAAAGCCGTATTTTATCAGCTTGGAGACCAGGATGTCATGCGGGACAGTGTCAAAGGCTTTGCTCAAATCCAGGTAAATGATGTTGGTTGCTCTCCCCTTGTCTATTGATGTTGTGACCTTCTCATAGAAGGCCATCAGGTTTGTCGGGCACGATTTGCCCTTGGTGAAGTCGTGTTGATTGTACCCAATCACCTCTTTGTTATTCTTGTGCCTCAGCAGTGCCTCCAGGAGGATCTGCTCCATAATCTTACCAGGCACGGAGGTGAGACTGACTGGCCTATAGTTCCCTGGTTCTTCCTTCTTTCCCTTTTTGAAAATGGGGATTATGTTTCCCCTTTTCCAGTCAGTGGGGACTTCACCAGACTGCCACGACTTTTGGAATATAGTAGAGAGTGGTTTAGCAACCTCATCTGCCAGTTCCTTCAGTACCCGTGGGTGTATCCGACCAGGTCCCATGGACTTGTTCACTTTCAGGTTCATCAGATGGTCACGAACCTGATTTTCAGTTACAATGGGCAGTTATTTCCAAGCCCTGCCATTGTCTTCTGTGACTCCGGGAGTGTGGCTGGAGCCCTTGCCAGTGAAGACTGAGGGAAAGAAGGTGTTGAGAACCTCGGCCTTCTCCGTATCAGTTATCACCAGCTCCCCCGTTTCCTTTCTGAGGAGGCTCACACGCTCCCTAGTCTTCTTCTTACCATTAATGTACCTATAGAAATTTTTGCTGTTTCCCTTGATCTCCTTGTATAGATTTAATTCTAACTGAGCTTTAACGTTTCTCACCAGGTGTCTTGCTGTTTGGACAGCTTCCTTACATGCCCCCCATTCTTGCTGTCCTTTCTTCCACTCCTTATGATGTTTCTTTTTGTGTGACAGTGTGTCCAGGAGCTCCCGGACACACTATGTAGGTTTATGTAGTATGTGTTTATGTAGTATGTATGTTTATGTAGTATGTAGGTTTATGTAGTTCTATGTAGGTTTATTTGAGCTCAGTACAATGTTGATTGTAAGCTATCAATGACTGGAGAAGAGGAATAAAATCTTTTGTGAAGCAAAGATGCATCACATATATCATAAATCTCTTTTAAGTATTGAAGACTCAGTATTCTCCCATTACCTTTTGTCTAGTTATGTAAAAACTTCTCTTGGCAAAGATCAAAATGTATCATGGAATTTTTTATATTCAATAAATATATTACTAAAAAACTGACTTCTCTTTTTACAGTAATTACTTTTTTATTTCCTTACCTGTGCATAAAAAGGATGTGGATAGCTTGACTACAACCTCTCCACTTTCTTGCTTATCATTTTTGCACAATATAATCTTTTGATAGATGAAATGTTTGACACCTCTCACAGGAAGTACTGCACTTATTTTGACAGTGCTATATCTAGCATGTCTTCTTTACTAGGCAAACTGTCTGGAAGGAAAAATAGAAATAACAACACATTGGCTTTTGTGTTTGTTGCTATGGCTAAACTTCATAGCAACAAGACTTAGGACACTTGCCTATATTCAGGAAAAAAAGTGAAAATTTAGCCTTCTGCATCGAGTGCGTAACACACGCACTCAGGGCAAGACCTCATATCCAAATAAAGACCTCACATCTTATTCATACTTTTCAACAAGCAAGATAGATGGGCCTTAACTTTTTAGAAGCTTAATTAAGCAAAAGGTAAATTAACTTTGACTTGTCACTGGGAAATGCTTCTTTATATGAATTAAGCAACTATTATTATACAGAAAAAGAAAGCAACATAAGAGGAGAGACTGGTGGTGTGATATAGAAGTAGGAGAAATAAAGAAAAGGACAAACTTCTATTGACAGCCCAAATTTCTAGCTGTTTTTCATGTATCTTACAAGTGATGAACCTTTCCAGAAATATTCACAGAGCATAGGAATAATCAGGGTATATTTTGCAGTCCAGTTTATTCGTTTCTCTGTTTCCATATTCATAGAATCATACAATAATAGAATCATGGAATGGTTTGGGCTAGAAGGGACCTTAAAGATCATCTAGTTCCAACTCCCTCCATGGGCAGGGACACCTCCCACTAGACCAGGTTGCTCAAAGCCCCATCCGGCCTGGTCTTCCAGGGATGGGGGATCCATAACTTCTCTGGGCAACCTGTTCCAGTGCCTCACCACCCTCACAGTAAAGAATTTCTTTCTAATATCTAATGTAAATCTCCCCTCTTTCAATTTAAAGCGGTTCAAACTTCCTATTGTTTACTTCTAATTGTTTGGGTGTTTTTGATTAGGGTTTTTTTGTTTATTTGTTTGGGGTTTTTTTCCTCCAAACCTTTATGTGAGGCCTTTTCCAAAATCTACAGTTCTACATTCTGAATAAAAATCTTAACTCAGCCTCTATAACATGTTTAGTCAGAACAGCTATAGAACTAGTGATTTGAAGTAAGGCAGTAAAGACCAAAGTGATTTTCAATTCTTTTCCTTTACTGCTTTGAATGAAATGGAGAGCAGAGCCAGTTCAGAAAAAAAAAAAAAAAAAAAAAAGATCAGCCTAAACTGTCATTCATATCCCCAATTTAAAATGTTGGTAACTCAGTTGGTATCTCAAGTTTCCATAAGACAACTTCACTGTCGCAGAAGAAACCAATCATAGGATATAGGGACTGCAGACTATAATTAAACATTGCTTTAGCATTTTGCTGCTCTATTTGAGCTATTCTATGACATTTTGCTCTGACATATTTTTCCTTTCAAATGTCTCAATCATTGTAACAAAAGTGAGAGTTTAGCTTCCAAAGTTGATTTTGTTCTTTAAGAATATCTCTGCCTCCTCCTTGATTATATACTTACCTACTTTACTTGACTAAAACTGTTATATAGAATATAATCTATTGTACTCATGTGGACAGATGTAAATGGAAACAAGGAGAAAAAAAATAACCCATGCTGAGGGACATGTATGTTTCCAAAAGACTGAGCAGGAGGTATGTAGACAAATCCTATTATTGGGTAATGAGATTTGTGCGCGTACCCGGACACTATTATGAAAATGTAGCCCTTTTTCAAAACAAAATGAAAGAAGGGGGCAATCTTTTCAGCTGGGGTCAAATTCGGCTTCCAGTAAGGATGTAGTAAGTTCCTTTAAAATCAGCCTTATTAGTGTCCAGAAGTAGCTGAGAGAAAGAAATAGCCTTTAAATTCACAGAAATTTCAGATGACTTTGAGCCTGATCATGCTCTCATTGAGATTAACAGGAATTTTGCCATTGGGTTGTAGCATCAAGTTTATGAATTACTAATCTGCTAAAGCTCTCTCAGTGTCAAGAAGTTTGCATTCCTTACAATAGTCTTCTCCTATGAAGTGAAACAATTCATACAAAATCAGGAATGTTATGAATAAAAGATTCAACCATTACATCATTGATGGACTTAGAACAAAATTCTGCCAGTACTATGCATTTTAAAATCATATATCAAGATCCTGATAGTCACTTAAAATCATGAGTTTTAATATACAGCAAATGCTGTACAACTACTCCATGTCTTCTGCAACTGTAGAACAGAGATGTATGTTTTCAAATATTTATTTATAATCACAATGACTAAGAATATACTTTTCCATAAAGGAAAACTGGGACTCTTTAGTAATAAAAAGATTCTGCCAGCAAAACACTTTAAGGAAAACATACAAAATGCTAAAATGCAGAAACCTGGGAACACTGGGTCACTGTACTTTTGTATACAACTATTTTTAAAAGGAAAAGACTTCAAGGTAGCTTTAGACAGTGCTGGTAGCCTTTGTGCTTCACCAGCTCATATGCCGAAAAATATTTTATTAATAAAATACGTCTTTGTTTTGTTTAATCTTCCTGATAACCCAGAACAATTTAGTAGTAGGAAGATAGATAACTCCTGAAAAGTAAGTAATTATCTACTCTTTCTAATTTTCTAAAGAAGCAGATGTTATGTGTTTCATACATGAGACAATAAGGTCTCCATACCTCACAATTTCTTTTTTACACTGCAAGGTTCCTTTTTCCCAGGGAAATTCCAAGGGAAGAGGACTGCACACTCCTCTCGCAGCTTGATGAGTTCCAGCTTCAGAAGCTGCAGTGACTGCAGTGTTGACCAGCGTGGGTAGGGTTTTCGCTATCATGTCCAAAGTTAAGTCATTCAGCAGAAAGCCTTCGTGGTCTGAGACCACACTGTTATTTGTAAACACGGTGTGTATCTGTTATACGCTGTCTCCAAGATGTACGTCAGAACAGTAACTGTTCAAATCATTGGCCGATCAGTTTTAAGGAGTATTTCTAATCCAGGTAACAGTCCTATTTATAGATCCTTTTGGCTGAAATATATTAAGTCGTATAGCTGTAACGAATTGGGTGGGTGGTAGAAAATATCCGGTGATACAAATGGAACAAATAAGTAAATTAATGAATTTCATCACTACTTGTAAGAACTGTGTATATATTTGTAACTACAGAAGCTAATACATCCGGTCTGTAAGTTGATCATGAATTCATGTTCAGACCAGATGACCTTTCTTTTTCCAACAACCATGTGATAGATTTGAGAAGACAGTCGTAGAACAAAATGAAAGAGGAATAATTTTGGTATTTAATAATATAGTGTGTCTCCCTCCCTCACCAGCTGGATTTTCAAGCAAGTGCTTACATGTGCAAATTGTGCAAGAAAGGGCTGACCTATGAAAAATATGACAAAACCTTCTCTCGGTGGCTAGGATTTCCTCTCACCAGCTCAGGAGGAGGGAGACCTTGTGGTGAAAGGGGTGGCTTTATTCATATTCTGCTGGTGTGGGATATAGGATGTCTACTACTTTCCTTTTTCCATTTCCAATGAAATTGCCATTCTGGTGAGGTGATCTCCCAGTTTTTCCTAATGTGTATTTCTGGGCTACATGCGTCTATTACGAAGGAGTATGACTCTGTACATGAAGGAAAACAGCTGGAAGAGCTGCAAAATAAGTTTTGAGTGATGGGAACTCTGGCATGATGTCAGTTACAACATGACCTTATTTCTGATCTGTTTTTCACTGCTGTGAGTCAGGCTGAACTTCTTTCCTATGTAAGGGTGACACCCCTGTAAAACTAGTGGAGGCAAGACCAGAATGATGCTCCGTGTCTCTAGGAAAAATTGGGATAGCACAAAATAATGATTCAAAATGAAGGCATAGGTGAAACATTGCTTTCACATGGACAGGGGCAATATACTAAGAATGTGTGATGGGACCAGAGTCCTACTGTTGTCATGGAGACTGAAAAAATTTTTTAACAACTTCTAGAAACAAAAATAAAAGTGTTTGGAATCTCTCCCACCATATTCCTTACAAGTACTAATGTGCAGTTCTCTGATACTTGTTTTAGACCCTGATGAAATAAACAACAATAAATAGCACTTTTTTTGTCTCTAAATATATGTTTTTATTTTACCAGAACCAATTTTAAATATAAATAATTGAAAAAAATCCTATGTATGTTTGTAAATGCATACACAGCCAGCGTGCAGGAAGCATGCATCACAAAATCATGCAGAAATTACCGAGCCCAGCAGCTACCTTCGTTACACAGGGGAATCCACAAGTGGGAATCTGGCCCAATCCTCCTCGCACAGAGTTTGAGGGGATTTGAGGGACTTGGAAATAAATTTGCAGCAGACAATTTCCTGCATGAAGATGATACTCAAACTACACAGTACAAAAAGCTAAAGGGAGGGATACACCTTTTCAATTCTTCCCTCCAATTCATCCTGAAAATGTCAGCTTCTCAGCTTCAGCAATTTTGAGACATAGCATAGAGCTGTCACCTGCCATGCAAGGTCTGTGACATGCTTCAGCAGAGGTCACTCTTTTCTTTCAAGTCACAGCTAGAGAAGAGGATTTCTATTTCCCCTTTCCCTCATATGTAAGAGATTAGTGGGTATTCACCTAGGAATAAGATGCTCAATTTATTTAATAAAATATGTAAACGATATCAAGGTCAACTAGAAGCAGAATGTGGGTTTCCAAGTTTAAGGTAAACATGAGGTGATGCAGGAGGATGGGATTTACTCCTTCTACCAAGACATAGTAACTAATAACTCCTCAGTGTAAAATGGATAATCTCAGGCCCAAACCTAGACTCTCCCCTATTTTAGGGAAAACTTTCAGCTATCCAGTGAGTGTTATGTGTTGCTATACTTTTTGCTGAGGTATGCTGTCATCCTGCCACAGAGCTGAGGTAAAATGAATTTTCATAAAGCTCCTAACTTATTCTTGCCCAGCTGATATTTATCCCGAAACAAAGCTGTATTTCTGTGCTTCTCCAACAGGATTCCCTAGCAACGTGTAGGAGCCTTATGGGTAGTAAGTCATCATCTTCTGTGAAAAAGGATGTTCACAGAACCCATGCGAACTCAGGAGAAAATTCGCTTCATAAAGTATTCAGAAACAAATGCAGGTGTGTTAGTGATTAAAGACCATTTTGATAGGCTGTTATTCATGCAGAATAAGGCTGTAGCTTTGCTATGACAGCTTTTTGTTGTCAGAACTGAAGTTCCTGAAGGTAACTGTATAGCCTTTGGGTTTTTATATTTTGTATATTGACAATAAACTAAAATACACTATAAACTTCATTTGGACCGTAAAGGAAGTCTGAAATGAAAGAAAAGGGAAAATACTAAACAGAGTGTAACGATCGTTTGAAACCAAACCAAAGCCAAGACTTCGAATAATTGTATTGTCTGCTTGTGATTACTCAAAATTTAGCAGAACATCAAAATAAGATCAAAATTGCTGATTCAGTAGAGGTCTTTTTGGTATATCAGTTGGTATGTTATTGCTAGTTACTAGCTTAAACTAAACTTAAATTATTGTTTATTGTGTTTCATAGCTGAGACTTCGACTTCCGTTAGACAAAGCTGTTTTTTAGCGTACAGGTATTGTTATCACAGCGGAAGGTCACTTGAAATCTGTTCTTTGGTCTAAATGATGCTTAAAATCAATAGTAGCTCCTGAATAGTTTCCCACCCTTCTTGACTCAGTGGATAAACAGAGGCCTCGTTCAAAACAACATAGAATTTTCTGGCTCAAAGTCACCTTTCAAAAAGAGGGAGACATAAGAATTTCTTTCTGTTGATTTCATTTTGGAATCGTGTTGTCATTTATTTATATCACCTCAACAATTGCTGCCGGAAGGATGCCGCAGGACAAAAGAATATATTTTTACTGTTCAAAATTGATCTCTTTAGAAAGAAGGTTAACATTTAGTTCCACATAGATATATGCTGTTATGCAAATAACTGGGTGCAGTGAATCATTAAATAAAGAGACAAAGTCACAGCTAGTGTAAGAGGGCAGTACTCGTGAAATGAATGGAGCCAGGCTTGCCTTTTTCAGCAAAATATTTTGCCTGAGGCTTTTTAGCATCCAAAGTGTAAAGAGCCAGCATGCTATCATTCTGCCTGAGCTGTACAGTTTTGCTATGGAACAAAAGATCTTTTTCATTAACAACAAGCCCATTGAAAAGAGAAGCAATGGATCTTTTTAGCTATTAATGGAAAAAACATTAGCATAACATTAAGTACACAACTGGGGAAATCCCCAAATTAAAATTCCTCACTTGCTGTGGTTTCAGCCACACTCTGTATAATTTAAATCATACTTTAAAGCAGGGGGGTCTGATTTTCCCAAATTCATATGTATACAAGTTTAAGTGATTCATTTCAACCCAAAGCGTGAGTATAATTTCAGTAATTGTACACACAAATCACATGTTTCCCTGTAAATGGCCCCCTATTCTTTTACAGATGGTGAAAAACTGGCTTAATTAGAACTGAAATATTGCCTTTAGGTAGCCCATTTAACCTGTTGGTAAGCTCAAATACAGCAACTTCATGATGATGCTGGAGAACTCCTGAGTCCAGTCTTATTAGAAGATGTTTAAATATGTTCTTGAATTCTATTGGGTCAAATGCATGCTTAAGTGTTCTTTGGAGAAGGGATATTTATTTGAATTGGAATTTATATGCATAACTTCAGACTTATTTTGTGTGCCAATTATTTTGTTATTTAGAACCCACAGTGCAGTAGCAGGGAATTTACAATTAGAGAAAGGAGATTACTGAAAATGAACCATTCCACGTCTGTCAGTGTTGTCCTGCTGATCCAATTGAAATGGATAAGATTTACAGGGCTGCCACCCTCAAGCATAAGGTCTTACGATTTAGCAAAAAAACACATATAAGCAAAAATTTCTGTTGGTCAGTTTATCTTTGCAGGCGGCTCCGTTACAGTTCATAGATCACTGGTAGAAAAAAGAATTCTTCACAGATTTCAGTGGAAGCTGGATAAGGCCCAGAAAAATCATCTTTTGACACATTTTGAGGAAAGCTAAAAGAACAGAACATGAGAGGAGTTAAACAGATTTCAGATCAGTTTCTGCTCTCTGACACTGTTAGCAAATTTTTAGAAGTAAAAGGCAAAATCTCTGGCCAGTTACATCTGTGTAATATTGACTTCAATGGCATTTCACAGGTAACAAAACACAGAATTAGATCCAACATGTCGCTTCTCACTAAACTTATCCTAATACCTTTGCCTTGCAGGGCTTTAACATCCTGTTTGCTAAAAAAGGTGAAATAGAGCCGTAAGATATTTCTATCGCCTTTCGCAATGGTATAAAGGAGTCAAACTACACAGATGAATAAAATCCTCTGGCAACAGCAGGAGCATTTGTTACCAATGAAAGCTATAATTCTAAGGGATGCTATAATCTTGAGTCTCCCATGAAAAAACATCCTCTCCCTTACCTGTCACTTTTGCTTTCCTTCTCCTCCCTCTGCTTTTTATTATTTAATTTTCTAATTATTTTATCTATTTTTCTGATGATATTTAGGGATCAGTTTGTTTGAAAGATGTTACGTACAAGACATTTGCATCGTATTGTGCTATCTATACATATGAATCTATTTTCTGTAGCTATGAAACCTGGTAAACCCAGCTGTAATAAAAGCTATAACAGAAAAAAGCCATCAGACACAGAACCTGTCTTGACTGCTGGTTTATTCCATTTTCTTCAGTGCTATCTGAAATTGGTGTCTTTCGCCTTCCAGAATAGGCAAATGTTTTTCGTCTTTTATCCTGACTCCTCTTGACTTACTCCAGCAATTCAGCCAGATTTTCTCTCTGTTGCTTAACAAAGTCAATAGATTTTGTATAGGTGTAAGAGAGGCAGAATTTGCTCCATTTTTTCCAAACATGCTGTGAAAATACTGATGTGTTTACATAAAAGCACAAGTCTGAAAACACAGTAAATCAACCCCATGCTGCTTCAGTGTCAAAAGCAAGAATTACTGAAAATGTTATTAAATTATTGTAAAAATGGTAAATTAAATCTAAACTATAAATGATGAACAAATTAGAAGGGCTTTGAGTACAGTTGGCAATGTTTGTTTTATGTCTCTGTAAATGTCAAAATTTAGACTTTAATCATTACAGTCTAAACTAGATTCAGATTTGGGTTTTGTTTACAAGTAAATATATTTTCTTCCTTTCTCAGGCTATAATGTAGGCAATGTTTCTTTTTTAGCAAGGCATTCAGACTGTTTCATTACCCTTTTGATAGTTCTAACACATTAGGATTTGAGGATGGTGGGTGAGTCAAAGTGGAGAAAGTAATATTTTTCACGTTACACCTTTAATGAAGTAAAGAAAAGAATGTTTTCTGCAAACCCATTGGTCTATTGCTTTTAGTACTAAATAGCATACTGGTGCAAACTGGTGCATTCTACCTGAAGAAAGAATAAATAAAGAAAGAGTATACAACCACGTGGCTGTAGGACAGGAAGGACATAAATTATTAAATTATCTTTAAGTTTGCATATTGCATAGAGATTGATTGGCTGCAATAAGCATATTGCTCATTTGACTTTTTCAACAGCAAATGCAAAAGGCTAACTGGCTGATTGTAAACTTTGCTGGAATAGGTTTCTTTTTTCTATGAAGAAATATGGGTATGTAATATTATGGAGAGCTTTTAAAATTCCTCCAAATATGTGACCTTTCATATATTACGCCACAATTCACACACAAATGTTAATGATACTGAAGATATTTAAAACTGTTTTTTAAAGATTCATGCAGATGTTCATTACTTTACAGGAGCAATATCTTCTTTTAATTGAATTGTGCTTTCAATTAAATTTTGTAGTGTAGGATCGATAGAAAAGCACAAGGTACAACAGAGAATTTTAACACTAAAATCCCAAAGGAAATATAGATATTGCCATAATCCGGGCTTCAAAGTTGAGGAACCTGAGGTAGTTGGTACATCATGAAGACTCTAAAATCCTGCCCTGTGATATGTTAGTCCCCTAAGTCCCATCTAGAATGTGAGGGATGAACCTGAAATTCACAAAACTTGATCTTATTTCAGAAGAGAACACCTAACCTAGGACAGACCATTCCTGAAAGTACAGTGAAGAATCAGTACTGGGTTTATATCTAATATCCCATTCACCTACAGAAAACTCTGGTTTATCTCCCCTTTCCACTCTCTGCTTATTTTAGAGGAGGCATTTGTGCCTACTATCACCAGAAGCATCATGGCTATTGGACTGTAGAGTATTTTGGAGAAGGCTATTCTCCTTCTTTTCTGCTCAGTTTTTAAAAAACTTTTTTTTTTTTTTTAATAATAAAGAGAAGATTACTACAGTCAGATGATTTGTACACTCCTGAGAGAACCTAGGTAGGCTGAGATTGGTCCAGATCCAGAATTATATTATATGCTTTAATAACACATATAGTATAGATATCTCTCTATATAAACACATACATATATATGTATGTATATAAATAGTAAAATACATAGGTACATTGTATGAGGGGATACTAGAGGTATGCATGAGGTGATACTTCACTAGAAACATTTACTTTTCTTTTCTCTGGCACGGATTTGAGTGACAGAATTGATGGGTAGTTACGTTAAGTCTGCCTTTAACAGAAACTTGATTCAGTCATATCAAAGCAAGTATTTATGTACTTATCCCCTCCATTTCCATAGAAATTCTGTACAGACCTGTTATTAGTTTAACTATCTAGCAGGAAAAATAAACATTTGTTCAACTACCTTGTTGATATAAGGAAAGAGGTGAATTATAAGCAAAATGTCAATAGCCCGGGTGAAATCAATAGCCTGACGAAGGGGTGGGGTCCATATCATTACTGCCATGTTATACACTTTATTTTTCACATGGAATGGTGAAAAGGAAGGTAGCTAATGCAGGAATATCTATACTTACTGAGACCAAAACAGCACACAGCCCAATATTTATTTTAGTTATTCAAAGTAGGTGAAAAATGAAGACTATACAATCAGGGAAAGTACCACAATACCACCTCTTAATGTTCTTAAACTATGTTCAGCTCAGGGACTACTACTACAAACTGCCTGTGGCTTCTGTGTATTTGATAATTCTCTGCAGATTTCTCTTCCGTAAATTTGTCAGCTGAAATCTAGCAAACTTCGTATCTTAATCCTGTCAAGTAATAAATATTAATTACCATGGGTTTTTTGTAGTATAGCTTTGCTAATCCTAAGATTTTTCCAGGTGTCTGGAGAACCTAATGAGCAAAAATGTAAAGAACTTTTTTAGTGTTTAAACTAGCAAGTTAGGCAGTAGCAAGGAATGTTCCCAGGTGTTAAAGTTTTATTATGTGCATCACTAAAGAGTTAAAATGGCCACTAGAATGGTTTTTGGCCTAAGCTACCCCCTTCTCAAGCAGTCCCTGGACACAATCAAAGAGTTAGGAGGTCGCAGAAACCCTTGCCAATGTGCCATGTCAATTAGATAGTTTCTCAGAGAACAAACCTGGGCACATTCAATTCACTGATATAAATGCAGTCATGGGATATCAGTAGGGACTGTCAGCGTCTCTGGCAAAAATGCCTTTACCCGTGAATTCACAGATGCTTTGTAGAAAACAATAAGACACTTTTCAGTGAATGTAAAATACTTAATTAATTCTCAGCATCTTATGAAAACTCAATGGAAATATTGGTACTGTGGATAATGTAGGACAAAAAAGAATTACAGGAATGTTCACATGAAAATGTTGATGCCAAAAAACAGTTGGGGGAAAGATGTTTTCTGGAAAGAGGATGTTGGTGTTTCTACATTCAATTTACAGCTTGTGACAGTGAATTGTCATCTCACTTGGGTGCCTAATGGGCAGCTCAGTTTAGAATGTACCGTCTTTGGACAGATTTTTAAAGAGTTTTCTCAGCTGGAGTGTGTTTGCGCTATTGATCCTCTGTCTACGAAAATTCAGGAAGGGAGCAACAGAAACCAGGTTTATATCTCTACTAGCATTGACTAAACACAAACTTTCATTTCTAAACTGCAGAGAAACAAGTATTTCTACCGAATAGGTAGAGTTTATACAGACAATTTTGAAATTCCTGTGATAAGCCCAGAAAGTGTTTAGACTCTGCAGTATCCTGCGGAGAAATACTAAGTGCTGTTAGCTGTGGCAAAATGACCTGTGTGTAAGTGCTGACTTGACATAAACAAGAAATGGCCTAAGAACGACTTGACAAAGGGTGATGGTCTGGCAGTGACTTTCCTACTACAGCTCAGTAAGTTGTAAAATGAGACATAGGAGCAGTCCCACTGTGCATACAAGAATTAAAAAAAACAGGACAAAGGAAAGAAAAGAATCTCACTCTAAGAAACACTGAAGGAGAAATGTGCCTAAGGTGGAGGGTAATTACCTGAGCTGAGACCTGGAGCTGTCTGTGCCCTTTACCGCAAAAAGCAATACATGATTTCAAAAGCCAGCAAATAAATGACTGATAAATAAATGTATAAATTACATAGCTATGGATCCCTTTCACTGAGATGTCTCCAAAAGGTCTAGTAAAAGGAGACAAATATCACATACATGACTAGCCTTGCCCCAGCCTCTCAAGGAAACAAAGCAAAACACCATTAACTCCAGAGTCTTTTTCAGCTGTGATATTTATAAGGTGTTCTGAAGGGCACAGGGAGATCTGTACATGAATAACAGTTTTTCTTGATTGAGAAAGTACTTTTTTTTTTTTCTGTGATTAGTTTCTTTCATAATTTGTTTTAAAATAACTAATGTTTACTGAGTCCTCTTTGCCGATGAAACAACAGTAACTTCCAAGGAAATCAACAGTAATCAACCTGACATTACAAAGAGAGAAAGTTTGTTTGAAATTTTTTTTCTAATAAAATAGTAGACCTAGATTCTTAGGCTGCTTTGTGAGCACTTCGTAAAAGAATAGTCATACCCAGTGATTACTTTTCCATGTGCTATTGCTAAGTTCATTATTCTATTGAAGACTGAAGTCAGCATTGCTTGCACCCAATTTTGCATCGTAGTTTCAGTCAGTCCTGGGAGAGAAAACCACCTAGAAGGCTGGAGTGCCCTAACTGCACACCTGAGGAGTTACAGCTGAGCATTCTACAAATAAACAAAAAAAACCAACCATGGAAATGAGTCGGTGCAAAGGTTTAATTTTCCACATGGAAGCTACTCTATGGATGTGATTTTAAACAATATTTGAAAACAGTAACCATCAGTCATGTATGAACCGCCGTAGACTTAGGGGCAGCTTCACTCTGGATAATATCCAGCAAAATATCAAATTTTGCTGCCTTTTCTCATCCAAAACTGGAAATATCCTTTCAGCTAATCAGCATGGGGCCTGATCCCATTTCCAATGGAACTAAAGGCACGACTCCCATTAACATGAATGGTACTGATGTCATAAGTACAGAGACTTAGGACATGTTCTTCTCTCTGTGTAGGACTCGACAACCTGTTAAAGCATGCCTGTACATCAAGCTTCAGTTAACATCACCTCTTCTTTATTTACTTAGGTGTGGGTCTTGACGTATTTCCTCAGTTCACTAATAATGCTACAAGTTTACTCAGAAGCAGTAGAAAGCCACCTCTTTTCCCTCTGAGCTCTTGAAGTGTGAGAGCAATACCAAAGGTCTACTTGAATGACTGTGCACGCACTGCGGAATCAATATAGAATGGTAGTTAACTGAAAAAAAGACAGTGCAAGGTAGAGAATATATATATTAAAAAAAAGACCAGTAGCTTGAGCTCAAAACGTATTCTGAAGGGCAAATGGAAATAGCCAAGCCTTATTTACTTCCTAACACATTCATCACTGACACGTTAGTCACCTTGAAAGTATTGATATACCTACCTAAAAGCCCTTCAACTTAGAAGATGTAGCCCATGTGCACACACTGAGGTCTAGATTCATCTGGTCCAATTTTAGATGTCTAATTCAGTTGCCAAATTTGGATAACTAACCTGAAGTCTTCTTCCGTAGTTAATGGGAAGAGAAAAAAAGAGAATCTTCTGAAATGTGGTTCAGGCAGTCTGAGATCTGAATGATGAGAATCAAATGCCTGTTTCTCTCCATTAGCTTATTAGGATTAACTTCATCAGCTACCAGTGAAACCTACAGCATCTAACATAAGAATTTTGAATGCCTCAAGTGAAATGAGGTGAATCTGTGTCCCAAAACTTATTGGTTCTGTTGAAAAAGTCTAATAAAAAAAATGAGACACTACAAAACTGTATGACTTGTTTGACTTCAGAAATAGCATGTACATGTGACATAAAACCAATAGTAAAATGCAGTTGTCTACCTTGCCTGGTATTTCATTTATATTTCTATATATTCTCCCTGAGGTGACATTCATAGCTGATGAGCTGTCCACTTTAGTTGTAGAGGGTAGATAGAGAACATGTACCACACTTAAAAGTCTTCAAAAATGTTTATGTAGGATTCAAGTGATAAGCCCATTCAGATGTTGGTGAGAACTTCATCAGAAATTTGAGATGTTCTGGAGATGCTTTGCTTGCTTCTACCATGATACAGTTGGTCTCCCTCCTTGATGTGCTCCATCAATTAAGGCTGAGCCAGAGGTTAGTATGGGCTGCCCGTGCATTCTCACAGCTGTTCCTCTGCGTGTCTCTGACAGTGTAAAACAGACTGCAGAGGCAGCCAGGATCTGTCCTGTTTTTTTCCTGTTCAGCTTGGACCTTAGAAAGAGATCTGTTTGACTTGGTTGATTTCAGAAAATGGTTACCTGAGAGTATTTAAATGCCTTGTCAAAACTTTTATTCCTTGCTTTAAGCTATCTTTACATGCAGTAGAGGGTAAATGATTTTTACAGTGTCCTGGCTTGTCTTGTACTTGATTTTGTCATGTTGACAGCATGGTGCTCTTTCTGAAGAAAACACACAATGAGCTGTGTCGTGTTATATATGTCTGATGTTAAAAAGCAAAGTCACAAAACATATGCCCCTTTGAATGGGCATTGACTGCTGAGCTGCTAACGAGCACCAACAAGTCTGCCTTGTCAGAAAGTTTTGCAGGACAGTATGTATCAATGAGGGAGGAGGATATAAACATCTACAACTTTGCTTGTTGATTGTGAGATTCACAAGAGATAAAAATCAGCATAAATTTACCTAGACACCCGTATCTCCCAATTACAATATGACATTGAAAAAACATCAATGGCAATGCAATGTTCAAAAATGTACATGTATCTGTGTTTAATACTGAAGAGATGTCTGGATAGTTCAAAAGTAAAATCATACCTTTTATATGCCTTTAATCAGAGACATTTTGGGGAAAATTTTTTATAGCATGAAGAAGCGTAATCTTGTCTTCTGTTTTTGTCCTATAGCTCCTAGGAGCATGGAATTTGGTAATCAGTCTATATGAAATGTCATTCCTTTACAATGGTTCAATTGTTATTTAAATTATCTTTTGAAACTACACTGTTTCTGCCTATCAAGGGAACTGTGGGGAAGAAAGATTTCTACTGTAACTGTTAATTTCGCCCACATATATGCGTTTGATTGTAAAAGCTAAAACTGGATGGGTTATTGTGCAAGAAGAATAATTTTAATTTAGGGGTGGAAGTAATATTTATTAAAAAAAAATGAAAAAAATCAAAGATAACAAGCGTTGTGAATTCCAAACTGATGTTATGTTCCACAAGCCTCCTTGGCACACCTTTTAGACTGACATTAGAAAAGCTGTTTATTAGCCTTAATTTTTATTATGTTTGATCACAAGTGTGGTAATTCTTGAATTTTCTCCTTTCTGAAGCATTATCAGAGCCCTTGGGATTTCAAAACTTTTTGCTTATCTCTGACAGCAATTCATCTACCAAATAAACTTCAAAACAAATTTACTCCTCTTTGAAGTAAAAAACTGCAATGCTGAGGTCATTTGCATTTACCCATTAAACTATAGTGTTTCTTCTTTTTTTTTATTTAATCAAAATGACAACCATTAATGACAAAAAAACCTATTGAGTCTTTCTTTCTCTTTTTGCCTAGCGTGAAACTTATAGAATGATAATAAGGAATCACCTCAGACAAGCACAGATGAAAATGAGTTCTGCCCACTACTGTATCTGAGCAGCTAAACATTTCCAAAGTGCTTTGATGGCTCTTACTTTTTAAAAGGCTTTATCTGAGCTTCCATATTCTCAACCACATTGAACTGTGTGTTATTAAAAAGTAGTTAAAGTTCTCTTTTCTAAAGTGATTAATCTCACCCCAGCTAATCTCCTCATCCACACTCTGCTTCTAAGGCATAACAGAAGCTATTTTTCATTGGATTTCAGTTGATTAGATAGTCTGATTTAAGGCTAGTTAAGCTATGTTTCAATTGTGGTGGGGAGAGATTCCCTCTGAGTGCTAAAATCCCATTGTATCTTCTGGGGATGTGGGGCCATGGGGTTGTTTTCCTTTTATTTTTTTTTTTTTTATCCATTGAGTGAAAGAAGAGACCAGTCCCAGCTGGATGTAAGAGCACATCCTTAGAAATCCTTTCCCTCGGGCTAACGCATTTACTTACTTGCTTTCTTTTCTCCTTCAAGCTTCCCATGACATTCACAAATAAAGCTGTTCCACTATTTGGGGAAGAGTTCCCTCCCCTCTCCTCTCCCCTACTTTTTGCTTTGATTATAAGTTCAGAGCCAAAAACGTCTGGAATAGAAAACCCACACAAATAATTAACATTTGTCAACAAGAACTATTATGCTGCTGGGTGCAAAGCAAAATTGCATTTGCTACCGAAGAAATCAAGTATGTCCTGAGGAGGGGTGAAATTAATGATATTTCAAAAGTGACTGAGATACTGATTTTTTTTTTTTAGCAAATAAATAAATAATAATAATAAGCTAACTTTATAAACAGGTGATATGAATAGCATGTTAAAATTTTTCCCATTCTGATGAGGAGCAGGTTAGGGAATAATGGGGAAAATAAGAAAGTATATAGAAAATCTGAATATTTTGCATCCTGCTGTGTTGATGCATATTACCTCAAAAACGTATTGTGTTGCTGCTTCAGATATCAGAAAGAATGAAAGGGGCTTTGAAAGGTTAGTGCGAAACTATTTTTAAATGCAAAAGGAAATATGAGATGATTAGCGCATGATCGTTTTGTATATTCATCACAGCGGCCTCGAGCTGGTAGATACTACTTTCAAGCATGCAAGTATTTCCATTGACTCCAGTGAGATTATGTCTGCATTTAAAGATGGCCATGTGTTTCATTGCTTTGCTGGATTGGGGCCATCCCGCTCACTGCCTTGCTTTGCTTTGTCCTTGTTCTCCCTCGAATAGTAAAGCTTATAGCCAGAGAAAACACCATGAATATCTACAGGCTAATGCACCTATCAGCAAGAGGCAGAATAGATGCAGAAAGAACAAAGGGGTAGAAGATAAATTTGATTTATTTTTTTTAACTAGAACTACAAAGAAAAACGGGGACATGAAAAACAATAGCTTTCATATATTTGGTTTGCAATACATGTTAAAATCTTTGTCAACATTAATTAAAATTGGCTTCGATAGAAACACTGTCTCATTGAAAGATTGAAAGAGGATGAAAGAGCATAAACAAAGGATAATGTCAGCAATATATCCAGATGGGAAGAGGTGTGTAGCACGGTGCTGCAGGGATCTGTATTAAGTCAGGGATTAATATCTTCACTAACCCAGGAGAGAAGTAAATAGCATTAATTACATTCACAGATAATACTAAAGAGATGCTTGGAGGACACGGAAGTAATACGGGAGACTTAATTATCTTAGAACCGGGATCAGAATATACCTGTGTGCTTGCACAATGCCTGATACAGCAGGTCACTGATCTTGACTGAAGCCCCTCAGAAGTAATATAAGAAAAAAAAGGGAATTGTTATAAAAATGAAGAAGAGTAAAACATACATTTTAAAAAAAATAAAGTTAGGTGAAAAGACAGAAAGCAGCATCACAAGCATTCAAGAGAAACAACAAATTGGACAACAGTAATTCTGAAAACAACTGTAGGTCTAAGAAAAGAGTAATTTACACGTGTAGTCCATACCCATGTGGTATGAAAAAAACAACTCATTTTTGAGGCATGCATGCAAAAAAACATGAGGGCTTGTAGCAGGAAGATAAACGCACTTTGGTGTATGGTCAAGCTATGACTGTCTTTAGAAAATCACATGTGATTCTGAGCACAGGAAAAGTGCTCAGATAAAATATACAAACATTTTAAAGTGACTGAAGCTGTAGTTATGCCTGTATGGTAATTTTTCTTGAATGATAGAATATATTCATGCTGGTTTTACACATTTATATAGTCACTTTGCATTAGAGGATGCTATAATTATACGAAAACATGCATTATATAAAAATCTAGAGTATTTAAGATAAAGTATAGGTAAGTATAAGTAAAATAAAAGGCACATTTTAAATAAGATTATTTTTATTTAAAGTTTTTGTATCTAGATAGGAAATGTATAAAAATATTGCTAAAAAACCGTCTTGCTTTTCTACAATTTCCTTTGGGTATGTGCAGAAAGTATTATTAAAGGTGATTCATTTGATCTATATTAAACATGCTAATTTTTTTTATATACAATCATATTTTACATATTGCATATTGCCAGAGGGGCATGTTTTACTTTATGTCAGATTGGTTATCTATTTCTTGTGATGTTTGAAAAATAAGTTACATTTATTATGGTTACCTTCTAAGTATTTGAAAATATTTAGAAAGGCCAATTTGGCTTGCTTCATCATGTAGATTTATAAGGGCAGTAAAAAAAAATGATAAAAGCCCAGATAGGTTAAACATCTGAAGGAAAAAAAAAACCCCAAACTTCCTAGCAGTTTACTAGGTGACTGTGTAAAATAGAATTCAGTTGAACATGTCCATCTCTTGAAACACGCAAACCAAAAATGAATAGCGCGCTACGAATATCCCAATGTGGTAAGTCACAAATTGCCAGGGAGACAGGCAGCATGATTCAATAGCTTTTTCCCATGTCTAATTTGTAAGACTGATGTTATTATCAATATTCTCTGAGCAAGTGGGGTTAGGGGGTGTTTGAACCGTATGTGATCTATCACCTCCACTCCCCTGCAGACTGGTGAAGTGCTTTGCTGAACCAGGTCTTAATGCTTGCAGCCTTGTTAACCTGCAGGGTAAGAGCCCTGGGAGGATCAAGATCACTTCTGAACTCAGCCAACAGCTGAATTTTTAATAAAGTGACTGCCAGGCAGAGGGATTTGAAATTCTGGATTCGTTTCATTAATATTGTAGCTGACAATCATTTTTCCTAAGCTACCATTCTATAGTCTGAATTTCTCTGAATAGACTACTTTTAATAGCTCTGTCAATATGACACCTTCTTTCTTTTTTTTTTTTTTATATAGGAAAGCAAAACATAGTGAAGGAAGACTAAGTGCTGTCTGAAGTTCAGCTTTTTCTTAGCCATGTGAAAATGCAGATTTATCTTCATTAGATACTATAATTCAGGGTTTCTTTGTTATGATCAGATTTAAAAAAAAATACAATTTATTTTTCTTTTTCTTAGAATAAATCCTTGAATAAAAGTGTTACATTTGATGGATAGTTTGAACCCTGCTATTTTAAATCTACAGCCAAGAGACAGGTCAAAATAAAAATACAACTAAACTGGCAACGCAGATTCATAAGAAACAGTACTGATGGCACCTCTCTGACTCATATAACATCTATGATCATTGTTTATGGGAGCTTAGCCACTTGTGGGAACACAACGATAATAAAACTATTTAGCAGTTTTATAGCTCACTGTATTTTCAGAGCAGTGTGGTGATGTTAAATAAAGATGCCCGACAATTCTCTTTGCAGTAGATGATTAGACTGCGTTATTTCCATTGTATAGGTACAACGATCAGATGAGTTGTCCAAGACAGAAATAATGGTAGAGGCAGAGGCAGGATTAGAAGACAAGACGGCAACCTAACAAGTGTGGACTTACTTAGCCAAATAAGAAGTTTCTTCTTGTTGCTTATAAAACCTTTATCATTGTTCCTAAACCCAGATGAGTATTTTAAGAAAAAAACTGAAGTCAAAGTTGTTCTTATGTATTCTGCTTAAGATAGGGACAGACTTCAAAGTCCCAGTAATCGTATCTTTCTGCATCTGATTTCAGTCGTGGCATATAATTCAACAGGATCACTTTAAGTGGTATTCAGAGTGGCTGGCAGCTTCAGCGCCGGTACGTGGCATTTCCAGTCAAATGCAGCAACATTTCATCAAAATGTGGGGTCATTTATGTTGTGCAAAACACAGAACCAGCCTGTCTTTGTAGAAGTGCGATTTGTGATGTGAGTTACAAACACGACAACAAATCTATTTCTATTAGATTAAATATCTGTGGAAGATCTGTGTCACAGAAGGTGAATTTTAATTCAAGTCACTAATATGCCATCAGTTATTAAGGAGGAAAGGAGGTTTACTCTGTGTTTTAAACCACCTCAAGATCTGGGGTTATGCACTATTCTCACATTTTTAAAAAAAACCTGTAACTTGTTTTTTTTTTATCCACAGGTCACATACTGTCATTTCTGAGCTGATACCAAGTAAGACATAGAGAGAGATGACAACACACTGCACAGTTTGCAGTTGAATTACCTTGTTTTCATACAATCTTTGCTTTAGCACCAAGGAAACAGTTTAGGGATACAACAGAGCTTCAAAGAGTTCTTGGAAACCCCAGTAAAGCTATTTGTACTGTGTTCTCCGACAACTGTGCTTTGCAAACTCTTCTGTAGACGATTGGCCCATTTCTTCATCACTGATACAGATCAAGCCTTTGCTTGTCTCTGTAGATTGCCTGTTTTCAGATGTCTTCTTTCAATAGCACTAAAATAAATTGCAAGTATGACATTTATATCTCTCCTACTGATTTAATCTCCCTGTTGCTCTCTTTGAATAGAACAGGGATGGGGGAAGGTGCCCTCAAATTAATGTGATTTTCAGTGCTCCTCTTTATAATGTTTATATGGCCATAAATTTTGTATTATGAATGATTTTTTTCTACTTGACGATGATTACAATGTATTTTTTACCTTTTGGCCTAATTTTCGCAGTGAATTTACTGCTCATGAAAATTCCTGAGTTAATCACTTAGAGACTGAATTACACTAATTTACACACAGGCTCCAGCAAGCTGCAGTGTAGAACAAAATATTCAAGTCATTAACAATCCCCCATCCCCTTTTCCATCCTCTTTAATTAAGCGATTCCTCTCAAAAGATAATACAGATTGAGGTTATCCAGTGTTTTTGCAGCATTCGTGACTGTGGAAACCATCCACAGTGGGAGCTGTCTGAAAGGGAAACTCCACCGGGATGAGGTTGGCAAGGAACCAGGAAAGAGGGGGATACACGCTACAGTCCTGCCACCAAAAAATTGCTTTACGCATGGCCCTGGATTGTTCTGCATCTCCTAGTGTCCTCCATGGAAATGAGGGGATAAGAGAGAGAGAAGGAAGGGCAAGAGAAAGGTAAATGAACTGACGGTGCAGTAGATTTCCAGGATGCTTAGGAATGTCTCACACTGATAGCTAAGCATTAAGATATATGGTGATATATTAAATGTCTCTCCCACAGGCTTTCCTCTCAGTGGTGCTGCAGCCATGAATGGTGGCCAGTGATTTAAAGCAGACGGTCCCCTCTGCTTGGGGAGATTGTGCTTGTCTGGTGCTGCACCAGCCCCTGCAGATACGGCGAGACTCTTTTAGCAAAAGGAGGGACTGGGAAGGCACAGGGGCGGGTATGAGCCTTGCCCCAGTACGCGTGCTATACCCCAGACTTTTTGTACCTCTATAGTCCACACCAAAGGCAAAGGCTTTGAGCTGGTTTTTTTGCAACTCTACAATTTTGTTATCCTTTCCTTTCTCTAAGGGAGATGGGAGGATGTAGAAGAAACTCAAGTGCTCTTTTGCTTTGGTGTTTGCATGTACTTTAAGTGGCAGAAAGAAAAAAAGGAAAAAAAAAACCTTAAAATATATTAACTGTTAATGAAAGTGTCTTGTGGTAATCAAACATTTTATTCACAGTAGTATATTAAGATTACAGGGTGAATCCTCTTTGTCAGATGTAGCAAAACACTGAGGAGTTCCCACTTGCAACTGCAAAAACTGTTCAGCTGTTAACGGAAAACTGTTAATGAATAATAAATCAAGGTGCATACTTACGTATATATATATATCTCCAAAGTATGGTTTTGCTTATAAGAATATCTTTCATTGAAACTGTTTTTTAATGAGAAAAGTGTCTCAAAGGTTTAATGTAGAATACTGCATTAAAATGTACTTCCACACAGCAAAATATTAATAATGTATAAATTGTATTTTACAGTTTCATAATAGTTCTTATAGGTGCACATTTTTTAACTTAGATTTTAGTTTTTCATATACTTAGCCCCATTTTAAATATAGATGTCAAAATATGATTAAGAGAAGAATTTTTTCCCCAAACATTTTCATGCTGAGCACAGCAGTTAAAGTAATTGCTTCTCTCTCTGAGAAAAAAACATGTGGGTTCTTAAATTCTAAAGTAACAGACACCTTCTCTAGACTGAAATAATATGGCTTTCCTCAGGAGGGAAAATTGCTGTGCCATGGAGAAGGTTAATCTCCTCTGAAAGCTGTTCCAGTTTGGAATTCCGACAGTTTTCATGGATAAAATTCTCCTTGAGAAGCAATATAGGACGGGGAAGAGAGGGCAGTATGCAGAATAATGCCCTTCACCTTTTAGAAATTGCCCTAGCAGTAATTCTGCTGTGGTTTGCAGCTTTCATATTTAGGTATCATTGAGTATGGAATGATTCAAACTCATTTATACAGATGTTGACTGTGAACGTTTGGGATGCATGTGGGGGTCTGAGTACACATCCCAGATAAGGTTTTGACTTGTTAAGCTACCTCAACAAGATACCACGTGTAGCTCGTGAGCTGGGGTTCCAGTGTCAGCATTGAAACAACTGTATTACGTTCAAGTCTGGAGGCAGGTAGTTTGGCATGAGTTCAGAGATAATTGCTCAGTGCAGGCATGCTGCTAAACATGTGCACAGTTCTCCAGAACTAATAAAAAATAGAGTTAACCTAAATTAGTCCACATCCCAGGTGTCTTAAATAAGGCTGTAGGCAGAAACATGATCCCACTTGGAACCTTGGGCTCCAACCCTTCCCCAGGAGATACACGTCTATGTATTTTTTATCCAGCAACTGAATGGGGAACAATGTCTTCTTTGGAAATGCTGCTGAAAGAAATAAAAATTAAGTGACAGCTGCATTTTACTTGGTGATTAGAAAACTTGCCCAGCAAAATATGCAGGTGCAATTTGCTCCTTTCCCTCAGACTGTGTTAAATCACATCTCCTTTAAGCAGGAACATATCCATGAGCATCTAAGACACTCTGGATAGTCTCAGCCTCTTTTTTTTATTAAAGATGTGGCACTACATAAGATATAATTCTACATCTGCTGGATCAAAATAGAAGTAAGACTAAGACAGGACATAGCTATTTGACGTTAATGGTCATACTTACTATAAGATACTTTGAGCTGATCTTTTTTTCTTTTTTTTTTTTTTTTTTCGCCGAGTCTGTTTCAGTACTTTATTCAAACCACAGGAGGAAGTGAGTACCGTTATTACTGGACAAGAGATGGAATCTAAAGAATCTAGCTGGAGAATGCCCCATTTCCTTGCTCTGAGTAACTGACTCAGTGTTGGGCAGTCCCATTTTGGAAGTTTCAAAAGAGGGTTTACATTCCCCCAGAAAGAATGACACTGAGGTGGATCTCTCCATTTCTACACAAACTCAATGGCTCCTGGACTAATAAATAAAAGTCATACAAGATCAGCATCTCTTAAATAAGTTGGAGGGATGCAGACTTCTCTGAACAAAACGCACAGGAACTTACAGTAGAACTTTAACAATTGGAATGAATGACAAAGAAGTAGTATAGATTGGAGAAAACAGATTGGATACCACTTTCAGTAGTAGCTATATGACAGCTATATTTAGCTAAAAGCCTTCCTCTAGAGACTCTAACAAAATAAATGAAACTGTCTGGGCTGCACCTCCAAAACCAGTACCTGCAGGAAAGTAGAGGAGTGGGAAGGTAAAAAAGAATTAACCCCCCCAGGACTTCAGTATAATTATTTATTTATTTATGGTTTGGAAATCTTGTTTATACTCTGTTACCTGTTTGCATTGTTATACAGAGACTGTTTTGTTGCCTGTTCTGAGACATTTTGGTTCTCTATTTTCTTGCAGAAATGAGAACATTGTAACGTTTTCAGTTACTTTAGAGGAGTTTGGTACATTAAGTGCTGTTTAATATGGCAGTGTAGCTCATACATTTGTTGTGGTTTAAAAAATGGAGAGTAATTTGTGGCATATGTTTGTATCACTATAAAAGAATTGAGCAAAGCAAGATTAATGCAAATTAGGCATTATTGTGCTCAGAGGCATCTACTACTAACAGTGTTCAGTGTAATGAAGGGTGAACGTTGTGCATGATTAAACTAGTCATATACAAACAATAGCACAAAGAAAAAAAAACCATAATTTTAGGATGTGATTTTCTTCTCCCACACCCAGTAATATGCCCCAGTAAAGACAGAAAGAAAATGAGGAAAAGAAGAGCAGGTAAAACCAGAACCAAGAGCATGCACTTCACTACTGAAAGCAGAACTGTTCAAGGTGAAAATGGACCCAAAACCAGTGATTGTAACTGGGTTTCTATGAAGTTTAGGGACAATTTTGAGCTGGTGTACCAATTCAGCCTAACAGCCATTAAGCAAACAGAAACCTGCACCCAAAATCTGAAGTATTCTTCTCAGTTTTTATATCCCAGATTTTGTTGTGTAAGGCAAAGTTGGTTTCTGTATGCTCCCTTTACAGTAAAGAGAAAAATAGCACTTCCAGAACACAGTTCACCTTAATGATCTCAGACACTCCATAGAAGTGCCTCTTTATCTCTGCTGACTATAGAAGGAGCATTTGAGGACTACCTTAGACTGGGATAACTAACTTCTTGCTGTTTGAATGAGGGGAGATTAATCCCTTGGGTTCTGATATCAACTGAAATCTGCTATATAAATAACTAAACAGATAATGTCTGGTCTTGTAATGACCTCGGTACATGCTGAGTCTTCTGTCAATAAGGATTGGATCATATTGGTCACGTAAAGAGTAGAACCAAGACAGAATCTCAGTATCAGTCTCAAATTTCTGAATTATTCAGTTACAGGGATTTAAATCCCAGAGCTTCCAACTGTTGGTTTATATACCAACTAGTGAGTGTTAAAGCAATTTTCCCTGTTCAGAGAACCTTGTAAGATTATATCTAAAAGCTAAAACTACATATACATTCCAGTGACAACAGTACCATTTAAACATTGCGCTTCAATGGTCTCGTGAAAAAAAAAAAGTTACCAAATTAGGATTTATTTGGATTAGGTTTTAAAAATTCTATTTTAATTTTCTGAATAGAAAGATTAAGGATTTCTTGATTTTTCTTCTATAGTTTATGTATTGCTCATTTTCTTCTCAATTGTTCCAGAAGTAGAATCAGTTGTTCAATTATGCTTAGGAAATTTTATTTAGAGCAACACTAATGTTCATGATTTGTTTCTTCTGCACTTACAAAAAAAAAAAAAAGTCTTCTGATTTCCACAGCAACCTGGACTATGGTTATTCAATAAGCTTCTCCCTTATTCACTGAATATAAAAATTTCTGGTGCTTTCTTTTGTTCAAAATCTGGGAGCTGGAACCTTACTGTCTGATTTCATAAAAGGATTCAAGGCAGTGAGACACTTCTGGACATCTTAAAGATAAAATGGTATTCTCTTTATGGAGGAGCTGCCCTCTATTTATGGCATGGGTTCTTTATATTAATGCCTTAGTTTGGTTTAGGAGTTCATCCAAGAAACAAATCTCCCAGTTCCAATTTTTTCTGTACTTCTGCTGTCATTGTAGAGAGGTATTGGAGCGCATAAGCTGGATGCCTTTCTGATGAAACTAAATCAAAAGACACACGCCAGGAGCACATGTAGAATCCTACATCCATTAATGGGCATTCAGACTAGAGCTAACCCTCAGTACCCTCCTCTTCCCCCCACCCCAAAACACGTACAGAATGCTCACTGGGTCCTCAGCACTGTTTCTTTACGGGATTTCACTGCAGGTCTTCTCTATACACTGCACAGCCTGCTTAGGTGGACATAACTTCAGTCATTTGATGTTTCCTCTCTTGCTTGTCATTTAATGGTACTAATGAATTTTGAAAGACTTGTATTTAAAATTCTTTAGCTTTTTTTTTCTAAAGTTACATGTTTGGGTTTTTTTTATGTTCCCTCCTCTCCACACGCAATTTTTTCATTCTCTTGTTCACTTAGCTATCATTAAATTCAAATAAAAGAACTTAACTCTCTATGACTATAATACAAACATGCATTGACAAAGCTTTCAATAAAAAGTATTCTGTATCTTCTTTCACATTTAATATGTGGTTAGTTTTGAACAGCATCCCACTTTGCACTGCCTTTAGGTAGTTACACATGAATAAATTATGTTCAAAAAGCACTGATAGCATGAACTGAACTCCTCAAAGCCCAGAGCAGTTGGAGAATCTCCATCTGTATTCCATCTTATTTTTCCATATGTACTGCGAGATATAAACTATCTTTACCTATATTTTATTTTTGTTCTAATTTGAAGATATCACTAAAATCTTATGGGAAACACTAGGGTTTTTTTGATTTTCTCTTAGACACAAGTAAAATTCTTTCCACTTTATAATTACTAATTATTTACCATATCATTACTTTACAAAATTTCACTAATATTTACTTAAAATTAGAGTTGATTTTCTTTAGCCGTACACCAATCTGATATTTGCTTTCCATCAGCATTCAAGGAACTGAATGTTTTTCTGCTCATAGAAAAGCTTATTTTAAATTCAGAGAGTAGATACACTGTTCTAAAAAGCTAATGAAGAAGTTTTCAAGCACTTGATAAGAAAAGAAATAATGACCCAAACAATGCACTTGACTGCAACCTTTTCATTTCAGATGTACGCAGACAGGATTCTTAATTTTTAGTCAGTAAAATAATAGTCTGATGCTGATTCCAGCTCTAAAGGAATTTTGTTGTTCCAAAAACAGCGTTATCCAACTGGACTTGCTGCTTCTCCCAGAGAAACGTTGTACTTCCCTGAGCTCCAGTTGTATTTCAAGGATGGCCCATACTACCTTTCACTCAGATTCAGCCTGAGGACTGTGGAAGAAGACAAGGGAAAAATCCGGGAACAGTTTGAAGACTGCATCTTAAGGGAAATAAGGCACATTATGTCAGAAGGCCTGTATTATAAGGAAGTGAATAGAGATATGAAGAATGACATATACACTCAATTTCAAAGTACGAGTGGTAAACAGGACAGCAAGGTTGTAGTCCAGCATGTTTCTGATGGATAGGTGGAGGGAAAGTTTTTGTGTTTAAGTTCTTTTGAAAACCAGGTTGTGTCACCTGAGTATTAACACGCTTGCGCTCTGGGACTGGCAGACACAGCCCAGGGTCTCCACTGAGTGTTTTGAGCACAGTGCTCTAGTTTAGTCAAATTGCATATTTATATTAATTAACTCCACAGGGGCTTAAGGATTAACCATATCAGTGTTAGAAACTGTGGAGATCCTTGATAATAGTATTTTAGCTATTTTTTGAAAACAAAGAAAACATTTTGTTTACAACTGAACATGAGCCCATATTCATAACTGAGTGACCTCTATAATTGAAAGATTCCTAGAACTCATATGGAAATGTAATGGTCTTAACAGTACTAGCAGGAAAGAGAACTGTATTAATTGGGCTTGAAATAAAGAATCCAAATAGTTTTCTTTATTCAGCATGATGATTTCTCTTCAGAATATATGACATTATGAAGATAAAGAAAATAAACTAATAGACCTCTTACAGCACTTTAAGCAAAACAATATAATGAAAATTTTCAGCATCAGAATCTATATACACAAGTCCCAAGGGTAGAATACAGTGGGATTTACTGACCTTTGAAAAATCTGATACAGCAAATATTTTCCATGCAATAGTGTACCCAGGAGACACAGAGTAAACATGTTGAAATATGAACAATGATTTCAAATTTACTTCTACAAAAGAAATGAAAAACTTTAGGCCAAATTCTTCCTTGACAGCAGAAGTTTCAGTTCCATTCATTCAGTTTAATCGAGTTCAGTTCTGCTTGTTTCGAACAGTCTTTGTCCACAGACATTGGAATTCTAGTCTAATGACTGCCTCCATTAAATGTGATTGTGGCCTGTTCTATCTCCAACACTTTGTTAAGGCAAGCAGAGGACCAGGAAAATGCCCACATCTTCCTTTCAGAGAAAGCCAGAGGATTTCCATATATCTCTGCTAGTAAACCTGTTGTTTGAAGCTAGATGTCCCATGATTATTATTATTAGTTATCTTTCCTAATGTCTAGCCAATGTTAGCTAAAGCTCAGCCGGGTGATGTTGTCAGAAGTGAAGATATATTTTGGAGAACTTTCTTCCTTCTCTTTCTATTGATGATTCTCACTTTCAAGTTGCATGAAGCTTTGAATTCTAAATGAAGACCCTGGGCATGTTTGCATGCTTAGTTGGCCACAGCAGACAGAAAACCAACAAAAAAAATTATTTTTGTCACCAGTCAGAAGTAGCAATAGAGATACACATATTTATATCCTCTGTGCTCAATTAGATATTCTTTCTCCTGGATTGGTCAGTCTGGTGTTTTCTGCGCATCCTCTTACTGCAAAAATGTCCTACCCAAACCCTATAATGAATGTACTGCATCAAATTATTTACTGTAAGATGAAGATACTTGACTTATGTGCAAAGATGTTCAGAGTGAAGGAAATCCCCATTTGTAGGGAAAACAAAACAAAACAAAACAAACACACCTGCAATTTTTCTTAACATCAAATAAATCCTAATTTTAGTGGAATTATTGGACATTGAATAAATGCCATCCACTGCCTCTGATCTATGTCTTTTTCCCCTCATTTTTTATGCTTTATATTCTATTTATTTCTTGAAAGGTAATGTGCAAATGAGATTAAAAACTGTGGCCTCATTTTGTTCTTTGTGGTACATGATTTTTAATTATTTTTTTTTTAGAATGTGTGTCTTTGATTTCTACTTTTGAATGCTAGGATTTACTACAGTCCTGGATTTTTCAAGAAGCTCTGGTAGAATCTCACAGTCTTTGACCTGAAGGAAAGGAATGGATGCATCTGTATCAGTAAGTTGTAATGCTTTAAAGCAGCATTAGTAAGAGGGAGGAATTATATGAGCATACATTTTCTTCTAGTAGAATAACTTCTACACTAGAATCTTTATTGTCATGCAGTCTCATCCTAGATGGAATAGTTGCACCGATTCTGTGTTTTACTGCAAACTGGACACTCTGCAAAGCCTCCTTCCACAAAAACTGTTCTCTTTCAATGAAAAAAAATTAAACACTTGATGTATTTGGAACACAATTAGCCTCTCAGAAGTTATTATACCTGATAATTGTGTTAAATCAGGAAGTAGATTGTTTCTACACTAACAGTGCTTTCTGTGACAGTGTAGGAGCAGTAAAATGGCACAGCATCCCTTATGTTCCTGAAGATAAACAGTAAAGTGTCCAAAGTAAAAGCATAACAAACCTACACGCAAAAGAGCCAAAATTTTGCTTGTGTAGCTGAAGCCATACTGAGAGGGAAGAGGGAGAATGACACTAAAACATACCAAGTTAAGCTCACTGTTCTTCAGCACTTCTGGCTGGTAGAAATCATTCAAATTGGCATAAACTCCTGCCAAATAAGCAAACATTAACTAAAAAAAAACCAAAAAAACCCCAAAAAACAAAAAAAACCCCAAACATATATTGTTTTCTTTGTTTGCTTGTTCTAAGCTTGTTTAGACTTACTTTCCTCCATGTTGTGCAGCATTTTCTTAATTCTAATGCAAGAATTAGCCTTACCAAAGAAAAGCACTATATTTCTTATGCTAAAAACACTGTACATTAAAGTAGCTAGTGTTAGAGTGTTTTTTCCAACTCTTCTCTGATCACCTAAAGACACAGAATCTAATTTCTCATCTTGTTTTCTCTTCTACAGAGATATAAATTAAAATATGGGATATTAATGAAAATAGTCATGTATGCTGCAGCTGGTGCTCCGCTTTTCTACTATGGAAGGAAACATTCCCACGTACATAGCTGAACAGTTTGTGCTGTGATGTCTTCATGAGTATGTGTCTGTATGCATACACACAGATACAAAACTGAAAAAAACCAAATTCAGAAGAGAAAAAGGATAAACAGGCTTTCATGTGAGAAGATTTTGGTCAGACTGGGTTTTTCCAGCTTTGAAAAGAAATTATTTAAAGGGGAGCACAAGAGGGATCTATAACACAGTGGATTCAGTGGAGCGGGTTGTATTGGGTTTACGTGGCAAGGTTTTGGTAGTGGAGGGGCTACAGGGGTGGCTTCTGTGAGAAGCTGCTAGAAGCTCCCCCATGTCTGACAGAACCAAAGCTAGCCAGCTTCAAGATGGACCCTCCACTGGCCAAGGCCGAGCCTATCAGTGACGTTGCTAGCACCTCTGGGATAACATATTTAAGAAAGAGAAAAAGAACTGCTGTGGAAAAGCAGCTTGAAAGAGAGGAGTGAGAGTATGTGAGAGAAACAACTCTGCAGACATCAAAGTCAGTGAAGAAGGAGCAGGGGGAGGTGCTCCAGGTGCCAGAGCAGAGATTCCCCTGCAGCATGTGGTGAAGAGCATGGTGAGGCAGGCTGTCCCCCTGCAGATCTTGGAGGTTAGTGGCGGAGCAGAAATCCACCTGCAGCCTGTGGAGGACCCCACACCGGAGCAGGTAGATACACTTGAAGGAGGCTGTGTCCCCATGGAGATCGCCTGCTGGAGCAGGCTCCCAGCAGAGTCTGTGGCCCCATGGAGAGAGGAGTCCATGCTGAATCACGTTTGCTGGCAAGATCTGTGACCCTGTGGGGGACCCATGTTGGAGAAGTCTTTTCCTGAAGGACTCCACCCTGTGGAAGGGATCCACTCTGGAACAGTTCATGAAGAACTGCAGCCTGTGGGAAGGACCCACATTGGAGAAGTTAATGAACGACTGTCTCCCATGGGAGGGATCACATGCTGGAGCAGGGGAAAAGTCCATGGGAGAAGGAGTGTCAGAGTCAATGTGTGATGAACTGACCACAACCCCCATTCCCTGTTCCCCTGAGCACCTTGGGGGAAGGAGGTAGAGGAAATCAGGAATGAAGTTGAGCCTGGGAAGAAGGGGAGGGTGGAGGGAAGGTGTTTTAAGATTTGGTTTTATTTCTCATTATCCTACTCTGATTTGATTGGTAATAAATTAACTTCCCTGAGTCAAGTCTGTTTTGCCCATGACGGTAATTGATGAGTGATCTCTCCCTGTCCTTGACTCACAAACCTTTCATTGTATTTTTCTCCCTCTGTCCAGCCAAGGAGGGGGAGTGCTGGTGCGACTTCGTGGGCACCTAGTGTCCAGCCAAGGTCAACCCATTATACAGGTGAATAGGGATGGAGCAATCAATGTTTTTCATAAGAGACAAAGATGAACATGATGAAATTGTATGAGACCACTCTAGAACAGATTAGACATACAGTGTGTATACACTGAAGAATGCACTGCCACAAGACACTGCAAGATCAGTTCAGGAAGAACTGCACAGCTTTGTGAAAAACAAGATGTATGGCTGCAGTTTCTTTCTTCAGAAGTTAGATTTCAGGTTTCAGAAAGCTGAGAACATATACCTCTTGTTCTCTCTCCTTAAACATTGACTGCTACCACTGTCAGAAATAACCTATTGGCACAGGTAGACCTTTGTTCTAACAAAAAAAAAAAAAAAAAAAAAAAAAAAAAAGAAAAAAGAACATGTATAAACAATTTATGGAAGACACATAGACTATATCTAGCCTAATAAATTAAACAGTGCCTGGGTCCGTTTTCAGATGTTTTGCAACAACCAGCACGAAGAAGCATAAGTCTGTTCTATTAAACTCTCTTATCCTAAAAAGAGAGTGGCCAAATCCAAACTGTTTATTCAGAAAGGTTGCTGGTTGGTGTTAAATCCCAAACGATGTCCAGGAATTTTTTTTCAGAGTACCAGTTGGCCCAGGCCAAAAGCATGCCATGTACTGTTCAAACAATTTAATGGGAGAGATAATTGTATGCCATTATCCAAGAATTGTTTAATATCCTACTGTAGACATAACCTTCTTGTACTGCACATGCACCACTAAAAAGGCAGCCAACAATAAATATAGCAGGAAAGTGAATTCCATTCGTCATTCATGTACAACAGATCATTTATATTTTTTGTATAATCCTACTAAGCAGGAGAGTACTGTTGATAGAAATAAAGAAAATTACTGAAGATTTTGTATCTTTTTTTAAACATTCCTTTCCCATGCTTCCTCAAGTTTATCATCAAGCTCCACTAGGAACATTAAAGCAACAGAAAGGAGAGCAAGACCTTTAACAGTACCGTTTTAAATCCACTTGCATTTTCTACTGAAGTTAGCAATGACAATGCACCAAAACTTATGTTACACAAAAGCAGAAGTGCTAAAATTATATAGGTAAAGCACAATATATTTAATTCCGTGGTTACTGAGGTATTTGGGCTATTCCAAATACTGTGCTCCAAAACTAAATCTTGGGACAGTAATGTTATCCCAGATAAACCCTGGACAAGGCAAAGCATAGCACAAGCATCACCCTCAGGGCACCTCATATTTATCATACCCACTGAAATATGGAATAACAAAATAAAACCTAACCCAATTACATGATAATGAAATAAAGTTTCAGTTTTAAAAAATGCTTTGGCCTTCTCTTTGTATCCTTATCAATCTGCTAATCTAAGAGTGGCTGGTTCTACACAGCCCAAATGACTCTAATTGCACAATTACAGCATTAAGACTATTCCATTTACCCAGCAAATTGATTGGCTAAACATACCTAAGTACTTTATTATAATATAGAATTTCATAAGAAAATAAAAACAATGTTGGTGTTCAGGCCTGCTGAGAGGAAAATGCAGGGCCAGGGTTTTAGCTAATGTAGATTGGTAAGAATCCACTAACGTAAATGGGCTTTGTTGATTTACGCTAGCTGAAGAATACAGCCATACTTACCAGTAGAGTCTGCATACTTTTTCTTCTTCAGTGTAATCATGCTTCAGCTGCTCATGATGTTTGTGTTACTATGTCTAAGATGGACTAAATTCTAAAGGCATACTGCTTACAGGAAAGGTTTTATATAAGGCTGTCAATTTGCACAATCCTGTTAAAATTACAACTAAAACATTCCAGTAAGTGAACTCTTAAAGATTTTGTTTCTTTGTCATTAACCAACCAGAATAAATTAAAATGTAAACCTCTAACTTGCAAAGCATTTAAACGATCACACTAAAACATTAGTGTAGGATAAACTTAATCTTGGCAGTACAGGAATGGTGCTTTAATAGTATGTGTCTTTGAAGAACCAATAAATGTTGCAGAACAATATTAAGTGATGTGTTTTGCAGTCAGAACTTTAATACAGTTATTCTGTGTTTCTGAGAGGAGGAGTAGGCTCGTATTAGCTCATGTTTCTTTTGTGTCTTGGACTGTAAATTAAGCCTCTGTTTCTTAGGACCGCTATTTTTTGACTACAAAAGCTAAGAGTATAAAGGCTAATGTTGCTTAAGTAGGGAGAACATAATTTATCTTTTTCTTTGTAGGGTAGTGAAGCAAAATTCAGGAAGACTCTAATGAGAGGTCTCTCTTGTGATGTCACTGCAGTATTGGTTGATATTGTGGCAGTTACTGTTCCACGATTTTGCTAGTCTTCATAATTATCCTATAATGGAAAATTCAATTACATAAAAACAATTGAGTAATTTTAGATCTCTTAGGGTACTGTAGCTGGCCTCTAACAGCCCCACTTGAAAGGCATCTATTTTCTGCAGGTCCCATGTCATATTTGCTGGCCCTATACTGAAGTACAGATACACAAACAACTAAAGTAGTTCTAGATAACCGTGTACCATGTTCACACACTTGACTATAATATATCTATAATGTAAATTATAGCTCAATAGAGATGTTCTGAGGATTTATGAAGATGAGAATTCCAGAATTGGACATCTAAAGTGGCATGTATTGAGGAATTTGAATTGCCTTCAAATCAAGTAATGAAGTCATATGTAAACTTAGCCTTAGGACCCTGATATTGTTTGGTTTTGTGCTGAAATAACAAATTTTATATACAAAGCTCAGGAAATAAGTACAGCATAAATAATTTTCAGAATTTAAAATTGATCTATTTTTCAAAATTGAAGTAACATTACTATAAATGATGTTTATAAAGACCATTAGATTTCCAGAACAGCACTGGGAAATAAACACTGCCAAAAAAAACCCCAGTATAGACCCAAAGTTACCACAGAGTGTCATGCAATAGTGTAACGTTATCTTCTGCTTTGGTTGGAAATCCAATTTGATACATCAGAGGCATGTCTATAGCAAGAAAGACAGAATTCTGAGAATTAGGCATTATAAGTGGGATTCAATTAAACACTAAGACACCAAATCTTCAGGTGTCTGTGGGTGAGATAGATAGGTGTTAAAGCTTCCCTTACAGTCAGTGGAAGCCTAATCAAAACAGTCAGTGAAACCTAGAGTGTGTACATGGATGGCACACAAGAAATTCGATTCAATTGCCCACAGCCAAGAGGTGGATTAGGTACCCGGGAGCACCTGTGTGCGTAGCAACCGAATACCACCCTGCTTGTCCGATGTCCTGTTATAATTTATGGAGATCTTGTCAGTGAAGCCTAAGGACAGATTTATTTCCCACTGTTGTAAACTCTAAGATTGCGTTCAGTTAGTTACCTACACAAAGGCACCTTGTGCTACTTGAGATATGGCTTAGGTGGCCATGCAGAACGTTCAGACAAAACTGATGGATATGACACTCAGGAAATTAGTGCCTTTCTGGTCCAACAGTTAGAGGCCATTTTGGGACACTTTACGTTCATCTCAAAAGACAGTAAATGTTTATGATTAAGTTAATGAAGCACATCTTAGATGTTTACATTCAGCTGAGTCGAATTACTCTGCTGATGCTATCAGCTGGACTTCCTTCAAGTATAAATAAGTAGGATGGGGTTCAGTTGCTAAAACATATGCAAGTAACACCATTTTAATGACCTTGTGCATCATCATATATTTACTGAGCATCCATACAGGGATGGCAGTATTTAACACAATAACTGCAGGTGATCCATACCTCCTGGAACAAGAACCAGAAGCCAAGCGGATTACATTAGGAGCTTTCAAACATCATTAGATGCCTCTGTTTAAGCAACTGGATCCTACCTGCACATCAGTAGACAAGCAAACCTAGGTGTCCAACAGATTGAACTCCATCCTGTCCTGTGCCGAATACTGTTCTTCATAACAAAAGTGAAACAGGGTCAAAAAAAGTTGTTTATGGCTGATAAGGTAACAGTTACAACTACTTGTGCATTTGTTAAGTCTTTGATATAACCAAAGGAAATCGACATTCAAAACCTGTTAAATTCTTGACCAAACCCTGAAATCTATGACATTAGGGTCTCATCTTAACAAAGGATATGCAAAATATCTTAACTAATACTTTATTTTTCTAATTTCTGCTTTCACGCTTCAAGCATGAGCTGTCATAGCTTGTTGAGTTTACACAATGATTGTATAGGACTATTATGAAACAGCTATTACTTGAGAAAAAATTTACATACTCAGAACCATAATTTTAATAATTATGTAACAGTAACAGTACCAAAAGTTTAATATACACCTCATATATAATATGAGCCTTATCCTGCTTGTCTAAGCTTCTTAAGGGTTTAAGGTAGATCTAGTTTTAGGCAACTGGACAGAGATCAAGCTCACCTTAATACAAACATTTCAGATGGGATTCCATTACTTACAAGGAATATGTATACTTAATAAATAAAATACATATTATCAATATAAATTTCAGGAGCAGTCTGATAAAAGGCTTCAGACACAAGATTTCAGGAAGAAGATTTGAGGAAGTAAGGCGGTACGTTTCACTAATTTCTAAAGCAGTCTTTGGAGATGTATCCTTCTTCCTGCCTTATCGCAGGTGTACAGAGAAGCCATTTTCTGCTGGCCTGTGCCACTTTTCAGGACAATACCCCAAGTCTCTTGATGACAGGGACATGAGTCTGCAATGAGGTTACATTTTCTTTATTCCTTTCTGTCATCTAGTCTGGATATGGATATTTTCTCTTTGCATGTCACAAGCCACCATCCTTATAAGCACATGGTGGTAGATGCTGTGCAGCCCAAGTCCCATCTAGCTTTCAGTAAGAGATTAAATAAGAGGTTCAGCTGCACACCAGCAGCAGCAGAGCATTCAGGAGCTTGATTCTGACTCTGTCCCTCGTCAAAACTAACAACTTTTTAACAGCTTCATTAGCATTATGGAGAGCAGTTCACTCATAGGGTTTGCAGGATCAGGCTGATGACTAGCAAGATATGTTCATGGAATAATTAGAGAGGGGAATGAACACTAACATTCAAACTTGCATTTCTGTTTCTTAATACACCAAAGATTGAAAGAATTTTAATTTAAGTAGTTAATATGACCTACCATAGAGACAGAGACAACTACTAATTTGGGATTCTGTTATGATGACTTACAGTGTAAATTTTTAAAAATAATAGATTTATATAAATATATTATTCAATATATCATTCCATATATGATAATATACTCAGTATATTATAGTTTCACTGGTGTGTTTTTTAAAACAATAAAATTAGGATTACTTATTGTTGTTTGGAAAGCATATCGGGGTACATATATTTTATTAAAAGAAAACTTCATCTTGTGAAAGAAAAATATTAAGCATCAATTTATTTTCTCTGGTTAATTATTTTTCCTGACCTATTTTATATTTTTAATCAGTGATTATATTTAATTCACAAGCTTCAATATATTCAAGTTTATTAAAAATGCCTTTTCCTTAATTCAATGTTTACATTAATTTTTCTTACTTTAAATCAAGTAGGGGTGAGAAGTGCTACTTCCTTGACATGAACCGGATTAATTTCTGGATCCTTGATGGAGAAGTCTGAAGTTTAGTCTTGTTTCCTATGCTACTTTCCCCATAGATCTCACAGGAAGCAAGCATGAAACAGACTGTTTGAAATCACAGATTTTTAATCAAAATGAGAAGTTTGGGATTTTCCAGGTTTCTTTTCAAAATTTACCTTTGTCTTACATCAGACAAAGCTCAGTGAACCTTCTATTTTCAAAATATCAAAGCTGATCCCCTCATTTAGTTCTATATGGGACAAGATTTCACCCGAAGGCTGAGAATTTGGAAACATATGGATAACGCAGTTTATTTGTGAACTTTTAACTATGTAATTAGATGGATTGACAAGAGTAAAATTGAGCACAAGTATAAGAAATAAAAATTTATGGCAGTGTAGAATATATGCAAGGCAAAGAGAGATACTAATATCATATAGGGAAAGAAAAAAATGCCTACTTACTATGATAAACTAAAAATGGTACGACAGAAGGGAATTATTTGATTTTTATCACCTAGAAGAGCTTTTCTCTCTCTCTCTTTTTTTTTTTTTTTTCTGAAAGGTCTCTTATGTTTTTCTTTTTTTTTCCCCGATAATGTACAGATACCTACTGTAGAAGTGTAAAGATCTGAAATTAGTAATTTGATGTGCTCTCAAAAAAAGAATGAAAAAAAGAAGATGAAATTTCTTCCTTTTCCTGCATTTTACTTCCTAAAGGGTTTCCTTGCAAATTAAACAATGTATGGGCTGCTGAACTGGCACTATAACAACTGTGTTTTGGTGAATAACAGCAGGAGAAATTCTGTAAAAATGTGTTTGTACTCAAACTATGTTTTTCTCCAATAGAGTGAGAACCTTTTTTGAAATCTGCCTTTAACAATCTCTGATGCTTCTGTTTGACCAGTTAAGTTATCCATGCTTCTGTCACCCAAAAGTTAGATGATTGTTTTTTCCTACATGGGGAAACAGTTCAAAAATGCAGAACATAGCTGCTTCACATTCTGTGGAATAAAAAGGACAGTATCTGAGGGCAATTTAACTTATTCTAAAATAAATTTGTAGTTTGTTAAAGATGAATGATCCTTTGGAGGTGACTTGCTCCTTCTGAGTTGACTGCAAAACACATCTAGAAGAGCAACTTTTGTTAGATGTTTGAGGTTATAAATGAACCCCGTCCTTGAACATTACAATTTTGACTTCAATGCCTTCTAAAGTTGCCTATTTCTTTCTATATAAATACGATGCGATTGGATTTAGAAGATTATCCCTAATCTAATCTAAAAACAACTAAGATTAGTTCTTTCTAAATGCAGACTTTATTAACAACATGGTTTCACTTGTGAAGTTTCAAACAACATAAGACATCCTACCTTGCAAAGTTGCCTGATTATATTGTTTAAATAACTGAAGTTAAAAAATGCAGTCAAAATGCAATACACTTGGTTTAAAAGAATTGAACTATTTAAATTATTTCAAAGTGAGTCCCTCAGCTTTGAACTATTTGATTTGCAACAGGATAGGTCTGCTGACATTCAAGATATACTGCAAAGTCGGCCTGTTGGTTATTGCACTTAGTAGGGACATGACTGTTTAGAGATATTTATTTTTATAAATATTTGTTACTTTATTGTATGGCAGTTGTACTATATTGTTTGATATTTGTTACCCCCTTTTTGACTTCCACTGCAATATCTCTCAGGGTGCCCAGGGCTACTGATGGGCGCCTTTGCATGTGTGTTAATTTAATGAAAAAAAAAATATAAAAAAAAAAAAAGAAAATGTTAATTTTCAGCTTCAATGCTCTGATTTTCATCAAAACCAAATTTCACCTGTAAAATGAATAAGTACATAATTGGACTGTGAGGTGCAGCTGGTTAGGGAAGTTTGTCAGTTTTGTTCTTCCTCATTACTTTCTGCAACCGTGATCCAGAATGCACTCTTCGAAAAGTTTCATGTAATATATTGTTCAATAGATAATGCTGAGAAAGCTCTTTTATGTTTTATCACATATTTTATAAGGATTTCTTTCCTTACCTAGTCCAGCTCAGCAGATAGACACACATTTAACCATAAACGTAAAAGTCCCTTTAAATCAATTGAAAACACTGAAATATTTTTTGCCACAGATGGTTTCAATCTATGTTCGTATTTACAACTATGGCTCACAGTGGTCGTGTGAAGAAAACTTCTGGACCAAGAAAGATTAGAAAATATTTTGATTCTGACAGCCCCGCCCCTCCCAAATCTTTTTGCTGCTTCCCCTTCCAGAAATAAATCCTAGCAGACTACTATCTATTTACTTCCAAATTAGTTCATGGAACTATATAAAGGCATTTTCTCATTTCTTTTCTAGGTGGTCTTCACCTTTCTACTAATGGTCCATTTGATCTAAACTCTAGAACTTTAGTTTTTTATTTATACTTATTCTCAGATTTCATAATGTGTGGCAGTTCTCAGCGGTTTCTACTTGATAAGTTTATTATAAAAGGTGGTTGATATAATACATGTATTTTTTCTATCTTTTATATCACATATCTGGTGGTATATGACTAGAAAGAAAATATTGCATAGTTAAATAAATATATTGTAATAAAAATACCATTCCTGGATGGTCCCTTGTTTGAATTTCACATTTTTATCCTGGCAAATAGTACCATTGCATTTCTAGTCCCCTAGCATAAATTTCAGGACATCATAAAGATCATATTGTCTTGGCTGATAAATTACGTTGTCTTCTATGCCTGAACAGAACAGAAAGGGAAGAAAGCGAAGAAAGAAATACTGTGACGTGAAGAAAATTACACTGGAGAAATTTGAAAAATTTCATGTATCACCAAACAAACTCAGAAAGGATGCAGTTCCCTACTGTGCATCAGGAACATGTAGATCTGATTTAATTTCTTAAAAAAGATTTTTGATGAGACTTTCAGGTAAAATCTACATGAACACATTACAACTCCCTGAAACAGAAATCTGTAGAACAAAACTGATTAAAAACCTTGTTCACTCTTATGCTGACGTTATGTCAAAAATACTACAGTCAATTTACTTATCTTCGTTTTAATATTCCAAATACCATGGTTATTATGAATGGAGCACATCTAGAGTATGGTTTACTTCCTCCTGATATAGACTTCTACAACTAGAGGAGATTATTCTTGTTGTTTAAGTTTTGAAACACAAAAAAAAAACAAATAAAAAAACAACAAAAAAAGTCTAAATAGCGCACTTCAGCACATTAGCAAAATAGAAGCACATTGTAGGAGCACATTGTAGGAATTAGAAGACAGGCAATTCGGAAACATCAGACTGAGAAAAATTAATTTCAGAAAAGCATGAAGGAAGTCAAAAGACAAATCCCTGTGAAAAATCTGTCATTCACAGGCTGAAAAATAGTACCTTCTTTTTTTTTTTTCTTGACTTTAAAAAAACAGGCTCATAACCTCAACAAAGGAGTGGCAAAAGGATTTTGACTTATCAAGCTGACAGAGGTGGACCAAGACGGATTACAGAAGTTAAAATCAGTGCAGTTTGCCCACAGCTCAGTCTCAGGAGTTCCTGAGAAGAAAGAAAAAGATATGAAAAAATGATATGAACTCATCAGAAGTCACATAGATGTACAAATCCTCAAGTTCTTATCAGAAGGAGGACATGTCTGAAAGGTATCTGCAAGTTTTAAGGGCAGCACAGAGGACACCTCAGAACCTCATAATCACTTTATTAAACTTGATTTGAGACAGAAGATATCATTCATTTTGTAAGAAGGTGAATGTGGCTTCAGAACTCTGAGCATGAACAAAATCTTGGTCCTCCATTTTGTTTAGGACTGTTTGCAGAATAGCGTTATTGAACAGTGACGAAATTTTGTTTCGACGTCAGGTTGTAGGGAAGACATAGTAGCTGCATACTGCTGTAAGGGGAAACAGTATTGGTAGTACAAAGTCATATAAAATAACTGTTGTTTGAGATCCCTTTGCCTAAAGAGAACAGCCTTTTTAGCATGTTCAAGCACTGGAACAGTCTGTCTGAAGAAATTGTGGTGTGCCTGTCCTTGGAGATATTCAAAACCCAACTGGACAAGGTCTTGGGCAACCTGCACTACCTTTATCCTGCTTGAGCAGGGAGTGTTGAGACTAGATTATCTACAGAGGCCCTTTCACACTTCAACCATACTGAGCTTCTGTGGTAATTTTTTTTTCCTCTAAAGTTTTTTTTCTTTTCCTCTATGGTTCTTTTACTGGAGTGAATAGGCATACCCAAATTCTGTTTCTGGGAAAAGATCACTTAGTTTAGTCAAGTATATGGAGCAAATGACAATAAATTAAGAGAAGTTAGACAGAGTTGGAAAATCAGAGATTATTCATGTCACCTAAGAAAATCATGACCTATATCGCAATCTCTAGGACTGTCAAGAATACAAGTAAGAAAAGAGACTAAACTGAACTGTCACTTCTACAATGAGATGATTACAGGACAAGATGTCTCAAACCTTTCTTAATGAAGTAATTGATTCCCAATAGCTAAGTCATATTAAATTAATTTACTGGACTAGTGAAAGCAAATGTCTTTCACAGGCAATTTAAATTCTCAGGGCTGAGCCATATCTTGACTCTTGTGCAGATATAGAGAATTCAAGATTATCTTCTAAAATCTATTTAACTTTTTTGTTCTTTGGGATTACAACTAAAATGAGTATGTTAAAGATAACCTTTATTTTTTCCATTGTGTTAGATATGCAGATTATAGTCCCTCAAACACAAAGAACAGCATCAGGGGGAAGAATAAATAAATAAAATAAAATTGGATGATGCAGTCTGGAGTATGCTGTAACCAGAGCATTAATATATACTACAGGAGAAGTATCAGAACTGGCTCATGCAAGTCCAGAACTCCAGGAAAGTCAGATGTGGGTATTTGCACACAGGCCTCCCACATTCCAGTTGTATATAGGGGACTGGAAATGCTGTCTCCTGGTGTGTGTTATGGAATCACAGGATCACAGAACGGTTGAGGAGGGAAGGGACCTCTTGAAATCATGCAGCTCAAATATCCTGCTCAATGAATACTTCATCTTTATTTCCTCCCACCAGGTACTAATACACAGTAAAATCCCTCTGAGCCTTCCCTTCTCCAGGATGAGCAGTTACAGCTTTCTCAGCCTCTCCTCATCTGAAAGGTTCTCCAGTTGGAAGATGTAGGTCATAAAGTGACTGCTGAAAATGCTTTCTCAGCCTAGACCAAGTTGGGTGGAATACCTACTTTAAGAATCCCTTTGGATTTAGAGATCAAACCTTTTAGCTATCTCAGAACTTGGTGGACAGGTAGTGGAATTAAGTAACCTCAGAATTCACCTGCAATCACTGGAAAAAAAAAATAATGCCTTAAATTTTGGATTTAATGTCCTAAAATAAGGCATAGTCTATATCTCTGTGTAGTCATAACCCAGAAATAATTCCTGTTGTTTGAAAAATGTACTCAGTACATTCTATCTGCTAAATATACACAGACCTTCAGTATCATACTGTATAACTAATCCCTCTAAAATAATTATGCATCATTTACCACAATATTTCACACCTCTAAATATGATGATTAATTTTTTTTTAGGTCATCAGCAATTATTTTGCAAAGAGAAAAAATTACCTGAAAGAAAAATGACATCAGTAGGTATAAGAGAATAAATATAAATGCCAGTCTGTTTCTGATCAGCATGAAACTTCCTGATAACACCATGCAAAATCTAGTACTAATTTCACAAATGTGGATAATGAAGATGTGAGTGGCAAAGCACGTGTCAAAAGTATGTAAATGAATTGATGTTTAATCTACCTATGTCTAAGAAAAACAATCACCTCCTGCAGGAGGATTGCTTTTATTTAAGTACTGCTATCTGATGAAATCCCAGCACTCTAACAAGGGTTTATAATTTGATAAAAATTACTGGTGACTGGATCTGCATTTTCTTCAAACTGCTGCCCTGCTTCTTGCTAAGTGCACTGCTGACATGTTTGATATTGAACTTGAACTTAAAAATTACTATCCCAGTAGATGTTTATTAGATTTAGCTGGCTGAAGTAAACCTAGACACAGTGCCCGCAGTACAATGTAAAAACAGATCTTATTTATGTGTGCCGGGAAATGTTGCACATTTCTTCCAGGAAAAAAGGGAAAATCAGAAATAACAAGAACAAAAACACCCACAAAACAAGGTATTATCCATGCTATTGGAGGACCAGAGAAAATTGACCTGTGTTAGACTAATGTAATGTCATCTTTGAAAACATTACAATACTGTGTAATGCAATTTATTTTTATATAATCATTTTAATACACATTATTGGGAAAAAGCTTGACAGAAAGAAGCAGTTATAAATTCAATACACAAGCTGAAGCAGAAGAATCTCAGTACGGGGATCTAATTTTTCATGTGAAAATATTGCATACATTTTAGTAGGACCTCAATGCATATAGCTCATTTGAAATTATTTTAAAGAAAACTTATAAAGTTAGCAGAAGTGGTAATTTATGAAAGAAGATACTCATAGAAATATTTTAACTCTAATAAAATATACTCATCGCTAGACAATCAATATATTTTTTGAAATAAAATATTCTGACAAATACTGCAGAACTTTTTTTCTGCCTGCAGATGACTGGAATGCTACAACCTTAACAATCATGTAACTGTCTGCTGGTTTGCTAAGACTTCTGTTCAGGTAGACACATAATTATTTGCCTATACCTGCTGAAGTCAATTGGAGAAATATACATGGTAGTGACCTGTGCTCACTGTGCTCACTGTGTTGAATATCTCATGTGTCTGCAGGAATCTTTCTGCTGGTGTCCTGCAATGCTTTCTGTCTTCCCACCATCTCCTTTTGTTCTATAGCTCTTTGCCGTCACTGGTCAGTAACATTGAGCTAGTATGAGTAAACCATATCTCAGAAGTATTCAATGTTGAATTGCAAGTGAAGTTTGGCAGTGTTATATATCATTCAGTGTCAACTGTCGTACAAATATCACAGGATTTGTCTGGACGAAGGAGAAGTAATGATAAATACAGAAAAGGAAAAAGAGGTAAATAGGCGTAAAAAGGCAAGTAAGGAAGAAATTGTGTACCTAAAGGGATCAGGAGCAGTCCCAGGTGAATTGTCATGGATAGGGAGAAAAGAAGGAGAACGCAGAGCATTCTCTGGCACAGCAAACACAAGACTCATCCCTAAAAAAAAAAATAAAATAAACAAGCCAGAAAAAGAGTTATGTGAAATTAGTTATGTGTTTTTAGCAGGTAAATGAAAAGAAACTGACCATAATGTTGAACCATATTAAACCTCTAAACTCACTGTGGTGTAAAGACAGCTTTCTGCTTTGTTACTGTTTTCTCTTTCTCCTTTTCTTTTCCCCCCTGAAACATGGGTGTAGAAGAAATACCTGTGTTACACGTACGTCAGTGATTTACCTCTAAAACAGTTTGATGAGACCACATAAGAGAATTCTAAAAATGTTAACAGTGATATTGGTGATTATCAGCTCATTAATATGGCTGACTGGGTAGGACTGCTGGCAAAACTCTCCAAAAAGGAGAAAATCCCCAAAAGGATTCACATCTTTAAAGTATTTCACTGCATTTAACGATTATCTAGAAAATTTATGCTCAGCTGCTGCTTCATTAACAAGAAAACCTGATTCACAGCTCTAGTATGAACCTGCCTGGACACCGTGGAGTTTCTCTGTATGCTCAGAAACATTTTAGTGTGGATAATACTGACAATTTGGACCTTACTTTAGGTCCAGCCTTGACTGAGACCCAGAAAGTACACATTCCACAATAAATTCCCCATTCTACAACTCATTCCAGGAATTAACGTCAAAATACAGCTCTTGGAGCAGGATCCATTAAAAAAGCAGTGACAACAAACTTTTAATTTCCTGATACAATATTGCAACACGTGGAATACCCATGGAGAAGGAAGCTTGTCTTCAAATTTATCCTTTCACTTAGTATTTAAAACCTACCTTTCATAACCTAAGAAACAGGTTATACATCATGTTTCGAGGAAGGTTTCAGAGTTGTTAGCATGAGGTGTACCGAAAATAATTATAACAGTGCTTTGAAGCACTCTGAAGACAAAAGTGTTTCAAGAAACACCTGTCTGTAGCATTTCAAACAGGTCTTCATACCTGTCCTAGTCTATCTAAGCTGTACCTTACTCAGTTTGCTGACTTCTAGGACTTTTCTGAGATACTTGATTTTTGTCCCAGCACCACTGTGGAAGCTTAACACAGGATAATGCTTCCTGTGCCAGACGGCATCCCAGTTATACTCTTGTTATTAATTTTGAAGGGATTAAGTTCCTCTCTGAATTTATATCTAAATTCCAAGCAGAAAAGTATTTTAGATCAGATTTTTGTTCTTTTATGTATTGGAACTCTAAATTACTGCTGACTGCAAATCTTCAAACACAATTCCGTAACGGTTATTGATTTGTATTGGAAATGTTGACTTTCATGCTTTTGAAAGATATTGCATGTATTTTTCACTATTTTTAATGGAAGAAACATAGTTCGTCACTTTTGTAAAATATAATGTATGTTGTCCTCACTATCAACCTCATTACATTATCTGTTTTTCTCTAGGAGGGTTTCTTGGTATTTCCTGACCGGCCACTAAGGTCTCAAGTGCATGTGAGTATGTATTTGACAGAGGTTTCATTCTCTTTCTGAGGTTGTTTTTTTTTGTTGTTGAGGGTTGGTTTTTTTCTTTATCTGTTTTTAATTTAACTTAGTTGTAAAATTTTATTATGATTGTTCATGACAGAGGAATGAGCACATTTCACATTTTCTTTTACTCCTTATTGCTTATTTCTATATTTTCATATGAAATGCATATAACCCACTATCTGTAGTTTTCAGTAAGCTACCCTAATTAGATTTAAAGCACATATTTTAATATGTTTTCGGCAACAAAATTTCTACTCCATCACTGTCAGTTAGACCAAAAGAATTCAAGAGTAAATCAACAATATGGTAATTGTGCAAAGCTCTGAATATTTCTGTTTGTTGGGAACTTCCCAAGAAAGATAAGAGTGCTGTGTGTTCCATGCTAAAAATCAGGGCCCTGCAGTTCTGGGATTTTTTCACAGATTTTACAGTGATCTGACTTGGCTCCAGGCAATCACTATTTACTGTGAATGCTTCTAGTTAGTAAGAGAGAGAGTAAAGTTTGAGTGAAAGCAGCTTAGAGCCTTGTTGTATGTGACACTACCTGGAAATGTATTGTTTGTTTTTCCAAGCGTTTTCTGAAAAAAAAAAAATTAGGTGATCAAATAATTTCATATTACTGATTAAAATCAAGATGAAAGCTTGAAAAACAAAAGGTTTAAAAAAAGATAAAAGAGAAACCAAGGAAAAACAGCAATATGTGTCTAGCTTCTGAATGTAGAAGACAGACCCACATTTTTTATTTACATATTTTAGGTAAATACTTTACTGACTAACTGCTTTAGATAACCCGAATCTTTTGCTTTTCTATTAAAGTTTTAAGAGTTCTTGTGAGCTTAAAATTTGTTTCTTTATAAATGTAAATGTTTCCAGTGTATCTTAATAAAGGTTTCTGTCTTATCACCCACTATAACCAAATTTAATCAGCACAGCACCCATGGTACTTAAAAAGCAGGATTCTTTTTTATGTGCTTTGGTTGATATTACATGTGCCAAACTTTATTAGAAACGTGTTGGAGCAGAGCGATATCTTAGTGGTATCTCTTAAGAAAATGTAAATTTTATGCTGATGTGTGTTTTTTCCATCTTAGTTGGCAGTCCCGGAAAGACACTAAGACCTAGGGTATTTTCAAACATCAGTTTCCTTTTAATTTGAAATAGCTTTTCTGATAAATTTTCTCTCAAAAATCAAAGTTTCTGATCTGATGAGTGAAGAGGACAACCACCTTATTTAAGAAATTCCTGTTTCTTTTTAGTACAAAAAATTTTAGGCAGATTCATAAATGTCCAAACTCTCCTGAGTTCATCAGATCCTGCTGGACACATCTAGTAAATTCCTGTGAGGCATGGTCTTATCCAGACCTGGTAAACGTCTGTAACCTTCTTTTCTTGTGGGATGGGTAGGCAAAGAAATCAGTATACTGCATGATCTCTAAACCAGTAGATGTTTGAATGTGTTTTTGCAGCTCAGAGAAAAATTTGGTTCTGCATTATCCACATGTTTACGGTTCTGGGAAGAATACTTATTGAAAAGGTCCAATCAGAGCCACTCTCAGCCTTAACCGAGCAATAGTAACAAAAAACTGCATCCGTTCAGAGGGCTACAGTTAATTTTCCATGCAAATCCCACCTATGTAGTATCAGAGATTTTTTTGTTTAAGGCCTCTCATCCCTTTTCTTCTTTCTTACCCCACTTCTGTTTGGGATATGCCCTGTCTTGTTACAGGGGCTTTTTTAGGAGAAAACTTGAAATGAAATTCAAGGATAATTCAGATCTCTACCATAGTCCTTCAGCTGTACTTAGAAGACAGCTTGATATTTTTCATGATTAAGACTCTTTGCATGTACAATGGACACATGGCGATGAAGCAAAGTAGAATTATGTGCTCAGTTGCAAGCATATATTGCATTCAATGAAGTCACTTACAAATCTTGAATGAAGCCAGTGAAATGAAACTGTGTCCTAAATATTTCAGTTTCTGAGAGGGCTGGACGGCAGAAGACTGTAAACGAGACAGAGTAAGACATTTGTAATAGTGGTACATTTGTTCACACAGTCTTAAAAACAAATGGTAGAAATTACACAGTCTTAAAAACAAATGGTAGAATTCAGAATAATTTTTGGATGGCTTTATTATATGATAGAGGACCTATTAGATGTGTAATTTAATAAAACAATAGCATTACAAAATAAATGACAAAGTGGAAAAAATATTATATTGCACTGAGTTACTGATATAAATTACTTCCTTTAGGTAGAATCCTTCTTAAAATCTTTGAGTTTAGGGAAAAAGGAAGCATATGTCAGAAAAAAAAAAGAAACCCAAAACAAACTACTCAAAACCTTAAAAGAGATTGTGATAAAAATGCATACTCTTTGCAGAAGATTACAGTAATTCCAAATGTTGCTGTTGGTAATTCATAGAGTGGAGGATGATCTTCTGTTCTTAGCATTCTGTACATTTAGTTACATAGTGTGAAATTCATGCCTGGGTAAAAATATCCTTTTGTGGGCTTCATATCCTGAATCCTTGTATTGTGGAGATAAATGGGACCAAGCTAGACCCTAGATCTTGTGCTAGAATTCTTGCAAAAGGAGGAAAAAATTCTTCATAATTCATGATGAATAAATTTTAAAACTATAAAAAGTAGGACAAAATATTGAATAATTAAAAAAAAATCACAGTCATAACTGTTCCAATGGAAGTTTAGTTGCTGTGGCAAAGATCACTATCATTTCGGTCTTTATTGTCCTCGTATTAACATAAAAAATCATGGTTTCATACGTGGAAGATTGTCAGTGGTTCCAAAGGCACATTGACTCCTCTGAATGTATAGAAGAGATGCTAATGTCCTGCAGGACTTACAAATCCTAGCCTGCAAAATCACCACGGTGACATTTCCTTATCCTGTGCAATTTATATGTGCTTTATATTTGATTGAGTATTCACCAGTACAAAGTGTGTTCTGTTTGCTTGCATGGGAACAGGGGAAAGAGTAATGGTCACTGGTGAGAAAGGGAACTCTGTCCCCCACACAGCCTCATGTCAGCGGGAAACACTCTTGGCCCTCTGATATAATTTAGACACTCTACCTCTCTTCTCATCTCTGACCCTGCAATGACATCAGCTTTTCTCGCTCTGCTATAAAAGGACCTTGGAACAAAGGAAAGTGTTTTTTCGCCTAGTTTCTCCACTCACACAGAAATAATTGTATGGGAAAACCTCTTGAAAACACATTTTTAGAGAAAGTGATTGGGTTCATTCTGAATGAATTGATTCAGGATGTCTTTCCTGCTGTTCATCCAATGAAAACATGGAAAAATCCTGTTTCATAGAACATGGTGCTTTTTTTTTTTTCTTGATTTTCCCTCCTGTTTACAAAATTTTAAATGAGAGTGCTTGAGGGATCAACACTTGGATAACAAAAAGGGAATACAGAAGCTGCTGGCTGCATAATCCTCTGTTGTATTACAATATATCTTGAAGTATATTCAACTGACAGTCAAATTAGTATTTACTTTTGTCACAAAAAACACTGATTCTGTCATGTATCTAAAACCAACAGTGATTAGAGTCTTAAGGATAATAATAGCCATAATAATGACAAAATGGTATATGCTGTTAAAATTCAAATTTTCACAAGACAAATCTGCTATCATAAGCCCAGCCTCATAAGATCTAGAGAAGGCATAAGGTTTAAGGGATTTTGATTTGGACCCAAAGATTCAAAAGCAACTCACATCATGAATTTGTGCTAAAGGGGTCTGTCTCTCCTTCTCAGCGCACATGGGCATTATTTCACCAGGGTTAGGAGTCTGAGGTGGCTGTCTGTACCACAAGCTAAATCACCCCATTTTCTGCTGTTACTCTCAGCAGCGGAACATTTGTCATGCTGCCTGACAAAATGCACAGAGTGCTCGGATTTGAACAACAGGGTGCTTCCGCGGCAGGTTTTTCACTGTCCCTGGCAATCCATGTTTAATGCAGGATTTAATATAAATACTGGGTCTTCAACAATATTATATACTCTCAAATAACAACCAAAAAAGCCACCACCAACTTTTATAGTGTGCTAAAATTGCATATTTGGAATGAAAGCAGAGATACGGATTTATGTTTCCTTGACTAGTGTTTTTGAAAATACAATATCTCAGATTATTTTATACGTATATTGCAGTACCATGCAAGGAAAGAAACCCAAACAAACACAAAACCTCTACTTTAGAAAAAGTACATTTGGAGCTATAAGAAACAGAAAATTCTTTTCATGTATGCTGCTCCTGTGTTTTATTACAAAGTTTGGTGAATACTGCATTCCAGGTTATGCAGGTAATAAGGCAAGAAAATGCCATATAAAAATAATTCTACCATACCTTCTAGAAATAAAATACTTTAACTTTTGCTTGTTATTAATAATAAGAAATAAAAAATAAGCAGAAGCAACAGAATTGGTCTATAACCTTTCATGCAGTTTATTTCATGACAAAAAAGTTAAATGCTGTCATTTTCCAAGATTAATTCACAGGATGAATCTTGATAAGCAAAAGCTTCATATATTGAAAACAATATATCAACATATTCTAGTTTGAAAACAAAGCTGTTAATTCTTTGCTGAAAACAATGCATTTTTCCCTACATCTAGCAGAAATACAAAAAAGTTTGTGATCATTGTTCCACGATGCACACTTGAAAGGAGAATAATCTACCGTTGGCCTGATTATCTTCAGGACATCAATGAAACTGAATTAGGAGTATCTGAAGAAAGAAAAATTATACCACAATCAAATGGTTTGAACTTTGGCAACATATCATCATTTGCAACCAATACCCCTAAGATTAATTTTGGAGGACATCCCTCTGACTACAGAGTTAATAGGAAATGAAAATGAATATTTGCTTGAAGTTAATTTCTTGCCTCATATATTGCATAATGCAGTAAAGTACACTACAGACAAGTTCTCACTTGGCTTTAAAAGCCGTGTAACAAATTTTTTCAATTATTTTATCCTCATCCACCAAAGCAATTTCAGAACTATGAGAATATTTCACTTTATCAGTGTTCGACATGCTGAAACGTTGAAGCACATCTCCAAATTGATAATCTCCCCATAGATTGAAATTATTCTACACTTTCTACATGAAGTCCGTTTTGTACATTAGGAAATTGTCATTTTGAAGGTCTTTAGGTATGGTAAAAAGTTCTCCAGTGCCAAGTTCACCAGATTTAAAAAAGAAACTAAAATCCTTTGAATAATCCAATTTTGGCATACTATAGATATCTTCTCATTAATGCATCAGATAAGACTAAGTTTTAAATTGTTTCATATGTACATGAGTTGATTTTTAAAAACTTCTGGAACACACGAAAACTGAAAAATACCTTTTAAAACAATAAATGGAAGTATATGATAATATAATGATGCATGTAAGGACAACAATAATAAGTAGGTGAGTAAATAATATACTATGCTAATACGTTATTTCTCTTGAGTCTGAAAAGAAAAATGTTTTCACTGTTTTCTATGACATGCAATGAAAGGTGTTGAAACCTAGACCTGTTTACTTCAGAGGCTATGCAGTTTTCTAAGCTTTCAGTTTCACGTGTATAATAACTTCTAAATACTATTTTTCTGCAGTATATTTTATTTATTTTTAAATAAATTTTATTTATTTTTAAAATTATATTAAAAAATTAAACTTAATGGAAAATACTGAAGGAAATCAGTGTTAGCAAGGAAAATTTGTAATTTAACTTGAATTAAAATTTATGTGGATCAAGTAAGTTTTACTTCATCATGAACCTAGAAGACAAAATGATAAACTGGTATAAAAACCTTAACAGAAAACAAATGATGTCATTGCAAAGCACAAAGGTAAAACATGAAATGGGCTTCGACAGGCAGAATACGATTATTGTATCAGGTATCAAAATTGAACACAAAGACCTCTCTTATAGTTTCAATGCAATTCAGTACAATACCTTAATAAATAACATCATAAGTTTCCACTGAAATTGCACAGTGAATTTCCAGGAAAAATTACCAGTCTTTAGTCATTCCAGTCATTATAGACAAATACTGCTGGCTTTCAAGAAAATAAATATATATGTTTGTTTAATTTTTCAGGAATTCACTTGATTCTTGAATGCTTTCTCCTACACCCAAGTTCATTCTAAGCTTTAGACAACCCCAAGTAAAATGTTAAAATTAATGACAACCACAACAACTGTGAAAAATTGCAGATTTACTAGGGAGATTAGAAGGGCTTTTTGCCATCCCAGTAACAATATCCAACGCAGCAGGCACTTCCAAAGCAGGTAATAGATCCAGGATTGCATAATTTCCCTCCATTTATTTTGGGCTTCGTTCTGTATTGCTTGTGGTCCTAAACTGATATAAATGTTAACCTGTATCAAGTAATTTTAGACTCAATCTTGTGTAGAGAAAGCTTAACTACCTTCTTTATCCAAACTATTGTTTGGGGAGTAGGGAAAGGTGGGTTTCTATAACATTAAATGTTAGATGAAAAATACTTTAAGTATGTGTGTGTTATTAATAAAGTATTTGGTGAGGCTCAGAAATCATTAAAATCATTCTACATGGGACAAGTATGAGGAATGCTGCAGCAGAATAGATATTTAGTTAGTTTCAACTGAGGCCGATATCAGGCAAAGACCAACTCTTCTAGCTTCAGGGATGTTTAGAGAGAAATATCTTCACTGCATAAGGGATCTCACCTAATGGTGAGGGGAAAGGAATTTCATTAAAAATACCAAAAAGTAGAGAGTTCAATACAAAAACTGACCGATACTATGCATATACCACACTGAGAATAGAAACTGGGAAAAGATGGACTGTTTGCAATACATTAAACGGTGCTTACTATAGGCAGGTCTCAATTGAAATTTTTGTGCTCTCACTGAGTTCAGGAGCAAAATTTTTTTCCCAATGGTGCTCTTAATCATGGTAGTAAATTAATTTCTGTTCCAGTGTAAATTTGATGACATACAGGTAATGAGTAAGTCCCACACTGTATCTATAAAATAATCTAAACTTCAAATCCTTAGACATCTTCTGGACATGCAAGAAAGAGGCATACAACTATGATGGAACTATGAGAGCATAAAATATGACAATTCCATATTTTTTCATATATACAAAACCATCCATACTCTTGCTCAGCTTCCTTTCCTTTATCTTTGCTTATATGGTTACATATTTTTATTACATATCACTTTATGTTTTCGATTCACTTCTTCTCCCTATATTTCCATCCTGTGATTTTCATATGTAAATTCAGTGACTTTTTTTAAAAGTGCACTGTGTCTCGTAATTGTCTATGAATGTTAAACTGTTTGTTTAACTAACACCCGTATTTCCTTTACTATTATCATAACGGCTTCTGAAGGTTTATCAGACCTTTAGAACTTGTGTTATGTATTTTCCATATTATTGAAGGCTTTTTTTGGAGAAAGCAACCCAATGAAGAACTGGCACTGAGATTCTTTGATCAAACCCCAATGGGTGTATAAGGTATCCTGTGTATATGTTGTGTATCAGGGATATGAGGAGGTAAAACCTTAGACTACAAATGTAATTGGACTGTTAAAGAAAAAAGGAGCTAAGCACTATTAAAAAAATCAGTGTGCGAAATTTCTCTCTCATAATATATTTTTAGCTTCTCTTTCATAATATCTTTTTTAACTATAATATCATTCACAGGTTTAATATGTTTTTTAACATATTCAGCAACTAGACAACCTTATAATCCATTGATTTTTCAGGTGGTAAAAGTGGTATTAACCAGAGTAGAGGATGACCTCTGACTGGTTAATCCTAATTAAAGCTGAGCAAAAGAGCTTTTTTGTGAAGTTTTCAGATGACTTCAGTAGTAGGCTGAACTACAAAACTTCTGAGGTGTATTATTCCCAATGCACGGACAAAAACAGGTATGGTGTTGCCCAGCTTTTGGATCAATTTGAAGAGTTCCAGTGGTATCTATGCAATGGAATGAGTTTAAGTGGCAACGGCATGGCAGGAAAAAGTAATATTTCCAGGGGAACATGGTTAGCAGAAGATGGTATCATTTGTCTCTACTTGTCAGGGTATTAAAATTCCTGTCCTACTTCCTGCCCTCGGCTACTCATGAAGGTATGTTAAAACAACGTCTCAGGTGTTTAAACTTCCTTCATGATAATTCAAAAAGACCTCAGAAGTAGAAAAAGGACAGGTTGAATTTGCGGTTCTGGCTTGTATTGTTCCTGAGATGGACAGAACCTCAAAAGGTGGTTTAAATGTAAAGTGTTTATGGCTTCTTTACTGATTTCGAGCAGGACAGAGCAGCTGAAAGGAATAGTACCACTCAACCCAATGACAGTGAAATGCCTATTAGATTTATCTTCATCCTCTCCATGGGAGAGGGTAGGCAGCAGTTGGTGGAGCCACATAATGGTAGATTTATCTGCCATGTTTGCTGCTTCCTGCTACCTGTTCTCCAGATGCCGTCAACTTAGCATGATAAATTCCTACCTCGTTGTGTTATTCAGGTGGGGCTCACAGACCACCACTGTAATATTAGAGGAAATCAGTGTTGAAAGTGCTCTCAGCCCAACTTCAGTAATCCACCAGTAAGGCCACTCAGTAATCAACCAGGAAAACAAACAAAAAAACAAACAAAACCCGCCCAATAAATGAATGAATAATCAAAGAAAAGGACTCTGAACTTAACTTTATTTTTCTTTGAAAGAGAACTTTTGCAGGGATTTAAACTATCAATTATAGGCTATCCTTTAGATTTATGTTCACAACCCAGTAAAGTGAGATGTTTAAATATTTTACGCTACTGTTCAATAAATATCACAAGTATCAGAATTCTGTTCAGCACCAGTTATTTTTTTCCTGAGAAATGGTTCATTATCCTCACTAAAAGTATAGTGCAATTATCCAAATATCACAGAAATTTAAGCTGATAGTGATAAATTTCTTCCTCCCCTCAAAAAAGAGGGCTGATCTGAAAAATACTGCTCCTTTTGCAACAGTAAAAATTAGGTATTTATAATTTGAAACAATAGAGTTTTGTCTCAAAACAGTTTTTTAAAGCATTCTTTGGGGGAAAAAATAAAATCATTAAAACTTGTATGTTCTATTGAAAACTCAAAACACCAAAAGCCACTCCTGGTTTTAAGCAGTTTTTAAATTAATTAAATAAATAATCCTGCAAATGAAAATAGAATTGTTGTTTCTTTAGTGTAACTTTGCTGTTTTCAGGTTTCCAAAAGAAGTTTTCCACTTGGTGACATTCCCAACTGTGCTTTTATAGCAGAGTCTTTTTCCTTTAGGTAGGTGGTAACGTCTGCAGAAAACCCAGCTTCTTATTGAAGTTTCTCACTGGAGACAAATGAACTTAGTTAGACCCTTTAATATGACAATAAACGTAATGTACAGTTCCAAATTTGGAAAATATACCTAGATATTTAACTTTGGCAAAAATTGATAGGAATTAGATGTGTATGTATCCTTCAGCACTTGCCATTTCAGTCAAGAAAGAGCATGCTGTGGCCTTTACGGTGATCTGATCAACGTCTTAGATGTTCATATTGTAGGGCTGCAGGTGGCCATTGAGTCAGAAGCTGCTATTTCCTACTACTTTACCTTGATTTTCATGCAGTCTCTTTTCCCATTTCAGTTTACTCTGTAACAGCTACAGCAATAATTACTCATACGCAGCTTTACCAGGGGAGTGAGAGAAAGAGCAGTGAGTCCTCTGAAGTGGGTTGGAGATCATTAATCAGTCCTTTCTCCATAGGCATAAAGTCTTTTGACCCCTTGAGCTGAACTGAAATCAGTTATTTATATGCTCTGTTCCAGCTTCTTTAGCTTTCTAACTTTTAAGAAAAATATATTTATTTAATGGCAGAGCATTAGGTTCAAACCTTTTGCAACATGTACTCATGCTGAACTTCAAGAGGTATTTTTGTTTTGGCTTTGTAAGCATTAAAAGAAAACAACAACTGCAGCAGCTTCTAGTTAAGTAGAATGTGATCCAAATAAAAATCAATTATTTAAAACTCCTGATATATTCCTTCATCCAGCAAATATGAAACCAAACAAATTATATGGGTATGTCAATCAGAAATACATATGGGGTGGGGGAGGGGGAAAAGGAGGTGAGAAGAGAGAGTTCTGCAGTATTTATTTTCTTTTGTAAATGTTTAACTTGTAACAAATAGGGGGTAAATCCCCTAACCTGCAGTTTACTGTGAATATCTTCTATTTACATTTGTGTTAATTCCCTTCTTCATTCAACCAGAAATGAAGAACATAATCCCTCGCTAAGTTTATTGTGGAAAACCACATAGCATTAAAAAACAATAATAATTTAAGTCAAAGATAAATTCTTTAAAGGTGGGATTGGACCTCTGTGTTTCCCTTAACTAGACATCTGAGAATGAAAAACACAACTGTCAAGATGTCTCCTGGCTTGCGTTACAAGAAACTTAATCCATTTACTCACTAGTGTGATGTCCTGCTAGCAGGAAGCAAGCACACACTAATTAAATGCTTCAGTTCTTTATTTAAATGCTTACATTGCATCCCCAAAGAGAAGGGTGTCTAGTGCAAATTGTTCTTGAGGAAATTGCTTGGATTTTTAAGCTTTGGTTGTAACAGAAGTGTAGCGGTTGTTAGCAAATTAGTGGTTATGGTTACAGTAAATGGAAAACAGAGAAGCAATTATGGCTACAAATTATTTCAAAAGTATTAGGAAAACAAGATGAGCTACTACGTTGTTAATGGCAACTGGACAAAACTAGAGCTGTAAACCAATAAAGCAGGACTAAAAAGCGAATGATTTAGCATCAAAGGAGGAAATTTTATAGGAAGATGTAATGTTTCCAGGTGCCAGCTGAAGCTCATACTCCGTAAACACCAGTTGGGTTTATACTCCGTGAAAACTGCTTGTCATCATTTGCGTATTACACATTTGTAATCCTCAAGTTTTAATTGCATTACATAATTGTGACATGGAAGATTACTTTTGTTTCCTACCAGCATGCCTAAGTGAGGTCTGTAAACTCCAAGAAGAGTGTAAATTAAGAAAGCATGTGACTTTTTTGAGGACACAACTTTTTATTGTCCCCTGAAATTATTGATTAAAAAAAAAAAAATTTGCAGAATTTACTTTGATCACATGTTAGTTTGTTATGCTTGTACTTCCTAAATAGCTATTTGGTTTACTTACTTTTTTGTCTTGAACCAACAGATTCACAAAGCTGGGGACAGGTTCCTGTAGTCAGAGAAAATGATAGACTCCTCTAATGAGGGGTGTCTGACACTGGAGATAAAGAAGAGAAGAATGTACCAATCTTGCAGCAGAAAGTGCATCAACTGAAAATATTTACTGTTCCTATTAAAAATGAATTAACAAAAACAGGTGGCCTTTTAATTGAAGACTTTATCACTCTTTGCTCAATTTCATTTAAATGCAAATTTGAAATCCTTTCTCTAAACCAATAGAAAGTTGAAAATGAACATGAACACTGGTTAACTAATGATGCAATTATGTGGCAAACCATTAGGCTTAATATAAGATACCACATATACTGGAAATATTAAGACAGCCAGTGAGGGTCCTCTTCTTGAGTATACATTTGTAAGCTGTTAAACTCATCACCAACACAACATACTTTGCCTGGGTTTGGTTCGACACTTATTTTAATTTAGCCTTAAATATATTGCCCTGTATTATTTTTTTTTTGGCTGTATATCTTCCTTGTCCCATAGGGGGGGAACTTTACACTCAGAAGAGCCAAATCCTGTCATAGCTGTAGAAAAGAGGCTCATCTATACTCAGGTCTGACATTCCAGACACTGCTGAATTTCTAGGTAGGAGATAGTGAGTCAAGGACTTAGACTGAAAACCGAAATCTTCAGCTGTCTGCTAAGTGATGGAGATTTATATGCAGGGTGTCTCTTCTGAGTGATCTGATGGAAATGATTTATGGGTCCTTCTGCAATCTTTTTCCTTTCATTTTTCCCTTTCCTTCCCTTCCCTTCCCTTCCCTTCCCTTCCCTTCCCTTCCCTTCCCTTCCCTTCCCTTCCCTTCCCTTCCCTTCCCTTCCCTTCCCTTCCCTTCCCTTCCCTTCCCTTCCCTTCCCTTCCCTTCCCTTCCCTTCCCTTCCCTTCCCTTCCCTTCCCTTCTCATAGAAAAATTTGCTAGTTCATCTTTTTTATCTACTTGTCAAAAAGATTTTGTTGACACATCCTAGGACATGTTTACTTTAAGGTGCCTTCACATATGGAATGGATTTCATAACTTTAAAATATTTGTAGCCTATACTAGGGTGCTAAAAAGGTAGGCACAAAGCAGCTACGAGGAAGGTGGCCTTATGCTGATTGATGATGAAATATCTGGGATAAAGAGTGGAACTGGTCTTATAATAAAATAATATATAATATAGTCTGAGTATTTAAATAATAATTAAAAAAAAAACAAACATAAAAAATGAAAACCAAAACCACAACAAAAAACCATAAGCCCACTCCGTTGTCATGGAAATCTCTAATAACACTAAATGGCTTCTGAAGAAGAAGAATTAGCCCTTTGGAGCTGGTAGCACTACTCAGAGTCTGCATGAAATGCTCAGTTCTTAATTGTGCTCCCTTCCCTTTTTTTTTTGTCATCTTGGTTATATTAAATATAAATACATTTAAAAAAAAAGAAAATAAAACCAAAACCAACAAGCAACCAAATAAAAACCCCAGCCAAAACCCAGCAGGCGAACAAAAACCACAATAAAATGGAGATAATAATACAGAAGAAACAAAACAGAAGTCACAGCTAGAAAAATAAGATGATTTGTACCTTAAAGAGAGTTAGAGAAAAGGAAAAAAAAAAGTGTAAGAGAAAGAGAAACTTTTTTTTCTTAGAAAGATTTATCCCTCCTAGGATATTAGAGAATATTTCTTTTGAGTTTGTCACTTCTGTACTGCACTTTCATACTAAAAGAAATAAGAACAAACATTTTAGGAAGGGGTCGTATATACCTTCAGTGATTCAGTTATCACAGCTTTAGTGTGGCTGTTTCAGACTATGAACAGGGATATTTTTCATTTGTGAGAAAAAAACCCAGTAGTAGACCTTATCAAAAGTCTTAGGAATGTATAAAAAGCCAATTTTACAGCTTCCAGGTTCAAAAGTTCAGATCAGGGGTGTGGCTGCATGCAATTTATTTTGCATATGAAAGAAATAGTCTTGTGACTTTCCATATTAATGGTCGTCTTTCATTATAATATTAAGTACACTGGGAATGATGATACATCGCACAGGATAATATAAGTTGACATATACAAAAGAAGCATAAGAAAGCTTAGCTCCTGATACTGTTATTTTGCTTCTGGGTATCTCTGAAATGCTGAATACATTTTTCGTTTGATCTTAGCTTAATGCAGGCATCAGCTGTTTGCAGAGGGAAAAGCAGACTTAAAAAACATCCAGCCATCATTCAGCCAAACATTTGACTCCAAGAGTTTTCCAGTAATTGGTGAACTATTGAGATTCCTCTGACACCTACACAAACTATTGTGCAGAAAATGGGTAACTTGATGCATACAGCTAACGGCTGTCTCCATAGAAGCTCCTTTAATTTGTTACTAACCTGCCTTTTCTGTAACCAAGTCAAGGGCATGGTATTTTGGTTTTCATTCCCTCTTTCCTTGGTAGCAGGAGGGGTCCTTTCCAGGCTGCAGAGGCAGACCGGGCAGCAGGGAATCTGCAACGGCTGATTCAGCTTCTTCTCCCTGAACAAGGGACTAATCCAATTGACACACGGTGAAGTAAACAGATAGTGACATATTTGTGGACAAACTATCATACTCTCCATTATTCCCCCCCCCCCCCAAATATTTCTGAATTGCAAGTATGGAATTTAAAAAGTCTGCCAGCCTCAGCAGCTGGTACATTTCTGTAAGACCCAACCGTTAAGGGGAAAAGTTAATTTCAGTATCATGTAGTGCATTTCCTTACATCTCCTAGTAAATCTCTCCTGCACCCTGCACTGAGGAAGTATGCAAAAGTTCTTTTCACACTATAGATGTTGTAGTATGGCTCGTGTTTTATAAATTATAAATTTATGTTTTCTTTCTGTTTTCTGTTACATATTTGAATAACGCTCTGAAAAGCAAGTTGACTTTGCCCTGTCTTAATACATTTTTTCTTAGTGCAAATAGAACGTATTTGAAAATATTTATCTTGGTTTGGCATGTACTAAATAGGTTGGATTTTCAAAAGCACAATGGGTTTAATATTGTTCCCACTGAATACTGAACTCATGCAGTGCAATGAAATCAGGACTCCACCTGCCTTGCAAGGAGCCTCACAACTGCAGTGTTATTATTCTAGGGGCTAGGTATCCACCCCTTTCAGCCTTTAACAGCAAAGAAAAAATAGACTATTTAAACAAGAATGTACTTATCTGTCAAACTGTATCACATATCCTTCCAGTGTGAACTCCTCCTTTCTGAACAGAAGAAAAGAAGTGCATTATCCTGCCCTGCCATTATATATTTGTAAGGGATAAAGAATGAGGTCTTCTTCTAGCGTGTTTACTAAAGGTTCTCCTAGACTGAAAGTACTTTTAACTAGAGTGCTGTTAAAAACAGGGCCAAGTAAATAGCTGATGCCCCCAAATTCATTAGCCCAGCTGCAGGATTTGGAGTGAGGATGAATTTTCCTCAGCACTGCATAAATAAAATATCCAGAGGGGTTCACATTGCAAGATGAATCCTTCTTAGGCGAGTCCCTAGGCTGACTTTCTTCCCTGTTTTCTTGGGTTTGGGTGAGAGTCCTTGTGGAGGGTTTTGGGGTTTTAAGAGTCAGATCATCACACATATTTAGTGACTGCAATAATTCATGCCTCATCTTCAGTTAACTCTGGATTAGTTGATCAGATTTAGATGTCTGAGGAAGAAATGTTTAGAAACTAACTCAGCAAGGCACTACTTGAGCTAATTATTATTGATGTGCAGAGAAAGGGCTGGGAGTTACCTGGTAAAAGTAGCCAGAGATGAGCAAGCATCTCTGAAATTATACATAACTTCATTCTCTTGGGTTCTTATGAACATTAATCTGGAATTAAGTCCATGTTCAAAGTTCCCTGTTCCTTTTACTCCCTTTCCTTTGAGAAGACAAAAGCACAAACTAAGCAGAAATCTGAAAAGAGAGGAAATAGTTAGTAGCTTGTTGCTCACCAGTGCTGTAGGAAACTATCCCTTATGTGGTGTTGAATGCAGAGAAGAGATATAAATTAATTTTATACATCCTTCAAGAACATCCCTATTACCAGGTTGTCTTGACTAAGCTAAAGTAGGAATTTTTTGATCCTGAGTATTTTACATTTGACTGTCCTCACCATGGTCTGTTGGCTACTCTGGTACAAATCTTCCTCTCTAAAATTTATTTTGGAGATATTCTATCATATATAAATAAGTTTTACTTCTTGGAGGAGAAAGAAAAATATTCCACATTGTCTGATAACCACTCACGCAATGTTATAAATCCAGGTCTTGTCCTACTACGTAATCTGCCAGGGTGTTTTTTCTCTGGACATGCTCTGAAGCTAAAGGATCATGCTCTTCTAATAGGAAAGCTTTTCTCCTGGTAGAGTTTGAAATGCTCAGAAATTTAACTTGAACAAGAGCTTCAAGCAACTAATTATTTCCTCGTAAGATCCAGCTCCAGCACCTTCTGTGTGCAGGCACTTACGGAGTTAGGCATCAGAGAATGGATTTTAAGGATGTCACTGGTGGCTAAATGGGAACTGAAGAGGAGGATAAAGACGGAGCCTTTTCCAGAATGAGTTTTAAGATGCAGACTGAAAAGGCTAAATAAGAACTTTTGGCAAAAAAATCAATTACACAGAATTTAAATTAAAGATTAATATATTTAATTTTGAACTTGTAAACATTCTCTACCAGAAGTTACCGGTTCAAGTTCAGTTCAATGAAGTCATTGTATAGGAGCAGTGGAACCCGTGTGGCAGCTCCGTGTTACTGCACTTCTATTTATTTATTTATTTTTCTTACAAATTAACAGGCTCTTATGACGTATCAGAGAACTTAATGCTTTCTTTTGCCTGAAAAACTTAGTTTTTGACAAGAGTATTTGAAGACTGAAGCAAATGGCATCGATGATATTAATTACTGAGAAAATTCTTGTGCTTCAGAATTTTTTTTTAATTTGTTTTTTAAAAGGCATGTTAATGTTTACTGTTTCATTGAAAAGGGGTTTTGCTTGGCTAAGCAGTGTACTGTGACACTAGGTTTCTGACACAGCTTTTTCTAACTTGTCATCTTTTGTTTCATCCCTTGTTAATTAGCTCAGTCATCAAGAATATTGTAATTTTCTTCATGATTAATTTTCAAAACTATATGTGTATCTCATTTTACTCTTTCCTTGATTCTTTGCAGCATTTGTAGGAGACAGTACTTCAAAGCGTGATGTAAAAGATCTTGGAGTAGCAGCTAGTAAATGGGACATTTAAAAGGCTAACACTTTTAATTGTTGTCCTTTATAAAGTTTTTAATTTCCTTAGAACATTTTTACATTTTAGCAAATGGAGTATTAGATACCATCCACATAAGCATACCTCTTTAATTTTCACTTTAGATTAGCTTTAATAAAACCTACAAAGAAAAACAACAGTGAGTCTCTTGCAGATAGCCTGGAATAAGTCTTCTTTCTGGTTCCAGCCAGAACACAAAATGGGAGCATTTTGCAGTCAGCAGGTTTGTAGCAATGCAAAGGCTTAAAAAAACAGTGTACTGGAAGCAAAACCACACATCACTTACGTGAAGTGCGCCATACATGTACCTACATTGGACAGTGGCTGGCTTCATGAAGCACTAACTAGTATCTAACCTGACTTTGCCTTTGCCTTGCTCTATACAGGGTCATTTCCACCTATAGAAAGAATATGGCCACAGCAATTTTCCCCCACTCTGCTTTCTCTTCAGACAAAAGGAAGCGACCGCATAAGCTGTAAAGGAGCGAGGAATCAAATTGCACATGTGCACGCGCACATGTGGACATGGACACACACACACAGACAGAGGGGAACTGCCAAGACACCATCCGCGACGCCACGCGAGAGGAACACGATGACAGCTCAGTATCACACTCTGCCCCCACGCAGGAGTCTTAGACAGGAAATAAAGTCTATATCCAGCTGCAAGTGGATTTTGGAGAGCAATAAACAGAGACAGAACATAGCTAGGACTCTGCTGTTAACACCTCTTGCAAAAAGGAACATGCACAGGAACTTTAAGGACAGGAGAAGAGCTTAATTTTTCACCATAGTGGTGTCATTACCAGAAATGTGTTCCCACAGTTATAATCACTCACAGTCTGGGAATCCTTCTTAGGGTGAGATCGACAGTTGAAGTGCTGTAGCTGCAGATTTCTTCTCTAAATATCGTTGTCTCTGTTTTACTGATAGGGAGCATGAAGGGCTTGCTGAAGGTCATGGAGAGGCTGGGACAGAGGAGGAACAGCGAGAACTACTGAGCCTCTTCAGTCTAGTCCCAGATGCTTAAATTTTTCAGATGTATCTGCATTGTGAGGTATAACATGCTAATATGCATAACTATAAAAAGGAACTCCCTATTTCATTTGACCTTATTTTATTTTCCTCTGGTGATATATGAATGCCAATATGTCTGGTATTTCAGTTTTTCTTTACATATTCAACACCAGTAGAAAATAATTTTTATAGTTCTGTTGTTTTTTGTCACATTTAGAATGTTCTTCCATCCTATTAAAAAAAAGAAATATATTTTTGACTATGCAAATTACCTACAAACTTGCCAACTAAATATTTCTTTCAGACTTTATTCTGTCTTTTTTTTTTTCTTCTTTTCTTTCTTACTGTTGGGGAAAATACATGAAACGTAGAGGAAGTACAGAAGTGGCAGTTAGAATCACCTTGGTTTCTCCTGAAAAGCAATGATGGCTTAAATTATTGAAATTCTGAGAAGGGCAAAAGGAAGTGCAAATGCCAGTTGTCTTCAGGATAAAAATAAACTCTCTACATCCCCCCCCTCCCCCCCCCAAACTTGCCACTGTTATTTTTCTATTTTGCTTGAAGAGCAACATTTAATACTTATTTCTTCTTTGGTTTAATATTTCTGTAATACATTTACTCTTTGTGAAATTTATTGCTTTGGAAAGCCTGGAGACAAGAAAGTACGCTTCCAAAACTGCCAAAGAAACTTCAGAGCACAGCTGAAAGCCAGTGAATCTTTTTTACTCAGGAAGCTTTGATCATTAGGAAATAAAATAAATAAATAAATGTGTAACACCCTCACAGTCTTCTGAGAATGGTGATTTCAAGTATTGACTCACCAAGTACTTAATTTCTATGAAGTTCTGGGAGATCATTTATGAAATATTGTATTAGCTGATAAATAACTTACAAGTGGTTCTTCATAGCTATGCCCAAGCCCCAAATCTACCCACATTTGAAATGTAAAACTTAAACTTAGAATGTGAGAAAAAAGGAAAAATAGAAAAATAGAATTTGATAGTAAATAGGGAAAAGAAAGAAGAGAGCAGGGACAAAAGACAGAGAAAGGAGGTGGAAGGAGGACACAGTATAAGAATACAGATGATCAAATTTCCAGAAGTTACTCTCTGAAACTAAAGCAGAAAGGAAGAAATTATTACACTACACAAAGGTTCCAGTGATTTAAAATGTGAACTTACTAAAAGTTTAGTGAAACAAACCTTTTGAGGCTCTCTCATCTATTACAACATCTTTTTGCAAAACATTTCTTGCTGACTACAAAATTAAAGAATGTAAAGGTCTGATATTTAACAGCCTGGAGCAGCTACAATCCACAGAGTCACAAAGGCGTAAGGCTGACAACATACAGAAATATATTTCTGATGAACATTCTTGATATGTTCCAGGAAAACAACTGAATATTTATCCAATTCATCAGTTATTTTTATGTCAGACAACAAGAGCCTAATGCTACAGTCCTTGATCAAGATGGAAATAAAATGACGAAATTTCAACATAGAGTTTGTCTTTCATTATCCGTCACACACTATATGAGTAACGTACCATTCCAGTAAGAAGTGTCTTAGACATTTTGCTTAATACAAGCTTTTTTTCCTTGCTTATGAGAGCCAGGAAACAGGGCAGAACCCATTTCTAACCTCTGTACTAGCCTGGCCCATCCCCATGAAGCCCTGTGTGAGAATATGACTGATACCTAAAAGAAATCTAAAAATTCCATCTCTTTGAACTTTGAGGAAGTCTACAATTGAAAACACTGGACGTTTTTTTTCAATGTAATAATTTCTTCCTTCCTCCTCAACTTTCCCTGAAGTATTATCTTTTAAACAGGTTTTACATCTGCTCTCTTCATTATTTGTATTCTTTTTAGCACTCTCTTTTGCATAGTTAGGAAATTATCCTAAGAAGATAAGATATCTAAATGATGTGAAGTCAGACTAACGGAAGTGATTAGCAACCAGTTTCCACAAATTTATGGAAAATAAACTGTGTCAGCATATGCCAACATGTAAATTTACACATATACACATACTCAAACACCCCTCATATGTACTTAACATATTAAATAAACATTGGTGGAAGATGGCAAAAAGGCAATCACTACTTCAAAAATGTTGTTAGTTCGGAGTCACTCCTGCTAACTAATAGCTTTGTCAATTTTTGGAGTGTATTTAAAAAAAAAAATCAAACAGTCAAGATGTAGTTCTGGAAACTGCAAGTAATTTTCAAAGCAAATAATATGTACAATAGCACTGTAGAGTAAATTGGGAGCAGCTGCTGATACTGACATTACAGATGGTTACAAAGTGTATAATTTATGTTTTCTGTAACAGTAAGTGGAAAAAACATTTAGACATAGATTCATAATTTCATTTTTTTTTCAGATCTCATTATTGTGGACATACACACTCAAAGTCTGTATTTTGACATTAATCCATTTTTGTTATGAATATGTTAGCATAGTGTGTGTCTCTTGGATTTTTTATGGTTTCTCTAGGAAGGTGATTGTCTCAGTAGATTATCTAGTTTTTGACGTTATAGAAATGTGGAAGAAGTGAAGCACTCAGTACTCTAGACATAGCCTCTCTGAAGCAGAGGAAATACACAGTGAAAGATGAGAAGGTTACCATATCTAAGATTAGAAGGTACAGTTGAGCATTTATCTACTGCCAATAAATCAAGGTTATTCTTGTGCATAAAACATATCAAATGGAGGGACAAAAAGTTATCAAAACAGTTATATACTTACATTTTCTAGGGGAAAAAAAAAACCAACCACCACAATCCCATTCCCCATCTTCCTCACAGCAACAAATAGAACATCCTTCCAAACAACATCAACAATAAAATGGAGTCAACGTGAAGATCAGTCTTTTCAGAGACTTCATGGACAGGCTGAGTGGGTTTCATCTCATCTACCCTTAAGCACTCGAAGGCCTAGCCATGTAAGCTCAGCTTATCATCTAAGCTGCCTCTGTGGTTTAGTGGGATGAGATAAGCCTCTCCAGAGGGTGATTTATCCAACTCACTTAGACACCTGTCTGGAGATGAAGTAGTTTGCTAGCTAGATGAATCACTCTCTGCAGGACCCCCTCTCTCTCCATTGACTACAGAAAATGTCTGGCTGAAAATCTGGGACTAGGCTCTTGGCACTTGGAGGCCACAGTTAGGCAACATGATCCTTAGACCTCACAGCACTGACTGCAGTGTAAGAGCTGGAGAAGAACAAAATGTTTGTTCAGGGACTGTAAGAAATCATTATTTAGGTTTGTTTTAAGAATTGACACAACATTTTTACCCTTTTGGAGAGTTCTGCATATCAACCACTAAAGACTAAAGGGAAAAAAAAAATTGTCTTTCTCATTTGTCTAAACCCGTGTTTGTAGTTTCCGTATAATAGTCTTTTGCTGAAATACCACAAGTCAAGGTGATCCTTGGAGCTCTTGGTGTCCATCTGTTTTATCACATACTCCTCTTTCAATGTTATATTTTCAAAAGCACAACATAATCTCTGTAGCTCCTAAATCTCCTAGCAGAATAAAACTCTCAATGATAAGTACTTTAATTTGTGCCCTGATCATTGGCAGAAACTTTAAATTCTTGACAGTACAGTGGCAGCTGATGTCTGACTCAAATCTTAACATCGGCAGAGCTGGAAAAAATCAAGTATTTTTTTATGACTTGCACCTCTAGGGCCTAGTCTATCTATGCATAATGAGGGGAAAAAGTACCTTTTATGACTAAATTTAGTGGTTAGAACATCATCCTTTCTTTACTGGGTTTGATTTGTGGGCACCCGCAGCCTTAAGCATGCTGTGCTCTTACATATTGTGAAGTGAGCTTTTGTCACCATCTCCTGCTTATGTTATTCTTCCTGATATACATATGCATTAGAATACGTACTGGAGTGACACTACAGCTTTCTATGATTTAACCAGCTGGTAAGGAAATCTTTCCTTTGCCTTTTATTTCCCCACCACCCCCAAGTGAATATTGCCATTTTTTTATTTAGAGTGAAACAGGTTTAACCAAGACTCACTCTACTAGGGTACTTTATCATCAAGGATAGAGACTTGGAGGGGAATTCATCTGTCCTAACTCAGGCAACTAACAGCTTCATTTATAAGACTGAAGTATTCACCCTAGGCTGACTTTATAATCCATAGAGAAACAGACACATCCAGAGATACCTCATAGAATAGCTGTCTGGGGTAATCATCAGAAGCCCCCATCCTCTTACCACTAACTACAAAGGGAAGATAGATAGATTAGTTCAGATCTGAATGTCTCACTTTCAAATATCTAATTAGGGAAGATGAAACTTGGGACTCACCCCTAGCATGTCAGCAGAGGGATTTGGACTTCAGTCTTTTGCAGAATAGAAGAAAGATCTTGAATCAGAAAGCTTTTTTTGAGACCAACCCCTCCTTCTTCTCCGGTTTGAACTGCCTGTAGAGCCTAACTGCAGGAGAGGACTCATATCTCTTTAGTCCAGATGGAGAGAATTGCCCCCATTACCTTGGAGCCAAACACTTGGTCCTTGTTAAACTCTTGCCACATCACCCTTTTGAACATATTTGACAGGTAAAATAAAGCAATTCCTTATCAGTTGGGTGGCCGATGTGAAGGACCCTTCCAGGAATCTAATGCTTGTCAGTGACTAAGTAACAGGTAAAAAACTTGCTTCGGTGGTGATTAATCTTAAATTTCTGTAATAGGGAAAAAAATGGGATCTAATGCAGCTTATATTAAGCCACGGGCCCGGCAGCCAAGTACAGTGTTAACTGTGACCTTTATGATACCAGCTCATGTTTTACGCTGAATCAGTGAACCTAAGATGTTGTTTGAAAGGAAACCTTTCATACAGAGTTCATTGCTAGGCATTAATCTTTTTCAAAACACACGAAGAATTTATCAACGCTGACCTTCACTGCACTATATTACAAAGGAGTAAGAGTGCTCATAGCTGAAGAGAATATTACAATAGATTTGCTTCAAACTCAGAATAAACAATTAACATAGGAACTTCTGGATTGCAGTGTTTCAGCACTGCTGGCTTTTACTGCTGCCCAGTATGTGCATATTTGAATGCATTTATTCACAGATATATAAGTACATGTGTACATACACACGAAATGAGGGTTTAGATTGCTATACTGTCATTCCCAGAAAAAAACAAGGGCAAATAAATAACTTGGTAGGTGAATGGAAGTCTTAGCAATGTCAATTTTTTCATTCCCATGAATGGCAAGGTGTTCATAGGCCTTTTCCTATTTCCAGTGAAAGTGACAGATACTTTCAAATTTTCCTATTGACTGTAATGGAAACAGAAGCAGAAGCAAAGTTCTTTCTGTAGGGGAATTCCTTTCGGTATGCAAGGCTTTGCATTGCTATTCACCTCACTTCATGGCTACATCTCACCCAAACTGTTCCCGTCCTCTGTTTTCCCTATGACCTTGCAAAAAACTCATTCATAAATGTCCTTATTGTCCTTTTTTTACTCCTTTCCCTATTAATGACAGCATAAAATGCTACAAACTCTCACGATCATTCTAACTTTTCTCAGATTTTACACAGAAAACAGAGGTATTACCTACATGTATATTTTTATTAAAAAATAAATAATTTGCTTTTCGCAGACATGCTACCATAAGTTAGGGCATCGGGAGATAGTTCTGCAAATGAGCAGCAGTTGGATTTCAGCAGTAACTCTGGGATAAACTCAATTTAATTACGAAAGAGGAGAACAGAGTATTTACTTTGTTTATTTTAAGAGTGAATGAGTAAGAGTGTATGTATGTGTGAATGTTGAGGGGTGAAAACCAAGCAAAACAGGGAAAACAGGACAATATTTTAATAAGAAAGTTTTATAAAATATCTCCTTAAATATTGGTAAATATCTCACGAATTCAAAACACTCTAAAAATTCATATTTTCTATTAATCTTACAAATTAAAGTGTGAAACAGATTTAATCTTGCCTCAAGTATTCCTCTTTCTATATCCATAACAAGACACTCAACGATTTCCTGATTCTTCCTCAATGAAATGTACTACACACAGGCAAACTCAAATCTACTGTCATTTTTCAATTTAAAATTAATCTTCACCGATTAGGTTTTAGGGAGAAGCTCACAAAAAGACTCTCAGAAAGTCAGGTTCACATTAAACGGAAATCTTCCTATTGCCAAACTGTTGATATTTTCATTTATTTCCTGACATTTAAAATCCCATCATCCAAGTACTGGGCGTATGGTGATAACTCATTGCATATATCACACAACAGAAAAAACATGTCTGTTTCCACAGCTGAGCAGACTGATTTTTACAAAATTGAGCCAGTGGTGTATTATCGTTTCAAACAAGGACAAGTTGTCGAGCTTTTTTTGCCTGAGAGGCAGGCATACATTAACTCAAGGCTGCTAACAGAATAGTGACAAAAGAGGCACAATGCTCTTTCTGATTCTCCGCTTCCTCCTCCTGAGACTCAGGCTCATTTGGAGCACTGATGCTTACCAGACTCTACAAAAAACACAGCAGCTGTTGTCAAGAGAGAAATCTCCATTTGCAACAACAACAAAAAAATCAATTAAACAAGCACTTTAAAGGAGAACTGCAAAGTGCTCCACACTTTGCAGTCTATGATATATATATTTTTTTGTAGGTTTAAACATACTTAAAAAAAAAACCACAACCCTTTCTAAAGCTACAGGATCTCAGGGGGATTTAGTTCAGAACTTGAAAGCAGATTAGCTACTTTTTGTTGGCTTTGATAGAAATCTTTTGTCTGTCTGCACAGCCATGGCTTTTACTAATAATACAGGGATGGGAGTAATTTCTGGTACGCTTGGCTCTTAGGTCCCAAACAAAACTGAATTTTTCATAGGTCTGTATCTCTGGGAAGGTAAAGGTTAGTGCTTGATGTCTGATTTACTTTCAGCCATTTCAAAGCCTGTGGAAAGTATTAAGGGGCAAGAGATTCAGGTAATCTATCTAGCTGGAAGTTTAAAAAGGGAGAAAATGCGAGGCTTATTCTCCATTTTGCTCCTATTGCTGTTTTACGATTAAAAATAGATAAATAAAAAAAAAAAATCAGGCCCCAAAATCATAAAAGTAATTGGAGGACTTTTTGTGAGTGTTTACTCTGTTTTTGAAATCCGTGCTTCTACAGACATACATGACTTCTTTCTGACACAGTGCCTTAACTATTGACCAAGTAAATATTTAGCATTTGTACAGTAATTTTCATTCCAAAGAATACTAGACTATAGATTGCTGAAACAAAGTATAGATAAGATAAAGAGACAGACAAGATAAAGAGGCTTGTTTCACACATACATATACTGTAGATTTACTTACTCCCTTTCAAAAATGCCTTTTCTCAGATTAAATCATGGAGTTTTCATATTGCTGCAGTGTATAGAAAGTAGGGCACCATCCTACTATGAACATAAAGTAAAGAGATTTCCTATATCCTAAATAATAATCTCAGAAGAAGAAATTGCAGCATTGTTTGAGTTTGGTTTTGGTTTTGGTTTTTTTCCCCCTAAAATACAAAACTGAGGCCCCAGGAAGTCCAAGTATTTCAAACTTTAAAGCTAGGAGACTGAAATCTTGCCCTTTACACAATTAGAATGGAGGGAACACAGATGCTGTGGTGTAAACAGAAGTTGAAATAATGTATGGAGGAAAAATAATCTGACCCAGGATTCTACAAAACAAACCAAACAAGTTTTAAGAAATAGCTTCTCCTTAGATATTGGCTTTCTTAGCAAACTTTCTTTACATTTGGCTGTGTGTACATATATGTATGCATGCATACACATATGTATATACTAGCAATTTAACAGATACAATAACATTTAGTAAAAATTTCATAAATTCCACATTTCACTGAAAAATGCATGTGTTCTGATGGAAAAATCTGCCTTGTCATGTCAAGAGAATTTAAGGTCAAACAGAGCATTTCTCTTTTTCTTCAGTCAATGAAAATGTTACTTCTACACCTGTTGCATGGTGGTAAATCCCCAACCAATGGAAGAGGGTGAGCTCTACAGAGTCGCTTCATACAGGCAGAGGTACCAGACGCAGATTTCTTATCTATGTTAACTTTTAATTTAACTGTCCTTTTGTGTAATTTGCATGTAGCAAGATGACATGAATTCATGATATGTATTACTTTCATGAAGAAAGAAGCTGGCTGCATTCTCAATGCACTTGTTCCACTCTGAAGGATAATTTTTGAATCAGGGTACACCAGATTCTCTAAATGGCAGCGTACGAAGCGGCTGACATTTGGCATTTCCATGTAAGACTCAGAAGAATGAACAAATCTCTTTGTAGCTAGGCCTCAGTGAAGCTGTTCAGTTTTGGTTTGTCAAATTTCAGACAATATCTTGAAGCCTGAGTTTCATCTCACACAGATATAAGTCAGTGGTAATCTCTTGATTGCAGTGAAGTCAGTGGGAGTTACGACTTCAGTAGAGCCAGGATTTTCATCCCACAAGTAATTGTTTTGGGACTAATGGTGTTACACTTCCACAGAATTAGCAATAAAAGGCAGAAGATTCTCTTTATTTTTAAATTACATATTAGCAAAAATCTATGAGAATAATTTTCTTTAAATAACCATAGTTTTTCTAAAGTTAAAACTTCTCTTTGTACCACAATCTCATAGTTTAAAGAAAAATTATTTACAACTGAATGAGAGTGAAGACGGAGACTTAATTTGCTTAAGAAGTGGCTACTTACTTACTCTGTTACATACAATTTCTGTCTTTCTAGAATTATATTTACTTCCCATGACTCCATTAGTGATATATGAATTCAAAACATATTTTTAACACATAGTCTAAGAGACAGTCTCTCTCCCTTCATAATTTGTCCTGCCAGTATCCTTTGGCTGTCATAGTAGCTACAACTCTACTATGACTTCATTAACTAACATCCTGTTAGAAAATATTAATTTATTCATGCAGGTAGAAAGCCATGTAAAGGATGAATACAAAACAACTTAAAACTAAACCAAACCCATCCTTAGAATGTCTTTTACTATGTATATATTAATATATACTATATATATAATATAAAAATAGGAGGTAAGATTAATAATTGTAGGAAAAAAATATAATTTCACTTCCTTTCTTCCTTAAGTGGACTACTGAAAACAAGATAATTCTGAATTAAGACACTTGAACATTTTGCTGCAATACACCATCAAGACTATGAAATGAACTAAAAGCAGAACAAATAGTATAGCTCACTATATTTTAGTTTAAAACTTTAAATATTAACATATGTTACGAACAGACAACGTAGATGCATTTCACAATCATTATATTTCTGTCTGCTATTTTATTTTCAGGAAATTATTGAAAGCATGTGTTCATTATAGACTGCAGAATATTTTAAGCTTGGAAACATGCACTTACACAAAAATACTGATGTAACCCATGCAACAAATGGAATTGCTTTAGCAAAACGGAGGATAGATTTGAGATGTTGAGTATTGTACATAAAAATATTTAGTTTCCTATATTTTCTGGTTTTGTTTTGTTTGTTTTGTTTTGTTTTGTTCTTCTGAGTTTAACATAAAACTTCTAATGTGTGTATATCCTCTATCATAATCAATCCGTGAAAGTTTAAGTAATAAAAATTTAAATTTTTAAGTAAATCATGTGATGTCTTCTACCAGCAAATTTTAGACCATTAAAACAAAATAAAAAGAAAATGTTTTAGAATTGACAGCTATAAAAAAAGTAATTTCAAATTCATTCAATAGGTTATACGAAAATGTGACAATTATTGTTCAAAGAGAATCTTAAGAATTCTCACCATATTTTTCACACATCAAATATTCCAAGACGTAGTAACACAGCACTTCAGAATATTAAAGGCTAATAAAATTCAGGCTTCGGGTTAATAAAATTTAGCCAGTGGTTGTTATGTTAATGTGAAAGAAGCAGAATTTAACCTGGCTTCTGAGCATCAAGTAATTTCTTATTTATTTATGTTTAGCTTTCTCTGCTTAAATAGCCATTTATATTTTGGTTTGCTGTTTTTGGTAGGGCTTTTTGTGGTTGAAATAGATAGTTCTAGATAATTACTATTTTTTTACAAAATTCATAGAATCATAGAATGGTTAGATTTTATGTGCCATATTTTTCATTCTTTGTAAAAGCAGAATAACTTCACAAGGTATAAACCAGTGGTAAAGAAAGTCCAACACACCATATGGAAACTTAGAAATATATTTGTCAAAGGTTTTCAAGACATGAGTTTTGGTGACAGGTTTACATTGTGGGTTTTTTTCCCCTCTATTCTTTCTAAAGATAGGGCTGGAATATCATTTGAGATGCAGGAAAATTCATATATAGGGTCCAGAATGTATAGAACACACATACCACTTTTTGATATTTGCCTTGTTTGTTTAATCTACTCCTACATTCAAGACAGAATGTGCTTTGATAATATTGCCAACATCTGTATCTGCAGGGCAACTCTTATCTGAAATGCCTGATGTGCTCAGTTACATTATGCTGCATCACGATAGGATGACTAATCATGTCATAAAAGTTAAATGAAATCATCTAGCCAGGAAGAAGAATGCATTTTAAGAGTTCAATATTTCAAATGAATTATCTGTTCTTTCATAGTGACTAATGTTTGAGTTTAAAACATATTTCTTTTCTGGGAACCTAGAGCTTGATTATGCTCCACTAAATCCAATGAAAATGCTGTTGTTTACCTTTCTGAGCACAGGATACGAGTCTTTTGTTAGGAAGGCAGTGACATATGTGCATATGCTTTAGAAAAAATTCTACTTGTGTATGATTTTCTTTTTGCCTCTGACATACTGTTACCTCAAAAGCCTTCAGTAACAGAAGCATTGCTTCACTGCAGCACAGAGAACAAAAACAAGTATGACATGGTACTTGTGTGCTGTTACATAGATAAAGTAGCATGCTAATTAACTTCTTTTACACAGTGAACATGATTGTATTGATAAAAATATGAAGCTTTTCTGTAAATAAAACTCTGATGCTATAACAAATTTAGAAATGTAAGAAGCCTGAGAAGACAATTAGTTGTGGTTGTAGCCTATATGCAAGGCATTTTAACTTTTGATGTTTTTCTTAAGCTCCTTCTATGCATTTTCACCAGGAACTAACTACAGGAATGCGCAAGCAATCTTCCTGTCCTGTGGAAAAACACCATGTGTCATTAGGCAAGCTGTCTTTGCAGAATGGACAGTGTCCAAAACACCATTCTGTAAAAATAAAAAAAGCCAAGATGCTCCACATCTTATCTTAGGATAATTATTGACTCAGAGGCACTATGTGTGATGGCTGTCTACAGCGAGCATGGTCAAGATTATCATTAGGCATGCCACACACCCAACACTAATTCCAGTGTCAGGAATTCAGTTCTAAAGCAGCTCTGCTGCAGTCAGTTTTTGGCATAACTTCAAAGCTAATTTTCAAAGTCAGAAAGCTTAAAACCGTGCAAGCTTATTTAGATTCTTTAAATGGCCTGGCTTAGTAGATTTGTGGGCATTTGAAGCTTTGTAAATCATCGCAAACTGAAAAAGTAAAAAATAAAAAGTTAATATTTGCAGTTAGAGTTTTCAATGATGTGACATTGGATTAGTTTCAAAGTATTTATTTCATGCCTATCATCCACTGTCCCTAAATCTCAAGAGTACTGGAGTATTGTAAGTGTATTGTAATACTTTTTAATTGTGGAGTTGTTTGGTTGGTTTGGTATATTACGAAATCGCACAAGAGTTTTGGGAAACAAAAAGCAAACAAAAATACCAACCTCTTTACTTAGAATCCCACCTACATTAAGAAGTGACTGTTTTCTTATCTGCTATGAGAAATTGTTGGACTTGAGTCACGACTTTTTAAAGACACTATCTCGTGACTTGATGGCTGTCATGAAAGAATGTGTTGGTACTTGTGTCACCAATTTTAAACAGCTTTTGCAATAAGAACAGCTGAAAACGCTATTTACATGACTATCAGTTCTACCTCTATTACATGCATAACTTCATGTACTTATGTGTAATATCCAAAATATAAGAGCAGTGCACAGAACAAGACAAACAGAATATCATCACATGTCATCACATCTGGATGTAACATTACAGCTTCCTCAGTACTTTTAAAATAGCTTGCAAATACTCTACCACAAGAAAACCTTTTCACTCACAATACAGGAATTTTCCTTCAAATTATTGTTACAAGAATGAAGGGTGTATGATTTGGTCTGTGGGCATTCAGAGTTTTTCTGTACTGAAACAGGTGTTGGCTTGAAAATCAATTACCACACATTTTTGTGGGTCAGCACTAAGACCTATGTATTACCATTTAAGAAATTAAAATTTTTGGGTTTTGACATCTACTGTGATCTCAGAAAGCATTCTGATATGAAATGTTATATTTTTGAAGTTATGCATAAAAATGTTATTTTTGCCTATGTTTTATATTTACTAATTTCAAATAATTTCACTGTGCTGTGAGTGAGTGCATTTGAGTCTTAGGGTTTATGGTGAATCCTGAGCTGGCTGGTCTTAAATTGAAACTATTCATCTTTTCTTTAAAATAAGTCAACGAAAGTATATTGAAACTCTTCATTGTCAAAAAGCAAACAATTTCCACAATTTGAACAGGGAAAGGGCAGATTCACTGCTGGAGATTGCTTACAAAATAAAATAGCAATTAAAAGTAAATCTATATCTTAGAATCATAAAATCATTTAGGTTGGAAAAGAGCCTTAAGATCATCGAGTCCAACTGTTAACCTAGCACTACCAAATCCACCACTAAACCATGTCCCTAAGTGCCACATCTACACATCTTTTGAATACCTCCAGGGATGGTGACTCCACCACAGAATCACAGAATCACAGAATAGTAGGGTTGGAAGGGACCTCTGGAGATCATCTAGTCCAACCCCCCTGCCAGAGCAGGGTCACCTGCAGCAGGCTGCACAGGAACACGTCCAGGCGGGTTTTGAATGTCTCCAGAGTTGGAGACTCCACCACCTCTCTGGGCAGCCTGTTCCAGTGCTCTGCCACCCTCAAAGGAAAGAAGTTCCTCATGTTTAGGTGGAACTTCCTATGCTCAAGTTTGTGCCCATTGCCTCTTGTCCTGTCGCTGGCCACCACTGAAAAGAGCCTGGCCCCATCCTCCTGACACCCACCCTTTAAGTATGTGTGTTAGTAAGATCCCCCCTCAGCTGTCTTTTTTCCAGACTGAAGAGACCCAAATCCCTCCGCCTTTCTTCATAAGAGAGGTGTTCCAGTCCCCTAATCATCTTCGTAGCCCTTTGCTGTACCCTCTCCAGCAGTTCCCTGTCCTTCTTGAACCGGGGAGCCCAGAACTGGACACAGTACTCCAGGTGCAGCCTCACCAAGGCAGAGTAGAGGGGGAGGATGACCTCCCTCTACCTGCTGGCCACACTCTTCTTAATGCACCCCAGGATGCCATTGGCCTTTTTGGCGACAAGGGCACATTGCTGGCTCATGGTCATCCTGTTGTCCACCAGGATTCTGAGGTCTCTTTCCACTGAGCTGCTCTCCAGCACGTCAGTCCACTTCCGTGGACAGCCTCTTTCAATGCTTGACAACCCTTTCAGTGAAGAATTTTTTCCTAATATCCAATATAAACCTCCGCCGGAGAAACTTGAGGCCTTTTCTCCCATCCTATCATAAAATCATAGAATCTTCATGGTTGGAAAGGACCTTTGAGATCATTGAGTCCAACCATACACACACGAAAAAGAAAAAAAAAAACAAAAAACAAACAAACAAAAAAACCACAAAAAACAAAAACACCACAAACAAACAACCTACAATCTCTGCCTCTAGAGCATGCCCTGAAGTGCCAAATCTACACATTTCTTAAATACTTCTAGGGATGGTGACTCAACCACCTCCCTGAGCAGGCTTTTCCAGTGCCTGACCACTCTTTCAGTAAAGTAATTCTTCCTAATATCTAATCTAAACCTCCCCTGCCGCAGCTTCAGACCATTTCCTCTGGTCCTGTCATTATTCACCTGGGAGAAGAGGCCAACACCCACCTCTCTCCAACCTCCTTTCAGGTAGTGGTAGAGGGCAATAAGGTCTCCCCTCAGCCTCCTCTTCTCCAAACTAAACATGCCCAGCTCCCTTAGCTTCTCCTCATATGACCTGGTCTCCAGACCCCTCACCAGCCTGGTAGCTCTCCTCTGGACGCACTCCAGCACTTCAACGTCCCTCTTGTACAGAGGGGCCCAGAACTGAACACAGTACTCGAGGTAAGGCCTCACCAGTGCTGAGTACAGAGGGACGATCACTTCCCTGCTCCTGCTGGCCACGCTATTCCTAATACAAGCCAGAATTCTGTTGTCCCTCTTGGCCACCTGGGCACACTGCTGGCTCATGTTAAGCTGGCCGTCCACCAGCACCCCCAGGTCCTTTTCTGCCGGGCAGCTTTCCAGCCACTCTTCCCCAAGCCTGTAGAGTTACTTGAGTTTTTTGTGACCAAAATGCAGAACCCGGCACTTGGCCTTATTAAACATCATACAATTGGCCTTGGCCCATCAATCCAGCCTGTCCACGTCCCTCTGTAGAGCCTTCCTACCCTCAAGCAGATCAACTCTCCCACCTAGTTTGGTGTCGTCTGCAAACTTACTGAGGGTGCGCTCAATCCCCTCATCCAGATCATTGATAAAGATATTAAAGAGAACTGATCCCAATACTGAGCCCTGGAGAACACTACTTGTGGCTGTCCGCCAACTGGATTTAACTCCATTCACCACCACTCTTTGAACTCGGACATCCAGCCAGTTTTTACACAGCAAAGACTGTGTTTGTCCAAGCTGTGGGCAGCCAGTTTCTCCAGGAGAATGCTGGGGCAAATGGTGCCGAAGGCTTTACAAAAGTCTAGGTAGACAACATCCACAGCCTTTCCCTCATACAGTAAGCGGATTACCTTGCCATAGAAGGACACCAGTTTAGTCAAGCAGGACTTGTGTTTCGTAAAGCGATGCTGATTTGGCCTGATCACTTTGTTGTCTTCTACGTGCCATATGATGGCTCTCCAGATGATCTGCTTCATAATCTTGCCCAGCACCGAGGTCAGACTGACAGGCCTGTAGTTCCCTGGATCCCCCTTCCAGTCCTTGTAGATGGGTGCCACATTTGCTAACTTCCTGTCCACTGGGACCTCCCCGGTTAACCAGGACTGCTGATAAATGCTGGAAAGTGGCTTGGTGTGCACCTCCACCAGCTCCCTCATCACCCTTTGGTGTACCCCATCTGGCTCTGTAGACATGGCCACTGAACATTTCCAGCAGCAAATGAAAGGGTTTTCCTCTTGTTCTCCTTGGCAGTCCAGCAACTTTAGGCAACTGCATGGTTTGAGAAAAATCTGGATGATTTTTTTCCTCTATCCCTTACTTAAGTATTGCTGCAATAGGCCCCTGTTCCTTTCAACATTAGACTCCCAGGCTATGCTTATGCTACATGATCCCTACTTATTACCCCATCCCATACTCAGATGCCCACAGAGAAGGGGCATTCTCCTCCTCACTTGCAAACAATCAGCCCCATACTCCAGCAATAAAATAACACGCTCACCACCTGCTTTCCAGCCTTTTTGCCATTCAGAAAGACATAGATTAGTCTGCAATATATTTTAGAAATATTTTATTACAGTAGAAATATATTACTTTAATGTGTGTGCTTACTGAAGCATACTTGCATTATAAACTATGAATGAACAAACCAAACAAGTTCTACCACCACTCAGAGTCAAGGGCGATGGTCCCAATTCCCTCACCAAATTCTAATGGCTTAACCTACATCCTGTGCAGTATCTGAAATAGAAGAAATAGGCTCAGTCAAGTTCTGGAAACTTATCAAATTGTGTAGGCCATGTATAAAATTAACAATAGTGTGGTAAATGACATTGGATCTCACTTAGAATGATCTGCCAGCTTCACTCAGAAGGACAGAAGGAAAACACAGAACTGTTCCAGATTTGTTAATTCCATACCCACCTATTGAGGTAGAGAGAGTTCAGTGCTCCACTGTGCTGCAGGCTGTAAGGTAAGCAGAATTTAGTTTCTGATTTATGATATGAGTGAAAAGGACTCTTCAATGCAATATGCCTGCATTTACTACAAGGCATTCCTTTTTTTGCTGAAGCCTGTGGATTCAGCTGTTGATTAAGATTTCAATTAATTCTTTGGGTTTTTGGGGACAGAGTATGTCTTCTTGGCTGCCTAATGAGAGGAATTAAAGAAGTTAAAATTATTACAGAATGCTGATAATAGACAGCGCACAAGAGAGGAAATGCAAGACTGACACATCTTCCTCCACCTAAAAAGAAGAAATGAAGAAGGGCAGACCACTCTCAGGGTACTTCCAGACTTATTGAGGCTGCATGGTTAAACTGAGTTTTGAATCTAGACCCTCTGAAACTCTTTAGGGTTTTTCTGACTCTTATACCTTGCCTTTTACAAAGAGGATTTCCTGCTCAAACAGACTTCATCAAAGCCTTTCTCACCATTCCTGTGTAGTGAAACTACAGGAAATTCCTAAACTTCTCCTTTAAATGAGGGCTTTATTAGTGTAGTGCGGCAGTGTTTGCTCTCTGAATTGCTCCAAGGGATCTAACTATGGTTATGTGACTAATTGTTCATCTCCTAACATTCCTGGGAGGGAAATGTTTATTTACTTGGATTACATTTCAGTTGCAGTAGAAATGCTCACAAAATGCCATATCTTGGCAATGTTCCATCCATACTGCTGGGCTCCCAAGAAATATAGGAATATCCATATTAACCCTATCTTTCTCTCTCTCTTTCCTTAACATCAATCAAACCTTCATTGGTCCACAAAATATATGTTAAAAAAATTAATCTTTATTTTGCAGAATTGCATAGCAAAATTATTATTTTCTTAATTAGTTTAGTTTTACTGACTGCTTTACATATTATAAAGATAACCAAAACTGATTTCTGCATAAAACATAATCTGAATTTGAATCTTGAAATTCATAAGCTTCATTGAAAATGACATTAAAAGCTCATCAGTGCTTTACTTTTGCTCTCTGCATCAGTTTCTGGTTAAAATTGATAAAGGCAAGACATCTTGCAGTATTTTGTAACAAAAGTCCTGCTTTCACATCTTCCTATCAAGCTGACGCACAGAGAAATAAAATACCCCTAGTTTATCTTTATGTATCATTTGACCAGAAATCACTGAAATAGATGTAAAACTAAGAGTAAACTATATCCTACCTTTCCTATGAGGAACTGTAAGATTTTTTTTTAACTTAAAAATGGAATTTTCAAAAGCTTAGCTGTGAATCCTAAGATCGGTACTATAGTTATTGCTGGATTCAAAGTTGAAACTATCAAAAACAAAGAAACACAATGTATAAACTGTTCCCTAAGAAAGATGGGTACTCAACACTTACAGGAGGAGGAGATATCTTTTCTTTAAACATATCCATTCAGCATCTGACATCTGTAAGTTTTATACTTGTACTGCTATGAGAACATGGAATTTATTTGGTGCAGGAAGGAGAAAAGAGGAAGTTTGTCAAGAAAATCCAAATTAATTCTTTAAAATGCATGCAGTAAAAGCAGGCAGTTCGATTCCTTTCCTTGTTAGTGAACTTTTATAGTTTTTTCCTCATGAAGAATTTTCAGCACAGTCATTTGGCAGAAAAAAGGGAATTTATCTATTTTTTTTTTTATTTTCAATGACCAAATTGAAAATATTCTGTTAGAAATGAAACCAAATGAAAAACTGCTGTATTGTTTTGTTTCCAATTAAAAATGAGTGACAGACTAAAGTGTACATTAACATTTTAACATAAGATTAAGAACTTTTTTTTTAACTAAACAAAATAAACACAAGAATTGACAACAACAGTTGGCTGTCTTTAATAGACCAGCAGAGGAAGGAAACAGGGAGAATGGATTGAATCTTTCTGCTAGGAATGGAGGGATACTCTTTAACCACCCTGATCTGGAGATGAAGGAAAGGGGAAGGAAGAGCTAGCAGTCTCAGTGCTAGCTGTGCTTCTGTCAGCAGCAGCCTCTCAACGCCCATCTCAGCTGGCCAACCTATTGTGACCTTCCTCACTGCTGCTGAGTGAAGATTAGGATGGAGAAAAAGGATGCGCAAGTCTGATTCTGTCTCGCCAAAAACTTCCAGTCCTTTGGAAGGAGTGAAAAGGAGTGGCAGAGACACAGGCATCACCAACTTACGTTGAGTTCCTGAGTACTTACAGAGCAAGGCACAAGCCCAGCGTATCTGATGAGAGGAGCAGTAAGTGTTGGAATAAGGTAGATGTCACCGTGTTGCCAGTGAAATGGTAACAGGTAACTTTGCTGGCACCACTAGATAAAGAAGGGGCTTTAGAAGGGGTGTAAACAGCTGGTTTCTCCTCACCCTCAACTTTGGCTAAAGCCCAGCTGTGGACTGGAGGCTGGGTTCATTTCACTCAACTTCAGCATCTTTTTTATACTGCCTAAATTAAGATTTTAATTGTTCTCATTCTTTTTTTCGTGGGTACTCATGAGAAAGATATCTCCAAAGAAAGGGTCAGTCCACGTAAAAAATAAATCATTTACTTCGTTTGGGAGGTATCTATTTCCCTGGGTTATCATAGAATCATAGAACTGTTAGGGTTGGAAGGGACCTTAAAGATTATCTAGTTCCAACCTCCCTGCCATGGGCAGGGACGTCTCCCACTAGATCAGGTTGCTCAGAGACCCATCCAGCCTGGCCTTAAAAAGTTCCGGGGATGAGGCTTCCACCACCTCTCTGGGCAACCTGTTCCAGTGTCTCACCACCCTCATGGGGAAGAACTTCTTCCTAACATCCAGTCTCATTCGTCCCATCTCTAGTTTTAATCCATTCCCTCTAGTCCTACCATTACCCAACATCCTAAAAAGTACCTCACCAGCTTTCTTGTAGGCCCCCTTAAGATACTGGTAGGCCACTATACGGTCTCCTCGGAGCCTTCTTTCCTCCAGACTGAACAACCCCAACTCTCTCAGTCTGTCCTCATAGGAGAGGTGCTCCAACCCTCTGATCATCCTCGTGGCCCTTCTCTGGACACCTTCCAGCACGTCCATATCTCTCTTGTAGTAGGGACTCCAGAATTGCATGCAGTACTCCAGGTGGGGTCTCATGAGAGTGGAGTAGAAGGGGAAAATCACCTCCCTCGACCTGCTGGCCACGCTTCTCCTGATGCAGCCCAGGATATCATTGGCTTTCTGGGCTGCTAGTGCACACTAACGGCTCATGTTGAGCCTCTCGTCTACCAGCATCCCCAAGTCCTTTTCTTCAGGGCTGCTCTCAAGCCAGTCACTGCCCAGCCTATATAGGTGCTTGGGATTGCCCCGACCCAGATGGAGGACCTTGCACTTGGTCTTGTTGAACCTCATGAGGTTGGCATGGGCGCACCTCTCCAGCCTGTCAAGGTGCCTCTGGAAGGCATCCCTTCCCTCCAGCGTGTCAGCCACCCTACACAGCTTGGTGTCGTCGGCAAACTTGCTGAGGGTGCACTCTATGCCACTGTCCATGTCGCTGAGGAAGATGTCAAACAAGACCGGTCCCAGTAGTGATCCTTGAGGGACTCCACTTGTCACTGGCCTCCACTTGGACATGGACCCATTGACAGCCACTCTTTGGGTGCGGCCGTCAAGCCAGTTCTTTATCCACTGAATTGTCAGTCCATCAAAGCCATATTTTATCAGCTTGGAGACCAGGATGTCATGCGGGACAGTGTCAAAGGCTTTGCTCAAGTCCAGGCAAATGACGTCAGTTGCTCTCCCCTTGTCTATTGATGTTGTGACCTTCTCATAGAAGGCCACCAGGTTTGTCGGGCACGATTTGCCCTTGGTGAAGTCGTGTTGATTGTACCCAATCACCTCTTTGTTATTCTTCTGCCTCAGCAGTGCCTCCAGGAGGATCTGCTCCATAATCTTACCAGGCACGGAGGTGAGACTGACTGGCCTATAGTTCCCTGGTTCTTCCTTCTTGCCCTTTTTGAAAGTGGGGATTATGTTTCCCCATTTCCAGTCAGTGGGGACTTCACCAGACTGCCATGACTTTTGGAATATAATAGAGAGTGGTTTAGCAACCTCATCTGCCAGTTCCTTCAGTACCTGTGGGTGTATCCGACCAGGTCCCATGGACTTGTTCACTTTCAGGTTCATCAGATGGTCAGGTTCATCACATGGTTATATTGTACTCTGAAGGCAGGCATCTTTAATCAAGAAAATAAAACTAGGGCTCAAATTGCAATGTCAACTCAGTTGCACATACACGTGTTTTCAGACCATACAACAGTATATTTTCCACCAATTTTTGGCAAATACAACATCTTTTGATTGTAAGTGTTGCTCCAATAGTACTACAAAACCAGAGACAAAATCTGTGCTGCATCTGATGATTTAGTTCAATTTATTTCATTCTTTTCACATCTTAAGATACCTGCTGGCAATAAAGGAATAACTTTTGATGATAAAACCTTGCCTGGTGTTTCTGAATGCATAGCTAAATGAATCACCCATGCATGAAAAGTAAATCCCAAATTATTTTCTATCATTCATCATACTATATGAGGAAAAAGAAAATTACTGCACAGATGTAAGACATGATGTAGTTTGGATGGTCTGTGGTTAGACCTTTGAAATCCTGCTGGTATTTATTTCAGACTAATCTATATATCTAAAATTAACCATCTTACTGTAAACTGGTCAACTTGGGTTCTCTTTCTGACCAACAGAAGTGGCATATCTAGGAGGTAATTATACCCATCCTAGAATAGCTGTCTACAGTATGAGACATGCATTTTTCCTAAAAGTCTGGTTTTCTCCACTGTTTATAAAGATGGCCTAGCATGACTGTCCGGCGATTAACCAGACTTTTAGACATCTAAACTTAGGTCAAGTGAATCCTACACCCAATTTACACTCATATAATCACTCAAGAATGCTTTTATGCCACAAAAAATAAATTCAATAAATATAAAAGTGTATTCATGTACAGCCAAAATTTTGGAGACTTATGGTTGTTTTTTGGGAATTCATCATACCTTTTCTCTTCTGTTATTTAAAATAGGCTGAGATTTCATTCTGCTTGCTGATAATAAACAGAATGAACCCCATATTTGAATGGAGAAAGTCTTGAAAATTTCACTGATATATGAAAATATCAGAAAAGTAATTTTCAAGGGTTGCCTTATTATATTGTATTAGCATGACACTATGGCAGTGACGCCTTTTGAAGTCAAGATCCTGCCTTTGAGCAAGAGCTGGTTCCTATTGTTTGCTTCATTTTACTTGCTTGCATTCTTTATTCCCATTATAGAAGCCACACTGTTTACATTCAAAGAACGTACGCTCACTGTTACTTTCAGTCACAATAAAAATCAAGCATCTTCCTCAACAAGCCAGCTAATAATAATGAAATACCATTCAGAATTTTATTACAAACGAAAGAAAAAGGACATCAGATGTTTCCTTTAAAACTGAATAAATGCCTAGGGAATGCTGAGTCATCTCTGTGAAACCAGCCACTCACTTCTGCACTTGTATAAGTCTCCCAGAACTGTCACAGGACAGAACTGAAGAAAGTACATCCAATATGGGCTGAGGGAGAGGCCAGTTTAAGGGGATACTTGGTCTATGTTACTGTCCTCTCTGAAAACATAGATTACTCTAGAAGAACTTGTGGACAGTCTGTTGTTTTTCACCAAACTTAAAGCCTTGGGCATGTGGAAAGCCTTGATTTAAGAAGTGTGACCAGTACAGACCACCTGGAATTTCCTTTTCAGGGAAGGAAGCAAGCTGTTGAGTGCAAGACTCAAGGCTTTTCCATAAGATGATTAGCATCATACAACTTTTGCTAAATATCTTTGGGCTTTTCTGCATCTTTTTCCTACAGACAGATGTGGATTTTTTTCATGAAGATGATTTCTACCTAAGACTTCTGTTTATTTTTTTCTGAAAACACGCATGAGCTAGCAAGTAATCTTGAACTGATCACCAAGTTAAAATAAACCGGAACAGTTAATTTTTATACATATATATGCATGAACACACAGTTGTCTTATACCAACTGTTTCAGAAACACTTTTGTCTTGATCTTCACACCAGCATGGAAACATTGTGTGTTTGTGTGTGTGTGTGTGTACAAGCACAAATGCACAGATTGATTCTAATATTTGTCCTGATGTAACGTCTCATTATAAGTAAGTAATAAAAAAGCAAAACAACACCACTAAATATTTGAATGGTTAGGACTTTTAAAAAGCTCCATATATAAGATTATGAAAGCAAATTAACCTACATTTTTTCAATCAGGATGATTTGTTAACTTGATCCATAGATGGGAGCCAACAGTGAATTTCAAATCAGACTGATGGGTACTACGGAGAAGCTTAATAAATCTTTTCATATTCAAGTCCTTAAGTACTGTGGATTTTAAGTAAGATGCAGGAAATTTCATGACTGAAAACAAATGTAAGAAAAATACCCAACAGTATCATTTTAACTTATTTTTACATCTAGTTACATGGCTTTATATTATTAATGCATTTTAATAGAACTGTAGATCACACCTGATATTTTTGATGAAGCATACAGACTCCTTGCTGCAGCACATTAAAATGAGTGAGTGACTACAGTAACCTATCTGCAGTAGTATTTGATGGGTAGAAAGGAGCTGTAAACTGGATAAATAAGTCTTATTCCCAAGATCAAAAGGATCACAAATTGTAAAGGGACAATGTTTGTCATTCATGAGGAGAATAAAAAAGTATATTTTAAAATTTATTTATTTATTCATTCATTTATTTAATATCAGCAGTGGGAAGCGTGAGTAGCTGAAAACCAAATAAGTGACAGTTACATTGTGGATTGAAGAAGTCTTGGCACCTTTTTGTCTAGAGAAACCAGAAAGTGAATGGGAAAAAGCGAGCTGTTTATTACCTTGATGAGTTCTAAGGAGCTAAGAATTTTGACCTATTATAATTACTATTTCTTGATTTTATAACAGTGACAATTAAAACCATGCACAATAAACTAAAGAATTAGCATTCTAGATACGAGACTAAATATGTCAACTGACTAAATACTCCTTAGATAAAGAAAATTAAGGTTAATGTAGATAACTTCGTGTCTAAGGAAAAGAAAAAGACAACTATGCAATGACTTTTAAAATCCTTTTGTGGAGTCACTTCATGCTAAATACCCTGTTTCTCACTCTTGTCAAAAAAAAAAAAAGAAAGAAAAACTAAAAAATGCAAGTTTTGGCTAGAGACAACATGGAAGAGTATCTTCTACATACAAGTGAGAAAAATGTTTGATTAATAAATAAAAGTTCTGATCAGAGATTATGAAATATAGATGAAAAAATAATGTTCATACAAATTTACATCACACACTGAGGTAAAACATAGCTAAATAAGTTTCTGTTGAGTACACGGTTCTTTGTGCTTGTCATATACCACAGACAAGTATCTAGCATTCTTCTAAAACAGTATAGCGCAGAAAGATTTCTTTCCCTGTGAAAGGCTACAAAAAGCATTCCCAGAGCATATTGTATGATAGCATTATTTGTTATTCTTTTTTATATATGCGCATCTGGGTATATACTGTCAAATAGCCCCTACCACAGACTTCATTCACACTTATCCTAAACATGAATAACCTAAGTTAAAGTAATGAAAACTAAACACTGCAAAAAAGAAATGCACAGCTCCTGAAGACAAAACATAGGGTTTGCATAAGTTGCTAACCAAAACCCTCTATTCAGTTAGCAATGCCAGTATCTTCGTGTTTCTACTGTTTGACACAATGATGGATTATTTATTTACTGAACAGCACTGGTGGCCAGAAAATCTGATTTTCATGCATGAAATCCATGAAACCTCAGCCACTGAACAGTTTCTTTTACACGTGGCAAAGGTCACCTATCAAGGGATTTTCTCACGTTTTGTGTGATTGGTCATGCCTCATTTCCTTCAAGAAAATATGATTTCCCCAAAGTGTGTGCATTTTAAGAGACTCACAAAGACTGAGAAAGTTATTTCCTCTTTGTTTGTGACAAGCACAAAATATAGAGACTAACCTACAGGGAACGACAAACAACTGTTTGTAGCTGGAAACCATATTTAATCCTATCATTAAGGAAAACCTCATAGCACACTAGGAACAAAAAGAGTGCAAAACTAAACACTTAACCTTGTCACTTAACCTTTCAGACTTGCAAGTGTTTAAAGAAAATATTCAGTATATTTGATAAGTGATTTCCCTCTATTGGGAAAGTATTACCTGTTCATGCTAAGAGCTTCTATTCTTTTAAGCAATGGCAAGTCAAACCAAATGACATGATACTGGATTTTTATGGAGGTTTTACTACTCTTAAACACTAAATAATTTTACTTCCATGTTCTAATCTCTTGGAAGAACAGAAACAAAATTACAACTCGCATTACCCAGTGTTTGTGCAGTACTTTCAGAAGGTGGCACGGTAACATATCTTCATAGCGAGCTTTCTTCAGGACTAGGACTACCTCTTATTGTTGCATGCATGTGTAAAGTGCCTATAACAATGGAGCTCTGCTAACAGTTGGGGGTCCTAAGACACCACAGTGACAGACAACTATATGAAAATAGAAATGTAGAAGAATCCCCTGAAGTGCTGGTGCTTTTTTCCCCTCCCCTTTTATTTTTGTACTCATATGGGCCATAGGCCTGTCTTTTGAGAGTCCGAGCTTTAGGATGCTAATGGATGTTGACTAATAAATGGAGAAGCTTCTGCAAGGTCTTTCAGATTTTCTGTAGTTTCTGGCAAGGGCTACACATCTGCAAAAGACAGTCTATGCCTTTCATCTAAGGAGTGATTCCTCATTTTGTGATTTCTTTCCTCCTTTTTGTGTGAAAACCATTGAAATGAATAACCTCCTGCACTCCCAGTACATTTTATTATATCACGGATTAATTCATCATGAAAAAAAGTTCTTACTATTCTTTCTACAGGGCAGATATCTGACTATAGTGCTAAAATGACAACAATGTTTAACATGAAGAATACACAGAAATAGGACATAATGTCAAAAGGAAAACATTCCCATCTCAATTGAAAAAATGTAATCTGTTCAAAGAGAGATCCTGTGGCTTTTAACTTGTGCAATCAAAATACAATTTTCTGCACATCAGAGAGAGGAAAAAAAAGGAAAATAAAAAAAAAAGAAGAAAAAAATGAAAAAGTTTATGGTTAATGAAGGGTCCGGGATCTTTTAATAATGTGGGAATGTTTAAACACTGGCATAGTGTTATATTTTAATATGTTGATGTTAATAGACATTGTTCATTTGGCTGCATTATTTACAAAGGTTTATCATCTTCCCCATATCTTGGGCTCACAGTGTTGATTGCGTCTTTCGGCATCTTTTTGCCAGTAGGGTAGGGATAAATTACTGTGACAGTTCAGAAAAAATGTCAAAAATGATCAGGGAACAGAAAAGACTAAAATACAGTGGTAGGAAAAGAAATACTGTACCTCAGCAAGAATGAGGAGGAAGGTGATAGTGTAAGAATCTTTAAAATAGATGAGATCAAAAATGTATTAAAAAATACAAATTGACTCACATGCCTAAATGAGAAAGATCATCATAGAAATTCTTCTGTGCTAACTGAAACAGGGAAAAAGCAGCTATTAGCATAAGTCTGTAATCAGTACAAAAGGGAAAGGATGAATAATTACTGTTGAAAATTTAAAAAAGGAAAGATTTAAGCTGCATGTCTGAAGAAAAAGTGGGAGTGAATAAAATCTTAATGTTTGGTGTTGGAACATGGAATATTTTTGCATGGCCAAGTCTTGAAAATTACAAAGCTTGAAACATTTAAAACAGGACTGGACAATAAATGATTTAAATATGCCAAAGAGTGCTTTCATAGTTGGGTAGAGAGACTGAGTCGAAAACCTCCTATCTGTCTTCTGCATCTAACAGTTATCCCTGTCCAATAGTACAAAATAGTCTGTAGTACTTCATTCCATAGATCATAACAAGCGAAATACAATGCTTACCCAGGACTTTTGCGCCTGCCCCTTTTTCTTCTGGGGCAGAACTAAGTATCAATATTAATGACATATCATCTTCTAGGTTGTCTACAACCATGCCACTCTCATGATAAATGTGATCGGATACTGCGAGTGATGTTGCCAATACTGATGCTATTAAGGGGTGTGTGCCTCTCTGTTATGTTAATTTTGCAAGCTCAAATTTGGCTGCTGCTCCAGCTGCCACCACTATTTATGGAAAGCAAGTTTGTGTTAATAAACCTCTTGCGTAGATACAAATTGCCTGGAATAAGTATGACTGTTACTGCTCTGATTTGTCTTGGGGAGCTGGGAGGAATTTTACATGTAGATTGTCAGAATAAATCAAAACAGTGTAAAGATTGTTTCATTTGTTCCTTACTCTCCAGATGACATTCTTCCTCTAAGCACATGGTAAAATGGGATAAAGTTTGTATAAAATAACCTGGAAAATTTACCAAGGAGTCTTGGATTTTGATAGTATCGGTACAGAAATCCTTCCTTTTTTTTTTTTTATTTTTCCCTCTGCTGACCTACTGAAAACCAAGTTAATCCCTTGGTGTGCCTTCATTTTGCAATAACCTTCTGTTGTTTTACAACCTATTTTATATTTTTCCTCCACTGACCTACTGAAAACTGAAGTTAATCCCTGAAACAGGATGGCATGTCTTGATTTTGCAATAACCTTCAGTTAATTTACATCCTATTTTATATTTAGCTTTTCTATTTCTAAACTGCATGTAACTAGGTTATTTGCAGATTTGTCCTGCCTTCTTGTCTTCATCCTTAAATATAGTAAATAAGGAAAAAAAAATCCTGATTTCATACCTTATATTAAGGACTTCCAGTGTTTCAGAATTCTCATAGAAAACTTTAATAAAAATAATTGTTGGTTTTTTTTTTCTTGGATTGTACTACAATACATGTAGTAGATACGCTCTGTTTTCCTGCAAGATAAACAATGTTTGGTCAAAATAGACGAGCAATATATAGCCTGCTTTTAGCTAAATTTTTTAGGATTAAGTTCTTTTCCATTTAGTGAAAACATAATAATTAATATTTAATACAACATTTAGTTCAGCCATAGATAAGAGTTGCAACACTCTTTACCAATCAAAATAATGAAGATATGGTTGCTTTATTTTTACTGATAAACAGAAATTCACTACAGTTGTAAAGCAGTTCCATTTAAGGCCTAGTGAATATTTATTTTTCAGTTGTCATAACTACAAAAAAGATTAGCAATAGTTTCAGTGACAAAACTAATTCAGTGCCAGAGAAAGACATGGGGGAAAAAAACCCACAATCCCCATAGAATCAATTCTTTTATGAATTTGGAAAATAACAAGTAATCATTGCTTGTTATAGTTTTTGACAGCTTAAGTATAAAAAAATCAATTACCATGAAACGACTATCCAGATTAATGTTGAAAATAAACCTGCTTCTTAGCATTGATTTTTATTGTTTGAGGGAGGCTGGCTATATTTAATTTCTTTTATTGATTTTTTTTTCCTTAAGTCCTATATTCAATGCATGTGAGATACAATGCAATTTCTTATAGCAAAGTAATGCCAGGCAGCAAGCCTGTGAATTAATTTTACATGAGTGAAAGCAGTGCTTAGTAATTTGCTGAGTATTTGAGAGCAAAACTAGTAATTTTCCTCTTTATTATTTATAAATATCAAGAGGTCCAGAAGTGGGCATGGTGGTGTGGGCTCAAATGAGAAGACCTTGCAGTAATTTCTAATATCTTGACACTGCAGCACCTCATGTCTTATGCCTCATGTACTTTGAATGCCAGTAGTGATTGAAAGTTTCTGGAAACTGGGGGAAAAATATCAGCAAGATTTCAATCGGCTTTTGAGACCGTGAGTTTTAAATCAGAATGCAATTTTAAACAGAAGTGAATGCATGATTTAAAACCACACACAAACATGGCAATTAAAAAAAAATAATTGTATTGTTTGGAGCTTAAAGTAGTTCCAGTCTTTTTTCAAGCTAACGAATAACTAAAAACAAATAGCATTCATGGCCCGTATGAGTAGAATTTTAATGATTCCTGCATCAGCAAAGTGAAAGCAATGTCATTTTGATAAGAGAAATGCAGAAGTTTCCTTCAAATAAATGTAAAATATGCAAATTCAGTGACTGAGAAAGGTAGAATGAAAAGTTTGGAGCAGTATTTCAGTTTCACTGTTACTCATCTTGTCATGCATTATAACTTTATAGCAACAGCTTTCCTTGTCTAACTATGCTAGATAAGGTGGGTGCTCATCAGAGAGATGGCCTGTTATTTGGAGATAGCTCAGAGGATGAGTTTCTCTGCAGCAAAGCACTACTGTATTTAGCTGTAGAGGAAGATGGTGACATTTGAAAATGGGTAAGCAAAACCCAACACATACAGGTACTGTAATGCCCAGATCCAATTTACTGCAGCGGGTGAAGATCATACTCCATCTGATTCAAAACAAAGTGAGTAGAGCCTGCCCAACTCACCCTGAGGAGCTTTCAAAGCTTAATAAAGATGTCATGACAATATCTGGAAAGACTTGATTACTCCTGAACATTTATCTACCCTCATGACTTTACCTGTGTGAAGCGGGGCAGTGGGTGGCAGTGTTACACTGCTGCTTCCTAAGAAGAGAAGCTATTCTAACCAGGGGGAGGAGAAGGGATGTATCTAAATTATGTTTGAAAAGCCCCTTCTTTACTGATCATTTGATCACAGGTGCCATGATGAAATCATTCACTTGATTTCTCGTGGCCTCTCTGCTTTAATTAATATAATTTGAGTGGCATAATACGGTCAGCTCCAAGAGCTTTATTGAAAAAATAATTGCGAATGTTGATTTGAAAGGAAGGGTGTGTGTGTTGTTGTTTATTTGGGTTTGACTGATGCACATATTTAATAGACTTGCATAATTATCATCGCTTTCTATGGTGATAATACCTACCAAGTTCCCACCAGGGAGTAAGAACAGTTGTGCTAGGTCCTGTTCAAATGTAACTATTTACCATCTTTATACAGTGTCTTGATATTGAAATTTCTGTTGAACAATTGGTTCTAGAACAGATTTTTGATAGATTGTTCAAATTCAGCATCAATAGAAAATAACATAACGTTAGTTAGAAATTATCCCTTTATGGGAAAAGGTTGAGATGAAAGGTGATATCTGGGCCGTTTAGACATCTGGGTTGCTAAGTTATGAGGGTGATTTCCTTGCCTTTGTCTAAAAATGAATTAATTCCTGCAGGGGACAGTTAGAGATGGAGCAGACTCTCCACCTCTGAAGGAGCTTGTTTCTTTCACTTGATCTCATGAGGTTTATAGGGAGATTGGCTTCCTAACATCAGCACCAAAAGTTGGAGGGCTAAAAAAGAGGATGCAAATACTATTTAACAGTCCTATTATGTAATATTTTGTGCAGCACACCTATAATGGAAATAATATGTTGGCGGTGTTAATAAAACTGCTCTAAATATATGGCTGAGTGCATAAAGTCTGACCTGCAGATTCAGGTATTGCTAGAGTTCATGCACTGCCTGGCATCTACAATAAGCCTGCAAGTTTGCCAGTTTAACTTCCTAGATTGAAAAGTTCTTTTGGATATCACTAAGACAAAATAAATGTGGTCCAAAAATGTGTCACTTTACTGTCTTTTTTCACATTCAGTTCTGTTCTGGAGTCTAACATAATCTGTTTTCCACTGCAGATAGGTGGGAGTGTGTAAAACTTAGCAAACTTACTTGCTCTCAGAGTAAAAACCCACTCTGCCTTCATTTTTTCAACACCTCTCAAGATTTTGAAAAGATGAAATATTTTTGAATTTAACATTGTTACCCTTCTGGTGTTTCAAGGAAGACTGGATGAGTCCATCAAAACAATATGTTTTCAAAGTCTCCTCAAGATGCATTAGTAAATTGTTTGGTCCTCTATGTGTGGTGTCCAAGTGCAAATCTACTCTATGAGAAAAATTAGTTTTAAAGAAGCAGAAGTAAGTTAGTCTTTTTTTCTTTTTTTTTTTCCTCCTCCCATCTGAATAGCTGTTTGTCAAGAGGAAATGTAAACCAAACCGGTGAGTTCAGACAAAGTTTCATTATACAGATATCTCACAATAAGTATTTGTTCATAGTAAAGGTATTTCATTTTCTTCTGAGATGATGCCTGTACTACATCCAAATTGCAAAGCAGGGGTGTGCTTCTGCTCTCTGTCATACAGGTAGAGCCCCATGCTCTGTAGGGACAGATATAAGCATATCCTTTGCTCCACCTTCTGGTCTTTTTGCAGGGGAAAAATGCGCACTTACACATATGCTATAAAGGCAGTCACAGGACTAGATCTGGACATTTAGGTATGCAGGACCTGCAGTGTACATTAACATATCTCTGCTGCACAGTCTACTTAATGCCCATGAAAATAAATTTGAGGTGCATTGCTATGAGCAACCGCAAGATGCTTACACAGCAGATGTTCCTGTGTTGTGGTGATCTAGAGATTTTCACAACTAGTAAAATTATTAACTATAAGAATACATAGAAAATGGGATCTGGTAGTCTTTCTTAATGTAAGCCAAGCATGGCTGAAGCCACATTTGATGGGCTTGAAGAATTTGGGGCAACCCATAGGTGGTTTCAATTTTCTTCTGGGCAAAATTATAATGGAGATGTCTACTAAGGCTTAATAAATATTAAAAAGCTGCTTCTGAAGGAGTATATCTCTCAAGTACAAATGATGGGAGCCTGGGTTGCAGCTCTTTTGTTTACTGAATGACTGCTTGCTCTTCTCAGCATCTCATGAATGAGGAAGAGCAGAGATTAGAAAGAACCTCCAGAAATTAATTCAAAGCATGCAGCTCTTTAATATGGACATTAGTAACTGGAAGCTGAAGAGTATTCAAACATGCTTATCCCACACCCTGGTATTTCTGCTTCTTCTAAAAGCTGGTGAAGGAGTAAGAATTCACTTAGAGTTTCTCTTACATTCTGGAAGTACAATACATGCTTGCAATGTTCTCATATTCTTTTTCACATGACCAGTTTGGGCTGTAGTTGGAGACAAGTTTGATGTGGTCAAGTAAAGTTTTAGATTATAATCTAAATAATGGATTTTGCCATTTTTTTAAATGCAACTTTCTGACAAGAAACATGACTTCTTGTTTACTGGTTGTCTTTTCTGTGTATTTTGTGTATAAGTTAATTATTATTTTTCTTTAGGTAGTGCTCAAGAGACCCCAGTGAAAACCTGAAGCCCCATTATTTTATACAGTCTTTACTGCTACAATGAAAAAAATAAAGCTAAAGCTGTGACTAGCCCTGTCCATGATAAGACAGAACAGATCATAGAATGTGTTGGGTTGGAAGGGACCTTTAAAGGTCATCTAGTCCAACCCCCCTGCAGTAAGCAGGGACATCTTCAACTAGATCAGGTTTCTCGGATCCTCATCAAGACTGGCCTTGAATGTCTCCGGGGATGGGGCATCTACCATCTCTCTGGGCAACCTGTGAGAGTGTCTCACCACCCTCATTGTAAAGAACTTCTTCCTCATGTCTAATCTAAACCTACCCTGCTCTAGTTTAAAACCATTGCCCCTTGTCCTTTCGCTACATGACCTTGCAAACAGCCCCTCCCCAGCTTTCTTGTAGGCCCCCTTGAGGTACTGGAAAGCCTCTATAAGGTCTCCCTGGAGCCTTCTCTTTTCCAGGATGAGCAACCCCAACTCTCTCAGCCCGTCTTCATAGGAGAGGTGCTCCAGTCCTTTGATCGTCTTCGTGGCCCTCCTCTGGACCCACTCCAACAGGTCCCCAGCTATTTTTATGATAAATATTGATGAAACAAATACTATTGTTAAAATAAACTTTTAAAATCATATTATAGATAAAAGCAAATGGTCAATCATCTAAGAAATTTCTTTAAATCTGCCATTCTTACAAATAGCTTGCTTACAGATTGCTTTGCAAGAAACCAGCCTGTCGGTAATTTTCATATAGCCTTAGAAAGCAGTAAAAGAAATGCTCTAGGGATATGTTCACTGAAAATACACAACAGTATTTTCAAGGAAACGACCTACTTTAAGCTGCAGTCTGTGATTTCTGCATGTGCAGTACTGTTTCTGGCACTGGGGGCAGATATTCAGATTTGCAAGGTTTCCTCTGGCATTGGATGATCTTGTGTTTCTGGCAAATTATTGGAATTATTTATTGGAATTATTTCCTATTAACACTTTCTGCTTTTGTGCAAGGGAGATGCAGAATGGTTGGTGTGAGTGGAAGGTTCTTTGGCTTAGTTAAAACTTAACACAGAAATATGGGGAGAATTCCAACCCCACATAGTTATACACTAAAGTCTCATTGGAGTTAATTAAATCACTGTTTCACCCATAATGATAAAAATAATAAAAACATAAACATTACCCACTGAAGCATAAGAAAGATTATCTACAGTAGGGTCACTTAACAAGAAAACGCGTTAGGCTACATAGAGGCAAGTGTGTCCTTCTTCACATTAAAGAGGCAAAATTGAGCTCAGTTAAGTTTGAGATGATTATAAAATAGAACTTATTTAGCCAGTTACCTACTTGCTAGAGTTCCCATAGCCCCTGAAGATCCACCCCATTTTTCACACCTTTCTCCTAAAGCCTTGTCACCCAAATAATTTCCTACACCAGTTGCCCCCAACAATCAGAAAGCAGGAGCAGTCAGGGTTCCAAGCAAAGCAAATGTTGGAATCTCACCCAGGGAAAGCTTCACCACTCTGGTGATTATCAGGGCTACACATTGAGGAGCATTCTGGGAAACCACCAAGCAAGATAGAGGTTCCATGTGCTCCCAGAGTGCACCAACAGGCCTCAGTCGTTCTCAGCAGCCTCACCTGTGACTTCTATTCATACCATCTCTGCTGCTGGTTCATTTCCCCTTGTGGAGTAGCCCAGGTTTTTTTTTCCTGTTCCCTGATGGTATTTTTTCAATAATTATAAGCCAAACTCTTAGAACTACTTGACAAGTATTTTGGAGAGAATACTTAGAGGATGACAGCACTAATATTGCTCCTGAGGGACGGCAAAGGCCATTATTATTTTGATTTTTGTTTTGCAGTATCGTTTCATTTTTTGGAGGGTTTTGGTTTTTTTGTTTGTTTGGTTTTTTTTTTTAAGTAAAAACGCAAGTAAAACATAACTATTCAGCATATTTATCAGGAATTAGATGCAAATGTTCCATCAAAGAGCATAGAAAATGTGGTTATCACTCATAAGACTTACTTCTTTCACAGGTTTATTAAGGAAGAAAGAAACCCTCCCCACACCTTTTTTTTCTGGATTGGATATTTTTGGCCAAGAAATAAAGTTGATCAGAAAGCTCCACACATTGTCAATACACTGGCATAATTTCTCAGTAAAACATTTCTTCACACCTTTACTTACATAAATCTAGTGGGGAGAAGGAGATGGTTTACGTATTTTATTTTTTGTAATTAATTAAAAATAGAGTTTATGGAAAATGCCAACTCCTAGTTCTTTCTTGAATGACCTGTCCTCCCAAATTTCTTGTCTTAGTTTCACTTCAGCAAGAAAATTGGGCTTTTTAGCTTTTAAAACTGATCAGGAAAGCCCAGCTGGCACAGCTCTGAAGACAAGTGACTGAAACTTGATATTCTGTCACAGGAAGCATTAGACCAGGTTCTAACTTGAAATAAATTAGCACGGTCACATAGAATTGGAGGAATAGGTCCATAATATTTTCAATTGAGAGTATCATTAAAACACAGAGTTGAAGGATTCATTGCTAACAGGGCTAATACTTGAATGAGGAAAAAAGATGAGATCCTTACCTGAGAACATTAATCAGCTTTATTCAGTTCTGTAGAGCAACTCTGATTTTAAACAGCTGAAGATCTTACCCAAACAAATGGAGTTATCCCCAATTTGGTGAATACAAAAAGTTTAAATACCCAATATATTTTTTATATACTGATTATTTTGCTGGTTTATTTACTTATTTGCTTAACTGTTCAAAAATATTTGGCCAGCATCTACTTAGGAAAAAGATGGGATAATGCAGTCGTTACTGTTTTAATCAGAATGGAAAGTCAGTGAATTTCTCTGCTACAGATTTCCTGTGTGGTCTCACATAAATAATTCAATTTATGCCACAGTGCAGGGAAAGGTAATTTCATATCACAGAAAAAGGTGATTTTTATGGAATGAGGGGAAGGAAAGTTCATCAACATCGATATAGAAACACGAGTTTCTCTATGAAAGGGAATGGAGCCTAGTCTCCAGGAAATTTGCAGTTTATTTTAAGAAATATTGCAAGGATTTTGTGGAGCTAATACAGTTTTCAGCACCACCTTCCCACCCCCCCTGCCCCAAACCAGCTCATGTTATTACTCTAGGACTTAATTTCAGTTGTGTACTTTGTGCAGCTCAAAGGCTTATATAAAATAAAGTGGACTATAAATCAGCTGTTCCACACTGATTATTGGGGAGACAGGGGGAAAGGTGGACATGTGGAGTGGAATACAATGAAATGGAAAATGAAAAGGTTAAATGGAAATACTTGCACCTCCTTCATCTTAATACTGATGGGTAACTTTCACACAGTAGAAATCCGGTGTGGTTGTTTCCAAACCTCTTTATTCTACAATGCAGAAGAGGAAAATTCCCACTGAAATTTGATTTGACATAGCTTCAGTTTAAATAAAAGTTTTACTTGAGTTAAAGTTTCCTTTCTCTTGGGTTTCTTGATTCACAAAAAGACAGGGAAGCAACTGCCCTCCCCCCAACCTCCTCAAACCCCTCACAACTTTAAAGAGGTGTACCATTTAGTATTCTATTACAAAGAAACAAATTCTTGCTAAATTCTCAAGAAAAACTGGTTTGGATTTTTTTTCTCCTCTGGAGAATGATTAAAATGATTATTTTTTTTCCAACCAGGAACTGCCAGTAAATCATGTCAGATACGCGTATTAAAACAGCCTGATACAAACACTGTCTTTTCAAAGTGTTGAAATGCCTACAGGTAAAATACATATAATGTCTTCTCTAACTACAGTCTAGTGTGATATGTCAAAAAAAAAAAAAAAGGCAGCAAAAACCCCCAACCCAACCTTATTCTCTCGTTCCTCCTCAGCTTCTAGTCCAATTCAGTGTTCCAGTTATTCATATAGAGATGTTTCTCTATTGTTTTTATTTATTTATTTTTATTTAACATCACTAGGAACACCTGTGTTCTGGCTCTTTTGTGTTTCAATTTCTTTTGTCAGTTAAATATAGTTTGGTGGGATGGATGACAAATCTAACTTCTTTTAGGCTCAATGGATTCTTTTTTTCTACATATTGCAGTTGTTGTTGCATTTTCTTGGTAGTTTTAGTGAAAATAGACCCATGACTAGCTGCTTTGCTCAAGCATTTCATGGAAGACAGATAAGCAGTAGGCTTCAGATATTTACATAATTAACTTCTGGTGTCTCTTTTTGAGATTGCAATTTATGTGAAAGAATTTGCACTAGATTTCCATCACATCAGTAAAAGTAAGTAACAGAACTGTACTAATTTTGTCCTTAGATGTGCAATTGTAATCTCTATGGAATTCTGTAGGATGTGGACCTCTGGAAAACTGGATGGATGTCATTGAACAAGATCTTCAGTTATTATCATGACAGATATGGAGGTCTATTGCCTCTAAAACTGTTTTTCTTGGTCACACTTTTTAACTCCCCAAGACTGTGGAGGCAATGAGCACTCGCAGGGGGCGCAGAGCATACACTAGGACCTCCCATCTTTTCTCCTGAAGGCTTTGATCAACATAGAAATAGTTCTTGACACCAAAAATTGGATTGCATTAGCATTAATATTCAACAGTGTGATAAATGAAAAAAATTTGCATTCATTTCATGCTTCAGACCAAATGAGACATTGCTGATAAAAATAAATACATTCACTTCACAGTTTGAAGGTTATCTCTGCAACTAGAAAGGTTAGAGGTTGTGTTTGTTTAATGGGAGATCAGGTACTACAGCATGAGATGACTGACATACTGGGAAAACCCTGTGACTCAGAATTGGGGTAAAGCCCAATAAACATAGCCGGTCATGAAAAAAAGAAAAAAAAATAAAAAAAAAAAGAAGAAGAAAGAAAAAAAAGAAAAGAAAAAGCAAGCAGGAAAACATACATTTTCCTCATTGCTTGGAAAATGTTTATAATTTGACAACTCTTCCTAAGTGGGACTATAATGAGACCTTTCAAAAGTGAATTCATTGACAAAATAACTAACAGTATGGGGAACTTCATTACAATTTTAGACAATGAGGTTTCCAGCCCGGCATCTTATGGGTCATTACAGACATGAATTCAGGTATTTTAACTCAGGTGAGTTCCCTAACCACTAGCAACTAGAGAGTTCCTTTCTCTCTTTCTCGTTTTTGACAAAAACCTTTAATTAAATCATGAGAAAATTTCCCAAGGAAAAATAATCACTGAAATCTATGTATTTCTATGCCAGGTTTATTTTTTTACAAATCAACATTTTTCATTGATATCTCTTTTGTCTGAATAGTTCTGAATAGCATTAAGTCTGAGGTTCCTTGCCCCTAGTCATACAGAGGGATGAAGGATGCTGTTCAGCCATCTGTCCTTCCGTTTTTCACCTGAACCACAATGTTTCCGCTGCATGCTATGCCTTGCATTTGATGGAGAGAGGGAATTTCCCCTTTTGCACTCTGACAGGCAAAAAACCGTCACAATTCAAGAAATGATGTTATCTCTTAATAACAAAATCATTAAAAGAGAAAAGGAGTGAAAAAGAGCTTCTAGCTGTGTGAATAAGCAGAAGGCCGTGTCTGTTGTGAGGAAAAAAATGGTCTTATTTTTACTGTGACTACTGAAAGCTTTGTAGTGTATCATTATCAATAGCTGACATCTGTGCAGAACTGTCCTGTATGACGCTGGTGTTCCACATCTCACAAGCAAGTAGCTTTTAAGCAAGGATGAAATGGGATTGGGTCAGAAATCCCCTAGGGACAGTCTATAGGAAGAAAAATCTCTGTAGCCAGATTTCCAAATCATTGCCTGTAGGCAACCCAATTCCAAACAGAAAGATAAGAACCAAAACAAAACAGCAGAAACAAAAGGTATATAGTTTTCTGACTTCAGAAGTATTTCCATCCTGATCCCCCTTCACTTTTGTTGGGTTTCAGTAGTTGGAAATCCATATTTCCCAGATAAGCTTTCAAAATAATTATAAATGCAGGAATGTTTCATGTTGGGGCTATTATACACATTGCATCATGACGATTAAATATAATAAACTACCTCCATGAGATTTACTGTTCTCTCTCTGGGCAAATACACAGAACTAAGAAAGGGAATTAACAGACAGTAAAGTGGATGGAGATTCAGGCCATCATTCACAGGACATCATTCCTGATGTCACAAAACATGTCACTCTGTGCTCCTAAATTCTAGAGTCATTTTGTGACTGACGTTTCTAAGCCCCAAAGTTACCTTATGAGCTTTAGCAGTATCGTGAATAGTGTAGAAGCGGGTAAGAGATGTAGCTATTGCTCTGTGGACCACTGAAGGAAGATCAACTTGGCAGAGAATACATGATGTGGATCACCAGAATGAGTGTTTGCAAAGCCATACTGGGGCAATTATTAGGGTCCCATGCAAAGAAACTTGTGGGACTCAGCCCTTAGCGCTGCAGTTTACATGAGAGACAAAGAGAAAAATACCTATATTTAAGACAATGTAGAAAAGGAGCTGGGTTTTTTGAACTGTACATTTCTCTTTATTAAGACATCACATTTTCAATCTGCTAATCAACACAATGTAAAGAGGCTTGAAATCATTTTATCCTACTAAGCCTAGCGCTCTGCTCAATTATCATCATAAAAAGGAATGGCTTTTGTTCTGCAGTTCACTGCAATTGGTTTCCAATAATTACCTTTATGTCTTTTTAGCTATCTAGTTTACAGAAAAGATCATAGTGTACGTAAAGTTTACATTAAAAAAAGTTCAATAACTTGTTATCTAAAGATAACACTTTAGCCTTATGTTCACTGCATATATTATGGCTTTTGTGGCTTCTTTTCCCTTTGAATGACACGGTCAATGGTTCATCACATTTGCACCTCAGAGCCAATTGTTACGCACTCATGTGTGAAAATAGCAGAGTCTATTTAGATTAAATTGCTCAAGATCATCACGGATTGGTAAGGGACAAATCACAACATTTTGCCTGAAAGAAGATTGTTGTTGCCTTCCACCTCTCACATTCTGGGCAAAATTTTCAGTACTATACAAATGCATTCTTAGGAACACAGAAAGAATTCAAAATTCATTCTGTTACTTCTGCTTAAGGAAGGTAAGTGTACTTTAGAGAAAAGGAACAAAGAAATGACAACAAAATATGTTAAATAGTTACTTGTGTCATCATTTAAGACCTCCTACATGATAGGAAAAGTACAAGAATATAGGAAAGTCTCTCAGGTAAAAATACGTATCAGAACAAAATGTGCAATTTTAATTGTAAATAGAATATGTACAATAAATATACAAACATACATTAAACATTTTAAGATCACTTGAAAACTACATGTAACAAGTATGATGTTATATTTATAAATATATTTTGTTTAAAGTATTGAATAAATAAAGGCATTAAATTGAAGGGTCAGTTTAGGCCATTTCCTGTACAAATTGATTTTAATTTCCAAATTGGGGTACAGAATATCCGTGTTTACTTCTATTCATTGCTTTAGTCAGTTTGCAATTAACTGAGATAGTGAAAGTGAAGGTAGTCTGTACTAAATAAAAATATAACTATAAATGTTAATAGAATAGATATAAATAAAATTAGTGGCAATATAAATAATATAAATATAAACATATATCCAAAATGACAATTTTAATGTAATCCCATCTTGGACATAGAAAACATATTTCTTCAGGCAAATCTGTCTTTGAAGACAGTCTTTTTTCATTATCTTTGCTGCTTGGAATTACACTAAACGTATTAAAGTAGGATTAAAAATTAGGTGCTACTACGAATATTGCATGACAAATTTTGTATTGACACTATTTTTCCCTACAGAAAAATTATAGATCTAGGGCAACATAAATGAGGAAAGAGAGAAACAAATCCTGTGAACTAACATGAAAACAAGCAGCTCTCTATTCCGAGATTATTGAGGTATGCATGAAAGGCAAGTCATGAATATGTCAGGTAATCAGTAAAAGTATTTTCATATAAAGTAGCATTAACATTTATGTTCAATATACAGTGAAAAAGTTGAGAGTGAATTGATCATAACAAAAGAATAAGAAGTGTTCAGTTTAACTATGTATTTCAAAACTAGAGGAAATCCTGGAGCGTGAATTTAGTGGCATTTTTCTCCCTCTTGGAGTATGATCGGAACTTCTCTCTAACCACACAGTAGTTGGAGGAGTACGGGTACTGTCAATTCTCCTTGATCACAAGTTTCGCTTGGGTAATTGTTTTAAAAGACAAGTAAAACCTCACACTTAGTCCAGTGTTCTTTCCTGTCATAGGGCTGTTGGATAGAAAAAAAGTTCACTTTAATTATAATTCTCTATTTTGACATGCCTTTTTACTATATGTGTGCATATATGCAGACACACAACTGACAGAGACAAGCATTAAAGGCAGGTTCAGGTCTGCTGACGCACACCTGTGAGCACAGACAGACGTGCAAAAATGCAGCTTAAGTCAGTTAAGGACAGATACTCTAGCAGAGCTAGGAGAGCTGTAAGCACTGTGTTTGAGGTTGCACCAGCTCAGTGGCAAGCTGGACCTAACCTCTACAGGACTTCTGGGGCACACCAGCTTAATAAAGTTCCAAAAGGTACTGCATGCTGTATGCTGACTAACGTTGATGACTCTATCTGTACGATACGCGCAGACACGCTTTCTCAGTTACAGCTCCACAATTGTGTGGAGCAGTAACCAAGAAACATTCCTGGGGACGCTGCATCCCACTTCGGGGCATGCCCTTTTCCATGCCTGCCTCCCTGCCAGCAGCATCCGTCGTCCTCTACCTTTGACCACTGGGAGGATGGCAATCCAGTCCTATTTTCTGCAGGGAGAAACTTCAGGGCAAAAAGGGATTCCCTGCAGTTCTGCCTCTCTAAAGTATTCCCACTGAAAGCAGACAGGATTTGGCTATTTGTTTCCATGACATAAAAAGATGAAAAATACTGTGTAAGTATGTAGAGGTTTCTTTATCTCGTGGAGTGTAACTTTATCCCATATGAGGAATAGAGAAAGCTTTCAGAAAAGAGATGAAATGAGAAAAATTACTAAGCAGTCTGTGGAAAGCCAGACATTCTTTGGTGTTCAGAATATTTGTTTTCTGAATAACTCATTTGTTATTTTTGGGGTATATTCCAAGGAACTCTCTACTTGACTATGAATAGAAATTTGTTTCACTTAAAGATCACAACTAGAATTCCTTTTAACAATGGACTGAATTTTGTCTTTCACGAAGTAGCTAGAAAAGAATAAAATAAGTAAGTATTTTTTACAGAAATAAGTATCACTTAAATATTTTTTTAGCTGTGGCAAATAAATTATTGTTTAAAAATGTGTTGCTGATCAAGACTTGTTCATCCTGATAACCTTGACAAACAACCATACAAAAGATCTTGGTTTATTTCATGTTACAATTTTGAATTTACAACTTCACAACTATTAATGAACAAACAAACAAACAAACGAAAGTAACGAAGAAAGCCTTCTCTCTTCATTTGAATGCTTACAGGAGAGTGGCAGTGATAGATTTCAGGCTTTTTATTCCATATATGCAGGCATGCTTTTGAGTCTCTGGGCCAAACTCCACCCCGTTAGATGAGCTAGATGTAGACAGATAGCTTCTTTTCCAGCTTGAAATATCATAAGTGTTTGAATACAGTACTGTTTTCTTATCGCTTACTGATTTCAGAAATGGCAATGCTTTAAGCCTACTAGCCTAGTGGACCACATAGTCTAGAGACTGACCTTTGGTTCCCATCTTGGCTAACAGCTGTGATGACAGAGAGATATGTTCCCATAGCTGGAAAACAAAGCTAAACACAACTAGGTGGTTAGGTTTCAGAATAACCAAAATTTTATGTTCTCGACAGATTAGATATTTCCAAATTACATTTGGCTGTGTTTTATGTAGTATGACACCCAATTTCTAATGGTACTGAAAATCATAATCCTAATTTATTCCCCGGTAGGATTTTTTTTATATGCTCCATGTTAAAAAAAAAAAAAAAAAAGAAAACAAACGAAGAAAAAAATCACCAAAACCACGAACAGTGAGATTCTATTTACTTTCTACAGTTTGCAATTATAACAATCAACGTATTAGACAAAAAGAATGATGTTCACACCATTAGCATTCCTTGATAAGTCTTTTTGGTTGAATGAGTGTTTGAATATCCAATTAGTGTTGGTTTCGAGACTAAAGGGACTTTACAATTACCTTTTCAAATTAAATTTAATCAAGGCCAAAAATAAAAGGGCATATGGAAAAATACTTTTAAAATTTCTTATGAAAAGTTGTGTATATTACTAGTTGAACTAGAATTAAGCATTTCCTCTATTAGTGAGAGTATGCAAGATTAGAAAACCTGCTGAACAATTATTACTACTGTGTTAAGACAAATAGAACATTTCTAATTTAAACAAAAACTTTATTTTAAATACTATCCAAAGGAAGAATTATGAGCTGTATTTGAGTATACTGTGTGCTGTGGAGTAAATACACATCTTTCCTCAAAAAAAATGAAGAAGAATGGTATTCTAAAAGCTAGGGTTTTTTTGAAACTGCTACTCATTGTTGTCTTATTGATTGTTTATTTACTGCGTGCTCAGTGTTTTCATTTTAATATCAGCCCTGTCTGAGAGTTTTCAGGGTTGGAGCCTGCTAATGGAGCTAAGTGGACGATGTTAAGTTAAACAGAGACATTTGCTGTACTGGGCTCCATTTTGTAAAACTGTATCACAGTTATGCTTTTAAAATTTGCATGCTTTTAGATAAAAAAAAAATAAAAATGGTAAGGATCTGTGAATAACCTAGAAAAAAGTAGGTAAAAAATGAATTAGATCATTTGACTTGTGCTGTCAGTAAAATAGAACTTTGTCACATCAATATGGATGTATCGGTCAGTACAAAGGCATATAGGGCAATTATCTGCCATTTGAATTTCCCTCTTCTACTTAAAACTCTCACTGACTTTTGATATGTATGTATAGGTCATTGGTGTATTCTGTAACTTCCTCTATGAAGTGTGTGTAGAAAAGTCAGGTTCTTGCTCATCTGTAATTATTTGGGTTTGTTTGTCTTCTTATGTAGAGAACGGGGAACATTTTCTATATATACACTCAAAAGTTGAAGTATTGAACTAAATACTACCAATTTTCTTTCTTTTTATATATATTTTTTATATATATATATATATATGTGATGATTGGCATAGAGCCAAACTAAGTGTACATTCCTACTCCAGTACTGAAAACTGAATCTAGAAAACACGCTTGAGTAACTTAATCCATTGTAAGCACGTCCATGGGATTCAGGCCAATATCCTACCATTTTGTCTAGTATTTTTATAGTACAGTATATGTAAGTATATTTTTACCATATTCTGCTAATTCCTGCTGGGTGTTTAATTTGAGAGTTGAGATTTGGTATTTTATTTACAAAGGGTGCTACTACAAGCACATAAACTACAAAAAAATAAGTAAATAGATCTATGATCTGGACATTACAAAGTAATCTGTGACCTTTCCAAATAATTTCGTTTGCTTTAGAGTTTTCCAAAATTTGCATTATTCTCCTTTGAAAAAGTTTGTGTCACTACCTTCAGTCATCTCCTCCCCAGACAGGAAATCCTGACTGTTTAAGAGCAAAAATGTGGACAAGTCGATGTTACTTATGCATAGCAGAAGGTCAGCTAACTGTTGTAGTTTTCATCTTCAGCCATAAGACTGACATTTAAGCCTGTGCTGTTGTGTACACCAACTATTTGAAAAGGAAAAAATGGTCCCTGTACCCTCCAGAAAATGCTCAGCACCATTTTTAAAAGGAGATGGGAGAAGGATTTTTTGTGTTTGCAAGTACTATCGCAGATTAGTCTCAGGCAGCTGAAATAAAGACATTGTTTTAGATGCCTTTGTTTAGTCATACGCTGGCTGTCAGATCATTTCTGCCTCCATGCTACAAAGGCACAGTGGAGAACATTAGCTGCAGAACCCTCAGCTAAACTAAATCAATCTTAATGTTGTCTGACACAGTGTTTAAGTGAGTCCGAATGTAACTTTTCCTGTTTCTGCTTGGGAGCTATGGAAATGTCTGCAAAGCAGCAAGGAACTGCAACGATCAGCACAGTACTGCCAAAAACATATTTGCAATTCAGCTTTGCTTATATGATATTGGTTTATGCTGTCTTTGAGATACAGGCCTGGAAGAAAGCCAAGTCCTGATATCGTGTGTGGGCGTTGTTGTCGCAGTTGGTGACACTTTCTTCAAGATGAGAGAGGAACTTTTCCTGGAAGTTAAATGAACATAAGATTTTATCAGCTTTTGACCAAGCTCTTCTCTTCTTTAACCAAAGGTGGGGATAAGGAAATAACAAACACTCCAGCTGTGTTTATACATGTTGACTGTAAGGCAATTCACAATCTATTTATTTAACTATTTGGGCACAATGAATAACCTGTTACTTAGGGCTTTACCCACGTTTCTAGAAACACTGATAGGAAAAGCTAGCATCCTCTACTTGAATCCGGTTTAGGGTTCAGAAAGAGACTTTCCAGGGGCAGAGAAATAGAGAAATTTTGTATGAAAGCTCAGTATTTTTAAGTCTACCTGAAAAAGATATTTAATATCAGTAGAACAGAAGATGTGCAGAGTTACAAACAGGGAATTTTGAAGTTGGTAACTTAACGGTATCTTTTAATTTGCGGCATCGAGGTGACTCTTTTACATGACGTATAGCACTTCAGGAAAGTATTGCTGGAAAAGTGCAAACGATGTGGGTGTCTCTAGTGAGTCAGATAAGAAAGATTGTTTCCTGAGGGAGTTCCAGGACAGATGGCATTTGCAAATGAAATGGCAGTGATGACAGAATTTGCCCAAGCAGATGTAAGCTGCTTCCAGGGAAACAAGAAGTTGTTGAATGAAGCAGGATCAACATCAACACCTATTAGAATGGCCCATCTAAAGAGATGCTCAGATAACCATTATGTTACACAATAACAGCTAGGAGACCACAGTGTTGTTAGTTTCTGCATTGGAATTAATTTTTTTCCAAGGTGAGCAGTCAGTGAGGAAGAAGGAATGGAAGAAACATATGCAGCAGGAAGTAAACTGGTAGATGCAAAACATCAACTGCTGCATGCAGTAGGGGTAACACAGGTCCTATGATCTTCAGGGTTTTCATTACTGCTACTTTACTAAGATGATTAATATTTGTAAAATGGATCTGTCAAGGATCAATTCCCTTAAAATATGAGGGAAATAGATTTATTTCTGAGAGTCTTTAGGCACTTTTGCTTTGGGTTCATAGGAGAAACTGTGGAATCTGAAGATGTGTTTAGACACATTAGTGACACTTCTGCTGTGCCTGTGAATGACAGAGATCAACAACTCCAGATTGTGCTTTGGACTAAAGGCTGCTCTAAATCCATATTACATAACTAACAGAGTCACCATTAAAGGATTTCCATAAGGATAAAATACCGTAATGGATATTTTAAATAAAATAGCAATTTAGACTGAAGTTCAACAGACATCTAAGTGGAATTAAGCAGTTTTACAGTTTTTAAATTTGTTTTGTATCACAAGGACTAATTTTATCTCCCAAAGGAAGATAGAGGAGCAAGGGATAAAAATAATGGATTTAATTTGTTTGCTTGGTTCCAGGCATCAGGGTGACACAGGAGCCCAGAAATATGCAAAAATAGAATATGATAGTGATAGTTACTAAATAGGCATATTTAGTAACAGTTTCAAAAAATGTGTTAAAAGTTTTAATTATAAGGAAGTGGATGTCAGTTCTTCACATCTTCCTTAACATCTAGTCAACCTTATGGAAAGATGGTAAAGCTTTTAGTTATATGAATTAAAGACAAAGTTATGGGATAATGCTGTATGTCAAATTCATTTATGACTGGAATATTGCAAAAGAATAACAATATTACCCTGCTCTCCAATGTGTTATTCATTAAGGTAATTTGGTCCACTCCAATATGTTCATGCAGTAAGACAAAGCATGGGGCATAAGTGGTTGTCATTCCTAGATGCAATACTGTCAGTAAAATCTTCAGGAGTCACACTGGGATTCTGTTTTTATTTAAGATGAAAGAGCAATAGGGGCAAAGATGATGTAGATTTTCTCACCTTGTTTGAGCTAAGAGCAAAACAAATGTTCTGTAGGGTAAAACATTACTGAAACAATGAGAAGGGATGTGCTAATAGCCTGTACTATTGTGAGCACAGGCTACAGATTTCCAGTATATCAACATATGGGAGATCCAGTCAACTATTAATCTACAGGCTGAAATTTTCCTAGTTATTGAGACTCAGACTATTTTGCAGAGAAAGCTGAAATATTTGTAAAGGATCTTTTGTGTCTTGAGGAATCTGACTTTCTCACTTTACGCTCACATTAGGTGAGTCTAAACAGAGAACATCATCAGATTTACTGTGCAATACACTTCAACATATATTATTTACAGTGTTTCATGTTTTTTTCTGTATTTGTTATACTGAAAGAAAACCCACCCACCCACCCAAAAAGAGTAAGCTTGCAATGCTGATTAGGAATTACTAATATTTTTACCAGAGTTTCACTTGCAAGAATCTTGCAGATTTGTTTTGGGTAAATTGTTGAGCATTTCTGAAGAGGCTTTACTCTTGTCTTTACAGCAATAAAGAGTTCAAATGAATTGAAAGAAGAAGTGTGTAGTAGTTCTTCACATTATTGCCCTAGCATATATTTATTTTTGTCATTTAATGTTGTTGGTATTAACATTAGTAAGACTGGAGTTCAGTATGCTTTGTACAATTATGCATTCTTTCTAAATCATAGAATAGAATCAGAAAGTTAGTTGTTTAGGTTGGAAAAGACCTTTAAGATCACTGAGTCCAACTATTAACCTAGCACTACCAAGTTCACCACTAAACCATGTCCCTAGGTGCCACATCTACACATCTTTTAAATACCTCCAGGGACAGTGACTCCACCACAGAATCACAGAATGGTAGGGTTGGAAAGGACCTCTTCCCTGGGCAGCTTGTTCCAATGCTTCGTAACTCTTTCAAAGACGAATTTTTTCCTAATATCCAGTCTAAACCTCCCCTGCTGTAACTTGAGGCCACTTCCTCTTGTCTTATCACCAGTTACTTGGGAGAAGAGACCCACCCCCAGCTCTCTAAAACCTCCTTTCAGGTAGTTGTAGAGAGCGATAAGGTCTCCCATCAGCTTAATTTTCTCCAGGCTGAACAACTGTAGCTCCCTCAGCCTCTCCTCATGAGACATGCTCTAGACTCCTCATCACCGTTGTTGCTCTTCTTTGGACACACAATATACTATGCAGTGAACCTTACTGTATAAATCATTTACTCAAGTTACCCTAAAGCAACAAAGGATTGCTTGAATAATAATGGACATATATGTATTTTCACATATATTTCCTTTTGACAATTGTATCAAAGAAGGTTTTGCCCCTGTTTAAATATGCCCTCTGTGCAGCTTATGTACATACGTCTACGTGCTTCATATAAAATAGGGTAAGAACATTTTTCTGTTCCGTAGAAGGGTTGGAGTACTTATACTGTATGTCACAATTAGGTTTGGCTGTCGACTGTGTGCTAATAACCTGAAGTGCCATCTATTGTGTAACATTGTGTACAATGCTCAATGACCTCAGTGCTTGTTGGAGGCTGATAGTATTGAAGTGGCTTCAGAAAGAAACATTTCATATATACCTGTTTTGTGTACTTTTTTTTTTCCTAACAGCAATACAAACACATAATAGATTGCTTCAATGTATCAAAACATTTTCTGTATTCATCCACTTACAAGATAAATGTGATGTCAGGCTGCTAAGGATAAAAGATGTGCTGCTACACAGCCTTAAATAGCAAACATTAAAAGTAATTTCACATATATGAGGAAGATCTTCTGGCTATTTAACTTGAAGGTTAACGAAGAAGAAAATTCACCCTCCACTAGTGTTACAAGTTTTGCACAGCTCCTGTTTCACCATAAGCCAATTCCATTCACTTCTTCCTGATATCAGTACCATCACGTTTGCTCTTTCCATTACTCCTGTCACAAACGCATATAACGCCACTAGCAGACACCAAACAACATAGAATACTTGTGTTCTGGCAAACTAAACAGGGCCAATGCGCAGACTTGCACACTGATACGTGGCCATCCATACTGTTATATTCTTAGCATGGCCCCTGAAATAATTTTGGGCTCATCAACCAGCACTCTCAGACACTATGCCCAGGCACAGTTTGATGCTTAGCATGGGCCAGGGACTCCTCCTCACAAACAATCTGGATGCAGTTACTATGGCTTGGGACAAGAGAGAATTTATCTGTACAGAAATAAACTGTGCCAAGGCAGCTGGCAGCAGGGCCCAAGAACAGTTTGTGGTGCATTTTCTTTATTAGCACAGGCATAGCCACGGATTCTAGACAATTGATAACATGCATTCCCCATGTAACTACATCTATTTGGATTCTGCATCCTTGCTCTTAGCTTTGGAGTGTGGCGGGCTATGCTTAGCAATTCAGAAGCCAGCATGATTTAAGTACTACTGCAGAAGGCTTCTTATATTTATTTTTAACTAAGGAACATGGATGATTAAAATGAACGTAATTCTTTATTAAGGCAATGTTTCGTGATAACATTTCTTTCATAAAAGTGTTCTGTGGGAGTCATAAATGATTCTGTACAAATTATGTCAAACTCTGCCTAATTCCCAGAAGCATTTTAAGATGAATTGATGCAGGAGGCATGCTCCAGCCTGAGTGTTGCATGTCATTTGTTTCGTGACATTCAAGGCTGAAGCAGAATCCTTGAATGTCAGAGAGACATTCAGGATTCTGTGCAGTACTGTCTGCAGAGAGTGTTTGACCTTCACTACAGTACTTGCTGGGGGCATTCTAGTCTCCTGAATGCTCACAGGAGGCCACTGATACCTGTGGCCGGTTTTGGCAGAACATAAAATCTAGTGCTGAGAAACTTTCAGTTCTGAAAGGGCTTGCAATGCAATTGAGCCATGCTTTTTCAGCACAAAATACCAAGTGGCATTTAGTCTTCCAGATCTACTTCCAGTTTTCACAGTGTCAAAAGGTGAGCATCTACATTGGCTGACTTAGTGGATTTTGGATTAAGTTCTGTATAAGGTCAAAGCTTCCTGAACCCCCCCCTCCTCCTCTACTAAACTTGTAATTATGCATATGTCCTTCTAATAAACCTGTGCTCATTACATCTGTTGGTACTACCTTATCCAGAACTGCCCAGGCAGAAAAAAATTCCTCATGCTTTTCAGCTACGGACAGTTTATTTGATGGAACTAATTATATATTCTTCTCTGCTTAGGTTATTATTTTATTTTCTATACTTTCTGGGACACTATAAGCTTCAAAGTTAAAGACCTTCTCATAAGCACCATGATACCACCTCAGGCTTTGATGGTTCACAAAGCTACGATAAGTTGTACTGGCTCAAATCCTTAGTCCTATCTGAAGTTGGAAGAATTCATAGGATCCTTTAGTATACCACCATCCAAAGGAATTGGGCGTCTCTTTTAATTAATATTTTAATAATATTTTCCAGAAGAACAACTGATATTTAATATCTTCTGTATATAGGTATAGGTTTAATTATGGCAGAGTTTCTTCCAAAAAAAAAATTCCCATTTTCCTTCTTAAAAGGAAAAAAAGTAATTCATTTTTAAAATTAAGTATATAAATAATTATTCTAACAAAAGAAGGAGAAAAATGGAATGATTAAATACTTGGCCTAGTCCTTTAATCAAACATAAAGAGACTTGAGCAATCTATTTTCAATTCATCTTAACATTTTGTATCACTCTCCTGAAGAATCAATATTTATTGTTCAACACAAACGGGAACTGAACTCAGAGTGATGCCATTTATGAATCTGCATCATGTTCTGAAAGACCAATGTGCCTTAGAAAATCATCACCTACTTATCTCTATCTGGCCACTCCAGGAACAAAATAATGAAAGAAAGGAGCCTGTCCCTACTCTTAATGTATTTTAAACAAGTTTTCAACTCTAGAATATACTTACATATATATATACACTCAAAAATATATATGAAAAATCTACATATATATGAAAAACAATATATATACGTATATATGAAGAAAAACAATATATACGTACATATATATACATATATATTTCATATATATAAACATATATGTATGTATATATGTGAAATATGTATGTATATGTATGTATATATATTCATATATTTCATATATACACACACACATATATATATGAAAAACAAAACAAACCCCCTTTTGAGTGCCTTTTGCTAAAGCCTCTCTTTTCTCCTGACCAGTAAAGTTGATTAAAAAAATTTATCGGTCTCTTCAACTTACCTCTTTTGTAAAACAGACAACAAATATATAATTTTTGTTACTGCAGTAGCTCAAAGAAAAATATCTCAATGGTCTCAGTTACAGCATACAGTATTGGCTTAAATTCCACTTGACATTCTCCACCTCAGTTTTCTCCAGGGAAAAGGATTAAACAGTATGGTGTTACTCACTTCTAAACACAACTTTGTCCTTGGAACAATTACAGAGCGTTGTGGTTAAATAGCACCCTTTCCTAACTGACATTGCTACAGTCGAGGTCTTTGCACTCTTTTCTGCAAACCCAGTCTGAGATAACCTGAAGCCTGGTTTTCATAGGTGGTGATGGCATACTGCTCTTCTTGAGTGACTACATCCGTGTAACCCCTCAAGGGCTTTCAAGCTATATGTGGATAGAATTGGAATTAGTAGCACTTCTCTGAATATGCCTAAATGTCTTGCTAAAAATAAGGCTTTTCTATAATAACATCAAGAAATACGAATGTTGCTTTCCTACGTGTTGCTGTATTATCAGCATCTATAAGAATCATCATCAGGAATCAAAGAAGCACTAAATGAAATTTTTTGTGCTACCTTTCTTGAAAAAGTGGAGTTTGCCTTTGAAGTGACCTATTTGGAAAAAATAGATGCAAGGTGTGAGAAAGACAGGTTTTGAAAAGAGCCATACAAACCATTTGTATGGCTTGATATTTTACTATATATGTAAGCTGGAGCCCTGCCATCTTAACCCTGACACATATCTTCTAGCAACTTCTCCCCAAGGAACGTCCCCCACCATAATCATTCTTACTTTCAAAAGAATTCTGATTTCCACCTGTAAGTTTTCTTATTAATGACTCATTTTAAAGCCGTCTGAACCAATTAATACCCATAGTGTATTTCTACAGTGCTAAAATCATTCAGATTACCCTTTTGTAGTGTTCTGTGACAGCCCACTCAAGCGTCCTGTTAATAGGAAGCAAAATGTTTGTTTAATTGTTTGTTTCCCTCCTCAACTGTATAAAGGAGGCACTTTTTGGCTAGAGAATGTGAATATATAACTCTCAAATGCATCATGAGCTGCCGACAGGAAATTTATAACTCATGCTTCCTTATCTGCAAATAGCATGCTCCCATTATGGAATAGGTCAAGCATTCTTTTTGCCTAGACCACATTAGACTGCTTTTGAGGGCTGTCCTGGGGCTTAAGAAGCTCTTGCTGAAGGACTAATGTAAGATAGTGAAAAGTTCAAAATACTAAAAAATACAAAGGAGGAAGAGACTTAATGGGCAAAATCTTCCTTCAGTTTAATCATCAATATGCATCTGGAGAAATTCCACTGAAGCCAGAAAATTACTCTGGAATTATACCAGAAGAACTATAAGCAAAATAAAGCAAAAATGTTGGGAGGAGAGAATGGGAGAGAAAATAAAATCCACTTATACATAATTGAAAAGAAAAACTTCACAAGATAAAATGTCACAAAAGGAAAACAGAACAATTGGACACTTTTTAGATAAAATAGCAGTCACGTAAATGATAAACCTACCTACCTAAAACTCAGAAATATAAGATCTGTCTTTAATGTACAGCTCATACCTTATCAATTATAGCAATCTTCAAAAATTGAGATGTGAGTTCAAATCTGCTGCAGGTATCTGCTCAACAAACATGCTGATTTCATAGGGCTTCACTGCACGTTGTGGAAGACTGTATTCAGAGTAACCTGACTCAGAGCACTGCACAGAGAGACTTTTCACTCCTGTATTCAGAGCTCCCCTCTTATGGCACATGCTTAGAAAAATTGTGCTATAAACACCTAACATAATCATTAAGGACATAGTCTCACAAAGTCAAAGGCATTTGGCTGCCTAACTCTTCCAAAAATTTGTAAAATTTAAGATACTAAAATGTGCAAGAATTTTGGATATAAGTCCCTGAATCAGCAGTGCAGTTACAGAGCTGCCTGAGCATTTTTTTGATTTATTTTTTCTGAATTGAATCATTAATAACAAATTCAACATCTTCAGTCGGTGTCCCAAATTACTTATTTTGCTGTCTAACCAGTAATTTAGGGAAAGACTGAATAGTCAGGACAGTGTCAAAAATAATTCTTCTCCATTTGGGTGTCAGAAGGTGTCTGCCACCTATGCTAGATGTCAGAAGTTATATCATAGTCAATGGACAATTAAGCCATAGAAGTAATAAAGTCTGTGGGGAGTTATTCAGTTAAATACAGGAATTATTTCAGATACTCTGAGGTATCTTGCCCAGCAGCAGTATTCAACCCAGTCTCCAGCTGCTGCTCCAGAAAGATACAGGTCATCTATAACACTGTGATTTATCAGTCAGCCTTATGCACATGCCTTGGGTACTCTCTAGCATTTGAAATGGCACAAGACAGCAATATTTAAGCAAACAAATCCCATGTTAGTTGTTGTCATGGTTTAACCTCAACCAGCAACTAGGATCATGTAGCGGTTCACTCCTTCCCCACCCTCCATCCCCAATAGTGTGGGGAGAATAGAGAGAAAAAGGGAAAAAAACCCAAACTTGTGGGTTGAGATAAAGACAGTTTAATAAAACTGTAATGGAAGAGAAAATAATAATGATAAAAGAATATAGAAAATTATAATGCAATACAATTGCACTCACCACCCAATGATCTATTTCCCAGACTGTCCCAAGCAACCATCGCAAATTCCCACCCCCTGGCCAGTCCCCATTTGTATACTGAGCATGACATCTATGGTATGGAATATTCCTTTGGCCAGCTTGTCCTGTCTGTGCTCTCTCTCAGCTTCTACAGGAGAATGAAAAAGTTTTTGACTTAATATTAGCATTACTTAGAAACAACTAAAACCATATGTGCTATCAACATTATTCTTATACTAAATCCAAAACACAACAACTACTAAGAAGAAAATTAACTCTGTCCCAGCTGAAACCAGGTCAGTCATTTATGCTCAGATGAGATTAACTACTCTCTAATCTTCAGTAATTGCATTGACTAAATCTTCACTGAATATAATGAAACGTCAAATTATTTGCATCCTTGTGGATGTCTACATACAGGTATTCAGTGCCACTGTCTTAATCTCATGATGAATTCTATTCTAGCTGACCGTAGTTGCACCTTATTAAAAATATCCTAATTTAGCATCAACGACTTGAGTTTGATGAATTTTAATTAATATTTGAGGAGCTTTGTTTTTCTTTAGGTGGAAAGAATCTACACCTGTGAAGTATTTTAATATTAGAATTACTATCTGATTAAAAGTTTAGGGTCATAAACACTGAAACTTTTAAGTTTTCTTAACCCAGAGAGTAGGAAAGGAGAATTCCATCACAACTAAACGGTGATAATAATGGCAAAAAGATATGGAGCAACAGAAAAGAAATAGGATAAAAAAAGATGAATAAAAAGAAAAAGATGTGGCTGAGCAAACCCAAGATAACAAAACCAATAAGTTCTTTGTGGGACCATGGGCAAAGTTCAATTACATCAGTTCTTCATATCCTTTCTCACTTTTTCCACTTTGTCTTCATGAAGGACTAACTTCCTGAATACAATAAATCAAGCCTCATCATGTTCCCATTAAAGTGAGTAGTAAAACTCCCATTAATTTTAGTGGGTCAAAGGACAACCTCAAGTGTAAGTTATTGAGCAGATTGGTTTGTGGGTATATTGCAAAAAGAAGAGAAGTTTCATGAAATCACACTAAGCAAGTTTCTGTTATACTTACACTTTTTTTTTTCTTAGAAATTCAGTTGTTCCAAATCATGTTTTGTTTTATTTTGCTTCATGCAGCAAATTTAACATCAAATTGTTAAATTGTTTGTTTCTAAGTAGAGCAGGCAAATATTAGAGGAAAGTATTCCAAGATCTGTTTTACTAATAAGAACAACCTTTTACATATTTTCCTCATTAAAAATGGACGGCCAATATTCAAGAAATATCTTGAACATATATTTCAAAGACAACCCACAAAATGGGAGAATTTATTAAACTATTTGATTTTTTTTTTAAAAAAGTATAAATATAATGGATGTTTGTGGGATATTTATTATGAAAGGGTGAAAAAGAGGGTGAGGGATATATTGAGTACTTTCTGTGATAAACAGTTTGCTAGTTCCTTTACTGGAATACAATCCTTTCTTGGCTTTGCATAGTGATGTTTTTTGACAGTCTGCTAATAAATGTCCTAAAGCATAGAAACAAACATGAACTTGGCGTATGTTGATATAGAGTTCCTTCTTGCAGCAAGAGTCCTGTGTATCTACTATTATCATGCCAGTTTGAAAAGACTACATCGCAATATTTTCACCGTATTTGTGCTGCATTCTTGCATTGTGCAAAGACTCGTTAGTTCAAAGCTTGTGCTGGGCACCTTCCAGAGCCAGGATGGATTTGTTTCTCTCCATCGTCATCTGGAAAACTTGGGAAGGAACCTAGGAGAGGAGGAATTTCTTTAAAGTCACTGGAGACTGGCAAAGCTAGAATTGGGATACAGTACAATTTGAGATGATCTATTTGTTCATACTTAGATCATCAGTTTTGGAGTAAGGTGCTGTCTTTTGCCAGTTTATAAATAGAAGAATGGGTCTGAGATGAGGGGAAGAATTAGTCACCTGCTTCATAAGAAGGAGTATGTGACATGCCTATTTCCTAAAAGTGTACTTTAATCCCTTTCCATAGTAGAAAGATACTGCTCATTAATTTGACCTTGTCTTCCTCCTGGGAAGTTCATACTGTTCCATTGCAAGATGTACACTTACTAAATATCTTGTGGACATTTTTTGTCTGGGGATGTGAGGATGTGAAATGGGTGTTCTGTGCGCCCTTCTGAACCAGACAGACCTAATGACCCATGTGGCCTATTACTAATAATCAGGCATTTTTTTTGATCACATATACAAAACTTCATCAAGAGGAAATAGCTGGGAATTCTCACAGTAATTTTTGTTTATTTTGTCACACAATCTGCAAGTCTTTGCTTAAACTACACGTAACAGAATTGCTCTTTGAACTCTGTTTTTCCTTTGTGTAGCTGAGCAACGGGAAAAGACATGAAAAAAACAGAAGTACAAAAGTGAGTGGGCAGGGACCACAACAACTCGAAACTATGCTGTATTATGTAAACTTGGTATTTTAACTTTTTTTGAGCTTAAAACTATTTTGCAGTGATTGAAATACCTACTACAATATCCTCTATTGCTGAATTTCCTCAGGCATATAACTGCAATCACTCTGTATTCTCTATATACATTCAAACATTACTCTCCCTGGAGATTCCTGTGGGAAATATTCTTTTCTCTTTTTACTTCAATCAAAATCATCGGCCATGGCATATCGATTACAGACACAAAAAAATAACTCTCCACAAACCTAACTAAGCAGCAAAAAAAGGTGAGAACCATAAGAATAATTTGCTGCTGTGCAATATTTACTGTTTCATAGGAAGTTCTCAGGAGAAGCAGACTAAAACCTTATGATGAAAGTCCTTCAGACTATTCAGCAAGAAAGGTTCCCTGCAGAAAAGTAAGGAGATGTATAAAGTAAATTAAATATTAAAGAGTAATGTAAAGACCTATCAAAGCACTGTAAATAAACAACTTCAAATTGAAAACAATCTCAAAAATGTGTGATTTACAGGTTGACTTATCAGTGCATTTAAAAACGTGACGGTACTTTATACGCAATACTTAACGAATGAATTTCTTAACTTTGTGTCTTCATGACTAGCCTTTAGAAACAATGTGACTGACACAGAAACACTGTTCGTCAAATACTGTAGGACATCTCTAGCTACTGTCTCATCATCTACACTGGTGAAAAACATGCTGTCACAGCATCATCTGGTTAATAATTAGAAAGGTATCAAATAAAGAAATTCCTGTACCTCTGAGCAGGCTTTAATTGGTTTTAAATATTCATATGTGAATATAGCTTTCTTCACCTTTATTTCTTCAACTTAACAGTTAAACTATACTCAATCCACTCTAAAGTTTCAAAGCCAATATTTCCACAACCATTCATTAGCTTCTTCATGAACTTGATGACGAACACTTGAATTTTAGGTGGCTAACTTTTAACAGCATCTGTCTACTTCTGGGTATTTTTTTTTTTTTGATTTTTCATTTTTAATGAATAAAGAATCTAGAGAATCTATTAGGGATGGATGTGTTGGAAGTTATCATTGCACTGACAGTGGCAAGAGATAAGCCAGCCAAGGGACAAATGAATCTCCCTGCAGGAAAAGGTTTATGATCCTTACCTGAGCTACCCAGATTTGCTATGTTTGAGCTTTGCTAGCAGTGAGTTCAGAAAGATGAAAATCCACTGCAGGATGCATAGCTGATTCCCACGGGACTTGAGTATCCTCTTTATGTAACCCTCCTGTGGAAAAAAAACCAAAACAAAACAAACAGTAGAAGACTTGGAGCATGGTAGCAAAAATAGTATTCTTTATTGAAGTTTTTGGTTGTTTTGAATAATTTTTGTAATTCTTCTGATGTTAGGTTATATAGGACTTTTCCATTAGAGGTTTTTTGACAGTGAAACACTTTTTCTGGTTTTGGCTTTGACAGTTGCTAGGACACTCCCTAATTCAGCTCTTCACCTGGTTTTACGCTTCGTTCTGAAGGGTGAGTGATACATTTTCTCAGCAAGTTCTTGTGCACCCCAAATCCCAGTAACAGGTAACAACGAATTATTACGATCCACAACATTTTCCAGTGTCTGTCTTTACTTCTGTGTGTAGATACCACAATCTGATTCAAGCAAAACAGAGCCAAAAATATGTTCCCAGACTAATTTCTGCTATTTAGACATGAATACATATCACTTGGGGGCATTGCATGAGGAAAATAATAATCAATAGGATTACAGCCAATGCTCCAAATACACACCTTTTTTCTTCTTCCTGTTTTGACTTAGTGGAGCACAAGTATTTAAATTCTTTATTATGAATTCTCAGCTTTTTACTAAAATAAGTTCAGCTACAGAATCTAAATCTAAGACAAAACCATGGTATTTATGCCAACACGGGAAAGGAAAATTTAATAAACTGCACCTCTAGCAGTCCATTTTAAACTACCTTGCTCACTAAAGTGATTTACCCTTTCCATGAAGAAATGGCAAAGCTACATCGTGGGAGAGACAAAGTGAATCGTGTGATTATCCACTTGCATGGGTTACCAATGTGATAGAATATGTGTCAGCACAATATATCACAAGATAGGAAGGAGTGGTTTCTTAACACTCAAAAATGTGACTGCTTTGCTTTGTTCGGTGAATATATAGAAACACTGAGAATTTTGTTATTCAGACTCTCCAGATTTGTTGAGATCTCTAACCTAGAAACCTTCAAGGAAAGTGTTTTTTTTTCTGTTTGAACTTTTCACATAAGCACAAAATATTATGAAATATTTTGCTCTTGCATTTTAAGCATATCCACCTCAGACTGGAAGCAGAACAGATTTTGGACTGTGGCAAATATTGGGATAAAAATATATTATTTTACACTGCAAACTTCAAAATACAAAATGCTGTTAATTCGTAAGAAAAACAACTATTGTATTTATTAGTATGTGTTTTCTACTTGTAATGATTGTATCGAGGTTATAAAATTAGTTTGTTTTGTAGCTTTTGTATGATAACAAGTTAATAATTTCTAAAATCATTTATTTGAGAAGACGATATTTTGGCACTTGTAGTTAAGTCACTCAGCAAAGACCTTTGGCAGTCATACATTAAATCCTGGTAGTGAATTATAATATCTTCAGAAATACCAAGGAATGGATCCGGGTCCTGATGCAAGGAATGGTTTCTGGGAGGCACTAGGTTCAGCACAGTGGGCCATGCAGATGACTCTCCTGATACCAGTACAACGTTGCCATAAACCCACTCTTCGAAGGAGGTGAAGTAAATTTTACACAGTAAGTAGGAGAATTCACAAGAAATTTCTTAATGAAAGGTAAAGGAATCTTCCTTTATATGCCTGTCACTCTGAGAGTAACCACAATACCGTATGCCCCACAGCTGTGATTACTAAACAAAATTTTAAAATACCACAAACAAGACCTGGGGAAAACAAAATGAAGCAGCTGTGTAAGAATCTGAAAATTCTGATTAAAGAACTTATGCTTACTATTCTGTGTAGCTATCTTATGCTCTGCAAGATGGCACAAAGTCATCTTAGTATGAAGTAGGAAGTAGTCATTAAAATAACTAAATCTATGTTGCTGTGAATCTGGAATCACTAAAATTCAAAGCATATCAAAAAAGCAAGGTACTAAGTCTTGTAACTAATTATTGATTTATAAGGTTATGTCTTATAAATGGCACTTAGATTTTGGCTCAAAGAAACAAAATTGACTAAGAGGAACAGTTTAAGAATATTTTGTTGGATAGCATGTTTGGTGTTTTTTTAAGTTATACATTGACTTAACATTTTATTTCCCCACCTCTTCAGTTGGCAAGTGTCTTTATGAGTTATAACCTTTCCACTTCTAGCCATGAGAATTATTTTACATGATTGATTGGTGTAATTAGGCTGTCTAGTGCAGCGGTGGCAGTTCCTTGTGCTGCCAAGCAGGAGGGACCTCAGTTCTGAACTCTCACAGCCTGGGATGGCCAACAATGGACCTGCCATGGAGAAGCTGTGCCTGACCTCTGAGGAAGGTGGTGGACGTGTCACTCAAAGAGCAGACCTGCTGACTGTGAGCAGAAAGCAGCTGCTCATGTGCCTCAAATAGCTGGATGCAAACTGCTAGTTGCGTAAGTCTGTATGTAAAAGAAACAGTGATGAGGTGAGATATTTTGTGGATATGGAGGCAGGCTAGTTGGAGCAGACTGGAGGGGAATATAACTCTGCATTGACTTTAAAACTCATGGCTTCCCTATTATATCATTGCATAGAATATCTGTAGATAAGAACACATATTTTTAAATAATGTAGGCTTGAGTTATTATCTTCTAACCCAATGGAGTTACCTTCTCTCATACTCCAGTGCTCCAAACACATCCTTACCATTAAGATCTATTCTGGTTAGGACTTGTCATCAGATGGCTGGGTAGCAAATGGTTTCTCTTTAAAAGAGGTTAAAAAATTATAGCCAAAATGGTAATTAATCCCCCTGAATAAAATATTTGACTGTGTGTATCTATACATTTTATATACTTGTACACAGGTACATAAAAGCAAACAATAAAAAAATCTAGGTTAGAAACACACCCTCCATATTGGTAACTTTTCTCTTCATGCAATGTCTGCACAATCATTCATGTTTACTACCAGTCTTCACCCTGTTATGTGGGATTTTCCTCTTTTCTTTGCTATACATTACAATATTAATGTATATGAAATGATGACATGTTCTTATATGGCCTGAGAAGCTAAAGTAATTCTAAAATCTATGTATAAAACCAACATAAATAACATCATTACCTTGGAAAAAAATCCATAACCTCTGGTAATTTTCTTTTGTATGTCATTTAGATGCATTGTTTCAATAGTTCTTAATTTCACTGGTCTTAATTGTTGTGATTAAAAGCCATTACACAGGCAAATCAGAAGTTTGGTGGTTCTAAAGAGCAGTCAGACACAAGCTGCAGTCCTTGACACACCAACCCAATTGGAAATGCAATCAAGTTGGACAACTGGAGGTTAAAACAGAAGCAGGATGAGTGCACATGAGTCTCCGAATCTAAACTGTCTGTCTGGAGAAGAGTCACTGGAAATATCTGGAGAATCCGTGTAGACTTGATGAAATTCCTTTAAAAAGTACACATATTGAAAACAGATTAGAGTTATTAAGGAACCAGACATTAAATATTTTTGGCTGATAAAATCTCAGAGAAAAAAAAAATTATTCCTTTTTTGTGTGGATAACAACAGTAAACTCCCCCTCTAAAAAGTGTGCTAAAAATTTCCATATCACAGCTGCCCAGAGTGCATAACAAGGAGAATATTAGTAATGTCCAGATGCACATAAATCTACAGGGATGCCTCTTGCCAACAGCAAAATGAAAGGGATGACAGTGTCAATCACATCCAATAGACTATGTTAATGCTTTTCAAACAGTTCTTTCACACTCGAAAATAGTGCTCATTAATAATGTATGGTCCGATATGAAGGAGAAGGAATGTTGCTTCCAAAACTGAGAGAATTCATTGTTCGTCTCTATACTCGTCTGAACAATAAAGCCCCATTTCTGAAGGACAATTTTTCTTTTGTCTTTAGGACTATGCTGAAATGATTTCAAACCTATTATACTAATTGGCCCCTTTAGTTTTTGAGCGTGTGCTGCAAATGTTGCACTTTAAGAGCCTTCTCTCCCCCACTGCCTCCGTCCCCCCTCCTGCCCTGACTGGCATTTCTGAATTGTATGAGTAACTTACGAAGCTTTTCAGAATTGCTGGGCGGGTGATGGTGCAGAGTTTTTTCTCTGCTCCTCCGCTCTGTTGTTCGAGCAGCTGTCAGGAAGGTGGGCCTGTGGGTTTGCAGATATATTTTGAGACTAACAGATTGTAAGCTCACACATGAGAACAGAAGAAATACTTAGAATCTGAAAAGGTTATCCACCCCTTGGAGACTAATCTCCTAATATACTATTTTTGTCAGAAAGCACCTCAATTGCTTCTCAAACAAGCCCATTATTTTTGCCTCACAAGTCATTCAGAGTGATGTTTATAACCGCCTGCTTATAGAAAAAGGTCCTTTTATGTGGGAATTCAAGTTTTATTTACTTTCAGTCACTTTCCTTTGTTCTATCATCTAAAGTGACAGCCTGTATTTGAAACAGTGTCTTGTAATGTTCCTGCCCCGGAAGACAACCAGACCAGCAAGAGAGAAATCAGCACACTTCCCTCCCTTGGCCTTGTAGAAGAAACAGCCGGAATGGGGCAGACTATCAAAATACTTAGCTTTTTGGGCTGCTCACCACAAACAGTCTTTTCAGTTTTGCATCCACTGTAAAAGACCTTCTCTTCTCACTTTTTAGGCTTACTTTTTTCTTTCTCACTTTTCCACACATAGATATACACAAGTATATATGACATCAAGGGAACCAAATAACCTGGTGGTCCCAGCAACTTCGCCCTACACACTGAGAACAACAGCAGGAGTTCAGGTTTCATAGCCCCTTGATCTTTCCACTCAATGTAAAGTTTGGACTTTGAATTTCTTTTCAGATCCATTTGCAGCACTGCCATAGGAAGTATGGAAAAGAAATGTTGGTAAATGTTGCAGCCTGCTAGCTCCCCAACCTCACAGTCTGTTTTCATTTTTTATAGAGCACAGAACTTATATTCTTATCCCCTTCTGACATCCTCATGTCTCACCCTAATCTGTGGGAACTCATAGATCCTACTCTTTCTTTGGCACAGTTAAAAACATTGGCTATTGTTAGGTCATGTACTGCTCATTTTGAACCATGCTATACCAATCTGCCTACTTGTTTGCTTGCCATATGTTTTTATTTATTATTTTTTCTTAGGACAAATGCCTTTTTGAATTTTGAAATTCTCTCAAGCAGACTCTATGTCTTTATGAGGTCCACTGCATGGATTCTCAGTTCATGGACTGCTTCAGTGTATGTATGAAGAAATTCTCCCTTGTACATGTTCTTTTATAACTTTTTTATCTTTGTTTGATTTACAATTTTTGCTACAAATATGTCAAGTAATACAATAGAATATTTTGAGATTATAAGCCTAGAAAAAAGACTAGTCAAGGTTAAATTAAAATTAATTTAGAAGATCCCAGTTTGAAAGCAAATATAGAGCTCTCCAGAAAGCAATTACTGAAAAGGAGCTTTCAAACACAAGAAAATTGTACAATATCTGGTGTACTTGGAAACTACACAAAACCATGGTCTTATGGCTTCAGAGACTAATCCTCAGTGCAAGTTCAAAAGATACAAAGCCCTAGACAATCTTATACGTCAGTTCAATTTTTTAATGTTTATAAGTATTTGAATTAAAATTCACAATGATACTTCAAAATTTTCACTTCAAATATGATTGCAGATAGGCCAATCAGAAGTATTGGTATATTCCTTATGAACATGAATACCATCAATAAGTGGAGGCTAGATCCATTAAGGGATTTATATATCACCTAAGTCAAAGCACGTGGTCATGCAGAGGGAAAGAAAAACATTTGATTCCCCATAGCTATACTGAATAAAGCTTTTCAACTGAGAGTGGAAAGAGGCAGCATAAAGCAAGAAGGTGGTTGAAACCAATCCAGGGCTACCTGTTAGGGAATGCCAAGCATCAGCATACAACTGAAATTCCTCTTCATTCTGCATCCCAGAAGCATCACTCAAATGCCCTGTTTCAAGGCAGATACTTCTATCATGCCTTCTCCGTATGGCTGGCAGGATGAAGAGCAATGCGAAGGCAAGCTAATGTCAGCAGGTGAGAGCAACCAATAGAAACAAGCCAAGGAAAAGCATCACGTCAGCTTGAAACAAACCTGGCTACTCAACAAGACTGAAACATCCTAAACAGCAGCGTCGTAGGCAGGAAACAACAAGAGTGCCCACTAGTTACCTCTCCAAAGGAAAGAGACTGCAAATTGTTATGGAGAGTTAGTTTTTCTTACCCTATTTACCAAACTTTACAGAGTTTTCTTCTCCTATTAATAAAAATACAGTTTGTTAGCTATGTGATTTGTATGTGCAAACTGAAGAGAGTTATCTCCCTGATCATCATTATGTTCAGTAAAATTTTTGTGGGTTTCTATGGGGTTTTTTGCGGTGATTTTCTTAAACTTGGACCAGGTCTTGTTGTTGACAATAAAGTCTGGCAGAGAGGTTATGCAGGCATTACTATTTGCTAGTAGTTATATATATATATGTGCTTTGTTAGTATTGCTATATAATAGCCCTACAGAAGTTGTCACATAAGTAGGATAAAAATTTGTCATCATCATTAGTCTGAGAAGATCTAAACATCAGAACTTTTTTTCCCACTTCCCAGAAGTGTCCTGAGCAGCTGCTTATAGGCTGCTCTTCGTGAAGAGACGCTTTCTCTCTCGCACTGCTCTACAGAAAAGTATTGTCTCCTTGCATAGTTTCTAATCGAAAAATACCAAGATGCAATGCTGTATAACCAATAACTGGGTCTTCATTAGGGCAATCCAAGTGTCTTCTGTTTCAGAGACAAGAAAGAAGTCTACAGTGGTTGAGACAGTAAGAAGGTGATTACTTCCTTTCCAAGACGATCGTAACTGTCAGGGCATTTTAATAGAAAACCTCATGATGTAGATATTGGCTCTGTAGATAATTGGTGGAGTTCAAAGGAATGACAAGGCAAATTTAGACAGAGAGAAGTTACTACCTGCATCTTGGAGGAACTTTACACTTATGGAGCTTCAGTCACAGTTTGTACTGGCACAAGTTTGGGGGTCTCCAGGATTTGTTTAAAATCGTGTAAGATGTTTCAATATCTCATTTTACATAATGTCATTTCAGGTTCAGCCCAAATTCTGTAGTTTCAGTTAGTCAGCATTTGAAATTAAATGGTAAGAATTTCAAGGCTGGTAAATTTCATCAGAATTTTCCTAGATGTTTTTATGCTCTGATTGATTCTTCATTCTGGAATAGATTTGATCTTTAAACATCACTGTCTTTGTACGTATTTTGATAGTAACTCTGAATGATCCCTGACTGTAGCAAAAGCATCACTTCAGGTTGTTGGAAAATTCACTATGGAAGGTCATAATGAGAGTTCATTATTATAGAAAACATTATATAATTTCCATCAGAAAACTGCTTGACATAGGATATTGCAATATAGTCATGTCCACTGTTCACCAAATCTTAATAAGAATATCAACTTTATAGGGAAGTCAGAAAAAACATGGACCTATATTGCAAAATAGCACAGAACACTTTGCAGTAAGAAAACTATGCATACCCAAGTTCCCAAAATTTTAAAATAATTGAAAAGTATTCTTGTTCCCCAAAAGACTCTATGTACCTAATTTAAAATTAATGGAAATGATACTTTAACTTCTGAATCTATTTACTGACTATTTACTTAATCATCAGTTTCATGGAAGCAAAATGAGAAAGTAGAAAAACATGTAACAGACGGAGAGCAAATCTGACCCAAATGGCATCATATAGAAAAGCATACAGAGTTTGCAGGACAAAAGTAATTTACTACATAACATCTGGTGCCAGTTATGGACTGGCTTCCTTGGAATGCTGATGTAGAAAAGTGAGAAATAATGGCAGCCAATAACACTGTGGAACATCATCTCACTTATGGCTGATATACGGTCAGGGCTTCACCTGCAATTTAAGATGAATAAGACTATTTTGAACTTATACTTCTATAGTTTTTCTCTTTGCCAGTTCTGTCTGCAGAACAGCATTTTATTCAATAGAGAAGGAGGAAGATTCACTGTTTTGGAAGTCTGGTGGTCAAAAGAGAGACTTTAAAAGGGTTATATACGCATAATAAATGCACTTTGTATTCTAATGTTGTTAAAGGTCATGCAAAGCCATACGAAGTATTTTGATTCCTAAGGCAAGTGTACCTCACCTGCATTCCTCACCATCACTGCTACCTGTTAATTCTTCCCGCTTTCCTTACCCGTGTCTCTGCAGGCAAGCTCTAGCTGTGATGGACTTCCATCACTCATTCCTGCGAAACAGCAGTGTATAGCAGGTCATATTTTTCTCCTTTTGGGGTCTGCATTCAAAAAAAACCAGAGATGCTTCACTTACCCCATTCGCTACAGCTGCAAAATCAGAGTAGTTCACCTTCAGTGAAAGATATTAAAAAAGAGATGGAGACTGTAACACTCCTTTTTCTTCTTCTTTGGCACATGCTGTGAATTTTGTTGAAGTCAAAGCATTTCACAATAAGTTGAGCTGCAGCTGCAATGTGTCAACAAGATCTGTCTTCTCATACATTCTACAGCCAAACAGCAGGTGTATGACAAACTTTTTGGTTCAAAAACATGCATGCCACATGCCACAAATTAGCTTAGCCATCTCTGACAGTTTGTATAAACATTTTGCATCTTCTTAAGCAATGTCACACGTGGCATTCATAATCTGTTAGAAGACAAACTGTGCCCATTTTTGTTACCCTCTGAATCTGCCAACTTCCAAGGAGAAACAAATGCAAGGTTGGTTTGTTTGTTTGTTGGTGAGGAAGATTGTTGGAATTTTTCCTGGTTTGATTATTTTGCGTAAAAAATTCAGCTTTAGTAACACTATCCAAGCACTAGTTTGAGCTCAGCATGACAAAAGTAAAGTAGAAGAAATGGCCAGATCCTGTATGGGTGACTCAGAGAAGTAACATTTCCTGCTTGCTTTCTTTGTTCCTTTGTGTATGGGATTGAGATGGGAGGGAAAAGCCAGAAGGATGTAAATTACTGCAGTCCTTGAAAAGTCTATTATGGTCAGAGAATAAAGGCAGAACTCATACAGAAGCTCTGCTGACTCCCCTTACGTGTTTGCCTTCTCTCTGTCCAGTTACCGGAGAGTGGAGTCATTCAGAGACCAGTAGCTGTGCCCTGTAACAGACCTGATCCAGGTCCCAGGTGCATCTTCCTGCTCCATTCAGGTGCAAAGGGTACCAGGGAAGGGCTTTAGTCATACAACAAGATCAGTGTTAACACAACGGCACAGTAGGGAAAGGTGCCCTTTGTAGAGGACAATGCAATGTACAACGTTCCTGGAATTCAAGACATAAAAAAGTGTGAAACATCAAAAGTTATCACTTGAAGCATTTTTTATAGCAAGGGTTCAAATTTATCTTAAAAGAAAGAAAATGAGTGCAAAGATTTCAGGATGTGCAAGGGATTTTTTTCCTTTAAACTTTGGAAATGATCCTACAAATTAAATTCCTGATAGACTAGGAAAGTAGGAAAAAAATAAAGCCCAAGTATTTGCTAATATTCCTGCTAATGGGTATTTTATGGAGACTTTTATATTTAATATTCTCTTTCAAAATACTTCATTACATTTTTATATGTTAAATACTTATTTTATTACTGAAAAGAACAGTTACATGAAACTGAAAGAAGGATTCACAAGATGACATTAACCACCATTTGAATTACCAGTAGTGTGGCACTTGGAAAACCAAGCAAAACTAAATCGATTTTAGCAACATTTCTATTAGAATTAAGTAGCAAGGTACTGGAATAAGAAAATACATTGCATATCAGCTAGAGAGTGTAGCAGAATCTGACACTGGAACATAAATAATGGTAAAAAGATAAAGAGTACATAGTAGACATGTATAGACTATATATACACCTGCCGTGATTTCAGTTCAGATAGAGTTAACTTTTTTACTAGCAGCGGGTATAGTGCTATGATTTTGGATTTGGGATGAGAAATACTTTTGATAGCTCACTGGTGGTTTTGGTTGTTGCTAGGCAATCAAGGCCAGCGATTAGGCTCGGGATGCACAAGAAGCTGGGAGGCAATACAGCCAGGACAGAGCACCCCAACTGACCAAAGGGCTATTCCATACCATGTGACGTCACGCTCAGTGTATAAAGCTGGGGGAAGAAGAATGAAGGGGGGACGTTCAGAATGATGGTATTTGTCTTCCCAAGTAACAGTTATCCATTATGGAGCCCTGCTTTCCTGGAGATGGCTGAACACCTGCCTACTGATGGGAAGCAATGAATGATTTATTTTGCTTTGCTTGCAGGTGCAGCTTTTGCTCAACCCAGGAGTTTTTCCTCACTTTTACTCTTCTGATTCCCTCCCCCATCGCGGCTTGGGGGAGTGAGAGAGTGGCTGCATGGTTCCAGTTGCCAGCTGGGGTTAAACCACAACACCATATATCACATTAAAGTTTCAGTCTTTATCATCTCATATTTTGTCTTAATCATATGAGTTAACTATAGTGCAATATTTAGTTTTCCAAATTTATTTACCTTCTCAGGGTCCAGTGTTAGTAGCGTATTTTCAATTTGGGATGATCTGTATGTCCTTTATAGCTTCCACAGCTACTTGTGTAAGGAAAAAATAGCTAACAGGCTAGTAAATGCTTCTCCTAAAAAGGCAATTATATAATCTGTTTGCCTGCCCTCCGAACAAATGATTATAATGTAATATTTCTATACATGACCAAATCTCATTTGATATTTATATTATACACCTTGTCTACATAGGAAAACATTTTCTATATAAGCTCGGATGTTAATGGAAATCAACAATCTTATACTAATGCTAGCTATCCATGCAGATGTTTTTAACTTGTAGAAGGAAAGTTTTTATCATTCCACTTTATATCAGTAAGGATGAGTTTTAAGTTAAAGACGTAATTTTCTTTCTAAATAAGATTTTTATCATGGGGGATGAATTTCTAAGAAATGCAGAATTATATTGGTATAAGAAGTAAAACTTTTTCCATCAACAAAGCCTACAGCAAGATAACATGGGCTAATATTAGAGGTAAGGAATCAGAACAAAGCGCTTCAATGTAAAGGGCATTTGAATTAAAAGACTTTGAGCTCATAATGACAAGCCATGAGCCATGACTTTGTTTGTGTCAAGATTTTTCTCCACAATAATTAATAGAAATGAAAACAGAATTACAAGAACAGTTGTAGAAAGAGAACGTCTTGCATACAATCACCTACTTATTTGAGGTGCATGCATGGGCCATTTTATGAAGTTCTCATGAGTGGGAAATAGAAGGGAATGAGCAAGAGCAGCCAGCAGTGGGCAGCTTGAAACTATTGTCAAAAACACCACCACCTACAGTATGGCAAAGCTTCAATCTAGGCATGTATATTTGGTCAATAATATTACATACTTCCAAAGACAGGCCATTTAAGCAGAATAAGAAGACTGAAGAAGGCAGAGCTTCAGAGAGACAGGTCTGGTGAAAATGTTAATGATGTGCAAAATGTTGTTATTCTGGAGAAGAGAAAAATGTTCCTTCCCTTATTCACATCTGAAATAAAATGAAGGATGGAAAGCCACAAGAACCATAGAATTGCTGCTACATACAGTCAATTACTGATGATTGGAAGAAAAACAATAAGAAAAGGTGGACCAGCAATCACTTACTAGTATAGAAAATACTGTTATTCTGTAAGATTTAAGGATACCATGGTTTAAAACAGAAACAAAAGCAGGAAAAACTATAATGGAAAAAATTCTCCTTGAATCAACTGATCGCAAGAGGAATACAGAAAAAAAGACATACTCTTTATAAGTAGGATTAAGTACATCGATGCAAGTGTTTGCAATATGACAATTGGAGATTGAACCTTAAGTCAGCAAAACTATTAAAAAGTTCTGTGTAAAATATCAAAATGTTTCTTAAGAATCCAAACCAATTTTTATACATAGCTTATGAACTTTGGAATTGTCATGGCTTTTTTTGCAGGAAACTGAAAAAAGTTATGCTATTTTAAGTGTCCAAAGGGCTTATCAAATTACAACAAAGGTGGAATAAACTTGAAAACCTGATATTTTCTTTGTAGTTGGTTCACAAATATGGCAAGGGTTTAAATTCACCAAATACATATTTTCTTAATGCAGTTTATTAATGCATTTTGTTAATGCAATTCTTACACTTCTTTAATGTGTCTCACTCTCAGAAAGTCACTGTCTCATACATGTACATAACTAAAAGCACACAGACACACATGCACAAAGACCCACCTCTCCACATACTTGAGTAGCTATGACATTGTCTCTTTAAAAGAGCAACCAGTATTTGCCTGCACTAGCCAGTACATTATACACTGAAGAGAAATAGGAACACATAGATCTGTTCGAATACACATGTAGAAGCTATGGCAAAGCCAATGAAATTTTTTATCCATGAAAATTACAAAATTAATGCATAATAGAAAATCTATTAAGCAAAGAAAACAGTAGCCAAAATTGGGTACTAGTCCAAATTTCATCTTTATTTACCCAATATACTTAATGTTTAGGCAGTTTTCTAAATTTATAAGTGTTTGCATAAATGGTCTTTTTCAATTACTGACCTGTAATTTACTACAATTGTTTGCCTTTGTGTTGCCAGCATTTGATATACCTCTTAACAGATCGGTCTATGTTCACATATGATATAGACATTTCAGCTTGAATAAATCCCAGAGGCCTGACCCTGGATATAGCCAATAAACAAGGTCTCAAAATCTGTTTTAATGCAATAAGTATGGATTTTTGTGTGCTAAACAATCTTAGAACCTAATCCCTTCAGTGTCTGATTAATCAATAATATAAACATTAGTTGCTACCTCTTGTCTTATAGCATACAACAAAAACAGTCTTTCAGTTTAAGAATCAGGGCTCAGCTCTCTGAAAATCTTTAATTAATGTAAGTTCATAGACACGAAATTATAAATAGTAGTAGAAATATATATGTGTATTTAATCAGTGAGACACAGGCAATGATTAGTATGGAAACTGCAAAATATATTATTAGGATTCAGTCATGTGATTATAAATTTGACTGTGTAGTGCATGTAGGAAAAAGGGAATTGATGCAAAAGAAAAAGCTTTACCAGAAATTATGCATGCTGAATGTAGAAAGGTGTTTTGAAATTACCCAAATTCTGCCTCCCTGTGTATTCATGGAATTTCTCTTTTTCCAATCTGGTGTCTATGGACAGAAATTGAAGACAGAATGTGACCCTGCATTATTTTCATTGCTCAATTTACCTTTTTAGTGGTAAGTAGCATAGTAGTATTTTAGTGGTAGTAAGCACGCAAACCAGAATGATATCTAATTTCATTAACAAACAACGCCTTATTAACTTAGGAGAGTTCCTGTCCATATGTCTATCATTGCAGTGTCTGTGAGATAAGGTAGGACCCTTCTTGCTTCAAGAAAGACCTTGTTTCCACTGTGAACACAACATATCAGTGCCCATTCACTCACTACAAGGATAAACAACAGAGCTTAGTTCACAAGCATTTGAAGAAACTCCTTTCCCCTCTTAAGACAGCATGGTCTTATTCATCCGGTCTTTTGGGAACTGTCCTGGTAAGGTATTATCTTCAGACCATGTCTGTGTATTATCTGGTGAGGGTGAGCTAGCTGATGCCAAACCCACGTCAGGAATCACGTTAAGAAACACTAAGGACATCAGCCAGTGCTTGAGCAAATGCGGACATCCCATTTTTCTTACCATTACTGCTGCAATCAGGGAGACCAGACGACAGCTGGTCGTCTCAGAGGAGAGTTTTATTTAATCAAACACACATGAGATTTGGGGAGCCACTATAGGTTACCCAAAAGGCTTCTCTGTGTGTTAGGCGTCCCCTTGGGCACATGACTGGGTCATCCTATGCTGATCAAGGGCCACAGATTTCTTTGCTCAGTTTCTTTTCTTTTGTAATGTGTCAAGCAAATATTAAGACCATTGCTTGAACATTCTTTTTACATCCCTCCGTGGGTGCACAGGCTGGTTCCCTGTAGCTGTCTGCCTAATAATTTATTGAACATGGTTGAAATTTTCTATAAGTATATGACTAGCAAAAGCAATCTAATTATCATGCCAGGTAATACAAATAGGAATTCAATCCTTTGCTTCAGATGCTAGCTCACCAAAGTGAAACTTTCACCTTTTCATTGTTCTATTTACTTTATGGTTGTTTTTAGTTTGGTTTTGTTTGGTTTTGTTTTTTTTTCCTGTAAGAAGACATCAGACATTAAGACAACTTTTATTCCAGTTTAAGCCTAGGAGATGCATATTTTTAGATATATACAAAGAGTTCTACTGCAGGATACTCTGCACTGCCTTTTTGCTTTCGGTGGTGTGAATCACTTTGCATGGTCCATAACAACAGAACTGATTCTGAGATAAAATATTCGACAAAAATTAGCAGCTAAGTTAAAAAGATGTGATTGGTTACAGATAGTAGCCAGATGAGGGATAATATTTCCTTACTGTAGTGTACAGAGATTGAGACCTAAATTGTGTCTAGCTCGCAGGGGATGAGTGGTATGTATGCATGCATGGAGAGAGGAGAGTAGCTTCACTGTTGGAGATAATTGCCTTATTTCCACCAAAAAGCAGCTGGACATTTTAATGGACTGAACTGGAGGGAGGAAAACATGAACTGTCAAGTTTGAGTTAGAGTTTAGCCAGCAGCAGGTAAAAGAGACTCAATCTGTGTCTATGTGAGCCATATTGGATCCTATAGGAGCACAGCCTCGGTTTTGCCATTCAGCAGAGAGACCAGACTATGGACCGGGCTATCACAGGAAGGTGATGGCACTGCTTTACACCCTGGTGAATGCAGTACTCCTGAAACAGTCCTAGTAAGTTCCTTTGTTGACTTCTGAGCCACTGGGACTTTCCTCCTCAAGTGTCTTCTCTCTCAGTATCTCTGTATTTTGGTCTTCTGTAAAACATGGGCATCTCTTTGGACTTACGACAAGGCCACCGTTTAAGTCTGTTAAATGAGCCAAGAGATAATTCTCCTTCCAGCAAGACAGATGAGCTATGCAAGCTTCTCTCAACTGAAAATCACAAAATAGTTATCTATCCCCAATAAGACAAAGCAGTGTGAACATAATGGCTTGGTATTTACTGTCACTCAAGAACTGAATGACATGAAGCATGATGAGCTAGAGCTATATTTCTGTCCCTAAATATATACTATAAGATGATGAAAATAATGGAAACGCATATTTTCTACTAGAACATGCAAGTTCCACCGCATTCATGAAGATAAAACTTACAACGTGTCATGGCTAACATTTTGACTGAAGTTACCAAGCTATTTCAAGACAATAAAACCCCTGCACTCTCTAGGTACTCTGTACATTTTCTCTAATTTTTGTTTCACTGTGATTTGGGAAGCAGTTATAAAATGATATAACATTTTTCCCAGAAGGAGGGTTAGATCTTCATTTTCCATTCACATGGCTTCATGAAACAATAGTACTTTGGTACTAAGGCAAACTAATCAGAGAGTCACCACTACTCACAGTGGTGTTCAGCAATAACCAGAGTGTAAAATTGTGTTGAATATCTCCTGCTGCTGTTTCCACACAGGAGCTTTAACTTTGCTGCTGCAGTGTGGATGGTTCTTGTTAGAAGGCAAAATGAATTTAGCAGATTGACTTCTTTTGAGGAAATATATTCTGACAAATATCTGGAAGCATTCTAGGGAAAGAAAGGCTCATGTCAAACACATTGATCAGTCGTATTGACACACACAGTGCTGTCAAAATTCCAGACAGCATTCCTCCCAACCAAATTACCCAAACTTTCAATGCATCGAAGTCAAAATATTTTGCAATGAACGTTTGAAATTTAAACTCCAATACTATTGGTTTTGGCTGTCCAGATGAACAGAGTTAGGGAATACTTCCCTGTTATTTCCAAGAACTTTTCTAGCTCATCTTATTTAGTAGTTTACTGGATATGCATTACAAAGGCTTGTCGAGTTTGGTGGAAGAGCCAATGCAGCAATAAAATACATACATGCTGCTGATCAGAGGAGACATGTACAACAACAAGACAACTAGCAAGTGAATATGGGGAATATATTTTAGGTTCAAATGCACATAGCATGCTTTCCTTAAGACTGAAGAACAAGAATAATAATAATGGGAATGACAACAAGAAGTCCATTCAATTAAATTCTGGAGTGGGAACAGAAAATGTAAAGAAAATTGAAGTTCCAATCGCGATACAGCTTTAAGTGACATCAGAAATCTTATCTAGGAGAAAAAAACATTGAAAAGATAAGAAGACAGAAACTCAGCTGGTATAAATCACAAGCAGTTTACTGCCTTCAGTGATTTCTGCTGGCTGGAAATCCGTTTCAAGGTCATTAGGTGTACACTGGTAATTCTTGAAAAGAAACTTTGAAGACCCTTGAAAGTAAGAAAGTCCACTTCCTATGAATGATTAACAATTTCAGACTCTACAGTTTGAACTGTCACAACTGTAGCCGTACTACCTTAGTTGCCTATAGACAAGAGAAAGCAGTCATATTCCCATCGCAGTGCTACTGATTAGCTTAGTCCCAGGATGATGCACTAAAGGCCATTACAGTTCCAGGGTTGTCAGGCAGGAATAAATTTTCATCTGGTTTAATATAATATTTATGCTGAAATCAAGTGCCTTTCCTCATACCAGTCACCTGTAACTGTGGGAAATACCATTGTGGTGTTATTTTCCCAGTCGGTTGTATTCTGCATCTTAGTGCCTCCTGCTGATATTAGCCTCCATAAGGCTCCAAGGCTATAACATTTCCACAGAGTTTAAAGAGCTCTGTGGGACTACTTTTTCTGAAGCATCAATATAGTTTGAAAAATATACACTTTCAGGATTACTGTTAGCCCCCAAAAAATAAAGTGATAAGCTGATTAAAAAAAAAAAAGTTATAATAATGTTAAATCAAAGTTCCTTTGTGCTGTAACTTTAAAAATCTTATGATTTTAACAGGACAAATATTGTCTTTGGGTGTCTCTTTATCATATAAGCTTAGTCACAAAACAAAATATGTAAGAGTTTTACCTGAAGTCAGGTATAGGATAAGTTTTACTGAATGAAAAGGGTATAAAATCTGTTCTCTGACAGGTAATAATTAAAAAATAATTATTGCACCTAGCACCTCAGTTGACTGATTTGTTATATGATATAGAAAAAATGTTTACAAGAGTTTATAACCATTTATAATAGGTTATAGTTAGTATAAGTCTATTCCTATAATATTTAAATCAAAACTAAAGAGATCATTATCAAAATATAATTAATAATTTTTGCACTGAAATTGTTTGGGAGAAGAGAACAGTACTTAAAGGAACCGTGAGGAGACATCCTGTTGTTTTATTCTGTATCAGGACTTCAAGTCAGTGAAAAAGGCTGAGCTTGAAATGCTATAAAGATTAGAATACACTTACAGGCTTATTTCAAAATAAGGAAAATGTTTAACTCAGAACCCATCGAAAATCTAACTCATAGTTACAGGATCTAGAAGCTTATAACTGAAATCCTGATCACATTTTTTAGGATTTTTGTTCCAATTTGGCAACTTAGTAAGTTGCCTGGAAACTCGATTAAATGAAATCTTTTTACATAGAAAAAGAACATGTCTTTCATCAGAAAATAGAATTAAGGTTAAGTGAAGGTATCATTGTAGATGGGGCAGTTGAAAGGCTCCATGGATTTCCTTCTGATGAGGCACTGAGTGAGATTCTGTTCACTTGAATTGGAATAGAGTGCCGAAAAACTTCTTTAGGTTCCCCCTAAAGCAACTCAGTCTATCTGGTTTTCAGACGCAGTTGAAGCTGCCACACTATATCAGGAATCTCCCTGCCCACCCTGAGGATTTCCAAGGGCTCAGTTGCAGTCTTCCATGCACAGGTGTGGTCCCTGCTTTCAGGAATGCAAGTGCATTTAATATAAGACGAAAGAAAACAAGAGAGAATCCCAGGCGGGGAGACCTGTATCTTTCCTGACTGTAAATGCATGTCTTTAGTCTAGGACCAGGATTCCTTTCACCTGGCCCTGTGACTGGGAATGGCTGTTCAGAGCACTGGTAGCATTGTGGACCCCCAAGACAGGGCAGGGCCTGGAGCTCAGACCAGCTCTCTTCCCACATCCAGATGTTCTAACCACAGAGACATGACTCTGTGTCATAGCAGGCAAGGAATTAGATACTAGTTGAAGAGACACACATAACATTTCTAGTTAATTTCCTTCTTTTTGGAAAAGAGAGACAGATGCCTATTTTTAGCCAGCTCCATCATCCTCTGAGGGTCTCTGCGTTTGCTAGGAAGAGAAAATGAAGACTGCTCAGGTTGTAGGGATGGATCCTCCTCTGTGGGTCCTCAGAGATCATAACGTCTCTTCATGGAGCGTTTTGATGAAATGGATGCTGTCCCACTGCCTTCCCAGGGGCCAGGTATCAAACTTTGAGGTTGAAGATGGCTATTTATGTCAGACTTAGTCAAATTAATTTTCTGCAAATGTTATCTGATTTCTTGAAAATAAGTATGGTAAATACCTTCTTGTAAAATTATACTTATTTTTGTTCTCTCCCATTGTACTCCTTGATACAATCTTTGGCGTGGCAATATTTATAAAGACCTTTTTTTTTTTTTTTTTTTTTAAAACCAGCACATTATTGTTTGAAGCTGTAAAATCATTGGTCACTTTTAAATATTAGAATTAGTATCCCGAGTTTCTCCTTCTTCCCATTAGGACACGCATTTGTTTCACGAGAACTAGATTATCTGGAAACCAAGCTTCCATTTTATATTGATCTGCAGTGCTTATAAAATAATTCTTTACTCCTGAACTGCAAAGGAACTAACTTTATTGGGAGATTAAACCTAATAAAACTTTACACAGTGCAATAGCTCTCTGTTACTTTCAGCATAACTGTTTACACAGCCAGTATCTAAAGCAAACATTTCCTGACCCATTTTTGGCTCCTTTTCAGTATTGTGTTATATTTAATGTAACACTTATAGGCCAAGTCAATTTGGCGAAGCTGAATTTCCTCTGAACGTGTTGGTTGTCAGGGAGCTACTTTTCAGGTCAGTAGTTTTGTAAATACAGTTCTGAAAGGGGAGGTATGGCTGGTTGTGGAGGTACTCGTTCCTAAACTGCTTCTTGTGTGAACTGCGCGTACGCAATACCATAGCAACAGTAGCATACCATGGGTTCATCATGGTGGATTCCAGAACAAAACCCTTCTTCTCTTCCTGTTAAAAGATCCATACACACCAGGAAGAGTCATTTTTCTGCAGCTTAACCTCTGGCCAGGGCTTAGCCAATGGCCTTGTCACAAGCCTGCAACCCAAAAACACTTCTCAATGATAATATGTTAAGAATTACTCAATGTTAAGAATAATTCCTCTGTCTTCGATGTCCTGTACTCTGTCTCTGTGTACCTCTGTACAATCCTCCTAGATCTCCTTTTCCTCCCTTCTCCTTCCTCTACCTGCTGTTTTCCTGAGTCTGTGATGTCTGTCTATTCATGCTGAAGACCTATTCATTGTGTCTTTGAGTCATCTGAAGGTCTAATAGACTCTCCCTTAAAACCGATAGTTCCCACTCCTATCCCTCGTCTTTCTCCAAACCTCAGTGGTGTTGCTCAGCCAGCAAAGAGGTTTTACACTTACTACTACTTCAGGCTTTCCAAAAGACTCAGGTATCTCTTTTCATGTCTCAGGCTTTTCCTTTATACTGAACACCAGATATGAAAAATTTCAGTCTAAATGGTCTAAATACGGGTTGCATTCCATCGAAAGTTTCAGGTTGCTTACTTCATTTTGCCTTCAGGCTGTCATCAAGCTTCTGTTTGTGTGATCTCATCACCTTGTGTCATAGGTTACCCAGCTTAAAATGTTAATTCTACTCACAGTAGCAGAAAAAACACCAACTGAAGATATATTTTCAAATCATCAACACAAATAAAATGTTAAATGTGTAATAAACCCTGGTGGTTAGTTTTTTGGGTTTTTTTAAATGTTTTTAAAATCCTTAATGAAAATCAAACGCTTTATATCTGTGGAAAATCAAAACCCATTATACTTGCTCAAACAGAAAATAAAAATATTCACATATCTAAAAGTTAATACACTGAAAAGTAAAACTACATTGAAAAGTACATTATAGGGAGTTAACTTTTTTCCCAGTATTCTAGATTCAGATAGATGTGAATTTCTAATTTATATTTCAGTTGCCATCTAATTGAGAAACAGTGGATCTTTTTGGGAGGGAACAAAGGAGACAGAAAGGAAAAAAAAATGTTTGCATTCTATTGGAGGGCTTTGCAGAGGAAAATATACATTCTAAATTAATTACACGTAAGTATTATCTGGTGCCAAAGTTATATATATTTACAGTACATCTTTTACAGCAATTCTTCCATGTCAGTGCTGGAAGTGTAATTTACATCCTAACAAGTGCATTAATCTCCTTTGAACTTGAAGAAAGGTGCCCCTATGGGTATGATATATTCCTGCATATCGAGCAGTTTATCCTTTTGCAATTGAATCTTAATTTTGAAAGATAAAATACAGTACTTAATTTAAATTTCTCCATCCATAAGCAAAGCAATAGATAATACAAAATTAAATGTGTTCTAGCAAGCAAGTAAATTGTACTGATGGAAGACTCCAGAAACTCTTTTAAGTATTTTAGTAAGGTGGTTTTAAATTTTGAAATAGTACATGAGTTGCATTCATTATAATAAGAGGAAAATAAAAGATTTAGATAAACTGTTACAAAACTTACATAAATTCACACTTTTTTCTCATTATCTTAAACCTATTAACTGTAGTAGATCTAATGTAGATCTGCTTGGCTTTGCATCAAGCTCTAGACCTACAAATCTGGATTTCATTTGAATTCAAACCTTAAAGTCAGCTTTTCCCGAATTATTATGGAAACAAAGCTTCTATTGAAGACATCCTTTTTTTGATGTGACAAAGATTCAGTAAAAGAAAAAAACAAACTCTAATTGTATGTTTCTGCAAAATACCTAAATCCACTTTTTTTTTTTTTTTTGTTACTGTGATCCGGTGAGAAGGAGTACAGACAGGATGTTTCATACCAAATCCTACTCTTAAGACATTTGAGAAAGCTTCATAGCTTCAAGTAATTCAGATAAATTTGGATATAAAATTGAATCCTGAATTTAATGACTGTGAGCTTTGGAATATTTATCTTAAACAAGCTTAAGGTCCAGCCATCCCTGAATTCTAATACACAGAATGGTTTTCCTCCTTTAATTGTTAAGTCTGCCTCTGGATAAAGTCTCTTTATCTAACTTTTTTTTTTTTTTTTTTTTTTTTAAATCTTGGTATCAGGTATACAACTCTAATTGGACATATTCAAAAGATACTCTTTATAGTTTATGCCATAAAAAACACAGAGTGAAAATCACAGAAAACATGCATGACCCTGGAGAATTTGCAAATTCAAAAATGTACACATTAGCAAGGAATACACAGAAACAAATTACAAAACACTTGTGATCTCCCATCTGCATGTATCTGTCACTGCACATACACAATAGCTGATTCTACAGGAGATGCAGAAGGACATATGTATGCAGCCAGAATTAAGTCATCAGGCAAGAGACAGTAATATATTCACACAAATAATAGTTTTGTGATTGCTTTATAAAACTATCATCAATTGTTTAAAATCTTTCACAATAAACACCTACTTCTTGGCTTGTTAAGGAACACAGATATAATTGTCTGAGCTGACAAAGTGTAGAAGGATAAATAATTAGAAGGCTAGTATTTAAAAACACTTCTAGCGCTAGATGGAATAATGACAAATAATAAATCACTCATAAAAGTTACAGGGTTTAGAGAGGATACTGGCCTGGGGTGCTGCCTAAAGGTGCTGTCATGGTGCCCGATACACACTTTTTTCTCAGGCAACTTCAGCTTCTCATTGGATACAGAGAATTCTGCTGAATTTTAATTGCAAACCATGGGGCCTGTATTACTTCTACAACTGTCTCTGGGATATCATTTAAGACTCTGTCTTTCCAGAGGGATTTTTAGTATCTTCTGTCATTCACAATGATGCTGTCATTCCCACTTCGCACACGTGAGGCATAATTAGTGATGCTTAGTAGCCTGTATCCTCTGGTCTGGCCCTATTCTACTTTATAGCGCACAGTTTTCCTTTTACAGTTGGCTGCAAAAGCAAAGTGGAATTATCTTTGTGCTTTGGGTGTAGGCTTTCCTATCAGTGCAACACTCAGGCAATGACCATATGTACTGCATCTCCTTCCTCTGTGGAGAATTTACAATGTCAGTTTGTGAGATCACTGAAAATAATAATAATTAATTTTGTGTTGATTGACAGGCTAATTCCTTTGCAGAATAATATGCAAGGGCAATTATCAGTCAGTGCTAGCCACACGTCTATGTAAATTGTATTAGAGATGCTTAAGGCAGAGGTTAAAAAAGGTTTAAAAGCTTGTGCAATACCTCATACAGTTAAATCAAATCATGACCAGTTAGACAGTTGAATCAAAGTTGTTTTGTATTTAAAAAAGCCTTCTTATAACCGTGTTGGCTTTGTGAGGTTTTTTTGGAGGAATGAAACAAGCCCTCTATTGTCGAATTAGAACTATCTTCTGATGACACTTTAAAAAAAAATCAAAACTTATTAATAGTGTAACAATGTGCCATTTCTGCATTTTGTATTGACTACTTCAAGTTTTCATTTAGAACTGATTCTTTTAAAATAAATCATATTTTAATATGTAGTTCAGAAAATACAATATGCCCAAATCACATTCATATTATTTCTACCCTAGCAACACTTTTGATCAAATCAAAATTGATTGTTTTCTAATCAAAAATGTTAACCTTTTCAATTTTTGTTCCAGTCTGGAATTTAAAAAATAAAGGTATTAGGGAAATTGCAGTGCCCAGAAAGATTTATTCTTTATACTTATATGTAAAATTGATGCCTTACTAGAGGCAAATTAATTGATTATATAAGTTATTTTCATCATTTACCGACATAAAGTTTCAGCTGCATATCCAGGAGGCTTTTAACATACACTGATGAGGAAATATAGAATGGCACATACAAAAATGTAGAAAATGTGAAAGTAACAGAGTTCAATTTCAAAGTAGTCAAGTCCTATTTATTGTGACTCAGAGGTAAATTTATACATAGGAAATCAGAAAGAGGCATTTTCCATCTAGGTGCCTCTAAGTGCCTGACTACCTCAGAGATGTCAGAGGGGTACTACTTTTTTATTAGGGGAAGCACTCCTTGGCTTTTTTTGTTAGGAAGTGAGCATTTCTATGAACATGACCACATGTGTAGTTTGAAGGTGAAAACTTAGATATTTTAATGAGCCTTGTCTGGTAGAAATCATCTCAGCATCACTAAAGCCAGCAGAGTTACAACAATTGGTACCAGAACAGAATCTTGCCATAGAACTTTATTTTAAAAGATAGATGGTGCTGATATCTTCTGAAAATATTTCTCGAGCTTCACACATTTGTGATTTGTTCTGGACTTTCAGTGACCTATTCATTTCCTGGAAATGAAGGATAATGCAATCATCTTAAGACTCAGTACGGTGATGAAGAACTGCAAAGAGCTGCAGTAAAAAGTAAAATATATATACATGCATGTACCTGTACATGCACTTATGTACAATTTTTTACATATAAATATGTATATATTATTGCTTAGTCAAAATGAGAAGTTCTTACCTTGTTTAAGAGGATGAATTTTGACTCTGTGGTAGTCAGGACAAAATACTCCACTTTCACTCATTTCAAGTGTGTCTGTAGCGTTATGCAAAATGTCCTCTGATTTAGGCGAGAGGTTTTTTTAAAGCATTTAAAACATTTTATAATAAAACTTTTGTTTTGCAGGGGAGGGGGAAAGATTGATTACTTGCCCACTTTATAAACAGGTCACATTTATGGTGGGAAATAAAATTCAGCCATCATTTCCTGATTTGCTTTTTCTCCTCAAAGTTTCTTTTACTCCACTTCTTCATTAGATATGAAAAAAAATAATAATTCTTTAGCAGTTCAAGCATTTAACACTCCCTCTGAAGCTAATCAGAGATTGTGTCCCCCATGATAGACAATGAACCCTCTGAGGAGCTCAGAAAGTACATTCTATTGTTTTTATGTGACTTTCTTAGACTGTTTCCTGAAGGAAATCCTTAGTCCAATAAATTTCTTAATCACTTTGAAAAACATGTTTTATTTTGTTTTGTTTGAGATGTGTGGGGTTGTTTTGTTTTGTTTTTTTCTTTTTCCTTGAAAAGGTGTTTGAAGTCCTTGAATTTACCCCTGGGCCCAATAGCCATCTTTAATTCTCATTTCTAATCCCCAAACACTCTTAATCAAGTCTTCAGTAGTTTTAATTATTATTCAACATCTTATTTAGGATTAAAATTTTTCTATGATTGTACAATGAATACAGATCAGGAAACACTCATTGTATAATCACAATTAAAAGAATAATCCCTCCAACAAAGTTTAGAACAATTTAAACTACCAAGGATTTAAGAGAGCTAAGAGATTGGAAAGGAGATTTATGGCTTGGCAAAACATCCTGAAAGTTAAAACAAATTTGTAAGCATTTTTAGGAAAAAGGAAATTGCTATGATGGGCCAAACATGAAATCTAATCTGTCAGGTTTGATAGACTGTCTTGTATTGTGACCAGTTCAAAGAGTTTCAGAAAAAAAGGTCTGAGAACATTACAGCAAGAGAGTGTAGAAAAATCTGCATTTATAGTTAGAACTCTTCCTTATCTTTGATATCAGAGAAAGCTTAAATCCTGAAGCCTGGAGGTAAAGATCTCTGCAATAAAATTGTTGTTAATGGTAAGAATCCCATGTGCTTTTGTTATCAGTCTGTAAATCCAGCTAAATCATAGAATCATAGAATCATAAGGTTGGAAGGAACCTCTGGAGATCATCTAGTCCAACCCCCGCTCTTTTGGTACGATTATGGCTTCAGAATCTACAGTCTCCAGTGGACTAAAAGATTTCCAGGAAGAGCAGTATAACTGGGCATAAATTAAAAATTTAAATGCATGATAAAATCAGCAGTGATGAAAAATGCATCATGCACAAAAATGCAGTGACACCAAATCTTTTTTTACCGCTATAACAAGAATGTCACTTCATGAGGTTCATTAGGTAAATTATCATTAGGCTTACAAAAATCAAGTCTCTCACCTATCCAATAAAATACCTACATCTATTTTAGGCCTATAATAAATTCATTATCCTGTGAGTTACTGTATAGATCCTCACCAATAAACCCCTTGGTAAAACAGCTGAGAAGGGAAAAAAGATTAATTCAAAAGCAGCATGTTCCTCTCAAGAAGAAAATCTTTTTTATTTCCTGTGAATGGCACTAAAGAGACACAGACGACCCAGTACAACAGGATCTTTTGGTGAGTCTTAATGCAAAAATTCCTGCTGCAGACTACTTGGTGGGTTTCACGGTGATCAAGATGATACAGAAGAACAAGATGGTCAAACATAGCACTGGTCCATTGGTGCTGCTCTCCAGCTATCTCTTTCCCCATCTGGGCAGACCACGTTCACACTCCCGTCAGTACAGGCTTCCATGGGCCTAACGTAGGTTGCACTGCCTTTGCATGGGCTTAGTGCTGTTTTTCCCATGTTCCAGGAACACAGACGTTTTTGGCCGAGATGTAATGTTTCACATTACAACAGTTTGTCTGCTTTCACCTGCAACATACTTTTCACATGTCAGTACCTTTCCTAGCCCTTCCTTTTCTATTCTGAGTAGTAGCACGCATTTGGGTTTTCTGTGTTATCCTACCCTTTCTTGGCTTTTCCACAACTCTCTGAAAAGCAGGTATTGTGTGGCTTCCCTTTTGAAATGGCTTTTTGGTGTTTTCCTCCTTTTGAATTCATTGAGCATATTAAACTGCATTGGTGCAAGCCCAGTGACAAAATAACTTGAGAGGGAGGTATTCCTAGTTTGTAAAAGAAAATCCTCCAGTGTAAATGGTTGAGTGTCTTAACACTGTTGATTAGGAAAATACGCTCTGAAATTCTCAGACCACACTTGAAAAAAGTAGTCTTATCTGTCAAGGGAATAGTGGGAGGAGAGGCAAAAGAAAGGAATTAAGCCATTCAGAAGAGAGTTTCCTGGCAGGTGGCTTGATTTGTGCCACTTCAGCAAATGGAGAAAAACAAACAAGCAAAAATTTACAATAACGCTCAAGGTGATTCATTAAGTTACGTTTTCATTAATGTTTGAGGATGTCATTAAAACACTAAAATATTGACAAGTTGTCCATGTATTAGACATTAGCCACTGTATCACACTGGGATATAGCCTAGCATTGCCCTGTATCATACTGGGAGACCGCTTAAAACCGTCCTGTGTTGTCTGTCATCAGTGTTCAGTGTGGGACTTCCTGCAAGTTTTCAAAGACAATAACAAAACCTGGGGATTGTATCCTTTTGAGCAAGTGAGTCACCAAAACATCACAGATGTTCATTACCATATGAATTTAGCACATTTTCTAAATCCCCAGATCACTGTTATCTCTGAATTTACCCTTTGTAGTGAATGGAGGGAAATTGTTATTTTATTTATCTGAAGACTGCATTGTGATAAGCAAAGTGCTGGAAATAATCATATGAAATTCACTGTAGCATAAGACTTTCTGGTAAAGAAAAGAAAAAAAAAACAACTTTTTTTTTTGACGGAGAGGGAAGGATATAACAAATTTTAATAGAATATAGAATCATAATTGCTATTTCTGATACAATATATAATTTTTTCTCCTCTCAAGGAAAAAAATCAAATTTTGTACGAGGGAATAGAGAATATATGAAATAACCTATGGGCCTAGTTTTACATGATGTTTATATTCCATCTAAAAAACAAAGGATGACGTCTACACAGTCTTTTGAAGGCACATTTGAGCAGTTCAAAAGCACCTGAGGTGATCCAACTCCAACCTTAAAACTGTGCAGGTGAGAGAGGGGCTTGTTAGAGGGGCTGCAGAGCTGTACTAGCTGCTGCAGCACAGGCTTGAAAGTCAGACAAAAAACACAGATCCACAGAAGAAACTCTGTTTGCAAATACCATGCGGTTATGCTCTCAGAAACATTTATTCTTCTGTGGCCTCACGTTATTAGTACCAGTTCTTGAGCCATATTGGCTGGAGCCAGCTAGAGCTCTCCCATAGACTTCCTGGAGATGCGTCAGTAGCTAGCACAGGCCACAGCAGTTCTCATTACTCAGGTAGAGATTCTGGTAGCATGAACACAAGCCGACCTGTGTCAGCTAGCATAATTGATGACTGTGTTTAAATTCCAAATAACCTCAAAAATATATTTTCCTCTTCCTTTGTCTGCTCCTCTTTCTGCATTATTTTTCCTTTAAGCCCAGCTAAATTATTTCCCTTTTAACAAGTTCTCTGTTTCCCTGTACTGAACTTCTTCAGCATGTCTTGCATTTGTTTATGCCATTTTAATTTGTTCACAACTGTGTTTCAAAAATATATTTTAGATGAAGCAAACAGAAAAAAAAACCAAACAGAATATGGCGAGGACTTTAGACAGTGACTTAGTATTTTAGGAAATTCAGATTCAGTGAAGGAAAAAGCCTGAATATAAGGCAAGAGGCATAAAAATACAGAATAAAAATGCAAATGATCCATTCTGGGACCATTACTGTACATAGCTCTGTGTGCAGGTAGGCAGGGTGTGGGAAGCATTCAGTTGGCTGGAAACCTGAACACAGCACAGAGGAAGTCCTTCTACAGGTGCCAGCTACAGCTGAAACTCCAGTTTGGGATTCTGAGGAGCAGGTACACTTATTATTATTACTAAGTTGAGTTTGATATTTCTCCAAGACCTGGTGGGAAGGGAAGGGAAGGGGAAAATTCAGCTGATGAACACCCTAGTGTAAAAAGGAAATAAAAGACAATTTATCTGTAGTGTGAAATAATCCCACTACATACAGTTACATGAATTTGTAATGAGAGGTCATTTGATTTTAGTTCTAATATTTACTAGCTTTTCGTTTACAAGACAGACATATTTGCAGTCCTCTAAGTCTCCAAGACAACCAAGCAATACCAATGAGCTTGATGTTTCTTCCCAGTTTAAGCTAGATGAGATGACACAAAATGCCAGTACTGTGTAGTCCTAATGATGTGGTTTTAATCAGTAAATTAAGAAAATGTTCAGACAACCTTTCTCAATCACATTTTAGCATGAAGAAATTGAACAAAATTATGAAAACTGCACAACCATCTTGTATAAATATTGGGGATGTGGGGTGTGCATCTATTTTAAATTAAAATTTCCAGTTTCTACCTGTAGAGGATTGGAAGCCTTTTGGTGCTATAGGGACCAATGGCATCCACACAAGTGTGTGGTCAGCAGTCACATGGGATAATTTAGCCTTCCCAATCAACTCTTTGCCTAGGACCTAAATTAAATGGTTGGCACTGAGTCAGATAACTTGAGGGCTGATACCTGAAAAAGGCATTACTCAACTTCTCGAGACTTCTCAACTATTTAATTATTTAAAAAGGGGACATTGCTTCATATGACATAAAGCAATAAACCTGATAACTAGACTAACAGAACAATTTGATATTAACTCAGAAAATATAATCATATCTGCTTCACATTTCTGCATAGCTAACTAGTTCAGTTGAAACGGAAAGTTTCAGTGTCTGAACTATTTCGTCCAGACATGAACCCTCCATAAGACCTGAAAGCAAATGAGAGTGATAATCTTTATAACTCCCCTATTGCCAACCTGTAAGTACAAACTTTGCTTGCTTTGTTCTTTATTTATGTTTGAAACACTTGTTCTGACAAATGACATGATCACTGATCTTTCAGTACTAGATATAAAGGGTAGGACCAGGTCAGCTAAATGGTTCATCCCGGCTTGTCTGTATTGCTAATGAAACTCCAGCGTTATTACTTCTTTTCCATCCCTGGGGAATACAATTGACCAGTACCCTTGCATGTTCCAACCCTATGCTTTCCCCACCTGCTGAAAGACACTTCTGAAACCTATTTCCATACGAAAGTATAGTGTCTTTTGTACTCCAGAAAATACAAAGTTAAATCCTAACCAGATGAGGATCCGTCCCAGTTGCTTATTCTGTGTTAACTACTGCCTAGCACTCCTGCTGAGGCAAAATGCCTTGCCAGTACCTCCTGCAGTGGGCTATGTCTTAAAGGCATGCATTAATTGTTAATTAACAGATTATAATTTAAAAAATAAACTCCAAACAGCTCATTATGGTGACATTTAAATCACTCCATTCAGTTAAATAGGATGACAGTTTATTTAATAATGATCACAGTGTTCCTTTTTTCTGTTGCTTTTTTTTCCTCTTTAGCAGCATTCTGATACAAAAAAGATACTGTCGACAAATGCAATTCAAATGGTCTCTTTATGAAACAAAATTTGTGTGAGCTGATTTGACTCAGGCTGGTATTGTTTCTTGAAGGGCGGGAGGGGCAGCTGCGAGAACAATCTGTTTCTTTTAGGAGCCAACTCCGCATGCCTTACTGTGTAAAATAGTAATAATTGAAAAAAATATCAGTTCAGCTGAATGAGGATTGTAAGATTCAGCTGACTTTACAGTTTTAAGGATATTTTTTTCTTTTTAAGAGTGATTGGCCCTTGTGAAATGTGAGGAGCAAAGAACATTGCAGGATCTATTTTTATGGAAGGAAGCGTCCTTCTGTATGATCCCCCAGATGAAAAGCTGTCATCCGTCTTCTGAATAATTTTTATCCTCTTCCCTTTCAATGGCTAGTTTTTTGAAACTGCAGAAGACTCCAAGCAATTCTTTATAATTCCCTAAATAAAGACATCAGAGTATTGGCAGAAACAGTACATGAACAGGAATGGGCAGCTGTCTCTGAGAGGGGAAAGAAAAAAAGAAAAAAAAAAAAAAGCATGCTTACCAGCTTAGTTAAAAGCTGTGAAATGTTATTATTGAGCGTATGTCAATGTGATGTGTCCTTCCAGTTTAAAATGGTGCTTTAAAATGGTGCTTCAAGCAGAAGATTTCTCATTTATGATATATTAGCCTAAGTCTATGAACTGTTCTGTGGAAACAGTCTTGCCAGTCCATCAAAGGTAATTAAAGGCAGAGAGTAAACTTCAAAGACAAAGTGCAAATTGAATCGTGCGGGGGGAAAAAAAAAAAAAAAGAAAAAAAAAGAAGAAAGAAAGGAAGGTAAAAAAAATAATCTTTTCATTTGGGAATATTGAAAAAGGCATCTATTGATATCAGGCTACAGAGAAGGTTTTAAGGATGACCAGAAATATAAACTATCCTCTGAATTTTTATTCCATTTCATAGAACTGATGTAAAAAGATAGATCAGGTTGCAGTGTTAAGTGTTACATTGCACATTCTTTATGGTGTCTTATTATTAGGTAGATAATGCATTCTACTAATAGCTTGGACATTTATTGCTATAATTGTCACACGCACCCCTTATTTTTTTCCTTTGATTAGTTCTATTGCTGGTCAAATAATTCATTCTTTTTGTATAGTGCTGTGTCCTAAATAGCTGTGCCAAGTATTCAGTCTGTTCTGTGGAATGTACAACTTTAACTTTGTCTCTGCATGTGTTCATTATAGCAGTCTTTAATTACAGGATCAGATAATATTTCTCAAGTAGCACAGTATAATATTATATTATTTGTTCTGGGATTTTCACTCCATTTTTTTTCTGGGAACATTCAAAGACACTTGCAATAAATACATTGCAGTGTCAAATTAAAGTTTTATTGTCATTATTTGAAGCATTAAAGTTTTTTAAAAAAATCTTTTTAAAAAAGTAAATTTTGTATTAAATAAGGCATATTCTTCCTCGCTCCTGTCTTGGTTATCTTTCAAAGCTGGCCAAACATCTTGCACAAACCATCTTCACACAGAAAAATAATAACCAGTAATAAAGATAATGACGGTACCAGTAAGTATCATATTCAGAGGGAACAAACCTGCAAAATTTCAATCTGAAAGCTGAAAGTTTCAGAAACCCATGAGAGACTATAATGGACTGTAATGAAAATCATGATTCATTTAACTATAGAGGTAGGTACAGCTCCCATTATAACAAGAGAAAATCCCCTTTGCTGTCTTTAGTCAGCTCTAGAGTAAAGGCAAATTGTTTAAATATACTGTGGGATAAATGAATCAGAATTTATTTACCTAGTGAGTAATTCTTCATAGTTTTCATATTTTCAAAATCATAATGCATTGGACTGGATTTTTACTATTGGGATTTTTCACATATTATGTTCCAATACCTACTTGCAACAAAATCTCTGATCTTTTCAGGTCAGGATAGGGCTAAAACACTAAACCATTACATTGCTCTTTATTTATGATTCAACAGTAGGTGAAAATCTTATTCCCTGCCCCCCATGGGAAATCACCTACTAAAAGTTCCAGTTTCTTTTGATCTTAATCCAAAGCTCATCAAAATCAATAGTTGCGTTTCCATTGACGTCTAGTATGACTAATACTAGCTATTTTGGAGGATAAGCGGAGTGGATATATGTGTGACACAAATGCAACTTTACAGAGAACCATTGGTATCTCTGTTTCCTAACTGCTTGCTCATAGTTTGTGGCTATTTATATAGGGCAAGAAGAGCACTTGAACTATAGGAAAGGAATGAAGGCAAGAAAGTGGATAACAGGAAACCACATAGTGGTTTGAGTTTATGTTTCTATTCCATTTTGATCTAATTTAAAATTAAAAGGCAACGTGTAGAATGTAACATATTTCAGAAGATGAAACAGATGTCTTGTAGGAAAATAAAACTCCTAAGAACAATATTAGAACTAACCAAAAGTTAAAACACTCAATCAATTCAAAGCCAGTAAATCAGAGATTTCACAAAATTTGAAATAGATAGAGGTTTAATATAGAAACAAAACCAGAAGAGAAAAAGAAAAGGGAAAATAAGCTGGTCTCTTTTTACTTTATTTTTCTTCTCTCCATTGTTTGTTACATTTCCTTGTTCTGTGTTAGCTTAAAATTAGATGTGAACTCTAGCCTTTCTTAGTGTTTTTTACACAGAACTTTGCTGGAATTACTCATATGCATGAAGTCAAACACATTTTTAAAAAGGATCAAGTTTTATTTGCAAATGGTTACTTCTTTATTAGACCAAAACTTTTAATGTAGCAAAGAATGTTTGCTAGCATTTTTGTAGCAAGCATTTTTTTTGTTGAAAAAAGAAAAGGGAAGAAAACATTTTGAGTCTGGGTCTTGATATATTGCAATAGATTTGTGATTCCATACTAAGGTTTTTCTTTTCAGTTTAGCCAATAGGTTATAAACTGCAAGAAGTATTTTCTCTTTCTGAATGTTATTTCTACAGTATTTAGTAACTGTCTGCGTCTTGGGCTCAGCATTGAAATTTACTTCTTAAAGGTGAAATGAGAACTGGCTGCATGAAATGTTTTTTTCTCAGGCCTTTATTGCTGGAAGGGTGAAACACATGGAGTAGGACAAGACCACACTGAAAAGTCACAAATGATTGTTACTTGGCTTGATAGCTTGTAATTAACAGTTGTTTCTGGTAAATGTCTATTGTTATATTTCATCACCTGGACAGAGCACAGATGTGTAGCCTCTGCAATCCTACCTGATCTGTAGAGTGCGTGTCTTTTCTCGTATTTATTTGACATTATCCACTACAAACAGGACAAGGAATTTTCTGTAGGGCAGAAATAAATGATAAAAGCTAATCCTGAATATAGACTTCAGAAAATTATCATGTCTTTAACATTGCTTTGCGAAGAAATTGGTTGCAGCCCAGTAAAGTTCTGTCCTCATTTTCACCTATTCATGTCTACATGAATGCCAATGGCAGGAGTATATTTCTCAGTGCCTGAACATTCACCTCCAAGCCCCAAATCAAACCAAAAAAATCTTTAAATCTCCTTCAAGAAGAAATTATTTATTTATTTCACTGACAGTCCATGTTTAATGATTATTAGGGCAACCAATTAATTAAAATGAACTACATGAAAATTAATGCAATTAAAATGAAACGAGAGATGGGATTACAGCCTCTGTACTTTGCACTGGTCTACCTGGTAACTTTTATGTCCTTGGTGATCACTTTAGTGAGGTCTGAGAAGAAGGGAAGGTAGCTCAAAGATGTGCGTGTTCTAAAAGTTTTGCCAACTCTGGAGACAGAGTAAAGAACAGAAATTATTGTTCCCTCTGCAGAAAGAACAATTATAACTCAGCCAATTTGGAGAGGATAGGATGACGCTGGGGAGACTGGGAGCTCAGAGCTGTGAGTTGTGTGTGTGTGGGAGGGGGCATGGAATTGGTTAGGAATACAGGACGCAGTCTCATAGGAAAACCGACTTCATTAATTCTGCTAATTTAACTTAGCTTTAACTCCTAAGCACAGTAACAAGGAGGCGAAAGTTTTAAATGGGTGAATGCACATTGTAAATTGGTTATTATAAGCCTGACATATAGATACATTTATATCTATACATGCATACACAGATATTTATATATCTGTATGTGCGTATAGGTATGTGTGTCTGTATATGTACATATATAATATGTATACATATATGCAAATGTGTATATGTGCTTGTAATAGAGAAGGTGCCAGTAGATGGCACTCAAGAATGTATAACTGATGGGTTTGTTGGCTGCCTTTTCATGAAGAAATCCATAAGAAATCTAATCTATTCTTGAAATAATGATGGATGGCCTCCACCTAAGAAAAAAGCGTAACAAAGTCTCTACTTGAAACTAATGCAATGGTTCTCTAACCTCCAAAAAGTCTTTCTCTGCATTGTCTAGGGAGAGTTTGCATGTACTGAGGCTCAGGTGGGACAATTGTTAACACTATGGCTGCCTCCAAAGTACTATGTGAAAAGATTCAGATAGTATTTATTTTTTGTCTCTGACAGCACCTGTCCTGGCGTAATGCTTCACTATCAAGCTAAACTTTTTTATCAGCTGAATTAGGGCAGCTGCATCTAAACAGCCTGATGGGAGTTAACTAAACATTGTGTATTCTGGATATAGTCCAGAGAATAGCTCACCCAAGACAAAACCATGAAGACTTTTCTAATAATTTACATAGACAATTGGCCCTACTTAGTTTCCAGATATAGATTTCTTATTTAGCTTTTGTAAGTGGCATTTTATCTGCAACAGAAACAATGAAAAAAATGTGTATGAATGCGCTGAAGTCGGGAAGAACTAAGTGGAAATTGTTCCTAGTAAAAAGCGATTTGAGAAAAAGTTGTAACCTCAGCAGATGGAGATTTTTGTTCTTTATTAATCCAGAAGTTCGATAGTCTAGAAAATACAACTGTGTCTACAGGCAGCACATGCGTACTACACTGCATCTAGACTTCAGTCTTGCCACCCCTACCAGCATGTCTGCATGTCAGAAGATGACCCAGGTCTACACCGCCCTCCCATATCCCTAGATTCTTCTTGGAAGGAAATCTGAGCACTGAGATGTGAATTGAACCACACAGCACAACGGTAGCTCCTCAGGTCTGGAGAGCTGGGAGAAAAGAAATACCAGCACCTCCATATAGACACAACCAGAACATTTAAAAGAAAAACAAAAACAAACAAACAAAAAAAAAACCGGGGCCAGGGTGGGGGGGGTGGGGAGGAGCGGGGGGAGAGAGGGAGAGGAGCATCAGCTTTTGACATTGAAAGTGAGAAGCTCGAGAAATCAATAATGAAAAAATTACACCCAGACTGCAAAAGCACTGGGTCCATAGCCTTGTAAAGATCACATTTTAAACCACATGCTGGATAAAAGTAGCTTGAAGCCACATGTAAAGAAACACTCCTGGTGGTTGGTTTGTTGCTTTGTGTTTCGGCTTTTTTTATTTCTGCTGTCTTCAAGAAAATGGGCTCTTGTTGTCTAAGAATAAACGGCATTTATCATAGCTTATTTCATTATGAAAATTCCTCTCCTATGAGATATCCATCTTAGGTCTAAAAGTTTCACCTGACTGCTCAGATGAAGAGAGATAGCGGTAGTGTTCAGCCTGGGTTTGGAAGACCAAGGAATGTTTTTTACAAGTTGTTTCCTTTCTGAAGATCTGCAGCTTTAAGCCTTTCTCATTCAACCTTAAAGAAATTAAACCTCGAGTGGGACTTAATTTGGGAGCAGACTCGAAATACTCACAGAAGAGCAAATTTATTCCTCCATATTCTAGCTTGAACTTTCTCTTTGTCAAGTTTACGTACACTCTACTGTCCATCCCCTGTATCTTCATTTTCCTTAAAAGGCCTTGTTTTGATATCTAAATCTTATCTGGCATGAAATGAAGTCAGTTGTATCATTCTAATTTCCATGAATAATCTCATTCATAAACACACCATGAACATATAACACACACATGCAGAGAGTGGAATCTGGGTATTTATTCCGCAACATGAAATGTTTGGATCAGCCACAATAGTTTTCCATGAGAAATGTTTTTGCCTGTCAACCATTTTAAATAGCCAGAAAAGAGAGAAAGCCTGAATAAAACTTTGTCTGAAAGGCTACAGAGAAGTCAGAAAACAAGTGATGCTGACTTCTTGCCAATGAAGCTGTTTCCTTTTATTAACAAATTAAATAATTTCCGAGATATGCTATACTCAGAGGCGACTGTCATTCCTGATCTAGTTTTCACACAGTATTTTTTCTACTTTTTCTCAGCTGTAATGAAAAGACTAGCAGAACAAATTGAGAGAAAAGGACAGGTGAATCTGTTGAGAGGCTCTCTAATGACTGCTTACTGCAGCATTCTTTGCATGATAGCTTAATTAACTAGTTACGGTACATATCTGCTATCCTTAGTGAGTACTTATTAAAACTTTTATGTATACTCACACATGCAGCTTTGAACACAGCTTTTAAGATACAAGGGCTTTTTTTTTTTTTTCATGATGCTTTTGTTCTAATTCTCTTAGCAATCAGCTAACCCTAATTATATTTAGTCTACAAAAGGCTGCTGTATGCTGTTGTAATATGCCACCTGAGAGATACCTCCTTGAAGTTTGGTAGAGTTTAATAAAAAACTAGTTAGTGAAGGCTAAATCCCGGAAAGAACTAATGCCACAAAGTCACTTCGGTTACATGGGAATTCTCCCTTAATGGTACAGACACGTGCAACTCCTAAAAGCTTTAACTGGTTCGATAGATTCCTGCTTCTTGCTACATTTCCTGTTCAGCCACAGTTACTTAAGAAACGTTATTTTAGATTTGTAGGAGTTTTACAAGTGTTACATAAATTGCTTAGACACCTTTATGTGAAAGAGAAGGGTTCATTTTGCTTCCTCTCTCAAAGTAACAAAAACAATTTCACTTTTCTCTCACATCCCAAATAGCAAATCACTTAAATTCTTTAAGAAAAGAGCACGTTTATAATATTCTATACAGTATAATATATTATGAAGCATAAAGTGCTTTGTTGAATAAGTATTCAGTTACGTATATAATGAAAATTACTCATATGCTTATGTTTTCTGTTGACTCACCTATTGTAGGAATGACTAAACTAGCCTACACAAATATAAATGGCAACATTCTTACGACATAAAACTCTATAATAATATCATCACAGAATTTGGTATGCAAATCAGCATGGCAAACTTCCCACCTTCCTTCCAGAATTCTCCTATTCTATAGGATGAGCTTTTTCCACATATGACAACTTCATGCATGGGCTATATAACAGAAGAATCACACATGCTACTATCAGTAAGAGTCCCCTTTTTCTTTAAGACACGAGGCCATTGTGGTACAATGTCATTAGTCTGGCTATACTTTGGAAGGCAAATGACCGTCAGCTGAGCAGTCACAAGGCAACAACCACTGCCATGAAACACATTACCATTATTACTTTTTTAACGTCATTTAAACTATTAGGAAATTATTTTGAGGGACTTTTCAAAGCCTAAATAATGACCCTGAGGTCCAGCTGATGTAAGCACCCACAATTCTTTTAAACAGACTTGAGCCATGTCATTTTGTACACTATGAGGACTTGGAAAAGTGATTGGTAAAGATATTTTTTTTGACCTAGTCTTTGGTAATAATGTATCTTTTATTAAATACTCTGTTTACTAGTACTAATACTCATAAACAAGAAAAAGAGCTTATTAGTCCATGCAAAATCCAGCTATATCACTTCCAATACCTGAGATATTTTAATTCTATACTTAAATATTTCTCCTCTACCTTGTTTCAGGTTAGAGGTAGGAACCTAAATACTAAGTACTTTCTTTCTACATTTTTTTTTCTCTCAGGCTGTATCTGCATTAGTGACTATCAACCTGTGAAAAGAGCATTGTGTTCTCATTAAAGGCAAAGCTGCAATACAAAGTAGGTCAAAAGAAAGGAGCACCTGACACAGAACACAGCTTCCAGAGATCATAGCTAAAAAAGAAAAACACCCATCTGTAGTGCCATTGCTAATGACAAGCTGAACCCAGGTAAAAAGGTTCCTTTCAGGAGAGAACTAGGAGGAGGGACAGTGCAATAAATACAGTGACACATGCCTGCTTGCCTGAAGAGTTTCCTCTCGCTCAGCCCTGATACCCCTCCATCAATCACGGCTGATGCCTGCATTACATTCTAATTCCTAAGACACATCTCCTGTCATCCAGAAAGATCAAAGGGGAGGCTTGCTCAGGGACAAGGGAACATGTTAATCGCAATCCCACCCCTTTGTTTGTAAATCCTTCGCAAGATTCCAATTGCAGTGAATTAATTGAATTGGTTCTCACATGATGACACTGATTTTACCTGTTTTTTTCCTTTTTCCTTTTTTTTTTTTTTTAATTTCTTAAAAGAAATATAGATTGTGATGTCTTCGGCAGCCAGCATTTCAAGAATATGAATATGATCTTGAAGCGTTATGATTACAAAGCACTGGGAATCTACATGTATTTTCTCTCATACGAGAACTGCATTAACATTTCACTTACTTAACCTCCCAGTAGAATTGTGAAGGTATCATTTATAAGAATTGTATAGGTAGTATAGGAAGAAGAGAGGATTGATTGATTCAGGAGGGAAAATCATATTTCTTTCAGGCATATTCCTAAATTGCTTGACACACATTTGCTTATATGTGAAGGCTGTACTTGAAGGAAAGCTGATATCTGAGCTTGAATAAAATACATTTCAAGGTGGAACTGGAAGAATTAGCAAGGAAACAGCTGAGATTCAGCCTGCACAATGTTTGTATATACAAACAAAAAATTTACAGCAAATTTCCACCGAATTTAAACCACTTTTTAATCCAATAAAATTTCATTAAATACACTTATTTCAATTTCACACTGATTTATTTATGCTTAATTTAAGCCATTTCCTGCAACCTTGTTACTGGTTGACTTGGACTATGTCTGCCTTAAAGACTTTGTTACAGTTCAAATAGCCAAGGTACAGAGAGTGAACTTAAGCTCGCACATCTGAGCTGGCATAAATCGCTACTACAGATTCTGTTCTACCATCAAAGACGTCCTTTAGCTTGATTTGTTTCAAGACAGTGAATTTATTATATTGATACAAAGGTTCAGTTTGATAATGGCTCTATTAGGAGCACTTTGCTGGTTTACTGTATTGGTATTTCTATAATGGTAAAGTGTTTCTAGTATAGATGTTTCTAGTATAGATGCTTCTGGATATTAAATTGAACCAAACCTGATTTAAACTCAGAATAAGAGCATCATCCCAGTTTTTCACAAATAAACAGCCCCTGTGAAATAGTGAAATAAAAAGGAGTTTGTTAACCCCAATATATAGTATTTTCCCAAGGCAAATATTTTCTGATGGCGAACGAAGAAAGTATTAAACCTCACTTTAAATAACAATGAAAGCCATATTCAAGGCTGTCAAAAATCCCAGACTGTCCCTGAAGTTAACACAGCTGAACTCCTCTAGACTATCTGCATAACTGTATCAGCTTCTTTATTCTTTTAGAGATACGATATATTTATATTAAGCTTTGAATCTCTATGAAGAAAGGGACTTTAGAAAGGTTTCACAGAATGATTTAGCCAGGAAATGAAATGGAACATGTAGAAGTTCATGTTTGTGTGTCGTTCCAAGTAAAGATGTAGAAGGAGACAAAAAAAAGTCCTTGAGGGGGACTATTATGAAGTCCTTGAGGGGGAGTTTAAAGCTATTTAAAAAGAAAAAAAAAGGCATTAAATAAAAGATTTTAAAATAACATCTTTTGTTATTATGTTACTGGCAGTGGTATTTCAAGAACTGATCCAATATCTCTAAGTCAAAGGAAAATTAACATTGCCTTCAAACTTGGATTCTTATATGAAAGCAATGTTTCCTTCTATACTGTGAATTTTCTGGAGTTAAGAGTCAGCGCTAGGGCCCTTTAAAGTTCCCTTGTGAATTTGCCAGGGTGAATTTTCCTGGTAGTTTGATTCTGAACATCATATTAAAATTTTATGTCATATATAGATAAATATTCAAACAATTTTAGCCTGATTTTAATGAAATAATGTGTCCATTCCTTCCTTCCAGAATTCTAAAATAAAAATGTCACTTTCACTTTTTTCTCTTTTGATTTTAGAATTAAATTATGGTAGTCTATCAACAAATGTTCACCTAGTTGACATGAATGCAAAAATCATGCAGGGTGGAAATGGCTCACATCCACATAAGTGTGAAAAATTTAAAAAAAAAAAAAGTCAGGAGGGAAATACGGTACACTGAAGATGTTTCTTTCACTTGTTTTCTTCATGTCACAGCTGCAAAAGTAGGCGAGACTTGATTTAGACTCTTTAGAATTTTTGTAAACTTGGTAAAACTTGATGATATTTCATGTAGCACTGAAATAAAGAAAAGAGAAGAATTTGTTCCTTGAGTATTTATTTATATCCTATGGATGTCCGAAGGTATCAATGTTGTTTTGTACTAAAACACAGAAGTGGTCTAGGAGCCTGTATCAACATGAATGTCTAGTGAATATGTAATGTAGGCATCCATGCCACAGTCTGCTCCATGTTTTGTTTTAATATTTAAAGGTTTTGGTCTTCACAGGTTCCTGAGATGATGAACTCCATAGTTCCTCAAATGTGACAAGACAAAACCAATTCCTTGAATTACTTCTTAGTGTTCCTTTTTCTTCAAGAAGAACCCGTGTGCCCTCTTTGTAAATTACATCTCCTTAAATTTGAGTCTCCAAAATAACTTTATAAAAACCGTCATCCTCTGTCATGTCGCTTCATGGGAGGAATGACATACTACGCAGCTTTAAGAGTTTTTGGTGAATGACTAAATGTATTTTACTGGCTGAGTCACTCTTTGTTATAAATTTGTTAAGAAGCTAAGAGAAGTACTCCAGGAAGTCACTCACATCCAAAAAAGCCAGGGTAAAGTTTTGGTGTGCCTGTTTTGTCTATCCATAGATAGACAACTTTTTTCTTTATTACCAAATTTTGGTATGGAGCAGAAGTTGTTGATTTACATGCTGGGTGAAACTATTTTGGGAGACTTGCTATCTTCAGGTTTTTTAATTATTATTATATGTATTTCTGTGAACTGAAATCTAAGCCAGTTTATCGTAATAGTTTAGGTCAGCTGCTCCACTGCAGAGACAATAAACTTTAGGAGTGGGGCAAGACAAACACTGGGAAGTGACTACTTCTGCAGTCACATTCCAATTTTCTATTACCCTTGAGTCAACAACCTAAACCCTTAGGTTGCCAGTTCCCAAGATAATCCTGAAGGTCTTTTCAAAGACTGTATGAGATTTGCCATTTATATTTTTCTGGTATTGAGATAAATGCTAACAAAGACTGCAGCAGCCCAGAAGTTTCACAAATGAGCTTCTTTACAATGCTTATGAATATCACTTTTGTATTTATTTGTTTACTGAAACAATTTTAAATCAGTTTTCCAACTCATCTCCCCTTAAAACAAAACAAACACCACCATCCTTGCAGGTGTTTCTCTGACTTGCTTTGTACTGAAAGTAAATGCAATAATTAAGTTAGTCTGACTGTAATGGTCTCCTTTCCTGCTTCTTTCATAACTCGATCATTACTAGCTCTCAGGAGCTTCTTGCTTCTGAAATGTTTGAAAATATTTTATACTCTTGGTAGGTCACTTTCTCATATTCCTGTGGCCTGCCTTACTGTAATTTTATGTGGAACTTTCCAGAGCTGATGTTTCCAGAACTTTTTATTCTCCTTGATTAGAAGCTACTTTGTCTTTCTGGAGGAGGTCTTTCTAGTTGAATGTTTCACTTCAGGAGAGATGCTAACGATGAAGAGAGAGTGCAAAAGTAAGTAGAAAGAACTGCAAGAAGATTAGAAAGAATGACTGCAAGACTGAGGAGACTGAAGCAGCCAAGGGAAGGGTGGGGGACAGGGACACAGAAAAACAAACAAACAAACAAAACCATAGAGAATACTGAATGGGGACATTAAAAACAGTTGTCAAGTACACAAGAGGCTACTGTAAGAAGAAAAGTACTTTGTACTCTGTATCCATGGTGGTTAGGATGGACTTCAACAGCAGCAACAAAATTTCAGGCTGTGTGGAAAGAAAAGCTTCCTGGTGTAATGATAATGAAGCTCTGAACTAGGTCAGATGTGGGGTTTGTGTCCAGTACTGAAGGTCTTTCAGAACATCGTAGAAATATACACACTGGACATCATGTAAGCATAGCTGATTCTGACTGGGCCAGGGGATGTGTTAAATGACAGCCTGAGGCCTCTTTCATACCTATTTGTATCTGATTTTATCATTCTAATAACTTCATTTATTCTGAGTTTTTAGCAAGCTGGCTTATGGCACCTCCCTTTAGAGTCTATTTCTTTATTTGTGCCATATATAGAGCCTCTAATGTGGCTAATTTGATCTCTATGGCACCTGTTTAGCCTTGCTTAAGTGCCTTTTAATTAACTTGCATGTGTTTATGTAATTATTCTTTTAAAAAGATAATACTATTTTTTGCGTCTTTCCTCCATGAGACAGACTATGTTTGCCTTATTTCAGACGCTGTTAGAGAGTGAATTTTTTGTAAGTTAATTCAGTTTTAGTATTTTTAGTTTCTTATTAAATCTTTCTATGAGAAAGCCTTATTTTGGATAAGTTAACATATTGAGCATCTCTACCACAGTAGTTAGAAGAGGTAATGACATTTAGATATTGGCAATGAACTAATCAATCCTTGTGTCAATATTCCTACCACTGATTTTGTAAACTTGAGAAGGTTGGTAAGTGTATCTGATTCTTGTAAAATGTGGCATGTGTACTTTCATAATGCAAGAGACACGGTGAAGATCCTTACAGCAGGCAGAATAGATTAACCACTGTAGGTCTAATTTCTAAATGCAAATTCATTTTCTTTTGTGTAATGTAATTTCCTTTTATTGGGTATAATGTATAACTTCTCCTAATCTTTTCCTGACAAAGATTTTCATTTTTGTCATCTTAATACAGAATGGGTTCTTGATTTACTTTTCTGTTTTGGCAGGATCTTTTATAGCACCACGGTATTGCAGGACCCAGTTTATTTTCTGTTTCTTTACAAAGGGGTGAAGGCAGCAGACACTTTCATAAGTTAAATATGTAGATTCTTGACATCCCAGCTTTCTCTCCCACAAAGTGACTTCAGAATTGACGAAAGATGAAGGAGAATCTGCTTGCTGTCTAAAGTTCTTATAATCTGTATCATTCTCAAACCTTTACATGACTGGATGATATATAGTCCTAAACGTGAAGGTAGAGATCAGATACGAGAAACATTACATATATCATTTCTCTCCCTTCTTAGCCACTAAAATCTCACCTATTTTATACACTAATTTTATGATGAGATGAAATACTGGTATTTTCCTGTTTGCAAGACAGAGTCAGTTTAGATGAGCTGCCTTTTAAAGAGCCGTAGAATAGATTTATCCCGTTTTAGGTAACCATTTCACTCTTTAAATGTAGCCTGATTTCTATAGGACTATAGGACTCTCTCTTCTGAGAGAAAACACCCAATGTTTCTGTTCTGTTTCTTTTCAGTCCCATACCCATCCAGGGAATTAAGGAACAAGGCTGTGCAAAATAGGAGTTCACAGGCAACAGTGAAAAGCAGTTACAGGTTATTCTGTGCTGCTTTTAATATTCTACTTAAATTTTATGATAAAGTTTGTGTTTGTATCTAGACAGCCTTTAACAACTTTCTTACCTCCTTGAGGCTCCCAAAAAAATGCTATGCAGTAGTCCTCAAAAGCTCCATATCAAGGGATCCTGACAATTAAGAAAGGGCAGTGTGATTGTCTAAGTAGTTTTGAAATATTGGCTTGCTGCCTACGCAAAACGAAACAAAGGCTTACTCTGGCTTTTAGGTCAGACCGATACAGGCCAAGCTTCAGCTCTGATTTGCCCCATACGAGGAAATATAATGGAGTGGAAGCAGCAGCGACTTAATATAGGAGTTAAAATTACCCGTGACTGAAGTGAGCACATCAATCAAAAGTTTTGGCATGTAATGAGCTAGAAAAACTGGTGTGGCAGGTTTGGGGGCAGGAAAAGGCTTCATTCTGTATTCAGCAGTTTCCAAATTACCATGACATCCCTTTGCATAAACCACCCGACTTCCAGCAGGTGGATTTTACAGGCATTGTGCTGCCAGCACAAAGATGGATCAAGTGGGAGCATTCAAAATAGCTTCCTGTTTTGTGTTCTTAAAATCAGAATTCCATGAAGTCTGCCAAAATTCTTAACATTTTTAGAAGCTAGACTATAAAATAATGAAAGGGACAGAAAATCAAGAATGAAAAATGTGACAGGTTTCATACATTACACAAGCAACAGTGCTTGCTTTCTGTGCCCTGAAAAATCCAATTTTTTAATATAAAGAGCTACATTAAAATGAATCAGAGAGAAATGCTCTAATCTTTCTGAGGTGTCTTCCTAATGCATGCATGTCATTCAGTGTTCATTGCAATAACACGTAGCATCTCCTCTCTTACCACCTGAATGTTTTTTGATTTATTACTCCTATCTTGATCTTTTAGAAAAAGATACTGACATGTTTACATGTCTAAAATCATTAGCTAAAAAATCTCGCCTAAATACATAGTGATTGCAGAAGTGCGTTTGAGAAGAGATCAGATGCATGTTATGACACTTTTCTATAAATGCCTTTCAGGCATCTATATATAGGGGATCCAATTCTTCTTTTAGATTCCCACATGGTAGTGTGAGTCGGGTAGGAAATCCTTGCAATCATCCCAGAGAAGATCTCAGGCAGTGCAGGGCTTCAGGGTGTGCTTCTAAGTTGTACATTGTTCTAGAAGATTTTATCTTCTTTTTTTTTTTTTTTTTTTAACAAGGTATCCTAAGGTTTAAAAGCAGACTACACGTTTGCTGTTTCTATCCTCTTTGTTTAAAAATAAAGCCATTTTAGTGGCTTTATTACATTGCAAGCAATGCTAAAACATGTTTCTCAAGGAGTGTTAAACTAGACTCTGGTGATGCTGCAGGACTGCTAACCCACCCAACTGGATGTTTGCTCTGGGTCACTGCAAAGCACACAACACAGATGTTCACAGAATTGCTAGAGAAATCCAGTGTTCAGTGGTCATTCCAGCTCTGTGGAATGATGATCTAGTTTCAGGATACACTGACTTGTAAAATAAAGCATTACAGACTGGAGACGGTTCATCTGGAACTGTTTTCCTTTTTTCTTATTTATTTCAATGCAGGACAAGACCTTAACATTTCAGCCAGAAGAGGAGATAAGAAAAGATGGAAGAGAAGGAAGAGGAGAAGGAAAATTGCAAATCTACAAGAACTACAGGAACAGATGGGCTTTGCAAATTGATAGGTTAAACACTTAATGCGGGTGTTTTCTGGAAGCTGAAGAAGGCTTTAGTCCACAAGAGGTTTTAAACTAAAATCAAAACATATCTTGAAGAATGATTCAATGCCTAGTACTTGAGCTGGACACATTACTGTTAGCTGGAAAACTGAGGTGAACTCTAGGCTCCATTGCAATCGATAGATGTTTGCCATTGATTTCTGTGGAGGCAGGACTTTCTCCCAGCTTCTCCTCCTCTGCGTATTACTGGAAACTTCCCCCCTGTTTTTGCTTTCTAGCGCGAATCTCAGCACACAAGAGACAATTGTCCCCTTACAAAAATTTCAGCTGTGACTCTTACTTCACAATCCTGTTCTTCTGTCCTCGTGTCATCTCTTCCTCCTCTCCCCATGAACAGATTGTTTATAAACCCTTTTCTTTTAATAAAAATGCATTCTGTAACAGGTACAAAAGAAAAGGCCCTCATAAGCCATTTAATTTATTATACTATGTGTGAAAGCAGAAGGCAGGGATATTTTTGAAGTGCAGAATTTTACAGGAATAGCAAAATTAAAAAGCAGATAACTTACTGGTCATATTGTTTTGCTTTCATAACTGTCCCTTTTTTTGGTCAGAGAAGAATTAAAAAAAAATCTTCATTAAAGAGCATGTGCTTGAAGTCTGGCACTTAAATGATATATACTGGCTCTAGATCAAGAGGATTCTTCTGATGTCTTTTTTTTTTCCCTCAGTGACTAAATCCACAATCCCCTCCCAAGCCCCCACCTTTCTCTTTCCCTACCTTTAATGGGATAAAGTCTTCTGAGCTAAAGCCAAAAATTGTTTTGAATTTAATCTGTCTGTCTGTGTCTCCTTTTCAGGGTTGACAGCAATTTGTTGTTCTGCATATTTCATGCCACTTAAAATCAAATCCAAACATTCCATTAATATAGGCAAAACATTAAAATGGTTAAGTTACTTATATCTGCAACAAAGACTTGATCTAACAAAAATCTTTCCAGTGACTTCAGTGGTAGCTGTATCAAATCCTGTGTTCCTTGCATCAAATTTTGTATTTTATCTTTTCTTTTTGAGAATTACTTTCAAAAGATAATTCACAATTTCTGCGGAAGTTTAGAATTCTTAAATAATTGTTAAATTACTTACATTTCTCAGCCTCTATAACCAGTATGTTCCTTTTAAATTTGTTTCCCTAGTCCTATGGCTCTTCTGGGGAAAAAAAAAAAAAAAGGTCATGCCTAGGCACAGTTATGGATGAGTTCTTTGGAAAGGGGAAAAACAAACTGCCTGCATTAAGTCTCAAAGTCAAGAAAAAACAAAACACAAATGATTTATTGAAAATATACTTTAAAAAAGGAAATGAGCTTACAATTAAGATTTTAAAAGAAATCTTTCAGACAAGCCAAGTTGGTTAATCAGTACGTGATTTTGCCTAAATGAAAAAGAAATGGAATACTTATTTTTCCTTCTAGCCAGGGATAATGTCTCTTTAAGCTAAGGGAATTAAATGTCTGTTTTTATCTGTCTTTTCCCCCTGCAGTACATAATCACTGTCTGTCACACTTTGATGTCATAATCATCCACTGAAGCTTCACTGTTAAAAAGTAAATCTGCTTAACGCACCAAAAAAAAAAAAAAAGCACTTGCTTTTTATTGCCTCAGCAGCAACAAATTTGAATTACAGAAGTGTGGTATTATGTCACTCTGATCTCAATGAAACCATTTTGAAAGGCAGAAGTGCATTTTTAAAACAATACCTTAATGATTTCAAACAGTAACTGCAACTGTTTTCTACTAAGTAAGCATAAAGAGTTCTTTCTTGTCTGTAATGTATGTGAGCACCATGACCTCAGTGTCAAATAGTACTTCACAATATCTTTTTGCAATCATTTTTCCATACAGGAAGACATCTAAACCTTGGTATAGATTTCAACTGTGACTGAAATGCCCTTTTATGTATTTAGTTTTTCAAAAAGGTTGGCTTACATTTGGATCAGCTGGCCCAAAATGAAGACAGTATCCAGTTCATTTCTGGAACAAAGTTGAAAGTGGCCATCTATTTGATGTTATATTATATTTTAATGCCAAGTGAAAGTGCTAGCTCCTGTTTAAAATTTTCTGCTATTTATTTGCACCAGCCTATTTTTTTCTGTTGTTTTTCTTCTTTTTAATTCCTGTCCAGTTTTTACCTAACCTACTGAGACATTTAACATATGATTCACTGCATCCCTCTGTTAAGATTAATTACAATAATTAATGAAGAGAAAGGACTTTCTCATTTCCAGTAATTGTTGACATTCTCCTGCTGGACACCATGCTATTTGGTCAGCTATCGTGAAAAGGAAAAAATAAGAAATCAAAGAGAGAAGGCAGAAACAAGACTGAAGCAATCTATACTCAATATCAGTAGCCCACATTATTTTTTTTTTGCAACATTTCCATTTTTACTATAGGGTTCCCAAAAGCCAATTCCCATTTCCATAAAAATGTTGACAAAAAAATCTTCTCAGTGTAAAAGTATAACCGAATGTTAGCATCAAACCTTAGGAAATCACCTCCATCATACATTGCGCTTCCTGATTTTATCCTTGATATATTACCAAGAAATATTTTTTTAAATAATAATGCTAATATTATTATCATTAACAACAATAGCAACAACAATGAATTTCCAACGTTATTCTAACACAATGTTGTTGGCAAGCACTCCTGAACTGGTGCTTATTTTATATAGCTGGTCTGTAGAGAAGCTGTAGCCAAATGCCAAAAATACCTCTTTGCTCCATAGAATACTCAATGTTCTTTTTATTATGTTAAGGAGTTGATCATTTCAGTTTAATTACCCTTTGATAAGAAAATATAATACTTACAGTGCAAACCGCTTTCCCTATTATATTTCTCTGGTGTTTTTTCGTGCCTATTGGGTTTTCAAATGGTATTTCTATATACAGTATAAGGGTAGAAACTGTGGTTCCAATATATTTACATTCATTGCAAATAGTATGATATAAAATCAGTTGGTTCACTCAACAGAGTAAGTAGAAAAGATTGTTGCATTTCATTACCCATATCATGTAGCAATTTTAACATAGTTTAGGCTTTGACTGCCTCAATAACAGCCAGAATAGCCAAGGAAAAAAAGGTTTATTTCTGCACAGTCCCCACATTTGATCAGCTGCACTAAAAATCCATGAAAGGAATCCATGTGAAGGATTGATCAAGGAGTGCAGATAACTTGTATTGGTGTCAAATAAAACCAATGCTGAGAAACTCATCTCAAAAACTCACCAATGTGAACCTAAAATATCTCTCATTTTGTATTTTTAATGACAAAACACTAAAGAGAATATAGATACAATGAGGTTCTTGTAAACACAGGCAATAAATTGATGCTTTTCTTAAAATTAAGAAAAAATTGGAACCATAACACAGCATCTTTGGGATCAAGGAAAGAAACACTGTCTTTTCTCAGGACAAGGGTCTGTCAGCTTGAATATGATCTCATTTTCTTTCATATTATTCTGAATACACCAGTTTAATAATATTATGGACACTTTAATGCATAACAGTCTATTAAAAAAAAAAAAAGGAAGGAAATAAATTATATGTGGGTTTCTTTTAAGATACAGCAACTATTGTTTGAGTTTCTATGCCTGTTCTTTCATTATCCCAAAATGAGTTTCCTTTCAGAGAGCGCAGAATGGTTTGACACAACAAAACAAACAGCTCTCCTCCCCCTCCCTATTAGACTCTCAAGCCACGTGCAGGTCCGCACTGCTGCGCTAAGCACAGTGTGTTTTATAAATCAGTCAATTCATGCTTCTCCACAACAGCAGACTCAGCTTAATGGTGCATGCTACTTTTAAATGTACAACTTTAAAATTATTTTTCCCCTTGGCACCTGTGAGTGTGGGGAACCAGTAACATTATCTCAACTCAAGCCTTCTTCAAGGAAGCGTGACTGAGTTGAGCTCTGTCACCGCAAAGCAAACACAATCCTGAATCACAAGGTGTCTTCTGTCTTTAGGAGAAGTTGGGCTATGAAAAAGACAACTGCATTTGTGTTGTAATTTGGGGCTACATAATGATGCCTGCTTCCTGTTGACTTTATAAACTTGCTTCAGTAGCAACCACAGTGTGGAAATTATGACATTACGATATTAACAAATGTATTTTTTTTATCTAAATATCAAAGAAGAGAGGTGATGTCCACATTACAGGGTTGCAGCTGACTTTCTGTTTTACAGCCTAATATAATTCAAGTGACAGTTCAATAGTTACTAGATGCACTTAAAATGTAAATATGTAAATATCTTTACTGACTCCAACAGAGTTGCTGACATCTTGAAATTGTAAGTTAAACAAGCATTGCAGAGAGAAGTAATGTCTTCTGATAAACCTAGTGATATAGTTAGGGAAAGAAAGACACAAAATCCATTTCTATGTTCAATTACCAGTTAGTTTAGTGAAAGATCACTCCCCATAAACCTTGCTTCCTTTCTAAACCTTGGCTGTCATAGCTAATGTTCCACTCCATTCTTAATTTTAGGCATATAATTAAGAATTTGCTGCCTCAGAGACTCAGTGAAAGCTCTGAGATATTTTAAAGTAATTCAAATGACAACCAGCATATACAATTTTTAAAGTTACTACTGATGCAGATGTATTCTAAGTCTACATTTTGACCCTAACACTTCACTGCGTGTGAGCATCAGCCATGTGATTCCTGGCCAATCTGATGTGTGGTAGTGAGAGCAACAGAGTGACTTGGTCTCCTGTTATTTCCATAAACATATGTTATGCTGAAGGAGAGTATCTTCCATATCGTGGATTACCTATGCTATCAAAGTCTTCATCTCCCAATGTACTCCTTACCTACTTATATTAGGAATTTACTTTGCCCAGTTTTACATGTATATCTCGTTAAAAGAGGGATTTTATTTTTTTTAATGGAAGCAATCATTCAGGTTATCAAAGTTCTTTCTAAGAATCTTGGTTCTTTGGAATTATTTAACCACCTCTGAAAAATTCCAGGACAAATAGGAAAGATACACAGAAGGAAACAAAGATGGTCACAGGTATCGAAGTGTTTCTATATAAAGACTAGTTTGGACAAGAGGCCACAAAAAGACATAAGATACGGTCTTATAAAATCATGAATTCTAAAAGAAGTTTAATAGGAAATCTGTTTTTCTCACTACAAGATCGGAGTAATATTTAATGAAATGATCAGGCAGCAGGCTTAAAACAGACAAAAGGAATCACACTTGTTAAACTGATCTATTATCTTTGAAATTACATTATGCAGATTTAATATGTCTTGTCACAAAATGAAAATGTTATAATTTCTGGAGGTGTGAAAAAATAAACAGAATATAAGTGTGTCATAGTTCTGTGGGGGGAAAAAAAGGGGCAACAGATTTAAGAGTATTTAACTATGGGTTTTGTTCTTACTTGCCATTAATTCACTGCTATTCTTCTATTTCTATAACTATATTTTTGCATGTGTTATTTCTGGCTTGACATCATCTCAGTTGTAGGTTGTAAAGCAGAACCCATACTCTTGAAAGCAACATCTAAGAAAAGGTAATGTAACTCAACACATGCTTTTGACATTTACAGATAGTTACTGTACCCCGAGTACTACTCACGAGAGTTCTTTCTTGTGTATAACAACCACTGGTTGTTCTTAGTTTTAGATTTTTGAAATACTGTATGCATAAATTCATAGAAATGCACTATGACTAGACAATTTCACAGAACAAATATAAACTATCACTGACACGTGTTTGTCTAAACTGTTAATAACCTTCAGTGACCTTAAAGGAAATGTGAACAGATAATTTTTTTGCTTGTTTGCTATAATAGGCATTTCTATTTTTTTTCTCTTTAACTGGTATAATTTCAAAGACATACATTGAAGGCCAGAATTGCATCCCATATACTTTTGTAAGAATGTAAAGCACGTCCCTTCCATGAGGCTTCTTTGGAGATTGCTGACCGCAAGGGACAGAGAGTACATACATCAACCTCCCAAATGTACATCTGTGTATCTGTGTTACAAAGGAGTTTTCTCAAGCGACTTCTTCAAATGGAAGACATAGGGACAGGCTTCTTCTCATAATTCAATGTATCTTGAAGTGTTTGAACTGCTCTACTTTTTTTCCCTTTCTACACATTCCATATCACTCAGCTGCAGCGTCATGATGTGGTTTGCCCACTGCAAAAAGTTATCTTCTAAGCAAATTTCAGGTATCTGAAACTGATCTTTGATCTTTGTTATGACAAGGTTATTTTTTCTTGCAATTTTTACTGCTATCCAGTCATGCTTGATATTAAATGCTAGTGCTGCCTCACGCTCACTACAGCATTAACAAACACCCCCATGACTGTAAGACATCTCAGCAGCTAATCCATTTTGCAAGGAAATACTCCATGTACTTGTAATAAGCATATTCTGACAATGAAAATGGAACTTTCTCCATTTCTCTATGTAGGAGAATCAGCAAAAAAAAAAATCTGTGGCCATCTAATTTGCTGACCATACGTATCTCTTGCCTGGCGGCAAACATTTCACATCTTGCAGACAAGTAGTAATATTCACACCTTATATTGTTGATTAGCAGTTTGGTGACCATGCAAAGTTTAATCCCACCAACTTGTCTCCTCTACATTTAACAAGTCTTGCTGTATTTACAGGTGTTGTATTAAACAAGCAGATAGCCATTCTTCAATTTTCCTTGGGATTTATTTCACAGAGAATCAGAACTGCAGTATGTGGCCGCTGGCTTTCTTTTCTTGTTTACTTCATTGGCAGTAGCATTATCTCCATTTTAAATCCAAAATAGCTCTATGTTTTGCAAACTATGTCTTATATACTTAATGGCAGTACAGCGTATTACCATGAATTCTACTCTTAGGACTGAAACAGGATCAATAAAATTCCTCACTGATCTTGCTCCATTCTCCTGATCCTCCATCTTTCTAGCAGAGCAATGCCACCATCAGGAGTGTGAGTCTTGATGCACACTTAGTAGCTATGCTTTTCATACCAATAGATTTCACATCATGCCTATCTGAAGAAAAAAATGCAATTGCCAATGTAAGTTCATCTTAAAGACCCAGCATGACTCCCACTGGCATTAAAAAGAATACACAGAGTCTTCACAAAAGGAAGCTGATGCTGTGCAATAGTGAGAGCTTTTTGAGAATTATGACTCACCTTAAAGGCCTCGAATGGAAAGGAACATCTAGTGGCTTTTTATTGACATTATACCTTTGTACCTGTGAAAACTGTCCCTATAGATCTATTAGAAAAGGGTAATAGAATTAAAAATACTTGTTAGAATTAATTCAATAATATCTCATGACTAATTCTTACAGAACTAGAAAAACTTCAGTCCTGATACTGCACTCAGGGCTTAAAAGTAGTTGGTGGCAGATGTCTGGTAGATTATGAGTACTACTAGTATAACAACACAAAAAACCAAAATTAATAAACCGGCTTTAAATATACATTATTTATGATTTTGGAAGCCTTTCTTTCAATAATTTTTAAAATTGAGAAAGACTGGATCCCTGATGTTAGTAAGTTTTACCACAAACTCTTTTAGCTGGTTTGTAGCTCCCATGTTCCTTAGCTGAACGACACTTTTGAATCAGAACATCCCATACTTATGGCTGAAATTTAGAAAAATGAAGAAATCATGAAGTTTTTCAAACACACTTGCTATAAATGGAAGCAGAGGAATATCATCATATTCTTTGTCTTTAAATACAGATTATTAACCTAGTTTAGAAAGAACTTAAAATGAAATAGAATGTTCTATGTTTGCAGCTGGGTTTTGAATGACATTTTAATATTTTTTTCATAAACTAAACTCTTTTATGTTATGAGATATACTGCTCAATTCAATTAGTTTATTTTGATGACTGGGTGGTATTTATTGGTAGCTTTTTTGACATTCCTGTAAAAGGTCTTATTTGAGTACAAGTTCCAGGAATATACTTTTACATCTTTTATTCATTGCTATCTTCACATCTTCTCTAGGTAAGAAAGAGAATTGTCCATATCCAAATACTGGAAGTCATTGCTGGTCGTTGTGTAAGTGTGTACATTAAAAGCATGATCCTGGCACTGACATGTAGAAATTACTGTTTATTGTATCAATCATTAATCATTAATCTTGCTTTTTTCTCCTTGTGTTTTATCTGATAAGGCTTTTATTTTCTTAAGGACATGAATTCTTTGAGCCATGGTCTGTCTTTTTCTTTTGTATGTGTGCCTGACAGAGTCAAATCTTATTCTGTTGTATAGAAGTAAACAATAAAAATAGAAATTATAATAGTAGATTATGGTCTTGAATTAATGGCTAAACAAAGCACAGTTTCCTGCTAAGAGAACAGAAAGTGAATCTTCACAGACAGCAGGGAATAAGAACACAAAAATTCAGAGAATCCCCCTTCCCTTTCCCACAGGCACCTATATAGGCATAGAAAGAGGAGGGAGAATGGAAAGATTTACTCAAGATAATACCATAATGTTGCTATCGATAGCAATCCACCTGCAGAGACGGCTCTAATTTTTGTTTTAGGGACAATGAATAAATAAGCACTTGAACAATATTTCTATGTTTCCAAAGTTTAAGGCTCTACAGAAGGACTGATTCGAAAAGCAAACTCTGTAGTGATTTGATGAATTACACCCTCTTCATTTGCACAAATTAAGAAACTGTAAATACAAGTCAGAGCCTATATAAAACACTTAAGGTCATTCTTGTTTGTTGCACTCTTAATTCTAAAATACAGGGACTGTAGCATTGTAGACAGGGACCCAATTTGTTCAATAAACCCATAATACTGAAAAAAACCAAAAAAAGATATAAAAGATTCGGCAGTACCACAACAGTATCAACAGGCAGAAGAAATTCAGCTTGTTTAGCAGACCGCTTCAATTGAGGGAGCTCATGGGCATACGTGCTAATGCTGAGTTCGCAGTGAAAAAGATGCAGTATTTGCCTTTGCACTTCTTAGCTGGTGGGCATCCCTCCACTGAGGCTGCTGTGTGGGACTGGTATAAGTCCAGTTCCAGTTCGTGCTCCCTGTCCTGATGTGCTATGTTGCCAGGGTTGGCACCTCCATGGGTGGGAAACCCAAGAATCAGGATTAGAAATTCCTGGTGAGGATGGGTACCTTGTTCCCCATGGAAGACCTTCCCCTGGAAGGAAAAGCTAAAGTCTGTATGAAAAAAAGGTGCGGAGGAATGCTCCCACACATACATTCAAGAAAATGCACATTTGTGCAAGTTTCCGATTTACATCTGACAGATAAAAGCATGTCTGACAATAAGAAACATCTAATACAAAGCCTTACTTCTATAGTTTTATATGTGCACACAAAAGAACCCATAAGCTGGACAGAGCAATTGTATGTATGATGTATACCATTTTTATGCGTTTTTTTTTTATTTAAATAAAGACCAAGCTTATCACGAACTATAACAACTGTTCCCCTGATATTCCTAGAACCAGCTCAGCACCAAATGGACTCAACAAGCAAATTGCCAATTAGTCTTCAGAATAGAATTAACACATCTAAAAGAAATTACTATACCTATTGAGGGGGTGGGGTGGGGGATGATGGGGGTGAGTTTATCACTAATGTAAACATGATAAATGGTCTTGTAAACTCCCCCCTTGGAACGTATAGTTGTTGATGTAAATTCAGTGAGACAATAAAATTATTTTATAAAATGTCTGATAGGTATTTTTGTTTCGTTTAATTTACAATTCCTGGAAAAAATGAATTTGATAAAAATAAGAATACTTTCTTCATAAAATATTGTCTGTGGTTGGGATTTAAGTGACTTTCCTTGTATTCCTCTTGGTGACTTAGTATAAATACACATTTATGGAAATTGCATTTTATTTAAGTTTTAAAATTAAAGTATACATTAGAAAACAAACAAGACCCCCAAAACAATGCAATATGGACTGGAAGCATATTTCCAGTAGAAAAATTATAAGATGAGGCTGTAATCATAAAATAAGAAGTTTTTTGTGTATTCTGGCTGCAATTCAGAATAAACATTGAATTGACACTCTGAGAGGAAAAGAGAAGGAAGGAACATTTTGCTTCGGACTAAACATTTATGTGATTTCACTACACCAACACAGAAGGCATTTTGTTTTGATTTATCTTTTTTTCAGTGGAATAGTTTGAAATCTTGAGAAATGAGAAAAAAAATGATGAATATGTTTTAATTATCAAGACAATTAACTGTCTTGTTTGCATTTTCATGATTGCTAGCTGCTTGTAATGCTTTAAGAATGAAAACAAATTGTCCTCTCAATTTCTTTCCTGTCTTCTGAAACTGTAGGCTCATTAGCTTTCTGGCACTCTGATTACAGACAATTGTTTGTATTGGCAAGTTTCAGATCAAGACAATATAACCACAACATTTTATCTCATCTCTGAACTTCTGTTTACTCAGTTCCATAGCCAATGGACAAGATTACTGAAAAATGATTCCATATCTTCCCTTACATAAGGATGGGATGTTTAATCTCTGCCGCTGTAGCTGTAGCGGTTGGTGCATTGTGTATAACTATACAGATTATTCTAAAAGCTGCTACTATCTTTACATATAGAATGATGGATTTCCTAATTAAAAAAAAAACAAACAAAAAACAAAACCAAAAACAAAACACTGATATGAAATACCTAACGCATTGTAGTCAGTGGATTTTTAGATAATCCCCAAAGCCATTTATAAAGAAAAAAGATCGCTTTGTATACACTGCTGTTTGCTGATAGTCATAGATGCTCTCACCTTACCTTGGGATTGTCTTTTTGTTGTTGTTATTTGTTTATTTGTTTATAAATGTAACCTTCCCTTCCCTACTAAACAAAAGTAATCTCTCTGGAATGTGGAAAGCTCTTTATATTTTTGGTGTAACTTTAGGCATTATTAAGTTTTGAGAAAATAAGAAAACTATGGAGGGAAAGCAGCTGAAAAAATCCCTAGGAAAAAAAATAAATTCAATTAAAAAAAAAAATCCATGTGACAAGAAGAAATTAGAAATTCAAGGTTAAGAGCAGCAAACAGGTATGTGGTGCAAATGAACGTAAATTATGACCTTGACCAAATAATAATTATGAGAAATATACTTTTTTCCCTACAAGACTGATATATTTATTTTGTCACAAACTTAAATTTAGTATAAGGGTTTTTTTTCTGATCTATCCCATTTTGAAAAACTAAATCCACACCAGAATGTTTCTGATTCAGATCACATTAATAGGCTAATTATCTACTGAGGAAAATTAATTAGGATTTCCCCTGTAACCTTTTCTCTGAAGATGCTGGAATGCACTGGGAGGCCCTGATTTACTGTAAAATTAGTAGACTTGGGTCCAAAATTTTCATTGGAATAGAACATATATCTTGTTTTGTAGGTTAAAATTCTACCAATGGACGTGAAGAGAAAGGTTTTATATGAAAGCAGGCATTGCCCTTGTGATTAAATTACCTCTAGGACCACGTTTTTTCTTTCTGGAGGAACAGACAGATCTGAGACTAATTTAGAATAGTATCACGTTACAGTAGTCAGGACATCAATGACTGCATGATCTGCTTTACTCTAATAATAAGTTCTGTGAAACCACGTCTTTCCCATATCTATTCTCTTTTACCATGGCTATTTCCTATGTTCCAGGAAGTTTTATCCACTCTAATGATCATACTGAAGGAGAATTCTCTCCAAGGATGGCATGGCTTCTTGTAGCCACCAGGATATCATAAAAATAATAGTACAATTTTTTTTTTTTTCCATTTTGGAATTGTTTACACAAAATAAATATACTAATTTTCTTTCTTAATACAGACAATCTGGTTCCTAAATGAATTCATCCTTTCATTTATTACTGTATGAACAGCATTATATGAATGAACACCATGGCAGGGGGTTGGACCTAGATGATCTTTAAGGTCCCTTCCAACCTGAACCATTCTATGATTCTATGATTCTATGAATACATATTTATATCCCCTCCACTAGATCAAAAACATCTGTTGGGAACTTGGTCCATGGCTTGGAGGGATGCAGTGTATTGAAAATTTGAACTAGATTCACAGCACTTTGTCACAGTCCATAAGCATGACTTATCCCACTTACTACGTATAATCTCTGTAAGATACTTCTTAATAAACACACTATATTCCATAAAGAAGAAGGATTTGGAATCAGGGCTAATATCTTAAGTTAAACAAGTAGGTGCGATAGGGACAATAAGATGAGTTTGGGGAACATGACTTCTTTATGAGATCCCTCATGAGGCATATTCTATCTGTGATCTTGGTTGCATTTCCTTAGGGTTGTTATTTCTTCTTTTAGGGAAATAACAATGGGATGAAGTAATCTCACAGAAGAACTTTCATTTTTAACAGCATTTCTGCCTGTTTCTACTAAAATATGACTATCTTTAGTCTCTACAGTAGTTTTAGGGCAGGTATTTGATCCGGATCAGAGTTGAAGGTGACCATATTTTTGGTCAACATTGTTTTATGTGTGGGACAAACAAGTAAGCAAACAAGATCAGTTTCTGTATTCCTCATTCTTGGTACAGATGCATGTTTTGAAAATATTTTATCCTCATTATGAAAGAGGACTTTCTTAATTGGGGTAATTATTTAAGGTTATAGATGAGTCAATTAACATCAATGAACATTTTGCATGATTGTTTCCAGTGAAATGCATGCAGCCATGCTTTAGAGGATAGTCGGCTCAGCAGGAAAAATCAGGAAGAACAGAGAAGTGTATTCATTATAGTTGAAAGGATCATGACTTAGTCTACTAATCCAGGCTGTGTGTAGTCATCTGGTCATTCTTACACTGAGCTCATATCTTGAGGTTAAAATACAGAGTGCAGATATCTTAAACAAAGATAGATGTCTGACCTGTGACCAGAGATCTGGAAGGTCTACACTGGTAGTCTGAAAAAGGTACAGAAAGGGTTCCTATGTCCAGGGCAGGCTCATTATCCATGAAACATTGCCAAACATTTGCTACCCTACCCTAAAAATATGAGTCTCTGTCTGGTTGTGGGCAGGATGCCAAGGATATGTCTGTGTGTCTCAGTATCAGTATATTCAGTATATGCGTTACAAAAGTGATTCCCAGAAGAAATGATTGATGCCTCTTGTACTACAGCAAGAAAATGGTCCAATACTGGAGGCACAGCTGATTTAAGGCTAGGTTGTAGAGCTTCAGTGTTAGTCATAAATTTATTTTTCAATATTCAGGCCAATGTATTAGCAAATAACAAAATGTAGCTCACACACCTATAAGAACAGTTTTAATGAAGAATTTTATTCAAGCTTATTTCGTTACTTTTTTCTTGGTAGTGTGAACTGTGAATTAAGTTGAATACAAAAGGTTTTCACTGCACTGAATTACCTGTTTCACCTTGAAAAGCCACACAAAATGAAGCTCTTAAAGCCTTTTGAAAATGACCTTTTTCCTCAGCAATGATTTATCTTTCCCCTCGAAAATCCCTTTTACAAAAGGGAGTATGATTAAAGGAAGCCAAGCAGCACAAACACTCAGTGAAGATCCTGCTTATCTGGAACTCACTTGACAATGTATGTTTTTGGGGTCGGGAATGCTGCAGGTTCAAGGGATAATTCTGCCTTTCAAGCACTTCAATTTATTTCATGCCTGAGCACTGTCATTGTACGCAGACAAGATGAAACGCATCGTTGTGTAAAGAAATTGAAATGAAATCCTACTTGACCCAGCAGGATGGGGCATTATGTTTGACTCAGTAGTGATTCCTGGAATAATATCTAATTCCAGGAGGAAAATTTCTTGATATGGCCACCTGCTGTGAGTGTCTTTGTCCAGGGATCACAAGTTGTTCTGGGTGACTGGGCTCAGGACATGCCTAGAAGAAAGCAGCCAGCCTCCTGCTGGCATTTAGATCTCTTCATTTTCTGTATGCTGCCATTCAGTGGGAATGAGTGAATGAAGAGCAGGGGAAAGCTGAAGCACTTCCACAGGAAGACACGCGCTCCAGCAGAAGTGAGAGCTAAAGCCCATTTGACCCAGGTTTCGCATGCAGGTTTCTTGAGGGGAGGGGAAATCTGAAATTAAGAGTAATTGTTTTTTTCCTTGCCAGGCAAGGTTTTAATTTTTTTCGGTCATGCAGGCCAGTCACTGAGATGTCATTCCCCACTTGGTTCCTGTGAAGTGTTTACTTTGAAAAGGCTGCACACCACCAGATTAAATAAAATGGGAGCGCTCCATGTCTCACAAGAGGGAATCGTGCAGACAGCTTTATTACTTCTGTCAGAGAACAAAGGTTTTCCCAGCATGCAGGGGATTATTAGGCCAGCAGCAAATAAATGGAATGCGTGGCATCAAAACTTCAAATATGACTAACAGAGAGGAGAGGGGGGAGAATCCATAATTGATTTCTCTGCTGCTACAGTACGAAGAATAAAACTATTCAGGTGATGCCACCTGGCCAGCTTCACTGTTGGGGCAGAATGCACTTTTGATGCAAAATTCCATAATTGCTACTAATATAATTACTATGGAAATTGATAATTACCCCCCACCCCAATTAATCCATCTGTACAGTACTAAAATATCCTTATATATAGTAGAAACAACATTCATTCCTGCCGGGAAAAAAGACCATCCTCTTCTTCCCTTCACTATTGGTTTTAAACTCCTAAAAAGTTAATTAGAAGACCAAGTATTTATTTATTGAATTGACTAAATGATTTGATATTGCAAATGCATACCAACACAGGCAGCCTGTTCCTTTCTTTTCTTTTCTTTCCTTTTTTTTTTTTTCTCCTTTTCTTTTAATGGCAGTTTTTAACAGGAAAACTCTGTCCTCACACTGTTTCTTTTACTATTTTATCTACTCTTAAATGCCAGTTAGAGTTGGGGTCAAGGAATTTTCATATGTTCTTTTAGTCTGACGTGCCATATTTCCTGCATTGGCAGCTTTGTACAGTGCAGCTGAGAGGACTGACTGCACAAATACTATCTATGCCATGGCAGGAATGATTTTCTGAATATCGTGGAAATCATAGAAGGTCATATCCTGTAAAAAAGAGACTGGAAGCATAGCCTGCACAATACATGTACCTGTCAGAGAACAGCAAAAATATGGAGGATCTTTCTCTGTCTTCATCTTTCTTTACCTTTCTTTGCCTTCTTTCTCTATAGAACTAAAAGTGCTCATGATTAAAAAAGAAGTATTTGTAATAAAAAGCTAGAGAGAGAGAAATACCTATAGCAAATATTTACTTTCTTTTCATAATCACTTCTGCTTTCTGTTATATCCTTACACCAAAACCAACAGGAGTGTACTGGCCTAAACAGGGTGCTGAATTTACCCTTTGATATTTCAATTGCAGACACTGCAGTTAGGAAGCAGCAAAAAAGTGCATTTGCTGCAGTGTATTATTCAACTTCTGTGCATCTCCCTGGCTCTGTGCAATACCAGTGTTCATGTTTTCAGGCTTTATGTTACAGCACTTGATTTTGCAGAAGCTTGAGAAGTTAAGGACCCAAAATGGAATAAGAGAGCGGATAGGCTTAAAGTTATTATTTTTTAAAATGCCAACAACAGTTTAGAGCCATGAATGCCTTAGGCCATGAAGTAATCCTAGTGCCCATAATGAAAAGAATTTGTCAGGCTAAGACATGTCAATTTACATTAAAAGAAAAGGAGTCTCACTCACAGGCACAACATCTAACAGTTAGGACCAAATTCTGGTCCCGTTCAGATCAGTATGAGTTTTTGCCATCAACTTGAACAGCAGTAGGAGCAAAACCCTTCAGGCCATATTTTCAGTGGCAGCTTCCTTAGCTTTATGGCACAGTTGGGACTGGCAATGAATCGTATCTCGATTATATGATTAATTATCATCACAATAAGATAGGCCAGGTTATAACCCTTCTTCAAAGCCAGGCTTTAGTGTGCTACTAAAATATGACTAGTCATAACAACAGACATTTCTTGTAACCTGAGGCATCCTTCATCTCTAAATAAACCTGGAAAAGTTTCTATTTGACCCGTTAGAATCCAAATGGTGCTGCGTATGTGGCACTGTAAATGTTTTAACTGCCTGGGGAATAATCCCTTGAACTGCTGATTTGCCAACTGAAAAGAATCAGCTTTGCTGTTTAATCCTATTGATACTTAATATAGCACATACAGTGTCAGTGTTTTCTAGCTGGTTGTAAGTTCTTACAGTCACAAAAGGAACAAAATAATTTCAACAGTGTTAAGCTGTCTGTGGAACAAGTATATACACTATCATAAAATCCAGAGTACTAATCAAACTATTGTCCTCTGTAGTTTTAGAGCAATCCCATGCCAAGATAGCCCATCTGTTTTTATACACTTATGTATCTAATATGATAATTGGCATATAGAGAGAAGGTTGGACGGGGAGAAGAAGAATGTGGTACATGTCCTATAGTCAAAGTGATTTAACTATAAGGAGTAGATTTTGAGGAAAGAAGGGAAAGGACTATGGTTTGGTTCAGGTCTACTACTCCATACATTTAAGTACCTTGAAGTAACCGATGATTGCAAAGAATACAGAAAATATTGCAAGTCTCTTGTCAAGTCTAGAATTTCTCTCCATTTTCTGTTTGACTGTATAAATAGAAGATTTGAAAAGCTGAGCCTGAAATTAGAGAAATGATACAAAAATAGGACATCAGTTCATGCCTATCCAAGTGGATGAAATAGGAGAAAGCTATCCATGAGCAGGAAAATTGAGGGGAGTCCAGAGACAAGTTGTGATTTCAGGAATTACTTTTCTGCATGAATATACATGTAGGGAGAGCTTACTTCTTCACTGTCAGCAATGATAATAAACAATATCTAAACAAGAATCAGAAACGGCGAAGCTAATGGAGGAGGAAGGATCTTGAGCGGGTACTCCATTTCACATTGAAGCAAACAGTATGAATGAACTGAGTTTGTAGAGCTAGACCCTAGCTCCCACAGCATGGATGGAAGCTTTACTTTCAACCCTTCTCTAACAAACAGGTGGCCTCAGTAAATTCTTTTCCAATTTAACGTCCTAGTAATAAAGCAAGAGAAGAAGGATATTTATCACACACACATTGTTGGCACAGGGCGACAGAGAATCTTTTGAGTTTTCGGTCACAGAAGGAGTACTGTCTATGCTACTTTGAGAAGTTAGAAATCTTTGAGTAAGCTGCACCGAGAAGAAATAGTTTGCTTTCTCTTAATGTAACTAAAATCCACTTTGGATGAAAAGTTGCTCTTTGACAAGTAGGTGTTCTGAGAAAGTGCTTCATGTAGTTTTGTGGGAACCTCTTATTTCACAACTGTTATGCATATATAACAATTTACAGTTAAAAAATATCACAGATTTCCCCCCTAGCAATAAGCTGACCTTCTGTCTCAGATATCAATACTGGCACAGGGACAACCACCAATAAACAGAATTTGTCTGCTTTTCTGAAGTAGACAAGTTCTCCTGTGACAAACTGACAGGTATTGCTGTATCTCTTTTTCCTGTGAAAAGCAGAATGAAGAACTCATATCCCTTAAGCAATAGGAGTGCTTGAATTTAAAAGATTCAGAAGTTTGGTTCCCCTAAGCATCCAAAATTCAGATATGAATCTAACCTGAGAGTTCAAAATTCCCTCACAGGGAAATGTTCTATCTGTTGCTGAATTCTGGTCCAGAGAGCTTGAGAGCCCAGTTGTCCTCTGGTATTCACTGGCACCTATTGGCACTTTATATGATCAATCACCTAGATTTAAAGTTTCTGGGGGAGAAAAAAAAAAAAAAATCACACCTTTAATTTTGGCTGTACATCTCTATGTATATCTTTAGTGCTATAAGAAGATAATTAATAAATACATCCCAGATCTTCCCAGGTGCCTGAAATGCTTCAAATTATAGAGTGTGACTCAAAAACCCCAGAGTGCTTCAGTTCTGAATGATTTCAGCGCTTCAGAGATGTGCCATGTGCTTTGAAGCAAGATTAAAAAAGAAATGCTTAAAGCACTAGGAAATTTGAAAGGCATTGCAGTAAAATCCAGCAGAAATACTCACAGACTTTCTTCAGTATGAGCAGTGTCATGTACAGAGGTGCAGGTGGCAAGAAAGAAGATCCTGTCAGTTCTGAGCACAGCTAAACAACTGTAACATTAAAGACCTCGGCTGTGAAAGGAAGACAAACCCAGGGGACTTTTCCTCACAGTTTTGCTAGATGTGGCTGCTGATGTTCCCCATTTTCAGCTCAGTCAGTAGTGGGGCTGAATGCATATTCGAAAGATGCAAATACGCATGCGTACAACAGAAACATATCAGGCCACAGAAACCATGCCAGATCAACACAAACAGGCGAGGACAGCCTTACTGGCAGCCACATTAACACTAATATGGGTGCATCCCTCAAATCCCAAACTAGACCTTAAAGGATCATTCACTAACCATGTCCAGACCCTCAGACCTTTTTATGCACTTTCCAGCTCTGACCTTGAGCCATTCCAGGTTCTATCTCCTCCTTTTCCAACTCACCAGCTACGGCAGCATGAAGTGCATTACAAAATTACAAAAACATACACAGAGAGCCTTGCATAGGAAATACAGCTAGAGTTTAATAAGAGGATAGGGCAGATTGCAAGAATCAGATGCAGACCTTGACCAGAGAATTTTACTAAGCTGCTGTTTACACATGACCAGCACATTGTGTCCTCCTTCCTCCCCATTTTCCCACACTTGTTTCTGCATAATCCACTTTATCTCTCCCTTTTTTCACCAGTGGTCCTCTTTCTAAACATCTCCTAATACATTTAGGAAGTTTTGTACATCTCCAAAATTCCCTTTCAACATCTCATTATAAGTTATTTTTCTCATGAAATCTATGAGCATCTTGCTTTCCCTTCTTGTAATCACTTACAGTGTTCTGTTTGAATATCTCTGAGGTTGTGCTTGAGTAGTTCCTTCCATAGCCCAACAATTTCAGTGGCCCAAAAGTGACCTCAAAGTTCTCCTCTTTCGTATTGTCTCCTTCCTTTTCTGCTTTTCATGAGCTAAATGTGTGTTCTTGTACAGAGGAGAGAAGAAAATCCTCCATGTTGGTAGATCCACTCCTGAGGAACTGACTTGCTGGCCTAAATTTGCCCTGTCAAATTTCCTTTTTGCTAAGACAGAAGGCTCTCCCATGGAGACCAAAGCAGCAGACAGTTTTTACTTTTGCATCTGATGAACAGGCTGAGTCCTGCAACCTTCCTCAACAAAACAGGGCAAAACCCAAGTGCTGCATCGCCCTCTTTCATAAACAACATTGTTAACCATCATAAACAACAGTGTTAAAACTCAATATAGCAATACACCCCCAAAGTATTTTTTTTCTCTAAGGTACTTTCATTTTTTGCTTCATCTGTTTAGTAGAAGTTGGTTCCATTATTTTGACCTGTCTTCATTTCAGTTAAAACTAATTTGGTTTATTTGCTAGTGTAACTCAAGGACCTACCAGAAGAAATCTGGATCAGAATTATAATATTTAATTTTTGAATTACTGAAATATCCCTGCAATAATATGCAGCATCTTAAAATTGTTCAAGTTTTTCTTTTGCACATTGTGTCTACTGAGCAATTATGCCTCCTCCTATCCACTTTATGAAAATTTCTCCTAATTTGCAGGGGAAAGGGCAGAATCTGTTATCATTTTTAACTTTTGGTGGTTCTCACATCCTTTTAGTACTAGAAATTTATGACGGGAGGGCAACTGGGAACTTGCTGTTTATAATTATCACCCCTCCCATGATTATAATTAGCTATTCTCAGTTACTGTTGACATGTGCAGGTAATATATAGCAGAAGGATATCAAATGCAGCTTGAAAATCAGTGAAGTGAGTGGTTTTTAAGATGACTCTCCAGAAGGGTTGCACTAAGAAGTAGTCCTTGAGAGTTCACAATTCAAAGACATGCAATCATTTTCATCACTATCCGTGAAGTCAGAAAATTCCACTGTTTAAATTCCTTGATGTTTCTTTGCCTAATATTGATTAAAAAAAAAATCCTATCACAGTCTATTTATTCTTAAAATCTACTGATCAAATAAACATGAAATAATATTTTGATTTACCTGCACCAGGATTGTCATGCTCCCTTGAATTTTTCATTAAGTGCTTTTATTTCTTTTTTAATTGCCTGGAAGATCTTAATGTTCCAAAGTCACACAAGTGCCAATGGACAGAATTCATGGTATATTGCAGGTGGTTCAATTCCAGAGTGAGTGTTTACAGTCTCAGTGTGTCCAAAAGCACTTTTCTTAAAGCATATTTTCAATTTCTAAGAAAAAAACAGTATCTATACTTGGATGCTACATTATCCATATGTGTATGAATACATCAGTATTTGTTTCCTAGATTATGTTCTTGCAAAAGACAGGAACACTTCATGGTTCTTGGGTAGATATTATAATCGGGATTTGAAAAAAAAAATAGATATTGAAGATATAGCTGATCATTAAACATTTTTACCACTGCCTTATTCGTGGCCATGTAGCAATGAGCAGGGAGATGGAAGGGAAAAGAAGTCCTCAGTCCATGAGAGAAGTAAAAAGGTTGCACACTTTTAATCACAGAACTGAGAGTGAGATCATTCCTGTACCTAAGCCTTGAAGAAACTGTGATATTACAGCTGTAATGTGTTCAGCATCTTAAGTAGCCTTCACACTTGACAAAGAATGTGTGTGCATGCAAACTTTGAGAAGATCCTTTAGGAATTATAGTTAAAAACTCTCAGAAGGTGTTTGTTCTCACGATGATGATTAGATTTTAATTAGCATAAGAGCAGTCAAACTCCCAGAGCCTCAATTACTTACCAGCTTGGACACTAAATGCTATTCATATCAACAAGATATAACTGGAAAACTGAATCCTCATTGAAACTAAAATTAGCATTTTCAAAATCAATAAGCAATCCCCGATATTTATAGCACTCCCAGAGGACTGAGATATACTTTCCAAAGTGTTATTAGACTCAGAAACCTCCAAAATCCCAACAAGTAACACAAGTTTCTGTGTATATGCTGCAGGCTTTGTGTAAACATTTGAAGGGTTCACTGCTTGCCTCTATAAACTGCCTCTATAGTACAGCTGCTGTCTACATAGATTATGCCCCAGAATACAAAGGCTAAGAATCTTTTTGATTATAGTATGTATACAACATTCTATTTCTATAGATTTTTATCTGTATTTTGCAAAATTTCTCCAATGGTTTATGGATGTTTTTTAATCATTCGGCTGGAGAGAGAGATCCTGAAAGAATCGCAGGCTAATTTAGGCTTAATTTGAAAAGGATGTCTTATGGTCACCTAGTTCAGTCCTCAACTCAAAGCAGAGTAAACTACAGCAGGTTGATTAGGACCACATCTAATAGAGTTTGAAAATCTCCAAGGATGGAAATTCAATAATTGCTCTGGGCAACCTGATTTAAAGATTAACCACCTTCGTAACAAACAAAAGTTTTCTCATGTCTGGTCAGAATATCTCTTCCAATTTTTCTCCATTGCCTCTTATCCTGTCACTGTGCATCACTATACACCTCCGACAACAGTCTCGCTCCGTCTTATCTGTATCCTCGCATGAAACGGATCACAACAGCAAATGGGTCTCCCCTCCACCTTCCTTTCTTTGGGATGAACAAATCCATTTTTTTCTGCCTCTCAGGGTATATCACAAGCTCCAGTGTGTCTACATCATGTTGGTGGTCCAAGGAATCACTCTAGTATCTCAATACCTTTCTTCCATTGGGGAGCAAAACAGTACACTACATATGGTATCACAAGCACAGGGCAGAGAAAAAAAGCTTCCCTGGACCTGCTGTCTATACTTTTGCTAACACAGGTCACTATGCAGTTGGTCTTCATCTCTGCAAGGTCAGAGTGTCAACTTGTGATCAGCTTGTTGTCCACCTGAGACCTCAGTTCCTTTTCTGAGCAGCTGCTTTCAATTCTTTTGGTGCCCAGCCTGTGTTGCTGAATTTCACAGTTGTCTTTGATGTAATTCCTGAGGTTCCTATCTGCCCATTTCTCCAGACTGTCCATGCAGCAGCGCTACCCTCTCATGTATTGTCTGCTCACTCCAACTTGGCCTTGCTGGGCAAACGTACTGAGAGAGGATTCTACCCCTCATCCACATTGTTAATAAATATGTTAAATAGTACCATCCCCATTGCAAGTAGCCAGCATGATTTATACCACTGATGATAACCCTTGAGTCTAGTAGTCTGCTGTGTAGTCCACTCTTACGTTGTCCATATCTCACCAATTTTCTTGTAAGAATATTTTGTGAGACGGTATTACTGCAGTCAAGGTGTAGCGCATCCACTGCTCTCCCTTTATGCATTGAGCCTGTCTTCTCATCACATAGTGCAATTGGGCTGGTAAGATAGAATTTGCTCTGGGCAAACCCATCCTGCTTTTTCCCTGCCGTTTTCTTGCCCTTTGTGTGCTTGGAAATTGCTTCAGAGGAGTTTGCTCCATGATCTTTCCAGGAACTGAAATGAGACTGACTTGCCAGAAGGTCTTCAAAACCCTCAGTCTTGCCTTTCTTGTAGATGATTGCGATGTTTGCCTTTTTCCACCCACCCTTGCATCACTTATTAGTCCCACTGAGCATCAGTCTATCTGTAAGTAGGCATGGAGAATTATTTTCATGGATCTATTTGGAAGTTTACTGCCCTGCTTTTTACTGTGTGAAAACTGGTAAGTTTCTTTCAAGTGATCCTGTATGTTTTTTCTGGCAACAGGGACTACAAATAAAATTAATTTCTTCTAAACTTTAGGTACCTGCAGAGTCCAATTCTAAGTTTGAGCTAGTACAGTACACAGCTTTTACATCTAAACTCTGGTTTTTGAGTTGATGGAAAGACACAGGCACTTCTAGTGTATAACTTGTCATACAGCAGAAATTATTTAGGGTAGAAAACATGGGAATGTAATTTCCTGATGAAAATCAAAGTAAAATAAATTATGAAGAATTTATTGCTAAATTTCATTTTGATCACCACATGAGTATCAGCTTTGTTAGTTTTATGGAAATTGCCAGAACATACAGACATAGACAACAGGTACACAAGGTGTCATTTCCACGTCCGGTGATATTTTCAGAAACGTCTAATTGCATCAGTGTTTCTAGTGGCCAAATGTTTACATATCTGGAGAAAACTGAATAGTGATATGGAGATGGGCTTAAACAGTATTACAAAGATATAACCCAATGACTTTCAAAGATGCATGCATTCTATATCATATGAATACTTTCTGGTCTTCCACCATCAGCTAAAAGAAGCTATGGTTCTAGCAGTAATGATCTTTGGTATAACCCTGAGGCATGTGGCTAGTTCTCACTCAGAAGAGTGAGAAGAGAAAAATATCTCTTTGATGAATAACAAGTTTTTTTTAACAACTTTAACTTACCAGAGTTGCTGCTATGAACATATTATGGCTGGTTTATAATAACTGAAGTATTTGTATGTGTCATTATATACCCGCAAGACACACACACATGTATACGTGCATGTATATATGCATGTATGTAGCGGTGAATTCATGAAATGTTAACTAATAATCCAAAACAAACTACCAGTTGATATGGTGATAAGAAGCACCCTTGGCAGACTTACAGGAAGAGTGAGAGACTAACTGACGTGGTTTGGGGTGGGTTTTTTTTTCATTTGATATATAACAGGACCTCTGTTAAGTAAAATTTATACAGTATTTTTATGTGTGTGTGTGTGTATACACAGTATAATTACCTGGAGTAAAGTCTTTGGTTGAGGAGGAGGAAGCACTTGTAATTTAAGGAATGTAACTATACCGAAATCAAGACAAAACCTTTTTGTCCTTGTAATCCAGAGTTCAGATTACAACTAAAAGACACAAAGAGATCATATAATAATGATATATTTAGATATTTGGTGTATTATTATTTGCTGAGCCAAAACTGATTTTTGAAGACAAATTAGATAATTTTTTGTTCTTGTTGTTGTCATTCTGTGAAATGGATGACAGGAAAGGAACCTAACTGAATATGAGCGCAGATGAGAAAAAAAAAAAAAAGCCCTGCATGCCAGGCAAGAAACTGAACAGGAGAGGAACACCCGAAAAGTCCCACTAACCATGCCAAAAGGCAAACAGAAGGGCTACAGCAGAAGTTAAGGAACCTCATGCAGTGTAAGAGAGGAATTGAAGCTTTCCTGCAGTAAACTCTGGAATATTATTTGCAGAGCAGACTGTAGCTTTCCAGCAGGATGTTAACTAATTGCCTCTGACAGAGATAATTCACCAGGCTAGACAAAATGAACAAGGCCTGTGGAGACCTAGCATTTTCTAGCGATCAAAGATGGCCGAGTTTTGATAGAATAAGTTTGAAGTGTTTCTCATAACTACTAAAATGATATGAAAAGGCCTTTTTCAATTTGAAGATCCTTAAAATGGTTCCAAAGTAAACTTGAACCCCTTTAGAGGTTTTACAATTGAGAGATACGTATATATGTGTATACACAAGTGCATGGTCTAACAGTTAAGAGCCAAATACCTACGCAGCCACTCACTGACTCCTCCTCCCTAGCAGCACAGGGAAAGATAAGAGGATGAGAAAGCTGAAGGGTTCAGATAGAGACAGGGAGATGTCTTACCAATTACTGCTGCAGGCAAAACAGACTTGACTTGATGAAAATTAATTTATTGCCAATTAAAATATATCCAGATAGTTGGAAACAGAAAGACAAAGATTAAAACACTAGTCCTCTCCCTTCTCCCATACTTAACTTCACTCCATTCCCCTACGTGCTCCTCCAAGTGGTGCGGGGTGGGCGGGGGGCTATGGTCAGCACGCAGCAGTTCCTCTCTGCTACTCCTTCCTTCTCACATTTTTCCTCAGCTCCAGTATGGGTCCTCCACAGGCTGCAGGAAATATCTTCTCCACCATGCAACATCTCTTCCTCCTCCTTCTCTGACCTCGGTGTTCCCTCTGCTGTTTCTCACTCTTTTGTTTTTGTTTTCATTTGGGGTTTCTTGCCTTCTCCTCTGTCTGTCTGGCATTTTCTGCCCTTTCTTAAATATGTTTTCACAGACATGTCACACACTTGGCTGACGGGCTCAGCTGAGGCCAACAGTAGGTTCATTGCGGAAACAGTTGTGTCCAGCACAGGGCAGCCCTAGCTTCTTCTCACAGAGGCCACTTCTGCAGTCCCCCACCACTACCAATACCTTGCCACCTAAACCAAATACATACAGCCTGTAGGAACTTGCTTTTCTTCGTCATTTTTGATAGATTCTTTAAAAGCAGTTCATGGATCATTAAGGACCCTTTCTCTGCAGACAAAAAATGACTCCTCAGATAATTGTATTCTTTCCTTTCTGCCTACCTTTGCAAATTGTTATTTTAGTTTAATAAACTGTATGACTGCATATTTACACTGCTCAGACTCAACGAAGCCTGATGTAGAGGCATCTGATTCATCTCCACCTAACACCAACCCAAAGTGAAGAGCTCTAACCCATAATGACCCAAGATGATACATCCACATAGATCAGTGCAACACTCGTTGGAGATGCAGATTGGGTTTGAAAGCAGGTTGCCCACCTTAAACTTATCAGCTAACCACCTTAACCTAGCATTATCATCATGTGTGGTGATAACATTGTAGAATATTTTAAATGGCTTGTTTTTCATTTTGCTGTCTTGGGAGCAGTGGAGTGGAGATGCAATATAAAGCATTCTTTAATCGAGCACAAGGTTGAACATTACTCAGTGGTACATCTTTGTACAACGTGCTATTTTCATTCATAGACCATACCTGAGCTTCTAGAGGAATCCATGTAGACTTACTACTTACACTGCCTGGTAGCAATAGAGTAAGTACTTCCTAGTACAGTAAGAAGCATTTTAGTCAGTATAGTACGGTGCAGTTGTGTTTATTAGAATAAATGCTGTGTTAATGATAATGTATTAAAATTAGGCACATGCACACCCAAGCATCCTTCCATTGCTAGATGATTATATTACATTTCTAGGTGGCAAATAACAGATAGAAAGGGACTTAATCTGATGATTAAGATGAAAATGTCCAAAAGGATCAACAATACCTACTGAAAACCACCTCTCACTCTTTGTTGTAGTGACACAGTTGAAATGAGAATTAGTAAAATTGAGAGGGAGCTGACGGCAGTAATTTTCTGTGGGGGCTTTTAGAATCAATCCCCACCTGTACTGAATTAGGCCAAATCTATAGACATTGAGGACACATTGCACATGTCATTTTCCCAAATGCATTTAAAATTAGGTTACCAAAAGGGAGGGGAGACTTGACTTTTCAAATAGTGTGATTCACTGTTGATGAATTGTGTTAAATTCTACTGCTTTACTTGTCATGTTATGATTTTTTTTAATAGATAAGAGCACTAAGAACACCTAGATAACATTTTAAAGCACTTATATAAAACAGAATGAATAAATTAAATAACTCAAGGTACGTCTTCAAACTTTCAATGACTTGATATAGAAGCGTACTATCAGAAAGCAAATGATGACGTGGACACTTTTAGAATTAGTGAGAGGGAAAAAAAAACACACCCAAACCCACCAAAAGACCCTTCAGCTAATACTTATATCTCCACCCTAGGAGTCATAGGTAAGGAAAGTCTTCTAGTTTTCCAAGCAATTTATGCTGAAGTCTCCCTGTTGTCTCTTCAGTGAAACAGTGTCTCTGATTTTGCAGCAGAAGTATGTAGCATGCACTCAAAAGACTGTTTGGCTCTTGATTTCAAATGTTATGACTTGTCACTTTTGGCTGTTGCCAGAAAATAGCCCATAAATGAGTCAGTAGATTAGAGTGAACATTATAAGCATTAAATTAATGAAAATCATCCAGAGGTGTGTCTGTGGAGAAGCAGTCCTGGGTGAAGACAGAAATCGTGATCTAGGCAAGAGCATCTCTTTTTAAATCTGTGTAAGGAAGAATGTGTTAATAAAAACATCTGCAGATCTGGTTATAGGTAAGTCTAGCATGGAGGAAAGTGGACTTAGGAGAGAGAAGAGCAAATGGATGATGAGTGCTGTCCTAAGAATATGAAAGAGGACACGTTCTACTGGGCATTTAGTGTTCCTTTGTATTCCTGTGACCTTTAAAGTTAAACTCTTTGCTGCATTTGATCACTTTCTGTTCTAAAAGATAATGGGTTAATGTGAGATGATTTCAATGAAGATTTGTAGGTTTTACTTTAAGCAATTCATCCCAGTAATGTGTAGCATAACAGTGAGAAAGTTATTTTTTTTCTTCCTAACAGATGAAGTCTGTTTCCAGTCAATTTATCTTCAGAGAAAAATAAAATCACAGTTTTGAACCAGGGTGGATTTCATACATGTTAAGAAACTCTCTGGTTGTATTTTGGGGGCATTGTTCAACCCTTCGTTATTTATGTCTTTCGCAGGAAGCAAAATGTCCAGTTACTTTGTTATTTGCTTCTTTAAATTTCTTAAAGTTCCTAGAATTGTATTAGTTCAGTGATGCTGCATGGGTACGTGTGGTACATTGTTGCGCTACAGCTGGTCACACAACAATGTGTGTTACAAAGTGATCCAGAATTCCAGTGGGTGTTGCACTTTGTCACCAACTCAAAGAAGATGACTTTTTAAAGGAGATGCCTCATAGTTTTATTCACTGTAGACAGCTGGAAGATTCACATTTGCCAAAGGCAAACAATAAACCATTAGTTCAGCAAATCCTGAACTGTTTGTTTAAATTAAAAATTTAATACAATTAAAAAAAATAAAAAAAAAAGAGAGAGAGCAGGGAATCAAATAGAATATATTAATTTATTTCCACATACAGGCTACATCTTTATGTGCCGACTCAGGAGAATATTGTGTAGGGAAATACAGAAATAGGAAGGATGATTCTGACTCTGCTTTTCACAGCTGAAGTCAATAACATTTTGGATTTAGACAGGAAGTTTGACATACTTGTAAATGCAAATGTAAAACATGTAAAATGCAATCCACTAATGTTAGATCCAATAAAAAGAAAAAAATCAATCTGACTTCTGCAAGGCCATAGAAATCCTTTATACCACAACCAATTTGTCAGTGCTTGTATGGCCCTAAGCATCAGACAAGATTGCCGTTTTCTCATTTAAAAAATAACTTTGTTTATTAGGACTGTTATTTCTGATACATATCAAATATATTTCTTCTGTGTTGTAAGTGCATTAGCATCTGATGACCAAGATATTATAAAATCTGAGCTCTCAGATACTGGCCTCCGGTTTTCTTACTGTAGAGCTGAAGGATCTCTTGCCTAAGGCTACTAGCAGAGCTACATTATGAAAGACAGATGAAATGCCATGGGGAAAACACGGTTCCCACCTTTCTCATTCCCCCCACTGTGGAGCTGGCACTTCTCACTGCAGGTGTTGCCTTTATGGCATGACTGCTAAACACAAGGATGCAGAAGTTGATCATCAAGACAGATTTCCTGCCAAGCAAGAGAGCAGTGTATGTAACCAGCACACCAGAAAATAATATGTGACCATGGAGTTTATAAAGAGAGAAATTTAACATAAATCTGACCCAAGGCACCATAGCAAAATTTAACTAGCATTCAGATCCAAACTGTGCAAATAACATCTCTCTGGAGTCACAGGTGTGGAAATTGCATGCCATTTCTGCACTATGGGAAATAATTGGATTACTATAGTATAGCACTGTGCATATCAACTGTTATTTGTTTTATTCTTTTATTGGAACTTAGGTCAGTGTTATGGAAGATCTGCAGTTCGGCAGAGGGAATTAAATGAAAACTATTTTTGTTATCACATGATTTGAGTCATTGTACAATTAGTGCAAGAGAGTCGTACTTTACAGAAATTTTCTCAAACAGATGAGCACTGTTTGACAGCAATTTTCTTTGGATTTATTTTCATTATTTGTTTTATATTTCTTTACTATATGTATCTAAATACACACATAACTATGAACATATATACCAACTCACAGCATTATATTTAATTATATAATTATTGTCATTACCAATCTGGTACTATGCTGCATATTTTACAAGAAAGATTAAGCATAATTATTGTTAATAATTTTTCATATTGCTTGGAAACATATATATAAAGAGCTGGTCATAACCGGCAAAGAAAGCAGTGAGAAAATACAAAAAAAATCAGGCTGCTTAACAAATTCAGTTGTGGTTCCACATTGGTTTGATGAATGAATAGAAAGCTTGTTCGCTTAATTTCTCAGAATGCATAGTTTAATTTTTACATGAAAAGAATACGGCTAAGATGTATTCTTACAGCTCTGCCTAACTAGGCAGAGCAGAATAACACAATATGAGGAAGAAACCATAGTAGAAAGTCAAGTCTCTATGTGAGTGCTCTACCAGCTTGCCATATGCTGATTTTTGTCTAATGAATATTCAGAAAAGTGAGAGAGTGTAGACAGATATGATAAATGGGCTACCACACTGTAGATATATTTTATTTGGAACATTCTTCTCGAAAAAAAGAAAAAGAAAAGGGAAGAAAAAAAGGAAAATGCAACTTCTTATGCCCATTGGGCAATGAAGAGAATGTATCTCCACCCATCTCCTGTGTCTCTCTAGGACATATTCTAATCACTGAACTTTACATTATATATAGGTGTATCCTTTAGTTGGAAAAGATGAACAGAGGAATGCCTAGCAGGGAACATGTGCGAGAGTGAACATTTAGCTCCTTATATCTTTAAAGAGGCATTCCCTGAAGCACATATTTTGTGGTTTAGAGAATTTTGCTGAAAGAAACCAAGCAAACAAAAATTAAAGAAAACGAGCATCTACAGAGATTATGTGGTACCAAAGCCGATGGGTTGCCTAAGCAACCTAAACTGGCTGATAATGTCTTTTGAAGATCTACACTTTTCAGTCCCTGTGTGACCCATTAAATAGAATGTGAAACAAATCCACACGAGGCCTAGGAATAATCAGGGCTTCATACCATTGCTCCTCTGACCAGCTCCAGAGCCAGTGCTGGCCTATGTCTGAGCAGGAGCATGTCCCATATGTATTTGCTGTCACAATAATAAAAATTAATTTAGTCAAGTTCTTTTATATTCCATCTAGAAGGTGGTCACTGGTGAAACAGTAACTAAGTTCTGTTTCTCCTAAAAACAGATTCTCCTAAAATCTGTATTCTCCTAAAAAAATCCTACTTTGTGTTGCACATCAAAAAGGCAGACAAAAGCTACTCTGGTTTTTTTGTAATGCTATACAGACTTAAAATTAGGTGCCAAGAAATTTCTCACTCATGGGAACTAGAAAAATCAGGATAATAATGATAATCAGGGAAAGTATAATGAAAAATTAAAACTGAGTTCAGAGGACATTTGAACAACACATAACTGCAGGCAGAAGATGGATCATACTTGTTAATGGCAGAGCAAGTTTCTATCAAATTTCTGTCGGCTCTGAGAGCTGCTTAAAGTGAAGAGCACATCTCTCTTTTCCAATGAAAAAGAAACATGCTTCCCTAAACAGTTAAAATTTGGATACCTTATGTTATAGGTTACAGTCCTAAACACACCTGTTCAGCTGTTGTCTGCTCTTTGCTAATTGACACAGAGTGTACCCTAAAGCTTCATGAGTAACATAGTGTTTTATTTGTAGATCACAGTTATGACAGATATGGGCAATGGAGCAGGTATCTCTGGATCCAGATACCTAGACAGCCTTCTCGCCTTGTTATCCAAGAGGCGTGATATAGTGATTGTACGCAAAATGCTATATATCTCACCAGGAGTTTTCTAAACACAAATAAAGAGGATATTTCAGAAGGGTTATTTTTAATTTCTCTTGTTAAAGATGAGTCACTAGACAGAAGTGAATTCAATAAGAAGAGAATGGAGGGAGGAAACATGAGTCTTTTCAGATGGAATGACAAAAGTTTCTGTATTTTATTTATTTTATCTAGAGATAATTTTGTATAGGGAGAGAGTCCTAAGAGTAAGGACCTGTGATCTCTTTACTCTTAGGGTAAAGACCTGCTCAGGAATTAAGAGAATCAGCAGTTCTCTGGGTTTTGGCCCAACTAATCTTGAATTCTCTTCAATTCAACACCTAAACATCAAGAGGAGTTTGAAAGTCCTGCACTAGCTTCCATTTCACTCTACTTATGCCAATCTCTGGTAAGAAGGGAGATATATATTTGAATTTATTCAGATGGAAAATGGATATGGATTCCCATTCTTGGAATGACTGCCTTATTGCATAGCCTATTATGTAAAGAAAAGAGTCTTTATTCGTCATCTGTTGCTTTAAAACAACTTAGTTACAAACAAACAAACCAACAAACAAAACAGGAACCAATTTCAAGCATATGATGACTCTTGAGAACAGTTGGGAATGCTTCATTGGGAGACCTAGTCAGAAGAAAATAAATCTAAGACTCTGCATCTATAATTAAGTCGATGACTGTTGGTAACTACATAATGAGAAGTATTGTGATACCATTCTGACGTTCTGAGACCCTCGACAGACTGTTTAACAGGATCAGACATCAAAAACTTCATTGCTAAAATTTCCTAAGAGTTAAAGCTAAAAAGTCTTAAATATTCAAGGTTAAATCTATTTCCCAAATGCATGGAAATGGAAACTGAAATTTTGAAAATCAAGTTCCCAACTTGTGATAAAGGAAGCTGTCTTTAAATGTCTGAGAGCTGAGTCCACTTCAATAGTGTCAAATACATCCAAATTTTAAATAACAAGAAATTAGGTATAGGAATGTGGCAAATCAAAGTTTCTTCCTAACCAACAAGCTTTCAATTTACTGCTTAGCTAAGTAGGGCACTGAAGTAACCACACTTTACACCTGAAGCTATTCTACTTCCAATTTTCTACAATGCTACTGGCATTAATCAGTTGCATGGTTAAATTCACTAGGGAAAACAAATTAAACATTACTTTAAATGGACGCTAAATGTACAATTTATACATTACACATCTCTTGCTATAGCCTTTACACCTAGGTATGTCTGAGGCTGCGTTTCTGTGAAAATTGATCCCACTTTTATGGGTATGTGAACATATTAACTGTTTTAAATATATTTATATAGCAGTGGCTCAAAATCATTAGTTTATACTTTCTCTTAGCTATCTAATACTGGTGGTGGTCTAGAGAGCTGAAAAATAGGGAGCTTTTTACATTTGGAGACATTTTTCTGTGCTTGCCTTATTATTTGTTTAGCCCACTGGCATGAATAAGTAGGATTTTCCAGTGCTAGAAGCGTATGTACCAGCAGGGAGAGCTTGCTCATATTGCTAAAAGTCAAGAAACAAGGATGCCTACTCTCTGAAGGCTAGCAAGTTTTTTAATTAAATACTCTTTCCAAAAAGCAGAAAGGCCTCCAAGTAAAATACTATGATGCAAATGGTAATCACAGAATTGTGGTTCTGTGTTCTCTACAGATATGTCAACAGTAATGGTGTAAGATCTTCAGGTGTGTATTAATTGTAACAATGCAGTCTGAGGAACTGGAGGAAGTCTCCAGAAGCCAAGGGATGAGTAATGCCATGTACTGAGGTCCCTACATGGGCAATATAGAAAATATAAGAAATCTTATTTGGGGAGGCTTTAATTAAAATTTCTCCCACTGCAGAAAAAAGAAGGTTCTTTTTTCTTGGTCAGGTATCACAGCTGACCAAGAATCTTTGCTTCACTTTTAAGACTCTGCCATCAACTCCTGCTTAGAAGAAAGAAGTAGTTATTATCATGTGAAACACTGATGCTGTTGCACCTGAACTCTTTTAATTCTCTAAAGCGTTTTCTATCATTGATCACATATGATGCCTGTGGATAAGTGTAATATCCATGAAGTTTTCTAACATGGAGTTGTTGACTTTCTCTTGTGCAGTTCCTTTTCCCTGAAGAAAAGTCTGAAATGATACAGACAAGCAAATTCACTTCAACAGCATGTTTCTGATCTCCACAGATTCTGTGTCATCAGAGGACTGTAATTGAACAGAAGTCCTGCAGCTGACAGTTATTTGACCTCCTCCAGCTGTGCCTCTTCTAAGGATAGTATTTCTTGCCCATTCCTAGCCACCAAAAGGTGACAGCCTGTTCTCAAAGCAGGTGAGTGAAAACAGAAAGAATAATTTCAGGAACTGTGGAGTAGGTTTTGTGGTGTGCCTTCAAAACATTAGGAATTTGAGGGCAAGAAAGTCAAATGGAAAACATTACCAACCTATTTAATGACCAGCTTAGGTTCTGCAAATCTGTCATCAGATTGTGACTGCTTTTGCCCATTACTGATGTGGTGTAGATTAAACCAGCTGAATCAGAGAAAAGAGAATAGGATCTGTAGGCCTCATCATCAGATTTCTTAATGAAACAAGTTTTCTACGGCAGAAATCATATGCTTTTTTAACAGCTTAGGATTCTAGACAGAAGCTGATGTGGCAATAAGCCAATTATATTCTATGTTTAAGGTTAGTCATAACAGCCTAAACAGCACATAAATCTTAGATGGTCAGGAGTTTCTTATATTTCTCTTCATTTTGGATTGCTATTTACTGATGTAACTGAAAAAGCATCTTTGTATAAAGCTAGAAGTATGGTAATCATTCTTTTGTTAAGCTGCAAGCTCCAATGTAGTTAAATCATAGGACACTAGAAATGTTACTAAAATTTCATGCTTCAGCTATGTGAAGCGGCAGCTTGGAGTCTGAACTATGCAAGAGTTTCTGTATAGCTGGCTCACTGTGACCTACCTCATGTATGATGTCTGACTGAGTATGCAGAATTCTTAATGCTAATAACCCGTTCTTTCTTTGCTCTTCATTCATGGTTGAATTCTACTGTTTTCTCTAGGGCAGAAGAAACCTTTTTCTTTTCCCAGAACACAGGAACAGATAAAATATTAATTCAGTGCCTGACTTCCTTGCTCGACTGAAGTGTATATCAGTTCACTGCGGTTAGAAGGGTATATAGTCTGGCAGGTTGAAACTGTAGTGCTTTCCTAGGGACCCTCAGGAACAGAGTGTGTTTTTCAATGTCCATTAGAAAGGTGAGTGTTCAGATCTATACTTCATTTCATTTTTATGCCTCAAATCTGGAGACACAGTTCTGTGATTATGCTTTTCACTTGAATAAGGAAACCCAGAAATACTTGAATAAGCTAAATAATAAAATCTCTATATTTTACACTCTTAATACTGAAGACTTGTTTTTGATAAGTAGCATTTATTTTCATGCACCAACCCATAAATAAATAATAACAATAAAAATAATAATAATAAATGCTTACAAGTCTACCTCTACAAGTAGGTCACAGGTTCAATGCCTCCTAATATTCCTCGAAAGGAGAGATACTTTGGACGTTTATTTTCAGATCTTTACAACACCCCTTTACTCTCCCTCTCCTTCTTTAAACTTCAAGAAATAAGGAACAATGGTATGTAACTCTCTTCCCATCCTTCACACTGACTGAAATAAAGTCTATTGTGATCTTGTCTTTCCTTCAAATCAGAGAGGATAATGCAACTCTTTTTTTCTCTTTTCTTCTTTTTTTTTTTTATACTGCAATCCATCTAGCTTTGAGCAATTGTGCTGAATTGTAATTGACACTTGTAACTTAATGTTCGCATAGATAATGACCAGGGTTGGTAAATCTTTCCTGCCCTCTGGGCAGTACATCCAAATCTTATGGCCACTAAACACTTAATTTACACCTTCAGGAAGTAAGAAGAAAAGGGGAGCTCAAGGAGTAATTTGTACAGGAAAGTGGATCCGTTGCATAATATCAGGCCTGAAGCTGAAACTCAGGGAATGAAGCACTATCTGGTGCAGTAGCTTGTGTTGACTCTCTTCGGCCCAGGAAGGAGCACATCGTCTTCAGCCTTGCTGCTAATCTGGCGGTCTATTCCTCTGCATGCAAGCTCATGAGCTGTACTTACCCATGCAGTGTAAATTGGCTACTCTTCTTGATATATTCCATTTGGGTAGAAACTTTGTTATCCACTGAAGATGAAAAATTGCGTATCTCAAGAGAACGCAGTTTTGCATTCATATCTCAGCTGCGCTGATAGTGATTGCAGGTTATAAAGTGTAAGTAACACAAAAATATCTGGGTGTTGTTAAGAAATACGGAACAAAGAAACACTATTCTACTGTCATACTCAGTTTTCAGAGGGTAACAGAATATTTAGCTAAATTAAAGTACCTGTTCCTTCCCTTGACAGATGAGAACTTTTGCCCTGCCAGCAGTTGTTGACCAGCTGATGTCCTGGTGCATGAAGATTGATTGCTTTTACTTCTGTGCAATGTTGAGTCTTAAAAAAGGTTTATCTTATTTTAGGTTTAGATTGGAATCTCTGCTAAATATTATGTGGAAGGGAGTTCCTTAGATTAATTCTCTCTTACGTGAGTAACAATGCCAGTTTTGGAAGTGTTGCTTTAAATCTCAGGCTAACATCCAGCACCTATTATATAGAAATAAGTATACTAGAACACCTGGTGTACTTTCATTACATCTCTTTTCTGTTTTCTGTTTCCTGGCCTAAATTATCCTAAATTCTTAATCTCTACTTCCAGAGAATAACCAGCCCACTCAATTGCCCCTACCTGGTCATTGCTGTTCTCCTACAGATCTTTAGTATTCACAAAGTTTTCGATCTTTCAATAATGATGTGACCAAAACGGAAAACGGTATCTAAGGCATGTCTTCATTCTCCAGTCTGTAATGGTGTGTAGATCTTTTCCACAGTGCCCCACTATGTGATGTTTTGCTCACAGTGCATTCTTTCCAGGAAGAATTGTACCAATGCAAAATTAGTGCCATGGTTCAGACCTCAAGTTTTCTACCTGCAATTAGACATGTGTGAAAGTATTGATTTTCTTTTTGTGATAATTGATATATAAGAAATTATAGTCTTAATGCATACAGCTTTTCACTATTCTGTCTTATTTCCGTTCTATTGGAACAAAATAGGGGAAAAAGGGGGACAAAGACTTAAAGTTATGGCTATTTCATGCATCCTTCTTCTGTTGATTTTGGCTTAAAAATGTTACCTGCTGGTCTGGACAAGGGACTGAGTCTCAAAGGCGGCCAGCTGGCTGAATATCTTAAGGGAACTAAATCCCATTGACATAAGTGTTTTCTTTCTGAAGTAGAGACTCACAGATTATTACAATAACAAGAAAAGACACTGCAATATTTTAAAATGGGGAAAAAGTATTCCTGCTGGACTGAAACTCAAAGGCATTTTTCCCTCCCGTCCCCATTCCTCCCTGCATGAAGTTTGAGTAGTCTGATTTTGTGTATGGGGACTCCAGGGATTTGGAAATAACAGAGTTTATTGCCACAAGCAGTGGGACAGTTAGAAGGTTGCAAAGCTTCTGGTCTGTCTGTCACTTCTTTGACTGAAGGTTTCAGACTAACTGAACATGTACTAGAAGAGATGCTATTATATCGGTAGTACCTGAAGGCTTTGATAAAGCATCATGGTCTCATTATACTAGGAATCCACTCACATTTATGGAGGAAACAAAAAAGTCATTTCCACACAGAAATTACAAGGGAAGTATAAAATGAGAAAGAAGAAGAAGAAGAAAAAAAAAGCGGATTCAGTAATCTATCTTGCCTGCTCTGTGCGTTAATAGCACGTAGCACCAATTCATCTTTTTGTTTGGGATTGCCTTATTCCCTTCCATGGTTCCCAAAAGGAATTCATCAGAGGGCTAACATGGGCTATTAAGATACAGAGACTCTCATGTGAGCTCTCCACACGCATCTGAATCATCCCAGATCTCTGGTGGTTGTAGCGCATTGTATATGACAAATAACTCTGTGTTAACTGGGACCTACTAAGTCTGATAAATTAGATGTGTTTAATACACTTGCCTTAGGGAATATATAAAAGATAATGTGGTTTTAGTAGTTTTGAAAATAATTCCCAGTTCTGAAAACTCTGACAGAACAATTTTCTCTAGGTTTTCTGGCAACTGGGTGTTTTTTCACATGGGTCTAGTTGCAGAGATCTTGAATGGGAACAAGAAAGCATAGATTTATACTGCAGCAATTATGTGATGCCAGTAAGCTGTAATCTTCCTGGAAGAAGAACAGATGAGAAATAAGCATTTGAATGTAGTCTACCTGATTTTTTCCTGCTAAACACCTTGTTAGCATGCACAGACAATTGCTGGGGGAAAAAAAAAAAAGAAAAGAAAGAAGCAACTAAAAAATCTCAATAAACCAGAATTTACTCTTAAAGGCCTCACAGCCCTATCAATATGCATGACCAGCTCACCATACACCAGAGGGGCTTCTGGCACTGTATGTATTCTCTATTTGGTAGTTCCAGAAAGAACCATTTTGACCAAAACTACTTGATAGTTTCATTACAATCTCCCTAGAAATGGAAGAGTATCCTTAAGTCCACCAGAGTATATGAGATCACTCAATCAATCTGGGCTTGCATTTTTGTGTTGAGATTTGGTTCTATAGATTTAGATCTATCTGCTGTTATTTTAGCCACTATCCTTAGATTTTTTTTTAGGCATTCAGAGATACTTACCCTCTTCTCTCCAAATGTTTGATGATGTGTCTTTAGAGAAAATGACTGAAATTAAATAGCTGTTGTAAGCAAACTGAAAATATTTCCTAAATCTTCTTAAAGACAATCCCCCCTTCTACCTTTTTTTAAGATAAAATCTCTCTGATGTGTGTCTTATTTATTTTTTCTCTTTTTTCTTTATTTTCATTTTTCTTGGAAGAAAAAATGACAAGCGGAAGTTAAAATGAGTATATTAATAGTTTCTAACAATGGCTGATGACTGAGTGGAGGCTTGTAAATAACCAAAAAGTTATTTCTTCAAGAAATCTAGCTAAAAGCAAAGGGATCATTTTAAACCCAAGCTTCAAGACTCGATATTTCAGTAGAATTTTAGTAAGCCTTAAATGGTCTGTGGATTGTATATAACCCCTTTCCAGTATTTCACTTTTCTACATCTTTTCTTCTCTTCCAGAAATTGTTATCATTCAGTGCCAGCCTAGTGTTCTCCCACTACAAGTTAAGCTATAATAACTTCTACAAGTAGATGTGAATCAGTGAAACCATAGTTACGGACTTTTTGCTATGTTTTTTTTCTCTTTAAGTGCCATGTTATCATTTTTGATACTCCATATAGATGGGTTTTTTAGTATTTATACTTTTGGCTTGTTTGGTTTTTTGTTTTATTTTATTTTATTTTGTAGTCCATAATAACAAAAGTAATTGAACCTCCAGACTCTCTTGTTGTCTTCCAAGAGTCTTTCTGAAGTCACTTGCAGAAAGTTCAGTGTCTTAAGTATTGCCAGACAACAGCTCAAGTTCAAAAACACAAAGAAAGCAGATTTTCCAGAGGAATTCTGCAAGCTTAAACTTGAAAGATTTTTTTCAATATTTTCAGTCCATTCTTTACTTTAATTCAAAGATGATTACTAATATATCGACAGACTGTAAAACTACAGTCTCCTAGTAAATGTAAAAATGTTCTGTACAGTACTGCACTCCTGGTATATTGGAATTAGCTTCAGGCAGCTTTTCTCCAAAGTAGACCCCATAAATTACCAAAATACTTACGTGGAAAACAACTCTGTTGTGCTATTAGGAAAAGATGGGGATCTAAACTTGATGAATGTGTTAGCGTGACATGAACATATCAAGTGTTTGACTTAGCATGCCCTTTATTTGAGGTAATGTGACAGGTACCCTGCCAAATAGTAGGTGGCTAGTATGAAAAATATCTTCAGATGGAAACATTTCTCAGATTTTAACTTATCTCCAAGAGCTCCTTCAACATCTGCAATTTCATGGGCTAAGCCTTGCATATTTCCTCCAGTCAGATATAATTGACAAACGGCTTCAGGTGAGAGAAAGGCAGTGGGCAGTGGTACCATGCTATAAATGTACAAGACTGAGGCTGTGAAGCGAGAAGAAAAATAGAAAGTGAAGCACATCGTCATGCCTAAACTGTGACATGCCCTCCTAAGATGCTAGTAGCCCAGCTCTCCTGTCTTTCACACTGATATGAAATATAAGCGACCGCATGTAAGGGACGACTCGTAATTTCCTCTTTGAGTGTTCGAGCCATGGGGTGGTGTCAGGGACCACTCGTAATTCCTCCTAAACTAAGCAGCCTGAAGAAACTTTTAGTGTCAAACACTCACAGTACCAGGCCTTCTGGTCAAGGAACTAAGGCTAACACCTGCTTATCTCTTGTAAGAAAGAAAAGTTGTGCCTGAAGGACCAGTTTTAAAGAAACAGAACAGTCCTGTTTGTTCTCCTGTGAAGGATGAGCTGTTTCTCCAAAGAAGACACTATGCTCAAGTGCCCTTGCCTCATTATCCGTGAAATGCATACTAGAGTTCACACCCCTGCATATGCTGACGAAGATTATTGAGATCATGCTAAACATATATGATTATAGCTCTCATCTCCCCACCCAAACCATGCTGCACGTCACCTGGCGGGGGGGAGAAACTTGAGACAAAACTGCTCCTAGCAGTGGGCAAACATAAAGGGGGGAAGACTTTCCCTGAAGAAGGGAGAGAAGACGATTTATGACCTGGGAAGATTTTTTCTGAAGAGACCCTGAAGAGTGCTTCTATGACACACACTGACCAGAGTAACACTGGAACCAGGACTGATGATCTCTTTATCATTCTCTCTCTCTCTCTCATTCTGCCTCTCCCTCTCAATCTCTCCTTCATTCTCTCCTTCTCTATCCTTTTGCTTCTTTCCTTTTTTTATTTCTTTTCTCTTTCCTTTCAAAGAAGTAACGCAAGGCATACTGTCCCCCTTGCTATAATTCATTGTATATCTCTTATTAAGTAACACTTGCCATAATTTGTTACATATCTGCTGCTAATTAACGCAATGCATACATTAGTACTTGTCATAATTTGTTATATACCTAACTAATTACTGTGGACCTAGTTAAAACCTGGTTACTAACCTAATAAATGTTTGTATACGGACCTTGAGATTTGTCTCGCCTTAGTTGTCATTCTTTTTGAATGACAATATGCAAATTTTCACTTGGAACTTTTTCCACTGTGTAGACAGGAATTTAGTTAACTATCTCAGTACATGCAGATAATTGTGAAAGCACATGAGAGTGTAGTCATTAACAGTATGACTAGTATTAGTGGAACATGACAAAATGCAGCCTATTTCCAGGAGAACATTGCTGTCAAAACGGTTGAATTTCACCAGAATCCTCAATTTTTAAAAAAAATCACAAACCCAAAAGCCTATAAGAAAAAAATCAGATCTTGGAATTCAAGTCTGAATGCCTATTTCTTTAAAGTATTCTGACTGTTTAAATAAAGTTACTAACCCTTTGCAGGAAAAGTCAAACATGACTTTTAATTGCCCTATCAAGATATCTTGCACTCATCATGCCCACTGAATTTTGTGACAAAACTCTTTTGTCTCAAGACTGCTTTGCTATATTTTAAAATTTGTCCTTTTAAACAATCTGCTTTATTTTTCTAACAGCTCCCAAAGATTTGGAATAAAATGAGGAAAAATATCATGTTCACTAGACACATTTATTTTTGTATGTGACGGAGCTACATTTATTTAGAGAGCATGACCCAGCCACTTGACCTCTCTCAGATAGACCTCGAGCTTTATGAGCCAAAAAGAACAATTAACAACTCAATTGTCTATAATAAATTAGCAACAAATTGAATTGTTATAATCTGCATTTATATTATAGTCAATATTTCCAACTGCTGTGTTCCAGCTAAAGTTCTGCAATATTTACAGTGTAGTCCTTTATGCCAAAAGCACTGCTCAACTCTAACATGCAGAGCAGGCAATGAGAGGAAAAATACAATAAAAAATAAAATTCATAAAAATAAAAATAGAAAGTTTCAGGGTAATAGTCATAATAGGCTAGTACTGCATATGATGAAACACATTATCTGCGCCCTTGGAATATATCACAGCTATGCAAGACATTAATAACCTCTTGCACACTTCCTTATGATATACAATGCATCAAATAAATCAAAATGATTTTTCTGTGATAAAGCCAGCTATATTATACCTAGAGGTAGTCAATTAAGCAATAAGACATGACACTGGGTATATTGCACTAATTCATCTTGAGCTCAGTCATGAAAGGTGTTGAGCTATCTCTCTCAAGATTTCCCCCACCCACTCTCAGGACTTTAAGTGGAAGTTGAAGCTACTCAGTACCTCACAGGATTAAACCCCCAATAATTTGCATTTTTTGCTGATGTACTCTTAGAGAATTTTTCCACGTACTTGGGTATCAGCTTCCATTCAGTGCCTGGGTTTGAGTGAAAAATTATGAATTGCCTTCAAAGCATTAATTGCCAGAGCAGAGGGTGCTGTGGTCCACGTGATCCAGGGCCAGAGGAAAGGTGCAGGGCCCATCTTCCATGCCCATGTGAAGCACAGGAAGGGCCCGGCTAAGCTCTGTGCCGTTGACTTCACTGAGAGACACAGGTACTTCAAGGGCATTGTCAAGGCAGGGGCAGCCCTGCATGGGGGTGCTTCCGTAGTGGGGAGGGCCTTCAGTGGCCTTGTCTTGGAGTGCCGAGGGCCCTGAGGCACACGTCCCTCCACACCTTGCTTGTGTAAGGGGTCTGAAGTCCTGTTCACCGCTGCTTGGAGGTTCCTTGTTCAGGCTTCTCACGGTTCATTAAATAAGTCTTGTTCCTTAAACAAGGCGTGTTCCAGGCTGAGAGAGTTGGGGTTATTCAGCCTGGAAAAGAGAAGGCTCCAGGAAGACCTTATTGTGGCCTTTCAGTACTTAAAGGGGGCTTATAAGAAATATGGGGACAGACTTTTCAACAGGGCCTGTTGCAATAGGAAAAGGGGTAATGGTTTTGAACTAAAAGAGAGTAGATTTAGATGAGATAGAAGGAAGAATTTTTTATAATGAGTGTGATGAAACACTAGAACAGTTTACCCAAAGAAGTTGTGGATGCCCCATCCCTGTAATCGTTCAAGGTCAGGTCTGATGGGGCTCTGAGCAACCTCATCTAGTTGAAGATGTCCCTGCTCATTGCAGAGGGGTTGGACTATATGACCTTTAAAGGTCCCTTCCAACAGAAACTATTCTATGATGCTATGTTTGGCTTGAGTTAGAACTGTATATTTTACAAGAATAAATAAAGTTTAAAATATGAGGTACGTATACTTATCTGCTTGCTTATAGCTACTGAAATACTTACAGTTCCAAGGTAAGGGTGTAAAGATAAATAAAAGCAGGATAAGTATGTATGAGACTGTTTACCTCCTTTTCTAAATAATCTGTTTTCCTGATTTTTACTGATACATATGTATGTACCCGATATGACTGGTGATGTATATGTCTTACCTTGCTTTAAAGCTAGCGTGAAACTCGATCAGGTATCAATTTACCAGAAAGGCCTGTTTTAATAGCTAAAAGGCTGGAAAGGACCATGAGAATTTGTCTGCAGGAAGAGATGTACTAGTGATCCGAACAGAAGGTAGCTGCACAGCTATCCCTTCATCATTTAATAAAACTGCGGCTATAGACTATGAAGTTCCTTTTCTCTCTCTTTCCTCATTGTAAATGGGAGGTCCACATATTTCTGGATGGAGCTGGTTCTCAAGTCCCTTTAAGTCCTACGTTGTGTGATTCTGCCCCTGCTAATGTAGTTTATACCATCTGCTAACGAAGCTGAACCTCACATAACTGAGCTCCTTCGCCATAGTGTGGATGGTGGGGGAAAAAACTTTGTGGAAGGAATAAAGTTTTGCCAAAATCCCTAAATATCATTTGTCTATTCAAGCAGCTGCGAAAGTTTCAATTCCTACTCAGTATTGATAACTTTTTCTACAAATGGCATAACAAATCAGACTGGAGAAATCTTATGTCAGGAACCAGAACACTACAGAAAGTATTTCTTGCTATTGTATTCTGTATACTTTAAATATAACATTCTCATTATCAGACTAAGAGAAACTAAGAAGTAGTCAACCACAGAGAAGGCATAGAGCTAGGGAGGAATCCTTATTTAGGAAAATTACTATATGTTTACTTTAAAGTGTGTGCTTAAGTGCCCTTAAATATCTAAAGGAAGATTAGTGTGAGTGAAAAAGTAAACATGCCACCTGTAGGTTATATAACAATATGTATTCTCACAACTCATTTTAAGAGAAGACACCAAAAAGGTGATATACACCTCACAGTGCAAACCCAGAGAAGGCTGACAATTCAACTTCTGTAAAAATCGTCTGCATTTATTACATACTAAATTAAAATAGTTACATACATATTGAGCCTCTGAGACAATCACTGTGAAAATAAGTGTGGATAAAGAAATTGGATTCCCATGTGCAGGAATGTTCAGGCCTTCTTAAGGGAGTTTAGAAGTCTAAAGAACCTGACCTATCATTCCAATTTTCACTTTTCTTCATGGTATAAATTAAAAGTGTTGTAAAGAAGTGTTTGGATATTTCCTCCAAAGATGCCATGAAAAATCCCATCATCAGTATCCCATGAGTATTGTTATGCTCAGTTTATGAAGCCAATTAAAAAAAAATTCAATTACAAAAAAACAAAACAAAACAAAAAACATTACAGAACTCTGGAGTAAATTTGCCAAAATAATCATGAATTTGCCTATTGTCAAGACAGGCCTCATGATACCACAGCAGATAGTGTTAATTACCAGTTCTAACACTTATTTGGTAAGCAGAACTCCTCTGTTTCAGACATTCAAATATTACCCATTGATGCTAGAAGGAAACACAGCCCAGGTCCCCATGCTACCTAAATTTCTGCAGCTAGTGAGGATAGGTAGTATAAAAAGAGAATTACAAGTTCATTAGACAATACTACCTTTACATCTCCTAGATCAAATAGTTGTAAGAAAGAGCTGCAGGCCATGCCAGTACTGCTATTTTGCTTCTCTCCAGGTCCTGTAAGATCTTATTTTCTTTTAATGCTCTACTGTACTGATAAAAAGATAAATCTCCTGTCACTGTCCTTTTTACACAAAAATAAGGAATTTCTAGTGCCACCTATTGGTATAATATGAAAACATCTAACAAGCAAATTGGCTCACTACAAGTAGGACAGAAAGTGGAAAATATGACCCACTGAGTATCAGAGGAGATAACATATGGGTTCCCTATGATTTTTTTTAATTTTTTTCCTCATTTTTTTTTGAAAACAAGTGTTTTAAATATTTATAAGAGGAAACCCAGCTCTGATACAGTCAGTGCTTAGCAGGAACATAAATCCTCTCCTGCTTCATAAGACATTTAAGGGATAAAGCAGGAGTTCAAAAGCAAGTCCATTCATAAATTCGATTGAATTAGGCTAATATAGAACCAGTATAGTTGTTGATAAGAAGGGTGAGAGAAGGAGGAAAACTCCTCAGGAATTACCAATGCAGGATAATCAATAGCAAAAGAATGAAAGGTAGTAAGCTGTTACATACAGCTCAGTATGTACTTTTTTTGCTGTGGGATGCTCCCCTGACTACAGAAAGAGTGGCCAACAAAATTCAAAACAGTTGCAGAAATTAAGTAATCTTTAGTATCTTGCAAGGGTTTCATCGCTGAAAACCACTGCTGTCTAGCCTTTAAGATTCTAGTCATAACAGCTATTTCTTTTTCCTTTACAGTCAAAGCAAACACAGTGCCTTCTGATGGCAATTCATCTCACCAGTCACAAACACCTTATCTGCGGATGGAAGGAATTACCTTCTTGAGATAACTATCTTTCTCCATTGACCACAGAAGAAGACTAGATTACTAGCTTGGACTAGACATGTAACTTTGAGATAGCTAATGGTAGATGAATCCTACTGCTGAGATGCAGGTATAAGATTAAAAAAACCCAAAAAACCAAAAAACAAACCTAACAAAAAAACCCCACCACAAACAAACTACTACACCTTCACTAAATAAGGTTTTTAAACATATGCCTGGGTTAAAGAAAGGGGAACAGCTCTAACAATGTCAATCAAATTGCTCATTAAAGACATTGGAAAGGAAAAGGAAATATTATTGACAGCAAGTTTCAAATTGTTTTCATTCAACAATTGGGCTCATTTTCATTTTCCTGAAAGCATTCATGACATGTTAATCAATGTTTCTATAAACAGTTATTAAAATATTTACTGACGTCTTTTCTTAGTAAAAAAACCCAAAAATTTCATCGACCATTTAAAAACCAACATCCTTTACTTTGATTTCAACAAATATTGATTAAATTTTGAGGTAAAAATCACTATAAACAACATATTTGAAAGAAATCCATGCTTGCACAGGGCATTTTGGTCTGGAACGGAAGCCAGATTTTAATGCAGGAAATTTTCATATGAAACACTTGGGTCATCTCTACTACTTATACTCTTGAAACTCCACTCTAGTAAATAATTTTATTGAATCAGGATCTGAACCTAAAGTTTTTTGTAGGAATACACATCTGGTAAAAAGCCCAATGGTAAAGCCAATTAATAAGTAGTTCATCCACTTGACATAGGAAGGACAAATGGGAATTCACACAGTATGTTAGGAGTTTAGATTCATTTTGTCATCCTACTACTGGTAAACCAGTTTTGTCCTTTGATCCGCATTGAGGTTTACCTGGTCATCTGCTCCTGAAATACAGTGATTCTTTTCGTTATTTAAAATATCGGTGTCAGAAAAAGAGCAAATGAAAAGGCATTACCAGAAGAAGAAAATTTATAACAGAGGACATGAATTAAGAGAAACCCCCAGGACGAAGGTGGAGAATGCAGGCCAGAAATTCAAAGTGGAAAAGTAGAGAACAAGAACCAGACTGGTAGAAAGACTAAGGACTGGAGAATAACAGCCTGTTTTCTCTCCCGCTAAAGTCAGTGGGGAAAGTCCTATTGACTTAAAAAGGAAAAGATCAGACCATCTTTACAGCGTGTGTTTATTCTGCTGTCGAGTTGGTATTCATGCTTCTATTTAAGTCTAAGTCCATGACGTAGTGCTCCCTTCATTTTATCTAGTGTCTCCTCCTTTGCATTCCTCCGTGTTTTTTTTTTTTTTCTTCTCCTCATGGATGCTAGCTATGCTGAATTCACTTACACTGGTGCTTGTATATTTGATTAAAAGATAGTTGTCTGAGTTACTTGAAGTTGTGCTAGGAGAAAGACTTCATCGTTCAAGGGTTATTATTACTCTGTCTCACGCTCTATTTCTCTCTTTCTCTCCTAAGGTACTGCAGTGCCTATAATGAAGTGAATCCAAATGACTACTTTGAGACTGGCAAAGAACCTGACATGCACACAAAATATTCTTTTAACATTGGTCTGAACTAATCATCCAAAGGGATTTTCTATTTCATTTATGGGGTTTGATTCTCCCATGTGTTTTTCTACTAATGCGATTGTACTGATGCAAAATCAGAAGCACTGGTAAAAAGCCTGGCATGCTTTCAGCCTTCAGGACTGCATAAAAAAATTCCAGAGAGCCTGAACTACCCTTTGGGTAGTAATGGGGGGCAGTATGATGGAGAAATGGCAGCATGGAAGGCATTAGGCCTGTAGGGCAGATTCCCTCTCCTGTCCCTTTTTTAACGATACAAATGCAAGAGGGTGCGGACTTCCCTCAGTGGAGGTAAAGATTTTGCAGCTGTGTGGCTGCTTGGCTTTTGTTTCTGTTCCCCTTGTACTGATTCAACTGTCACAAGGAACAGGTAGGTTAAAGCCTCTGCCACAAAGTACTAAATCAGATGATGGTATTTTGGCAGTAAAAGAAAGCTTAGGGATAAATTCACACAATTTAAGGTTTTAATATAAACTGAAACTCAGCATGACATTTAAAGTTTTCCTCTTTATTGTTTTTTTTAACAAATCCCCCAAAGACTGAAGATGGCAGGGAAGCCTGAGCAGTGCTATCAGCAGATCCTAGCAATATTTCTTCCAGAATGAGGTGTGCTTTTTCCTGCTATGTTGTGATCAGTATTTTCTCCAACCTCCAGCACTTGTTGCTCAGTCTTTCCATCATTTCCTTCCTCATTCTGCTCCCTTAGCATTTTTTTCTTCTTTTTTTAACTTATTTTGTCCTCTCCCTGTCTCTTTAAAAACATTTACAATTAAATCCTTTTAAAAAACATTTCCAACAAATCAAGAAATTAAAATGATGTTGTTTCTAATGAAGTTAGCTCTCTTCTTGTATGTTTTGACTTTTCTCCCCCCTCGCTGCAATCATTTGCTTGGCAAGCTTCAGGGCTGGAAGGATGACAGTGCTTCTGTATTGGGTCACAAACATGGACTTGGACACGTTTTTGAAACCAAACTGTGACTATTGATTCTGTGTAGAATTATGCCTATACCTGAGAAAAGGCTTTTCAGCTCTCTTGTACCCGCAGTTTTGAGTGTGTAACTGTAACGTGTAAGCTTAAGGTATGGAATGATAGGAGTGGTACAACCCACAGCTCAGGACGTTGCTAGAACCGTCAGCTTAAGCCACCTCCATTGCACAGGCAGCAGTGGACACCAGAGGACACTGGCCTTCTTAGCAAAAGTGCTAAAAGTGCTAACCGCAGAGCTTGGCATAGGACGATTGGGACCTATCCTGAAAGGATACAAATGTTGGTTAATCTCTTCATGCCCAATGAAAGAAGAGGCAGTACGCAATAATAATGTAAGGCTAATTGTCACGATGGTGGACAGTTCTAAACTTTGTTCAAATCACGTTTTTTTCCAACTGAAGATGTAGTATAATATATAAGCATAATCCTACTGGAAAGTTGAGCACAGGGCTACCCACATCTAAGTTCTCCATAAAATTTAATATGATTGAACAAAAAGATGTTGAATTTCAGCTGCTTTTCAATATGTTCTAAAGCTAGGGTTTCTGACCATGTGCCCTGTCCCTCCGTTGTGCTGACACATAGTGCACAGGCAGAGTAGAGTAGTCTAGATAATGAAAAGAAAACTATTAAGATAAATTTGCATGCTTTTGAAGGTATGCGTATGGAAATGTAAGCCGCGATATAAGCTATAAGGAGGACATTGGTTAGTAGTGTCTTCACATTGTTATAAATGGGTCTGTCTACCTGAGGTATCAGGGGAAATTCACATCTTAGGAGTTTAAACAGTTTTTGCATTGTTGCGACAGTTAAAGAGCATTGACACAAGAAAAGAAGTTTTCACTATGAACAACCCACTTAGGACACATAGACTAATAATACTTTGCTTCTAATTTAAAAGCAAAGAAGAATTTTCCTTCACTCCTTTCTTTACCTTCCACAAACACAACAATTCATTCTGTGGGCTTTTTACTAGGCAAAATACAGTTCAAAACGTTCCAGAAAAACTCTAACAGTGGAGATGTTCTCTGAGGGGACCACATTTCATTTTTGCAGTCAATGCCTATTCTGACCACAGAGGCCTAGATATGGATCACCTTACCAAAGTTAGAATTATAGGCATTTTGCAATGCTGCAGTTCACTTCCAGATTGTCTTTCCATCGTAAATTCTAGGATAATGCACACGGCAGGTGTAGCTCTGAAACTGGGTAAAGTCTACATCTCTGTTCTCACATACTAAGTGAAGAAGAAAAATTAGTGTGCTTTCAAATAGTGTTCAACACTTTTCAAACCTTCAAATAGTTTTCCTGATGAATGTTGAGTTCAACTGATTTTATATACATCAGCATATTGGTGGCACCCTACCTTTCCCCTCTATAAATAGACACATTCTACTACACAAACTTTCAGCCTATAAAATTACAAACTGTCCCCCTTTTTTTTTTAAAATTTGTGTTTCAAAAACATCAAAAGAAAAAAATCCTGTGGGAAAATTATGCCCTGTTCCATAACTCCTTTTGTCACTAAATAGAACCTTAAACCTCTTCAATGCCTTTATAAGGAGCTTTGCTTCTGAGATGCATTAACCCACCCACTTCCTCTCCATATCCTATTGTCATCCCCTTTGAGGTTTATTTCCCTGTTTGTCCTTTTCAAATGCTAGCATTTGTAAAAAGGGTCTTTAAAAGACATTGTCCTCAAGCCTTGATGGCAAAGGGTCTTCTCATCGATAAAACTGCCCACGCTTCTTTCACTCTTTTTGAAAAGGAATCTAAAAAATAACAAATATTAAGCTTCTAGAATGGACTTTGTTTTAAAGCAGCTCCTTTGTTTCCCTCCAGCGGTTTAAAAAAAGGGTGTTTTCCAGGGAAGTTGACAGGAGTTGTGCCTTTAAAATAGGTGGCAGTAGAAGTTGGCCTAGACTGGTTTGTACAGATCAAGGATGTGTAGTGTAACCATATTGACCAAGACAGGTCTATGCAGAACTTCATGGGAAGCAATATGAAAATATTGATTTTTTTTTTATTTTTTTTTACAGTGCCTATATAGTACTTGCCCATTTCTTTACTGTATGTAAAAGCCTGCAAACTTCAGTGTATATGCTTGCAGGAGCCAGGTCAAGTATTCCATAGGCTGGATTTGCAGCTCAGGTAAAACAGTGTAAATCAAGACTAATTCCATTACAGGTAATTAAGTTAGTATACCAGTGTAAGCCCGGAAGAAGTGTGTGAAGATTGAAACCCTGTAATTACATTTGTTTCCAGAGCAGATAGAGCATCATCGATATTTAAAAGGACATTGTTCAATGAATTTTAGCAAATGAAACACAGCAAAGAAAAGAAGATTACGAGATATCATCTCTGTAGACTTGTTTTAATAATACTTTTTTTAATTTATTTAAACTTTGCCCTAAAAATATGGAAGCTCAAAACCACTAACAACTAGCACAATCAGATACTGACAGATCCCCAGTTAAAGAAAAAATGAAGCCAAGAAAATTCATACAGGTAAATAAATGAGTGAAAAATAAATGAATGAAAATCTAAAGATTTTGAACTTTACTTGTTGGTTTTTTGTTGTTGTTTGTGTTTTTTTTTTTTAATCTTTATATATTATTAATATTCAAAAAATTCACAGAATCACAGAATTGTAGGGGTTGGAAGGGACCTCTGAAGATCATCTAGTCCAACTCTCCTGCTAAAGCAGGTTCACCCAGAGAAGGTTGCACAGGCACACTCTGTCCTCTCAACCAGGTCATTGATTAATACATTGAACAAGACTGGACCTAGTGCTGACACCTGGGGAACACCGCCTCTGCACCCCTGATCACAACCCTCTGAGCTCTGTCACTCAGCCAGTTCTCAATCCACCTCATTGTCCACTCATCTAACCCACACTTCCTAAGCTTACCTATAAGGATGTTATGGGAGACAGTGTCAGAAGCCTTGCTGAAGTAGAGGTAGACAATGTCCACTGCTCTCCTCTCATCTACCCATCCAGTCTTGCTGTCACAGAAGGCTATTGGGTTGGTCAAGCATGATTTCCCCTTGGTGAATCCATGTTAACCATTCTTGATAACCTTCTTTTCCTCCACATGCCTAGAGATGACATCCAGAATGAGCTGTTCTATCACTTTTCCAGGGATGGAGGTGAGGCTGAGTGGTGGCCTGTAGTTTCCCAGGTCCTCCTTCTTGCCCTTCTTGTAGACTGGAGTTACGTTGACTTTCTCCAGTCCTCAGGCACTGCTCCTGTTCTCCATGGCCTTTCAAAGATGATGGAGAGTGGCTTAGGAATAATATCTGCCAGCTCCCTCAGCATTCATGGGTGTATCCCGCCAAGGCCCATGGATTTGTGGGTGTCAGGTTTGCCTAAATGATCTGTAACCTGATCCTTCTCAAACAAGGGAAAGTTTTCCTTTCTCCAGAATTTTTCTCTTACCTCCAGGGTCTGGGATTCCTAGGGGACAGCCTTAGCAGTAAAGACTGAAGCAAAGAAGGCATTCAGTAACTCTGCCTTCTCTGCATCCTCTGTCACCAGGGCACCCACCTCATTCACAACAGTGGGCCCACATTTCCCCTAGTCTTCCTTTTGCTATTGAGGTACTTGAAGAAGCTCTTCTTGTTGTCCTTGACATCCCTTGCCAGATTTAATTCCAAGTGGGCCTTAGCCTTCCTCATTGCATCTCTGCCTACTCTGACAGCACTCATACTTCTCCCAAGTGGCCAGTCCCCTTTTCCACATTCTGTAAACTTCCTTCTTCCCTTTGAGTTTTTCCAGAAATTCTTTTAACAAGGTAGTTTTGAGGTTTCAAATAGGATTTTTATGAACTTTAGGAGGGTTATCACCATTTGTGGATTCTTTGTAAATTATCACCAGTGGATTTGAGCATCCAAGGTTAAAAATAAATGGCTCAGGAAATGAGCCTAAGCAGACAGTAAATGATAAAATGATAAACTGCTAGTTTAAGTGAGAAAGAGAATAAAGACTTTTTTTTTTTAATATAGAGAGTAACTTTTCTTTCTTTGAATTATGAGATTAAAATAATTTATACTTAATATTTTTTCTGCTTTTAATCTTTATTTATTTTGAATCTGATAGCAAGTTCACTAGTTCCCAACAACAAGTTAACAAGGAAACAAATGGAATAACAAATTTATGAGATTTATCTCCAAATAATTATATAATAAGAATTATTATCCTTGCTTAACAATAATTTTACAAGGAATTACACCTTCTTTCTGAAACATACTTCAACAAGACTAGCCCAGTTTTTAATCCTAGTGTTTGGTAACCTTTGATCACTGACAGGAAAATAATTTGAAGCTTCCATTTTTAGCAGCCTTCCTCCACTCAAATATTCCCTTGCTTTACATTTTTAGTAAGTAGTCATTGATGCAATTGTACATTACCCTTTTCAGTCCTTAGTTCACTAACTATTTCTCCTTCTCTTTCAGGTTGTTTAGATGACTGGTTCATATCTAATGATTTTGCTGTATGATAATAGACATTAGATTTCATCCTTGTCAACTTCCAGATTAAGAGATAAAACTAAGGGGGAAACTTTTGGATTAAGGGATAGTTACCTGGGCAATGAAATCAGTGAGTTAGCAAAATATGTGGATTTACTCAATTTGGTTCTTCGACTTATTTCAAGACTAAAGGTGAATGGGTCAAAGGAAGGGAAATATTATCTTTGTGTTTTCTTAACCCCTGGATTTATTAGAAAGATAACCTGCCACTGGAGAAAATTTAAAGTAACATCATGACATTCTAATTTGCACCATCTGTTGATAATTGGCAATTCCCTAACATGTCAAATGTGAAAGGCTGAGAGGACAGAACAAAGATGGATATGCTTGGTGCATACCAATCGGTTTTCTTTGCAACAGGGGGACCTACATCAGCTGAAAAAGAACTCAAAGTACTTTGGGAGCCATAACAGAAATACCAGCATGAGCTACTAAATTTTCACAAAACATAAACAGGAGAGAGAGACGTCTGTCTCTCTATGCTTTGCAATAGCAGCCACAGAACACCTCTGTACTTTGCATTTTTCCTCAAGGGTGATATTTAACAGAATACAGAATATGAAAACAGAATAAGTTGTTTCTCAGTCCTAGAGATATTTCCCTGAGTACAAAAGTTTAAAAGCTCTTGTGAAGAATGTGTCTGGGCAGCCAAGCATCTCTTCTTGGATCAGCATAACTGGAATTGATGCTACCATCTAGGTTGTTTGTAAGGCCTCCCTGCTACCAATCACTGTTATTAAACAGATGGAGCCAGATGAATCAGGTGAGTCAAAATAAGCAAATTTTAAGTAAGAGAACAATATGAGGATCACTGTAAATTGTTATATTAATTCTCTCCATCGTTCTTCCTCTGACTGTGGACAAACACTGAAGAGGGCTATAATTCCAGATATTACTTTCCCTCAGCTGAAGTGTACAGCCTTAAAGCCCAGTGAATGGACTACGTCTCATGAGCAGTTCCTAATGTTTCAAACAGAAATCACCTGGGTTAGTCTGGAGAGTTTAAATTAGAAGCACCCACATAGCTCTTACCAGAGGTATAGTTGAGGGTACAGGACCTCTGACTAGTGGGTACTGAGGAGCAGATTTGGGCCCTTCTATTTGTAAGAACAAGCATTAATCTTCTGTTTGTTCAGACTAATCCTATATTCTGAGTATCAGGAGCAGCTAGTATGATGGCTAATGTTAGTTTAAAAAAAAAAAGTTTCACTTTTGAAGAATATTTTTGCCAGCTGAAATTTTTGGCATTTTCTAACAGAACTCAAATTTAGCACTCTTTAACAGTCAGGGTAGTTCTTCAAAATATCTGTGGCTTTTTTTAGTTGAGAAAAGAGATATATTAGATTTAAAAGGAAAGAAACATACAGAATCTGCATGCTTTAAAAAAAAAAAAACAACTCTTTAGATCTTTCTTATTCCCTGGTGTTTAAGTATGTATATAGTTTCATTTCTATGCATGAACATGTATAAAGACTAACTATATCACAGAGAATGAGACTGATGTTATAGATACAGAAATAAAATTAGACTCAGTTGCTAAAGTTGTTTTCATATTTCTGTATGATCAACACAATTTATAGAAAAAAGATCTTGACTGCTCTGTGTCTGTGCAAGGAACTCTGGTTTAGAAAAGTTTCACAATTGAATATCATGTACATACAGTAAGAAATATGTAAACTGAAGAAAAATAATCATGTTAACAGCTTAAGAAAGTCTTGTACCAGGAAAGATATGAAAACCTTCCTCATATCTGAAGACAGGGAATGTGAAAACAACTACTGACAGCTGAAGGTGAAAGAAAAAATTCTTTCTGTTTACTTACCCGTGGTAGAGTTTAAATTGTTTCAAGATGAAAGAGTTTTTGTCGGAATTGAGCTGATTTAAATCTGTTTGCACTGCTGCTGCTCTTTCTATAGCATCTGTAACATTAGCTTCTGCTCAGGTAACTGTTTTCTAATGGGCAATAGACCACCAGCTAATTCCAGAAAGGACAAAGACAGATATTGTACAATCAATGTTCAGACAGAGATTTCTTGATTCTCAATTTTCTGATCCTGCCATTGACTAGAGCAACTACACAAAATCTGCAGCCAGACCACCTTAATGGTGATAATCTCACAAATTAAACAGAGGTGGGTTTGTCCCATATTTAGAGAAAAGACTTTTAAGAAAATGTCATGATACTCTTCAAAATACTATGAATTATTTTATACAGACACTCTTTCTTCTTAATATCTTCAGAAAAGGAATCAGTAAGGTGCAATTAAAATTAAGGCCTCACTAAGTTTGCAGTCCTAGTATAGATTTTGTCAAAGTAGTCTGTTGCTTGTACCAAATACCAGCTATTTTTCCTATTAAAAAAATAGGAAAACTTCGTTGGACTCCTCCACAGCCTTTCTTTCTGAAAACAGCAGTGCCTACTTCACCAGCTAGTCACCAAATCAACATGAAGCACTCATTTTTCAGCTGACTTTTGGTAAGTAGTTACAATATAGACAGACTATATAGAAGAGTCTGTTACCAAGGTTCTCTCTTTTGAAAGGTCAACTACTGATAAACTACAGGAAGCAAACAGTGAAACCAACTACTCTATAGCATTCAGGAACTTCAATGGAAAGAGAATCTGGATTTTGTTTAAACCAAAGGGGCAAAATCATTTGAATCCCATAACCCAAAGGAGCAGGAGGATGAACCTTTCAGTGCTTCAGAACTAACTGGGTAAATAAGTGATTCAAAGAAATATTGGAATGAAAAGAAATCAAATACCAACAGAAAGAAGAATGTATAGGAACAAAGTAAAAAAAAAAATAAAATTGAGAAACTGGGACAGATTATACTTCTGTACTTCCTATACATTGTTTGTGAGTCAAGCTGTAAGAAATTGGTTCAATCACACACAGAAAAAGATTAAATATAGAAGAAAAAAAATAATATGCAATGATAATAGAAAGATATCTATTTAAATTAATATTTTCGTCAGTTTTCTATCAAACTGGTGATGCTGAACATGAAGACAAAGGTAAGGTAATGAGTGTGGGAATAGAGGTTCAGAAATGGAAATTACTGCAACCGAGGCAGACGCAAAATATAAAGATCTTAAAGTGTTCAAATCAGAGGAACCAAGTCATTTCTTTGGCAGAACTTGGAGCAAAATGCAACATAGAATTGCAGACTTCACAGCCAGAATTTGTAATAATTTTTTATTTCCTGAGTTGTCTCATATTAGTGGAGAATAGAAGATAAAGTATGAAAAGGAGGGCAGAGTGACAACCCATTAGTCTGATAAATAATAATATGCAAGGCTTCTTCTGAAAGACATTTTGAAAGAAAGAATAAGATATTACCAGTCTAACCTGATAGAATTCATTGAAAAATAATTGATTTTCTAGACAGGGAAAGAGAACAGATCTAATCAATCTGATACCACACAGGAATTGTTAGTTAAGAAGAGGAGAAAAAAGGGATTAATCTGGGAATTATAAAGTGGGGAAGAAGGGGTGGTGATAGAAGAAAAGAACAGGAAGGAACTCAGGTAGAGGGAGCCTGCCGCTGCAGTTCTGAAGTGACTGGTCTCTTGAGTGGTTTCATTAATATTTTCTGTAATAACCTTGAAAGAAATATGATATTGAGTTAAATGAAATATATAACTTGTTAGGAAAATTAGGGTATCACACAGAAAGAAATGGATGACCCTGAGTAGTGGAAAAATAGGAACAAAATAAAATTCAATAATATGAAATATATGGTCATGCATTTAGGAATTAATAACAACATTTTTTTCAGTAAATCTGGAATTCGTCACTTGGAAATGACCGAGGAAGAGAATCTGTCTCTACACATCATAGACAACTATGTGCCATCAAGATAGTATGACCATGAGAAAGACAAATGTGATCCTACAAAGTATCATTTGAAACATTTTCAGAGGAGACAGGCAGGAATCAATGACTTTGTACAAGGCCAAGGTAAAATGTCATCAAAAATTACTGTATATATTTCTGATCACCTGGAGTCAAAATAGGTTGCATTCAGGCTGGAATAGATTAGAGAAGGGCACTTAAGATCAGGAGAAAGCCTTCTAACGAGAAGAAACAAAATGTTCTTTGGTAGTTTAGACATAGGAAAGAAGGCTAAGAAGGACTGAAATTATACAAGAAAAGTGAAAACCAGAAAAAAAAATTAAAACTGTTTAAGTGATAATGTCGACACAGGATTAAGAAAAACAGCCAAGATCATTAGTCAGGTCATTAGTCAGGTCATTTCATGCCTTCTATGTAGGCATGAAAGGAGAGTGAGATTTCTGCCATAAGAACAAAGAGGTTTCTACAGGAAGAGTGATTACAAAAAAAAAAATCTGACCTATTTTTAAAGTGGAACTTGTTTAATTTATTTAAAGTATTATGTGATATAGATACTTGTAATATCAGGAGCTGAGCTGAGCTACATTAAAAAATTAATTTAATCCTAGTCCTATATTCCTAAGTATTTGCTGACTTACCAGTAAGATGGACTTATCACTGGCTAATGTAAATCAAAATTACAGGCTTCAGTCCTTTGTCATCCTGACAGAGGAAATCCTTAATCAACAACAGCAGTATTCGTTGTACACAACTTCTCATTAAATCATATTTAGCACATCAATTTTGCAGTGAAATTGTAAGTCTTTGTTATGTTACTATATTTCCAATTTTTATTTTATATCATTTTTCTGAGCCAAAGGATTTTTTTTGCCGTTTTGCTACTGCATTTTTCATTCACCTTCCAATTTTTAAAAGGTAGGTTTATAGGGTAGGTTAGTAACTGGCAAGATTGCAGGTGTGAAGAGTCTGTCACAGCATACTGTTTCAGGACTTTCCAGGGACTCTAGTTAGAGCTGTGTATGTCCCATTGGGAAGGTAGGAACCATCTGTTTCTAATGGGATAAAGCTTCTGTTTCTAACCCTGCAGGGCTGCAAGATATTGAAGTTACAGTATGTCTTACATTTAAAGGTAGAATGCATTTGGAAAGGAAGTTTGGGAGAAAGAAGGAAGCAATTCTCTGGCAGTTATTGCCTGAAATAACTGAACTTGAGAATGACAGAAATAATCCATGAAGAAATGACACAATGCAGGAGAGACTAAAACATTGCATTAATTTTATTTATCACACTGCTCCAAAATTAGGACATAGTTACACTCATGACATGATTATCACTCACAGAGCTGATTAAACAGCCCATTCACTAGAAGAAAACTGATTTTAGACTTTGCCAGTTCATGAGCAATGTGCAAGAAAACATTCAGCTACCCAAGTATCTACAGGTAGTTAGATCATGAGGACAGAAAATACAAACTGAACTTCGTAAAATTTTCCAAGGAGAAAGCTGAATGTGTAAAAACAGTAGGATCTCTACTTAATGGTATTTACTGGAGAATAAAATCAAGCAAGGCAAAGCAAAAAAGTAAAGCAAAGCAATGCAAAATGTTATTCCCTGCTACTGATGCTTCAGTATAAACTGAAGAGGAATCCAGCCGCCTAATAAAGGTGATTAAGTACTTCCTCTCCAAAAATGTAGGGAATTGGTCCTTGCAATGGGAAGCTAGGCAGATAGCTAAATTCCCTGCACCCTCAGTAGTATGAGAAGATACCTCTGGGGGCTTGGACAGGGATATATTGTCTGTTTCACTTCAGATTGTTCTTCAGGGGAGAGAGCTCTTACTGGCAGTACTCTACATACTGCCAATATTCTATACAGGTAGTATATAGAATAGAGGTGTCTCCTTCCATCACGTCATCCTGAAATTAGTATTTAACTCTTCTTACCTCTTCTCCCAAGAACTCAGTAACAAAGAGGAAACACAAATTGTCTTCATCATTTATGATCTGTCCCGCTCTCAGCTGTCCTTGCCAAACTGCTGGCCACCCCTTATACAGAAAGTCAGCATTTAGGACAGCCTCAGGGGATGAAAGATACCAGACCCAGAGTAAGGGACAAAAATTTCATTCTCATTCCTCTAAGCCATCTACTTCTTTTCTTACCAGATAAAAATTAGTCTTTCTTTCCTCTTGTCCTGTGACTTTTAACTGCTTGATGTGTGCTTGATGAAGCTGAGTGTGGAAAAACTGCATGGGCCTGGTGGTTTGGGCACTCTGCCAGCTTCTAAGTGTTCAGTCCCCACTTATTGAGTAGCCTAGAACCTAGAACAGGGTTCTAGCATTCATCTAGAACAGCCCTTTATAGAAAAAAAATTAAATCCCAATCAATAGCCAGCATGCCAGAGGATGCTAATTATAGTCCTATAGTTCATGTTTCTCAAGCTTCTCTAAAGACTTTCACAGAGTTCAAGTGTCTATTTGCACTGTCCAGTGTGAATGCAGTTCCTATATTTGGGAATTAAAATTAACCACCCAGGGGGCTTTAATCTAAGAATGAAAACACCTAATTTAAATGCCTTGGGAATTAAACAATTTCCAAAAGTAGGTAAGTATTGGATTTCTTTTAGGGACTTTGATGGGGTTTAGGCAAAGTGTATGTCACCTTGAATTCCTAGACTTGGATTTTCAAAGATGCCTGCTAAGAATGGATTTTAAAGTAATTTGACAGGCAGTCTGTACCTTGCATATTAGCAAAGTCCCTGTAAATAAGCATTATTAGCTGTAGAAAGAACTGGCTTCCCTTTAACTTAATTTTCTGTTTTGTTAAAACAAATATAAGATTGTATGTCTTTACTTATGTGTGTGTACATATGAATAATAATACATTTTTATGACATGAGTTTAAGAGCCAAATAACCTATATAATTTATTTACTATGCAGTTCAGAGCAATTCACTTTAATAACTTCTATTTTTAAATACAAGGCAACTAGGGATGGATTAATGAGGCCTAATATTATGAAAAGAAAATTAATGATACATGTGGAGATAATACTTCACAACACAAGCCAGAAGGGGACTATTCTCCATTAGAAGCCTGAGTTCTGTGAAGGTTCAATGGTGCATTTGAATATATTATTTTATTAGTATGTAGTTATAGTTTTCAGAACTGTGGAAATCCTATTTTCTTACAAGATATTATTGGCAGATATTGGGAAGCTCACTGAAACACATTTGGTCCTGCTGAAACCCTTGAGATAATCATCTTTCCAAAACGTCAAAACAATAATATGCAAGGTTATAGGAAGAGCAACAAAATGGTCAGAAACATGGAATTCCTGCACCAAATGAAATTAAAAAGGCCTATTCTAGTTAGATCCCAACCCATAAAGAGTTCACATTCCTATCTTTAACAGTGTGAATAGTCATATTGATTTCATATTCAAAAATCTTCACAGGATTAAGGTTTAAATTGGGGTCAGATGCCTCCGGTCAATTCTGTTGCCCTTCTTGAACTCTATGGCGCTACTCACATGCTCAAAATTAAATGTTTGCAATGTCAGAGTCTTAGTCTGGAAATAACAAAAGTAAAAGCAGATATAATACAGAAGTAATTTTGTTATGCTATACTGGAAAAAAAAACCCCAAAACCCAAAAAACTAAAAAATCAAAAGCTTCTGTTTATATCCTAGCTATGAAGATGCTTAGACTGAGTTGCACAAAAGGTTTCCCTCAGGAACATATTTCTGATATTGATTTGGATTCTGTCTCATGAGATTTAGAAAAGCAAACCAGGATAGACTCACAGAAGAGACTTGACTGTTAGTCTTCTGTTATACTTCTGTGTAATAAGGTTAGTAACTCCAAATTGTGTACAGTGGATGCAGATGTACAGCTTCCATATGCCTGGGGAAATCAGGGCACCTACAAGACGACGCAAAGCTAAAATAATGTGGCTATAGCTCAGTGGCAGCCTGAGCTACTGTCATCGCTGGTCTTGCCTTTTAATCCACTGTTGGGTGGGATTTTGAGTCCCTTCCTTGCCGCAGCTCTGGTATTGCTCCACTATTTTCTTTACTAAGATCCTTCAGTGCACTGATCATTATTGTCCAATTTGCTGTAGATATACTGAGATAAGGTAGTTCCGGAAAGCGTCCAACAATTGCCAGCAACTTTTAAAAGGAAATCATAGCAATGTCTGGCTGTGGGAAAGAAAAAGCAAGACAACAGCTTCTAGTCATGGGCTTGCAGTGTTGTGGGTCTGTTGAAGAGCTTTATTTTGCCATATAAAAGATATATGGTCTATTTAAGACATATATAACTCCTCCAAAGACAGCAGTATAATCAATGGCTATCAGTTTTCAGAAATTCAGTTTTTAAATCTGTAAAAGTGAGAAGTGCCTAACTGGAAATTCACAGTTCCGTGTTTAAGCATTAACATTAAGATTGGTGTCTATGTGTGTCTTTTTTTGTTGTTTTTGTTTGGTTGTTTTTTTTTTTCCAATAGATGTCTGCACTGCTCTGCCTTCTTTAGCCCAATTAGAGCACTCATCATATGCCAAGGAATATTCAGTTCCGTCTCCCCCATCTCCCTTCCCACTTTCACAAAGTGGTATAAACCATCATCTTCTATGAAAGTTGAAACCACCTGGTTAAAGAGGAGGACTACTTTCATTTCGATATGGTGAACCTGTTCCACCCTTTCTGGATTATTTACATGTTCCATATGCATATGATACCCTATTCCAGGTGAGCACTCCAAACAGCAGGCCACCAAGTCGTTCTGCTCTACTTCTGGCCCTGTAGATATTCAATTATTTCCTGGAAAGTGAGACAGAAGAGGTTGAGAAACTCCCTTAGAACACCTCATCAGTGGCATTCCCCAGGCAGGTGTGGATTCAGCCAGAAGAGGAGCAAAGCTTAGCTCCCTCGCATCTCATCGATCATTGAATTGCCCCTTTGCCTTTCTTACAGACTGGTTACACTATGAATCCACCCAGGTAAAACAGTTCTGGAAATATCTATTTTATTAATCAAGCTGGGATTTAGGCAGGATCTTGGCACCTCACTGTGTAATGCTTATAGAATTAAATTGCTGCTTGTGCCAGGATTAAGTGCCTAAGAGACTTCATTAATGGGAATTTATGTGCCCAAGGGCCTTAACCTTGGCTCCTACAGTTAGTCATGAGGTGGAGGGTTGTGAAACCCGGTGGTGCCATGAACAAAGGTGTGCTTTATCAGTCAGGTATGAAATCTTTCTATCGTGCATCATAGCTTCATCTGGAGAGTTTCTCCTCCTCTCAGGAGTATAATCAGTAGAACACAATATTACATCCTATTATTTAGGCAAATTATATTTAATAATCAAATAAAGATGACAGGGATGACTCTGAATACAGTTTGCAATTTTCTTTAGCTAGGATAAATACAAGAACTACTTTAATGCCTCAGATTATATAAAGCAATCACTAATTACTAGTTATAGAAGGAATTTTTTTTGTGTGTGTGTGGCAATGCAGGTTCATTAGGGGTTACTTTCTCTTCCCCTGAGCAGTTTTAATGAAGGTTCTCCTATGTTTCTTCTTCTGTTATCTTTTTGAACTCAATATCCCCATCAGGATGCATACATCTTCCGTATTGCTTTTCCAAGTATGTGCTAACAAAAAACAGACAAAGAAATCGTAAGGTATGCTTAAAACACACACCGAGAACTAAAAGACATAATCAGCTTACTTGGATTTTGCTAATGTGCCTGTCTATTCATTTGATAGGAATTAAAATAAACTCCAAATGTAAGTAATTTAGAAGCACAAATTTCTATAAAGCCTATGAAAAGTGAATGCTTAAGTCTTGTAAGCACTTTTGAAAATCTCACCCCGCAGATGGGATTCATCCCTCTTTATGTGGCTATGTGAAAGCTAGCCTAGCCTAAGCAAGCTCTCTGGTCTCCTTTTGTAATCGGTGGAGAGGGATAGGCTTATCTAGAAACCAATTTTTCTCATTTCTCTCTCTCCATGGAAGCGGAGGAGAAGTCCAAGGAGAAGTCTGATTTTTATATGATTAACCTTAGGCGAGAGGAGTCCTACATTTGACTTTCTGTGACACTCAGTTCTTGCCGGGATTAACAGAACACGTATTTTCTGATTTGTTAAAGAGTAACGACCAAAACTCAAGCATGTGTAATACCCTTCTACTTCATTTCTCAGCCAGATTCTCACTGGTGAAGACTCGTGACACACTGGCCATTGTGCTAAATCACTCAAAAGTTTGCTGGGTTTAGGATAATAATTGAAGGAGGAGGGGAGTCCACATCTGTTAAAAGTTCAAAAATGCTTAGGCTGACAGTCTTAATTTTCCCCTGTTTCTTCCCAATGTATATGCAAGGTCAGTAGTGCATACAGTGCAAAGGAATATTTGAAAGTAAAGGAGTTGACGTTGGTTTTCATTAATGTATTTCTTTTAGATTTAGTAGAATTGAGTATCTGTTTCCTATGATGCTAATTTTCACAAGATTATCTTTATAAAATACATTTTTTTCGAAATTTTCTTCTAAATTTTGCAGCCCAAAGGAAAATAACAATCCATATGTATTTACCAATATCCAAAGATATTTATAGGTATGTCTGATTATTTTTTTTAATTGCAATGAAATATTAAAAAAAAAAATAATCTGAATTTGGATAAAAATCAATCCTTTGACAATGAAATGAACAGTGAAATGATGAAAAGGATGTTCATTTCAGCTTGTATAAAATATATACATGAAATTTTCTTTATTTTAAAGAAAATCTTTGTCCTGTTCATGTATTATTTTAAAACACTCTCTAAAGCATCTCTAAAGCTTTGTAGGCAATGTAAATACTTAGTAATTATTTTTTGTATAACATGAAACACTATCTGGCACTTTATAATATCTTTTTCCAATGTGTATTTCCTTTGTGTTCACCGCTTCACAGCACTGTTATTTGTGTGTATGGATATATCTGAATTTGGATGCAGCTGCGTGCAGGATTCAGCTGATGGTAGCATAAAACGTATCTTTTCCAGCTTCAGCTGTGGCAGAGAGAAGCTTGGGTTTCGATAGCAGTTTCACCCGCAAAAGTTAAAAGAAACTCAGATGCAGCCAGCGAGGTGAATTTGCGTTCCCTATAGTCTAAGCAGTGTATTTAGCGTGCAACTGCAACTCTGGAAAGCTGGAGCCTCTGGAATCAGGTGGCAGCGGCTCTGGGAATGAGAGCTGAGCAAATCTGGGGATAGAATCTGGTGCTACCTGTCTGCTTCAGGTATACTCATTTAGTTCATGTGGCGGCCAAAACAAATCAATCCTCATTGCTATTTTAACATGATTTTGAGCTACCTCATATGTGCCTACGCTTGTGTTATATTCATATTTCTTACTTATAGACTCATCAAAGCCTAAGTGAGACCAGACTTTGTTCCTCATGATGGAGTGTAAAATACTGATCTGGTAAAAAAAAAAAAAAAAAAGGGAATTTTATTATTATGTATTGATGTTATTTATTATTATTACTATTTCCTGTCAAATCCCATCTTGCTGGTTTCTTTCACCCTGGCTGAGTATCCTCCCCACCCTTGCAGAGCTGCCTGCTCGCTGCCTATCACAGGCAGGTGGAAACACCTGGGTGCTCGTCCTGCACAGCTGTACACATGCCACTGCCCAGCCGTCTGCGGAGTGCTCCATATGGCCATTGCTACTGTAGAGCCGGCTGACAGGCAGCTCCATCCGAGGGGGAGTTTTTATTGCATAATTAGAAAACACTGCATTAGGAGTAGCTACAGTAAGAACACTGCCAAACCTCTGCCCCAAGCCCAACATTTATCCCAAATCCGGGGAGATTTAGTTCACTTCTGTGTTTGTGGGTGGGGGTTTTTTTTGTTTGTTTTTTGAGTTGCTGTACTTTCCCCTGCCACCTCTGAACAGAAGTGCCAAAATGCCTTTACACTGGCTGTTCTTGGCATGTTTATTCTGGGTCTGCAAATGGAATACATTGAAAATTCCAGTTCAGAATTCACTCTTGTGAGATTAATTCTAGCCCAGCCCAGATAACCGGTAGGGATACAGTTGTCTGAAAAGTAAACAGAAAAAAAATTAAAATCAATTAAATCCTGAAACATTAATAGTATGTGAAGTTCAGATCGTTCAGAAAAAAATTCTGGTATGAGACAATGTCTTCACTCTGAACCTAATACCCTTACAAGTTGGCAGTGTCTCACGTGTTCTTCCCCACCCCCCGACTTGTCATTTGGTGTACAATATAAACTACAGTACAGTATAGAACTACAGAGTCAGGGGCACTTTGGGATATGGTGGGGAGAAAAGAGCTGAGACATCGAGAGTAAGAAGAAGGGAGTGAAAATCTCAGCTGGTGTAAACTTGCATAGCTTCAGTGACTGCAAAGGAATTACGATGATGCCTTAATTGAGATGAATTGACCCTGTATATCTTTCAAATATTACTGAATTATATTTTTTCCTCCTTTCCTCCTCTTACTTTCTTCCTGAATTTTCACCATTGATTTACCATATAAGAATTACAATGTGACTGTCTGTTAGAGGCAGCACTACATTTTTAACCTACATAGTCATGGGCACAGAAAGGTTTCTCATCAAAAGAGAGCTGCAAGCAACGTCTTCCCCTCCTCCTCTTCTTTCTTTCCAGCTCAATTAAGAAACAACATGTTTTTCCTCTCAGTGCTTGCCTTTTATCTATTCCTCTTCTCATGTTTCTCTGTTATTTTTTCTCCTTCATGGCATAACAGTGGTGCTGAATGCTGATGAGATAATACTAAGTTTAACCCCACACAGTCCTTTTCCTAATTTCTTCAAGTATTAGAAACATGACCTGCACTTTCTGAGGTTCCCTGCTAGCCCACGGAGCTGATACAAATCTCACAACATCCTCACTTACCCCAGGACCAGAGAATATGGCATAAATCTGCTCCCTCATGAGCAGAAGTTGGAAAACAGCATACATAAACTCCATCAAAAGCACCTGGTGGAAGTTGTTAAACTTTTGGATTATTTCTTACTTAGTTTTCCTTAAAAAAGAAAGTGAGGTTTATTTCCAAGACAATCATTGGTCTATACAAATGTTTTCTATTACAGTTTCATGTACGGAAAGTGAAAGTCTGTATCAGAAAATTATTTTTATGAACATCACTTTTTGTCACCCACTGGGACTATAGAAAATTACCTTATGTCTGAATTCGTTTAGCTTTCATAATATTCAAATGATAGATATTTGAAAAATGGTAAATACAGTGGCACATGATTTTTTTTCAAAAAAATGAAAAATGATAGAATTGTTAATCCTGTAACTAATAATGTTTTTGTTATTATTGATGACATCACTGAATTTAGAAGCTTTACTTCAACTGTATTTATAACAATTTGAAAGCTGATCTAGTGAAAGAAATTCCTTAGTGATATGGATAAGTATATTAATTTTGCTTTTATAATACATACTCTTTCTGCAATGTCTGCTATAAACGATAGGTTCCTCCATACCACTCAAACCTACATACTAATTTGAAAAGGCTGTTGATTAAAACACAGGTAACAAAGAATGAAAGGTTTAACAAGGCCATTTTTTGTTTCTTGCAGAAGGGTGAAAAATGTTCTTCTGAAATGTGACGTTTTCTTCGTTTTCTAACATGCCTTGATTGCCAATTAATATGTGTTATCAAAGTTTTCACGAACAGAAGGAAGGAAAGAATGATTGGGTGGTTTGAATTGTCAAGGTAGTATCAAACTGAGCTTTTAGTCTTTATTAAAAACTACCTGAATAGTATGGTTCCTAATTCTTTTTCTCTTCCTTATTTTTTTTAAGATCTTTGAAAAACATTTGTAAAACCAATAGGGAAATTTCCAAAGGTGGAAAAAACCAAACCACCACATCAAAATGCTTTTGTTCTAGGTTCTCAGAGTCTCTTGCTATTTTGCTTTGTCTTATTTTCTGAGATAGCTCTTCAATTATAAACATCTGCAGCTTTTAGGCACGTTTTTCATGCTGTACATCATAACCAGCCTTGCAAGTTTGCTTATAAGTTCACAACCCACTGAGCTCACAAGTATATCAAAATGTAGAAAAGTAAGCTAAAATTTGTAAGTTTTAAGGAAGGATTACACTGCTGGATGCAGGGGTTATGTGAATATCCTTTATCAGCGTTATCTTACCAGGTAACCACCATATTATGGTAGAAAAGCATCACTGTTGAACATACTATTAAAGCCTTCCAAGTTTTCTTTGTGATTATTACAGAAAATCCTGTTGGCTCTCCATACATTCTATCTTAATTTATAAAAATTTTTGCTCACAGAAAAATATTTGGACAGTATAATTTGTTAATGGGGAAGCCAATCAGCTTTCAGCATCCTTTCTGGGAGCACTGGGAACACTGCACTTCACTGAAGAGCCTCACTCTTCACAGCAGGGCTTATTGCCAGATAGAAACTACCATCCTAACTGATTTAATAACACAGGATATTGGTCTCAGATACACTGATGACAGATTGAAATCTAATGGTCTACAGGTGATAATGTGAAAAAATAATAACCTGGATACATAGCAAAACTTTGTGCATATAGTGACAGCCACTGTGTCTGCAAGGGAAACAAGAAAAAAGTCCATCAATACCAATATATATATATATTTTATTTTTTTTTTAAATTACAAATGTTATAGAAAAGGTCCTTCATAACAATACCGACAGTGTATGAGGATGGGAATTCTGACACTACTGTATAATTAATTTATGTTGTACAGATGTTAGAGAAAATCAACCAGCCATATAGGAATAATGGATCTTTAGAGAATGGAACAATTAATTGCCGTTGTATTTGCCAGTGAGAGCCTACAGAAACACTTATTTTTTAGAATGAATTTCAACTCCCAGCTTTAGAAAACGGATGCCTGGCACCTAATAATTAGCAAACCAGAATCTATGCACCAAATTATTATAATGTACATATTCATTTCATTAGATTCACACCACCGTGTGGTGTAAAGCGGGAATAATTAAACACCAGATGGTGGTGTAAACTCCAATAGCGAGAGCTCATGCATAATGCATGAGAATGGGATTTACTGTTGTTTTTATCCATTTGGAGCCATTATGCTACTCTTGGACCCCAAATGATGTCTCAGAGAAAAAGATCTCTCTGGATTGAGAATTCCTCTATACCGAACAATTTGTTCATTTGCTCTGTCATATCCTCATCAGTTATCTTCCTGCTCAGCTTCCAGAATTTCCGAGAACACATTATTTTCTGGCAGCGCTCACAAAACTCCTGAGCTTTTCCATCATACAGAAGAGCTCGAGCTTACGGGATATCATTTTATGTTTCTGCCAGCAGTATAAAGTTTAAGATTAGGACCTTTGGAAATTGAATCTGATTTTTAATGATTGTAGTGTCACATTTCCAGCCTGAAATACTTTTAAAATGTCATTAACTGATGTACCATTAATCATTTAGATTTTTTTGACCATTAAAATATCTTTTTTTTTTCATTAAAGAAGTAATGAATATGAAAGTGAAGTGAAGACAGGATATATAGTATATTAATGGATGGAATGGAGAGCAGATTAGTATGCTTAATTCTCCTTCAGTCATGACATTCCACTTAGGTGTTTATATTGCTCCTGAGTAAAACAATGGCAGTTAAAAAACAAATGGGTAGTTCCTCTCCTAATCAGTCCTGGTAAAAGAAAACAAGGACATTAACATCTGTATCTTTTGCTCCTTCACCACTACCAAGTGAGTTAAAATCAGCAAGCTTAGAAATTAAGACATACTTTTTTTGGCTAGTGCATGAGAAAACACAGTCTTGATAAAGCCTTTTGATGTCTGCAGCATTCATAGAAGCCTCCATTCGCCCCAGAACAGAACATCACTTTGCCCACTCTGTGCCATTGTATGAAGGACACAGGGTGTAATGTTCAGTTGCTACTGATTAGTCCTGCTTCCCTGCATCTGACTGCTCCCTTTACCTTCTGGTACCCCGTCTGTCTGTCCAGGAAAGGAGAACTAAGATGCCAGAAGGTCCAGCTGTTTCACAGATATGACAGCTATACACAGTAGCAACAATTCCTATGTCATTTTATCTCAGCAAGCTTTGTGAAAAACATGTGCCTTCCAGCACCCTTTTGAAATATGAGCTCCATGTCTGGAAGACACTCAGCACATATCCAGAAAATATATGTATGAGAAACAGAGGTAGTTTTAAGACATTTCTACTCAGTCAGGTCAAGGGTAGATACAGTTCCACTTCTAACAGAGAGGGGAAGAGGACACACGGTTACAGCTGCATCCCATACTGGAGGATGGGATATTATGACTCCCATGGCTCTGAAGGGTAAAGATTTTCTAACTGGTATCAGGTAGTTTTACACACATGGTTAAGTGCATGGTGTACATGATAGCGAGTACAGAGGCAAACCTCCCTTGCCTCTAACTTGTATTGTCTTGAGTTCACAGGACTAAGTACTACAATTAGAAATTATAAAGTTTCCTCAGATCACTTGATAAGCCTGTGCCTGTCTGTGATTCATCCTCTGCCTCAGTGGCCCTTCTGCCAACTAGGACCCTTCAGAGTGAAGGCAGTTCAGGACAGATGATTTACAGTACTATTTGTGCTGATTCTTCTGCACTGGAATAACCTATGACACAGCGGGAAAGCACCGTAACCTGGCAAGCTTTGAAACAGCCATAGCTTTCCAAAGCAGCTTAGGTTTTCATACAGGGTTGAGTTTCAAGCAGCTGGCTCCATTTTCCTAAACCAGCTACTGAAATCACAGTGAGGTCCAAAACCATCTACCAAAGAACAGTTTATCATGTTTCACTCACCTTTGCAGCTCCACCTCTTCAAGACATGCAGTTTGTTCTTGGGTCAGGAGGCAGTACCTTCTCCTTCTCTTCTGCTGTCTCTGGATCCCAATCTTTTGTACCTTCCTCAACAGATCAGCCTGGTTCCTGCAGGCTCCATGATCACCGTTCACAACTGCTTGAGAGTGATTTAGTAGCACAGTCCTTTTTCATTGGAATGCAGCTCATACAATCTAGGTTTATGTCTACAGTAACAATGCTTTATTTACTTCAGTACTACACTGGCAAAGGGCTTCCGTGTAGATGCATCTGTATCAGCCAAATCTGCCCTTATGTAAGTAGAATAAAATCATACCACGTGCTGTGATGCTGGTCTAAGTGTAGGTGCTGTAGGAACAGTAGAGATTTCTGCTGTCACAGCTGTTTCAGCCCTTGGTTTTCGTTTGGACTGCAGTACACAGCTGTGCTGTCAGGGTTCTGCATTATGGACATATAGCTTTAGAAGCGCACTGACAGAGTAATGTTCACTTCCAGGATTATCACTGTTTTCATAGTCCCAGGCGTTGACTCAGTTGGAAAAAAAAAAAGGAAATTTTAAAAATTAAATTCCTTTCCTCAGGAGAGTTTTATGGAAGTAGAATGATTTTAGTGAAGCCTAAAGCAAAGGAAAATATACAGATCCTATAGAATGAAATATAACCAGAGAATCTTGATGAAAAATCTCCTCTGAAAACGATTTTTGATGAAAATTGTAAGTTCTGAAATATCAACATTTCTGAAAGGGTTAAGCAAAATAAAAAGAAATATGTTTACTCTTGTGAAAATCTAAATGAAGTAATTTCATTACATTCAGTATTCTCCTATTCAATTTCCAACTCCTTAAAAATGTTTAATTTCTAATTAATGACCTATTTGTGTAAGGGCTTATGGAAAATGCAGCTCAAGTCACTGTGCTCTCTTTTGCAATGGACTCCTTTGAGCACTGTTCCCGCTTTAGTGAAGTGCAACTTTTTTAACACAAGTTTTAAGGCTCCATGCACAAGACAACATGCCCCTGAGGATGATAATTCCTACGTCCCACTGTCACAAAAATCTTGAGAAAACCCTGTTTCCTGTTGGGTTACCTTGAAAATTTTTTAGGAAAAAATATTGAAATAATACATTTGATTGAAATAATTGGTTTTGAAATATTGAAATAATACATTTTACAAGTGCAGTTTACTTGTGCTCAGGGTCCAAAAATAATACTGTCACAATTGTGATAAGCCCAGGCTGGTACTTCCTACCTCCCACTGAGCTCAAGCACAATGGCACTAACCATTGCCTGAGGAGTGGTGCCGACTCTCGGTGCAGCAGCATGCGCATATCTCTTTGTGTAGGGCTGTAAGGATATACTCCAGAGCCAAATGTCCTCACTGAGCAAGACACAACAGCTTTCTAGTGAAATGTAGTATGTGGTGTTTGCCTATGTTTGCACATGGCTGGAAAATTTTGTGCTCCTAAATTCAAACTATATTGTCCTTTTATTTCACTATTTCCAACTCATCTAAGCCAACATATTTTGTTTGACGTTGAAGGAAAAATGGAGAGTCTGGCAATCCATCCAGACACATAATCCCGGAGGTAAAGGGAAAGGAGACCCTACTGCTGTCTCCGTAATTTCTATATGAGGACCACATCCCTTACCATTGCTGCTCCCAAAAGAGAGTTTCCCTGCTGATTTCCTGGATTAAGCAAGAAAACAAGAGCTCCCTTCTTCCCAGGTCCTCCTTTTTCAAAGGAGGACAGAACCTGACATTTGGGGCAGAAAGGGTAGAACTCACCACATCAGTATAGTTTTAGTATTACTTGTCTGTTGTTAACTCTTCTTTTTTTTTTTTTTCTTTTTTTTCCCCCTTCAGATTTCTATCTATTTCTTACCTAAGACACCAAGAATGTGTTGAAATGTAACTCATGTTTTCTTTCAAATTCACTACTTCTATTTTTCCATGAACTTAGTGGAAAACTCTTCCAAACTGATGACAATTTCTGTGAGTTCTCCTTCTGTATGTGGTTAAAATTGAGACTGTATAGGAAGTGTAAATTAGAAGTATATAGTTTAAATAGGACTGGGACAAAGAAGATTTTAGTGCAGTTTTGTGGCGTACTAAGCGCTATTTTGTAAAATTCTATCTGCTTTTCCCCAGAATACAAGAACAAAGGATAATCAACGAGACTGTAAGGTAGAAAAGTCAGAATGGATCAAAATGTGCATTTTGAAAAAAAAAATAGATTATCTATGGATCTCCCTGTCATAGGTGAGTCCTTAAAAGAATTTAGATATGTGTATGGGAAACAAAAACATATAGCTCTATAGTGAAAAGTGTTAAAACAAAACTAAAGCAACTCTTTTGGAAAACATTGAAATATTTTGTGCTTCAGGCATAAACAGAGATTTAAGGACGAGGGAAAAGGAGCCATTCATCAGGCAGATAATTAAATAGGGGCTCACTATAGTGTTTCTTGAAACTTTTATTTGAAGAAACTGGCATTACTCACAGTTAGAGCTGTTCCTGGATTAGAGGAACAACTGATCTGATTCAATACAGCAGTTCCTATGACTTTACCAGCAAAATTGAAATGGAATAGCCTTCCTAGGAAGTTATTTTACTTGGGTTTTCAGCCTGGTATGAAAGCCAGGTCTCAGTAACTGATTTTGAAACATTCAGATGTAGGCAAACCTGAAATCGGTAGGAATCTTTTCTAATTCTGTACACTCCCAAAGTGTAGAATAAATCTACCCAGCTGCTACAACCAATGAAATATGAATGTAAATGTCATATCCTTAGCTTGGGTTTATCTCTTGTAGACAGTAGATAAAGAGTCTTATAAAACGGTGGAAGCAGAAAGAGCTAGTAGTAGCTGAAGTAGATTTTGACAGTTTTGGGCAGTGGCATGCCTGACTATTTATGGACAATATGAGTGCTTGTATATCAACTAACTATATCCTAGAATGATGTGACTGGCAGACAGCTATTCACTGATTTAAGTTTCTGCCTTCAGATATTTTTTGTTGTTGTTGTTACTATTATATTTAGCTATAGTTCAACAAGTGGTAACTTTATAAACCTTAAGAGACTTGTCCTATTTTTTTGTCAGGCTAATATAATTTTGTCTACCCTGACCCTAAGAATATGCTCATTTTGAAACTCCATAAAAAGTGCTGCTCTTTTTTTTTTGAAATACCCATTTGGATTGTATTTCACAAAGAAACCAGGCCAAAAATCACTGCAATGTTTATTAGGATAGTTATAACAAGTGGGATGTACAAATGCAGTTTCCAGGTGAAATGGCTATGCTAACATCCATGATGTAGATAAAATTGTATAAACAGAAGATAATTTTGCATGCTTGGATTACATTAGAGATGGCATAGCTACTCCTGTACGAGCATTCTTTTCGTGTGACTTCTCTCTGCTATCTCTGTGAAGCTACAATAGAGACATCAACATTTAAACTAATCAGCCTGGACTCCCTGCAGACTCAACGGAGGTGTAATTTTTCTTCCTTGTTTCAGACATCTACTTCGGGATATCATGAACTGTGTCCTGAAAGAGCTAATATACAGTGCTCTCGACTACACAGGTTGGTTATCTCAGACATTCACCACCAACACCTGTCCAGCATATCCTATGTCTGACCACCACGCTAGTAGGACTATAGCAGTGGTTCTGTTCTGTAATGTAAATTTTTGAACCTAGCAGCAGTGGTCAAAGGTGTTACTGTGCAGGACAGAGCAACTGGACTGCAGTTATCCTTCCAGCAGCTCAGCCATCAATGTCAATTGACATAACAAAACATATCCCTTTCTGCAACAAACTGGTCAGCTTCTAAGAAATATCTTCCAAAGAGACAGCTGTCTAATGGAGGAAGGTTAAATACTTTACTGAAAACCATGAAGGAAATTAATGGTGAGTGCAGCTTTGCAATTTTGGAGTATCCACTCCCACAGCTGAAAGCAGATTGTAAAAGTAGGTTCCTCTTTGAAGGTTTCAGAAAACAATCCGAGGTTACTCTTTGGGTATAGAGGGTTAGGATACTTAAAGATGTGGCTATAGGATGAGGGATTAAACTAAGTGGCTGTCACTGGCCTCAGCATGAGTTCCAAAACTATACATGTTACAGTAGCTGTAGGGCTGCTAGACAACGTGCCACTGTACTGACCAGAAATGTTTCTATTCCTCTATCAGTGTCTGGAAAAAAACTCACAATTGCAACTGAGCGTCAGTGGAGGATTGCATTCTGAGTGTTAGCTAAAGGGTTGCTGATAAAACAAATGTCCCACAGGATGCTATTGCTTTTTATTACAGAGAGGCCTAGAGTGGGTTCAAGCAATTAGCTGTCAAGGGATGTTTTTAAGGGTGCTACTGTACAGAAGCAGATAAGGTAGAGAGCAAGGGGAAAGCCTTTCAAATAATGTGTAAGTTGTTCACGTAGTATTCACGGTAGGTAAAACTGAAGTCATGCAGGGTTGTGCATCACCTGGACCATATCTGAAAAATTATATTACTGAGTTTGAGTTCTAATCTCTATCAGCTCCATACTAAAGTTTGTTGAACTATGAATTTGTCCCAGCTTATAGGATATAGAATTTCTGTGTCGTTTTTTTTTCTCTACCAAAACTCATTTCCAATGCTGCATGCTACACACATTTTATAATACATATCCAAAATGTAACTGGAGACATCACAAACATTGTCTTATCTTACAGGACTGGGATTTATTTAAACCTGATTTATTGTCAGGCTGTGTTGGAAATATGGAGAGAAATTATGCTATTAACATTGTTTGCATATAATCTTCTAGCCTCAGGGATGCTGAATATTAAAGCAGACCAAAAAAAATGACTGCTTATAATAGAACAGGTAGAGATCGTATATTGAGTAGAGTAAGTAAAATTCTCAAAACACCCCTATATGACCTGGAGCCCATTTTCAAAGAATTTTGGCTTTGCCAGATTTAGGCTCTGTAGAGATCTAAATGTATTTAAAATAGAGCATGCATGTTTTGAAAACCTTATCCAGTATGAGTATTTCCACATTACAGTCAATGCTCCCTCTATCTTTTGGCTGGACAAAGATCTAGTTTAAAAAAAAAAAAAAAAGAGCTAGCAGACCTTCAGATTCAGGTGGTGAAGGTGGTGAAAACTGGCATCTCTTTGGAAAACAGTAGAGCTAAGTTCCACCATTTGAGTTTAGTCAAAATTAACCTGTATCTATTTTATTTAGTGCAGTCTGGGTTCAGATTATTTTTATTTATTAATTTTTTTTAGCTTTGGCAAGAGAAATTCTGTTGCAACAGGGAAGAAGGCTTCAGGCCAAAGTCAAATACTTCTTTTCTTTCTGTTGTAAGATTCTTGGAGTTTACTTCTTTCTTCCCATGGCTAACCTGAAAAACGCAATAACATAGGGTAGAAACATATAAACTCTCCTTACAGAACTTAAGTCCTGTACTTCAAACAATTCAGTAAGGTACTTCAAGTAAAGTCTATAAAATTATTTCAATGTGGGAATACAGACTAATTCCCTACTTAGACTGCTACACTGTCATCTGAAATTCTTCAACAGTAAACTTTAAATTGCCATTGGAAAAACAATCCACTCTTTCAGAGGATGTTCTCAGTGGGCCAGACGAAGGTTGCAGCGCATCCATATAACGTAGTGGTCACTGGTCTAGGGAATCATCAGTGAGCATACCTTCTTATATTTAACAGTCATTGGAAAACTTCCAGAAATGACTTAGAACAATGAAAGCTGGCTAAAGAATTGTGCTACCTTCTGCATGCCTTAGCATACCAGGATGTATGACATACTGTTCCTGTGACATCTCCTATCCGTTACTGCAGGCATCTCTTGGCATGCTCTCCGTTGTCTCTCAAGAGTCTAAGCCTTTCCATATGTTTTATGCTGACCCTAGTATCAAACTCAATTGGCTGTTCAGCTTGGAGTGAGGAAGGCAAACAACTGTATTAGGAAAGCTAAAGGAGCAGCAGTCTTTAGCACAAGTGCTTTTGTGGACCCAACAAAAATAGGAAAGGATTTAGCAATCAAGTTAACTAGATTTTGACACATGAAGTGAAGAAATATTATAAATGTTTTTGCATGTCTCAGCCTGGGACACTTTTGAACTCAGGACTTTGTTGTTTTTGAAAATTTTATGGCTTATATTTGTCCCAATACGTGGACCACAAAAAGAAGACACTAATTAACTTCTGCTAATGAAAAGAGAGCTGTGTCATCTGAATTTGCCTGTTAACAGTTGCTATTCTGTTAATTAAGTTGCAGGTGAGATGCTAGTTAACCTCTATCATAGTTTTTCAAAGAGAAGTTCTTGGCTTCTTTAGCTTTCCAGATAGGGGAGATGGTACCAAAAGCTGACCATTTCCTCCTTATTCTTTTAGACCCCCTTGCTCTTAAGCTAGAGGCCTATTTTGATAACAATCTGGAACCTCCAGATTGGCAGGGACTAGGATATTGTTTTGAGTATATGACTGCTAAAAATGTCTTGACTGCATTCACATGTCTCATTTTAGCTGGATCTGTGACAGTTAAGTGTTTGCATTGTCAGCCTCCAGCAGTGTTCCCCAGGGAGGCAGCTGGCCTCCTGGTTGAGTCAGAGCAACAGAGGGGCTGGGTGGCTGAGAGAGAGTGAAGGGAAAATGGAAAACTCTTACATCAGATCCACCACTGATGGATTAACTCTTTGCAACCATTCTGTGAATAACAGACCTTTATTAACGCATCTCCCTTTAACTAGGCTCTACTGAAGAATAATGCCCCATACAGTTATGCTGGCAAAAGTTAGACCAATAACCACGGTGATGTCTGAGATCTCTGAACGTAATGACTAATATATTTTGTTTTACTGTCCCTTTTAGCATGGTATATATCTTTTGTTTTTCTATCTAATAATTTATGATTACAATCACGATAACTATTCTTACTTAAAATTAATTAAGTAGAAATTTATTTATTCTTCCCTGGATTGATACTGATACTATTTAAAATGTCCTTTTAATCTAATGGTGTTATTGTTTTTTGCACCAGTGTTGCCGATCACCTCATCAAGAAAGTATGCCAGGAATCATTTCAGAGTAACCACCAATCAGTGCAGTAATGTTTCATTTCCAAAATTATCTCCTTTAGGTCTGTTACTGGAAACATCACAAACAGCATTTATCTGTTGTGGAAGGAATTCACGTTTCTCCTGACTATTCTCCTGTGTAAATTACTGCTTCTATTTCAAAACATCAGGCTCTGTCCAATTCTCAGATCCAATGAATCTGCTTTATGCCATTCTTCCCAGGCCAAGGAAGACTAATTAATCCCAGTGGAGAAAACTTCCACTACTGTTCATCTCTTGCAGTTCTTCAGTCTCTTTTTTCCCCTGTCCCAATTCACGATGTATTTTTAGGGGCAAGGAAGTACAAGGAGAAGAGCTGAGGCATTTTTCTCTGCAGGTAGTCTCTAATTTCTTTGTGGATGTACCCCAGAGCATGCGATTGTTGATTTATCCCCAGATTCCTATGCATCTCTTCATGCACTTAGCTGCAGATGTATCTTCTAGGGCTTGGGCTATAAATCTTTCTTGCTATTCTGCTGGGACTTTCACTGGTGAAACAAACTATATTTGATAATGAAGAAACAGGGTTAATGGGTATTTATTGAACAGATTTTCATTGTGCATTGGTTATAGCATGTGTCATTTTCATTCACAAACTTCACGGATACTTTACCAAAACATTAAAAAATAAGAATAAATAAAAAAACCCCAAAGAAATAGATCAAAGATTGCAGCGGAGTTAAGAGTCAGATGGACAGACAGACAATCTCGATAGATGTCACTTGGCACTAGATGACAGTAAGTTGCCTTATGTTGTTCGCTGAATGATGGATGACAAATCTTATTGTTATGCAGATGCTTAACTCACTGGTGTGCATTATAATTTTGAAGATGCCATCTGATTTGCAGAGATTAGTATGCTATACAGCTATAGATATGTTGCAGACAGTAGGAACTGGAATTGGTTTATTTTTTCCTGTTGTTTGTTGCCTGACAGCTTTGACTCCAAGACCCATTCATTATAGCAAACTGAATTTATAGAGGTCTGGACTTTGGCTTTTGCTTCTGTGAAAAAAAACAGGTTCCCATTTATTGGATTTGCAATGGAGATATAATAATATATCTAGCACCTACACAGAGATATTCTTGATAGAAACATATTAGAAGACCATGGTGAAGTTGACTGGTACTGTAAAATATGAAGGAGGTGGTAAGAAAATATTTGCATACTGCTCACCTAAACATATCTTCAAGTTTGCTAATGTCCCCATTCAGCTTGGCATAGGCCTTAGAAGCACTGTGTAATGGGGATAAATTCCCAAACAATGTGGGAAAGAACATCTGCTGAGGGGTTTATGTAATTTTCCACTCAATTTGTTCTGTCAAGAAGATAAAGTATTTCACTCCTTTGAAGAGACCAATACTATGGGTTAAAAAACTAACACTTAAAATGGCACAAATTCAGTATGAAGCAAACTTTCTTTGTTAGTTCTGGTTTTCTCTATTATTTTACCCTGTACTGAGTCACTTCAGTTTGCTTTCCTTCGCCTCTTCCTTTTATTTTCATCTGTGCTGCGGTAAAACATACAAGGATCCAGAAAACAAGAAACGTGACATCCCTAAACAACAAGACAGAACCATATTTCTCAAGCACTGGGTGTGCTTCTACCAAAACACCGACACAATGGCTGAATGTCTGTTTGTTACTTTACCGGGTTTCATTGAGCAGATTTGTTCTGTATTACGAAGAAAACAGTAAAATTGCACCTTTAGCAATAGAATCACAGTCTAGAAGCACTCAAAATGTGTAAGTTTGTGTTTCCTATTTTCCACATCAGAGCAGACCAAGGAGAAACATTAAATGCATAAAACTGAAAGACTTCTAATGCATTATAGGCTTTCAATATAGTACCTTTAGGGCTCCCCAAACAGCACAATATGATTTATAAACTGTACTGAAAGCCTTCTCCTGTAGCGCAGTGGCTGTTATCATTGGTCTTCTTATTTTTATTTCCTGTTGAGGAAATAGCTGTTATCAAATAGTATAAATATTAAATAATATCAAATAGTACATCCTTTAATGCCTTTAGTGTGAACATGGTGCTATCTGATTCATTATTTTTACTTTATTTACTTTGTTTATGTGATGCATCAGCTAATACTAAAGGATTTTTTCCCTTTAATAACAGAAATATACAATATTAAAATTGAATATAACAAGTGTTTAAAATGATGCGCCTAACTGACATGCAGCCTGTCAAATACCTTTTAGCATTCCATGAGAGCACCATGCTTCGCTACAGCATGGCAGCAAATCTGAATAGGCTCACTGGTGCTAGGAAAAATGAGCACATATCTTTTCTCAGAAATGTGTAATACTTTCATTCCTTAAAACTTTTAAACAGATCCAAAAGTTTTTGTGTCAGCTCCAGGAGGGCATGAAGACAAGGGCTAAATATATGGAGAGAAACCGGTGGGTTAGCTGTCCCAACAGCTACTTCTGTGTTTGCTTTCCAAGCTGGTTGAACCAGAAAGTATGGCACGCACACAGAAGAGCATGTTGTTACACAACTCCCACATGAGACCCAGCTGGACAAATATTTGAATCATAGACCCTTAGAGGCTCACAAAGGTCTCAGTCAACTGCTAACTGCCCTTACACAGCAGTACCTGAGCCATCTTGGTTCTGGTGAGTTGGTAGCAGAGGTCCTAGAGGAGCCAATATTGTGCTGAACACCTATAGATAGATTTGAATTGCCTGAAAAGCCAGGCACGAATTGTTAGGTCTAAATCTCTGGATTTTCCAACTTCACCTCCTCACTTCCTCCTCACTTTTTAACAACGGGATACAAAATAATGGGATTGGAGTTAAGTAACTTAAGAGAAAAAAGAAAAATATACTCAGATAAAACATAAGCCATTTAAACTCTGCATTAATTCTTTTTTTTTGTTGGTGTGGGGTTTGGTTTTCTTTTTTAAGCCTCTCCGCATTTAGTTTAGATGTGTATGTTTCAGTAACACAGGATGTACATCATCCGTAAGCTTCTACAGGTTTTATATGTAATAAAGCATATGAGATTACACAGCAAGGAAATGGCATATTTCTCTTTCCAATGAGCTCTAGTAATGATCAACTTCTTCCATTTCATAATTTACAATCATCAAGTGTATATGGCTAATTTAGGTTAGTCTGAGTTCCATTTCATTCCAGCCTTGGCCCTCCACCCTTTATATCCTACAGATTCTTTATATCTTCTTCCTTCTGACCCATTTTGTCCCATATATAATACTTAATAGTACTTATGCTCTCACCTCCTACATTCTAAAATATTTATGGGCAGCTCATTTCTTTTACACAGGTGGCAAACCTTAAAACATGGCAAGTAATTACCCTTGCTATGTCACTATGAGGTCTAATTTTTAAAGGAATTATTATCTTATTGTCATGGTTTAACCCTAGCCAGCAACAAAGAACCATGCAGTCACTCGCTCACTCTCTCCCAGTCACAGGATAGGGGGAGAATCAAAAGAAAAAGGAAAAACATGTCTTGAGATAAAGGCAGTTTAACAGAACAGCAAAGGAAAAAACAACTATAATGCTGATAAAGGAATATGCAAAACATGATTAACGTACCACCACTCACGGACTGGAACCCAGAAGAAACCCAGCCCACTCCCAGGCAGTGATTTCCTGCCCTCTCTCCCAGCCAGGTCCTCTCGCTGTATACCCAGCATGACCTCACATGGTATGGAATACCCCTTTGGCTAGTTTGGGTCAGCCTTCTCATCTGTGTCCTGTCCCAGCTCCCTGTGAAAATTAACCCTATACCTGGCAGAACCAGGACACCTATTTATTACTTATTTCACAAATTTTGAGTTCCTTGAGGTAACAGCTGTTTTGTTTGTGTATTTTAAGTGTGCCATTGTTATATAAGAAATAAATAAGAAAAAACCTTGTGGTCAGATTACTGTACAGCTCAGCAAGATTATAATGGTATACACATAAACACAAAAAAAAAAAAAGGAAAAGACACAATACAGTGTCAGCCTTTGCAAGCAAGTTTTGTTAGCAAAGAGAAACAATGCCTTCAGTTAAGTACATAAGATTCACATTATTTACAAGTGTGAGTGGGATGATTTCTTACAGACTCCATATTATTTTCCTGATGTCTGCAATTACAGTGAGGAACATTGGTTTCTGTGTATAGAGGAATATAGAAGCTTTGGGAGGTATAGAAGCTTTGGGAGGTAATATTGGAACAATGAAGGAAGAACCTAGAGAATATCCTGGTTTGAGGTAAAACAGAACCGATTTTCTGTTCAGTAATTTTACTTTCCAGCTAAGCCTCTTCTAGCTAACTCAAATCTCTAAAATTAACAGCATATTTTTCAGTCAGAGAGCATCTGTAATTTGTTTCAGTGGCCAGTTTGGCCCAAACCATGACAAGACACTCACTTAAAACAGTAAGGACAACCCTTTCATGAATGAGAGGGGCATATTGTACAGCATGTAGTGATGGGGATACTGACAATGCCGTAAATGAAGAGCAAACACTTGACATTTTGAAATATTGAAGTCCTAGGTAAACAATAAACTTTAAATTAAATTCAAAGTGACATGACAATTAAGTTTTTTTGTGTGTTGCCAAGACCCAATAATAAAAAGTCCTATTTACAATGAAATGTTTTATCTCTGCCCAGTTTCGTCCTCACCCCAACCACAGCAGAGCTATTGCCACTCCATGATGTCAACTGGGTAAATTCTGGAGCACGTACCACCTGGCCAGGCATGCCTGCAGCATACTCCACGTTGCTGGAGAGGCAGCCAGCTTGCAATGATCTTTGCAAACCACAGTGTATTGCTAGCCTTTGGTGCTGTTGCTGATTGCAGAGGAAAAGAGAAGAAAGATACAGAAAAGAAAAAGAGCTGCAGGGTGTAGAAAGCTGCAATTTTCTCATTTGTAATTTTATCAGTGAAACTGTCATTTGTTTTCCACTGAGGCTTCTGGCTTTTGCCCAGTAGAACAAGACGAAAGCCTGTAGTGAAATGGAGTAATGTCACCAGTTTGTTTTGTCTTTCAGGCAAGGCGGCAAGAAGTGGGTAAAGTCTATATTGCTGACAATGAACGTGGGCAAACTCCATTTGCTTGTATTTACCCCCGATTATCTCAGTGCCTAAAGCTGCCTCTGGTTTCAGTCATGGGCAGCGTCACAGACCGTATCTCTCTCAGGCACTCAATGACCTGGAACCAGTCTGGCTAGAAGATTAACTAAGCTCTTGTATGGAGACAACAGCTGAGAACGGTGTCTTTCTGACACAGACCCAAGGAGGGTGAAATTCATCTGAAGGGGAAGCAAAATTTTTAGAAAGCTGGCTTGAAACTGTCATCCCTCACAGAAACTAAGGGCAATTATAAGTCTCCCCTATGCCCTCACCAAGTACAAAGTAGGCTTCTTCAGCTTGTCTTGTCTAATTGAAATTGAATCTTGACTTGATGTGTCTGTAAGTTCCTTTAATAGTAATATGGTTTAAAAAAAGGCAACAACAATGGGATGCTCACTGCATGCTGTAGTCTTAAGCTGGATGGATGATGACAAAAGCAAACAAAACACACTGGTACAACGTTTATTGCATTCCAGCATGCAGCACTTACATTATGCACCCAGGTATTATGGTGAGCAAACCGGTATAAGAATGTAATGGAATAGAACTAATTACTGCTATTGACCCATGTAGAGTTGAAAGCCTAAACTGCAACTCTAATGTCTCCAACTAAAAATGCCCCTATTTTATTCAGCACACTGACTCTTCCTGTGTGTATTCAGTATAATATCCATTTACTGACATAGCCTAGCTTTTACTTTTTACCGGTGACAGTCCTACAGAAGCACAGAATGCTGAGAAAGGGATTTTTATTTTTTTTTAACGCATCAATCCACAGCATTAAATTCCTGTGGCAGGTTCACTCTTCAGCCTGAGTGTACAAATTATGCTCATGGTTACATACATCTGTGTAGCCCCATTGAAGGCATAGACTTACACTAGAAACCCAAAGTAGAATTCATAAAACAGAAGAAAGCCAATACTGTAATTTAAGACAGCTTTTGCCCTTCAGAAAATTTATTGTCAGGGATGAGGTATGAACAAGGAAAAAAAGTCCTGTAGCTTCACTTTCATATTCCAGATTTAGTCTGCAGTGGTAGCAAGAAGGAAAAAACACTTTTTTATTATTCTTTTGTTTGTTAAACAATGCAAATTTTATATAAAAATAATCAAAGAGCAATAAAAGTAGAGTGTTTCACTGATAATGACATGAAAGGTGTTTTTCACTCTGATACAGTTTGCTGTGCATGCTTGTTTATATTCTGTTAAAGTTTAAGTAGCAGAATATATTATTAAAATTATATTGTAATATATTTTAATCACACTTTCTCTTTACACTAACTGCTATTATAAATAAATTATAAATCTGTTTCCTTCTGATCTTATATTGGTTTTAACAATATAAAAAAAAATCATCCTGTGGAATTTTTCTCTATATATTTTATGTAAAATAAATCAATTTTCATGTCTGTGTCTCCCTATGGGACATAACAATTTGTTCCACAAACGCAATTCAACATAGACCAATTCAATGCAATTATTGACTTGGGCAAAGGAGCCTGCCCTTAGATCCTTTTTCTTGGATACCACAAAGGAGTGATGACAATATTGGCAGCAAGTTCCATAAGTGGACATATATTTCTCTTAAAGGTTTAAATCCAATCTTGTGCTTAGTCCCCATTGACAGACACAACGCAAAGTTAAAGACGGGTTTCAAAAGATGAGACTTAAAACTATTTTAATGCTTAAGCATAAAAAGAAATAGAAGATGGGAATAGCAAAAAGCACAGCATTTCTGTGCACCTTTCAACAGACGATGACTCACTTGTAAAGCTGAGAGTGAGCAATAATGTTCATAACCATAATGGTAGTGGTTTGTACTCCATACTCACTCTGGATGAATTATTAGTTGTCAAATAGTTCAAAACCCACAGATCCAAAGAAACCACACAACAGCCCCACAAACTGAGCATTATTACCCAATGCCAGTCCTTCTTTACTTCTCTGCTGTAAGGCAGCAAATTTTCATTTTGAACCATGTCCATTAACTATAGCAAAAATCCATTTTATTAAACCCCCTGAAAACATTACTGTCGGTTTCATTTAGGCAAAAAAGGCTGATGTGGCTTAAACAAACAGTTATGTCTTGGAGTGATAACCAGGACAAGTATGGCTCATAACAAAGAACAGCAGAGAGGTGATACCTAATTTGGGCACATATTCATTTTCACAAGCTCTGAGACAAGACATGTCTTTCACAGATAAAGCCGTAGTAAAACCAGTGTTGAACATTGAGTTGCAATGAGAAAATTCAGCTGATGAACAAAGCAACCATCGTGTACGAACAAAGGAACCCTCATTTTCCTCTAGGTTGCCGAGATCTTTTCCTGCAAAGAGAGCCAACACAAGGCCATATATGGTTCACACTCCACAATGAAGTGGTGCCAGTGGTCAATAATTTTATGATCCTTCACTGATTTAGAGAGTCTTAGGCAAGCATTGCATCCTCTCTGCAGTATCATGGCCTCAATGAAAAGTCCAATTATGGCGAACCTGAAAGATAACTGAAGTACCAGTTCTTATACTTTTCTTTTCAGTATATACAATGTTTAAATGTTTAGGCAATGATAGGTATTGACTATTTGCACATCCTTTGCATGGAAGGCCAAGTATATAAAACTGATCTCTTACCACAGTGTGTTTCCAATCACTTCCTAATGCTAGCGTCTGCCCTGGGGAGTCCTGCATCAAAGAAGAAGAAATTTTGAAAAGGATGAATCAGTGAAGAAATTTAGAGAAAAGGGTAAGGAAGATAGGTTAGAAAAAAAATATATTTACAGAATTCTAGATAACAACATTATGACAGATATTATTCTTTATTTACTTAATATCTGACCTGGTGAGAACGCATCTGGAGTACTGTGTCCAGTTCTTGGCTCCCCGGTTCAAGAAGGACAGGGAACTGCTGGAGAGGGTACAGCAAAGGGCTATGAAAATGATTCGGGGACTGGAACACCTCTCTTATGAAGAAAGGCGGAGGGATTTGGGTCTCTTCAGTCTGGAAAAAAGACGACTGAGGGGGGACCTTATCAACACCTATAAATACTTAAAGGGTGGGTGTCAGGGGGATGGGGCCAGGCTCTTTTCAGTGGTGCCCAGTGACAGGACAAGAGGTAATGGGCACATAGGAAGTTCCAGCTCAACATGAGGAGGAAATTCTTTCCTTTGAGGGTGGCAGAGCACTGGAATAGGCTGCCCAGAGAGGTGGTGGAGTCTCCATCTCTGGAGACATTCAAAACCTGCCTGGACATGTTCCTGTGCAACCTGCTCTAGGTGACCCTGCTTTCGCAGGGGGGTTGGACTAGATGATCTCCAGAGGTCCCTTCCAACCCCTATCATTCTGTGATTCTGTGATTCTGTAATATTGCCAGATAGGGTTTAATGAAAGTAATGCAGTCTCCCACAGCATCCTCATAGGGAAGCTTAGGAAGAGCGGGCTTGATGAATGGACAGTAAGGTGGATAGATAACTGGTTGAAAGGCAAAGCTCAGAGGGTAGTGATTTGGGGCACAGAGTCTAGTTGGAGATCAGTGAAGAGTGGTGTTCCCCAGGGGTCAGTACTGGGTCCAGTCCTCTTCAATATATTCATCAATGACCTGGACGAGGGGATAGAGTGCACCCTCAGCAAGTTTGCCGATGACACAAAGCTGAGGGGGGCGTCTGACACACCATAAGGCTGGGCCGCCATACAGAGAGACCTGGACAGGCTGGAGATTTGGGCAGAGAGGAACCTTATGAAATTCAATAAGGGCAAGTGTAGGGTTCTGCACCTGGGGAGGAGTAACCCCATGCACCAGTACAGGTTGGGGGTTGACCTGCTGGAGAGCAGCTCAGCTGAAAGAGACCTGGGAGTCCTGGTGGACGACAGGATGACCATGAGCCAGCAATGTGCCCTTGTTGTCAAGAAGGCCAATGGCATCCTGGGGTGCATCAAGAGTGTGTCCAGCAGGTCGAGGGAAGTCATCCTCCCCCTCTACTCTGCCTTGGTGAGGCTGCACCTTGAGTACTGTGTCCAGTTCTTGGCTCCCCGGTTCAAGAAGGACAGGGAACTGCTGGAGAGGGAGCAGCAAAGGGCTACCAAGATGATTAGGGGACTGGAACACCTCTCTTATGAAGAAAGGCTGAAGGATTTGGGTCTCTTCAGTCTGGAAAAAAGACGGCTGAGGGAGGATCTCATCAACACTTATAAATACTTAAAGGGTAGGTGTCAGGAGGATGGGGCCAGGCTCTTTTCTGTGGTGCCCAGCGACAGGACAAGAGGCAATGGGCACAAACTTGAGCATAGGAAGTTCCACCTAAACATGAGGAACTTCTTTACTTTGAGGGTGGCAGAGCACTGGAACAGGCTGCCCAGAGAGGTGGTGGAGTCTCCATCTCTGGAGACATTCAAAACCTGCCTGGACATGTTCCTGTGCAACCTGTTCTAGGTGACCCTGCTCTGGCAGGGGGGTTGGACTAGATGATCTCCAGAGGTCCCTTCCAACCCTATGATTCTATGATTCTATGAAAATAGCAGTTTCGCCTTCGGTTTGTTTTCATTTTCTCTTAGAATTCTGTTCACACCAGAAAAAAAATCAACCTTAAAACCAAGAAAAAGTTAATCTTGCAAACTCAACTTTATCTTTCAACTAAGGAATGTGTGTGTGCTTCAATGCCATGATATAAATGACATGGTAAAGATAATGCAAGAAGCTGGCAATAGTGAAAGAAACCTATATTTTCCAAGCCTCAAACCTTAATGTGGGGACCATTCCCACCTTATTGCTATGTTGATGATAAAAGCTTTGAGAAGTTCTGTGCACTAGCAAAAAGGGGTAGTGCAGATGATTTTGAATTGCATAACTGTTTTAGACAGATATTTTCTGTATTTTGAATCGGAGTATACTGCTAAAGATTTGGCTTATATGTGCATGAAAAGGATATAGCAGCTATCATTTTCTGTGTCTGTGTCTAAGCAAGAACTCATTAAAACTAGAAAGCATGTGAGGGAATTAGGCACTCCAGTCTCACAGGATTTGAACAGGAACTGAGTGACTAGCTTCCCGAGATATCATTATTGCCTAATAATGCACTTGACTGTTATAAATTATCTTCACACACTTGAAATCTGAATAGTTTAAAATATTGTTTTTCCCCAGAAGGCAAGTGAGTTCTTTTATTTCTTTTTGACCAGATGAAAGCTTAGCTTTATAGAAATCTGCAAACAGAATCACCAATCACAACAGCATGCTTTGCTAGCATATGTGTGTGATGAACCCCTAACGAGAGAAAAATCCTTTTTATTCAGTTTACTCTCCCTTCATTTGGCTTATTGGCCGTATCAAGTTAAATGTTAATTGCAGGCTACAGAGAGGTTACTTATCCCTTTGTAATCAAATATCTCATTCATTAACTACCTATGGAACAAAATATCTGCTGTTGAAGATTTGACTGAACCTTTTGTTTTCATAGCAACAAGAAGATACCACCAATCAGGGTTAAACATGGAGAAAAATATTGGTTTCACTTTAAAAAAATGCATCTTAAAAAAGAATGTTAAGCCACAAATAAAAAAAAAAAATAGAGAGATATGTTCAAGAAGACTTAGTTTTACAAAAAGAGTTTGGGGATTCAATAAATCCACAGAGATTAAAAATACCTTTTTTTCCTCACTCATTATTACTTTCTCATTATACATTGACTTGCTGTGTGACCTTAGGCAATTAATTTACTCTCTAGCCAAAATTTTCCAACCTGAATATGTAAAATTAAACATCTGAAGCTATTTTTAGGTGCTAAAATAAATGGCCTGATTTTCAGAGGTCATTTGTACCCCAAATATTCATTAAGTTGACAGGGGCTCTGCCTGCCCTTTGCCTCTGAATAACTCATTACTTCTTGCGTACATTAAGTATGGATTTAGATGCCTAGTTGCTGGTATCAGACTGAGAAACGCTATTCTCAGGCTCCTCACGCAACGGGGTACGGTGCAGGGATGCTTGAGGTAACATGACCCAAGTGAAATAAATTTAACAATTCAGTATTGGTCAGGGTCAAAAGTGATGCTGCTCTGCTCACATGTCTCGACAAAGAACTCCCCAAAGATTTTTCTGCCAAAATAAGTTCAAAAGTCACTCTCTTCACATAGTAGGCATGTCTGAAGAGATTTAATTTCCCTGGATATAATCTTGTGCACTCCATTTAGGTGCTTAATTTAGATATTGATGCACAAAAACCAGTTTGGCCCTAGAAGGGGGCTGATGAGTTAGTCTGCCTACCGTAGTGGAGAGAGAGAGTGCCTCTGAAGATACGCAGAGGGCAATCCACTATTTTAAGAATCTATCCACTGAGAGTGTAGAAAATTAATAGAAAATGTTAGGTGCTTCCATCAGCTCAGGATCCAGAGTGTTTTAGCTCTCTTCTGAGAAAGATATCTGGTAAAGGTGACACTGTCTTATGCTTAATAGTCTAGTGGTTTGTGTGCTCACTAAGGAAATGAGAGGTTTGCATTCCCAGCCCTGATCATCTTACAGGGGGCTGAATCCACTTCTATAACATGCGAGAATGACCTAACCACCACGTCATGAATAATCCAGATGAGGCACTTACTGTTCCTTCTCCTGAGGCTGAGCTGCTGTGTAGCCAGGAATGCAAAATTCATTAGTCTGGGAAAGCAGCAGGGGAACAAGTGTCTGATTGTAGTCATGGGGATACATCTGAGAAGGGGACGTCTCCAGCTTTCAGCCTCCTCCTGTGGAACTCAAACATCTCACCGCAGCAGCGAGGGGCAAAAAAAGGGAAGAAGTCCTTGAAAACAGGACAGTCCTAAGCTCCCCATTCCCATACCCTTCTCTTTCGAAGACATGATCTCTCATCCACTCTTTCCTACACTCAGAGCTCTTGGCAGAGAAACTCAGATTCAGAAAATCACAACCGTTCAGAGTACCTCATGGTTTCCTGCTTAGCAAAGTGTCCTTGACATAAGTATCATCCCCCTAAGGCTAAGAAGAGTATAGAACATCCACTTCAGAGATTTCAACCCTTGTTTCTAAAGATGACACATGCAAAAAAATTGTCACTTATGGCGTTTTGGGTATGGTAAGGTATTTTGGGCCAGGATTCACGGGTCTGTGAATTCAGCAAGGTTAAAGTTTGTCTGGTACGTTAGGTGGACAGTCCCTTCATGGAGAACAATCCTAATGTGTATTTGCCATATATTCAGGTTTAAATCTGTCTGGATTAGTTTCCAAGGTTTTTCTCAGACTTCGGCTGCAGAACGCAACCTTCACAGATAACCACATAGTAAGCAGGACAGGATGGCCCACTCTACTGTCAGGCCCCAAACGTCTGAACATTTTGACTTAATGATTAAACGAATGAACATTTTGACTTAATGATTAAACAACCTGCCTACAAACGGGTCTAGGTATCAAACTGCAATCAGTAACAGATGTTTAGAGCCAGATGTAAGTCCAGTAACTTCTCCAGTGTTCACAGGTCCAATCTGAGGCTTGCTGTTCAGCTCCTGCTTTCCCTCCTTGGTCATCTGTCTTTCAAGGCAACACCTCATGATTTAAGCTGTCTTTTATTTTTCCTCTGCTTTTACACTAGCATAGCCCAAAGTTGACTTGGTTGTTTGTGAATTGAGAAACAGAGAGACATAACAAATACAGCTTAACTCTAGGAATAATTATTAAAAGTCTGTACTTTTGGAATATTCACGGAAAATAATTCAGTCCATGATATGCTGTGCTTTATTCACACTCTACATACTTTAAACTTGAAATTAGGAAAACAAATGTGCAGTTTCTCTTGCACTGTCTGTTACTTATCACATGACCCATACACAAAGTTTAAGGCTTTTGGCAATCTTTATCTATATTGTCAGACACATGGGACAACTCTATGAGTTCAACAGCTTAGTAGACCTTTGGTATTTCTCTCCATAATCCTGCAAATAGAGTTTTTACCTGTAATTTATTTGATGAAGTGATTTATTTGATGAAGTGATGATTTACATATCTGATATATAGGCATAATCAGGTATTTATGTATTTAAACACTTCTAGTGAAACAACGATTTACTGGTATGAAATAAAGGCCATTAAGAACAAGTGGTATTTAATATTATGTATCTTCACTCAGTAACCACAGAAATTCAATGTGTTTAAAATCTATAAATAGCTGAAAAGTATACATTTCAAGTGCAAATGGGATTTTATAAGATTAATGGAGTAAAGTGATAAGAATTAAAAATAGATAAATAAAACCATTAGAAAAGATAGGAAGACTGCAAGAAAAAAATATGAGATAGTATCTGGCGGTGGTAAAAATCCTATGAAATGATGATTTTTTTAAAAAAGTAGGAGAATATATTACAATATGTCAGTTTCTACTTGAGGTACAGGACATAGCACTCCAGATGTGTCTCTCCACTGCTCAGCAGAGGGGAAGGATCACCTCCCCTGACCTGTTGGCTCCCCCTCATGCAGCCCGGGATCTCTTTGTCTTTTTTGCTGGCTCAAGTTCAAGATGTTGTCCACCAGAACCCCTAGGTACTTTTCTACAATGTTGCTTTCTAGTTGGCCCTCCTTGCTTACTGGTGCATGGGGTTATTCCTCACCATGGGCAGAACTTTTCATATTCCTTTGCTGAACCTTATGAAATTTCTTTTTGTCTGCCAGGTTTTCCAGCCTGTCTCTGAATGGCAGCGCACCTATCTGGTGTATCAATCTCTTGTCCCAGTTTTGGACCATCTGCAAACTTGCCAAGGGTGCACTCTGTCCCATCATCCAGGTCATTAATAAAGACTTTGAACAGTATTGGCCCATTTTTGGCTTGCCTCTAAATGGATTTTGTGCTGCGGATCACGACCCTCTGGGCCTGATTGTTCAACCAGTTTTCATTTCACCTTGCTGTCCACTTATTTAATCTATAATTTGTCAATTTATCTATGACGATGTTGTGGGAGACAGTGCCAAACACCTTATTGAAGTCAAGATAAGCAACATTCACTGCTCTCCCCTCGTTAGTCACCTCATTACAGGAGGTTATCAGGTTGGTCAGGCATGACTTCCCCTTTATAAATCCGTGCTGACAACTCCTGATCACCTGCTTGTCCTTCATATGTTTGGAAATGTTTTCCAGGATTAGTTGCTCCATTACCTACATAGGGATCGAGATGAAGCTGACTGGCCTGTAATTCCTCGGATCTTCCTTCTTGTCCTTCCTGAAGACAGGAGTACGTTTGCTCTCTTCAAGTTTTCAGGAACCTCTCTGGATCACCAAGACCTTTCAAAGATAAACAACGGCATCTGCCACCTCCCTCATCATTCTTTGTTCTCCTCTTATTTTCTAATGAAGAAAAAATTTTCTTAACGCATATGCCATAATTTTCTTGTGTACTCATTACCTACGTATTGGTAAAAACCCTTTGAATCTAGTAGAAGGTCATTAGATTAATATTTTACTTTAGCTGTACTAGAGGCTTCCTGGTGTATAAAAAGCTTGCCATGTGCCATTTTGGGTGTCCTCATAGGGGAAGTCTCATGTGGAAATATCAAGACATATATTATGGAGAAGTAAGAATTATGAGAGAGAAAATGAAGACAGGGAGAGAAACCCATCAAAGAAGACACAGGAAAGGTAAGTAGATAGATGTACTTATTTTAATAAATCCCAGGAGAAAGACCATTCAAACCTAGCTCTGACACTTGAAGACAGCAAAAAGAGAAAATGGCTAAGCTTTTCTGTCAATTATTAAAAAGACAAAAGAAAGAGTAAATGGCTGTTCTTAAGAATACACTGACAGAAAATCTTCCTAAAAAGCTTTCCTGAGTTCATGGTGAAGGAAGATGTTGCTTGGAAAGCCAGATGATAGGTGATAAGGAATAATTAATGATGGAGTCTCTGGACTATTAAAAGGCTCAGCAGCCAAATATGAGCAAAGCAAGCATTGAGAGATCCATAACCTTCTGAAGAGTTACTAATGAGGTATTCACTACATTGTAAAGGATAATTTCTGTCAATTGGCATGCTCTATATAAACAGACTTTCCATAATTTTATTAGATTCTTATTATACATTCCCTGCTTCACCAGATTAGTGAAATACTAATCAGGGTCAAACACAATAGCTCCCTAATCAATATGCATAGTATAGGAAAAGTAGCTATAAGGTAATGCCTCTTGCATAAGAACAATTTGAATATGCATTTCTAAGGAAGTCTCTAGTCAATTTTATTTTTTATCAAAATATTTTCCACAGCATCTTAGCAAATTCCTTTGATCAAAGATTTCTAGTTTATTGATGGAAACTGAGCCTAAAGTAGAATAATAAAGCAAGCTACATTTTTCAAACAAAAAGAAAAAAATAATATTATAAATAGGTTTTAAATCCATCAAATGCCCTTGTTACCCAGCACCATAGAAGGTAAGCAAAATGTTTCATTTTAAATAAATTTAAAAGTTATTTTTTTAAATCCTACAAAAATAATCTTGGACTTTTTTCATTAAGCTCTGATATTTGTATGCATAGATGAATGTTTGTATGCTTAAATGTCATAATAATAAATCAGAATTCATATATATTCAGTGGCCAGGAAAATGTTAGCTGTCTATTTTAACCATACAATTGCTTCTTTACTCTCTGGATAAAGACGGATGAGGAAAAAATAGCACACAACATTTCACAAAAAACAATCATAAAAAAAATAGAAAATTGTACTTACGATGAGAAACCAGTCCTTAAACAATGTTAAGAAACTGTTAACTACTTCAGATGTTCTGTCACTAGTTTCTTTAATTTTAGCAGCCTTTTGCTTACGAGTTTGTCACAGTATTTTGAAGATTGAGCTTCCTCTGGATATATACGTGGCACAACAAAACATGATGAGTCATAAAATTGCCTGGCATTGAATGAAAGTAAAAAAAGACAGCTGACACTCTTCTGTGCCTGAATGACCCAACAAGGCCCAGCTTTCCTTTCCCCTCCTAAAAGGTGTAATTTATTAAAGGAGCAGAATGAAGAAGTCATATACTAAACAAGGAGGGCAAATTGATTATAATGTGAAGTGAAAATGAAGTAATGCATTCAAATATTGACCAAAGATGTGATATCTGGCCCCCTCAGAGTGTTGCCTGTAGTCAGAAAGTTTAGTAAGACTTTCACAGTCCTGGAAAATATAGGTCTGACCCCTGTCCGGTGGCTGAAGGGGAACTAGAAATCAGGTCTTTAAAATTCTGGAACAGGTGTCCTGATCACAGGCCCAAAAAATTGCTGGCACCTCATCTTCCCTCGAAAAAGAGGAGAGTTAGTCTGATGTACTGAAATACACAATGTCAAAAAACAATGACGGAAGCAAATGGTACAGGTGCAAATATACAGTCTTACTTCACCATTAGTTATTTTTATACATTTTCACATTTCAGAATCACTGTAGTTCGGGTGAAATACTTAAGCAGTCAACATACCACAAAAATTAAGGATGATACTAAACCGTCTTATTGAGATGCCTAATTTTAGAGTACCTGACTGAAATTTTAGGGGATTGACCTAAGGGCACAAGTGTCATTCCACCTAACTTAAGGTCTTCATAGGCAATGAATAGAGACAAGTGCTTCTGTGGAAATTATTTACATCGTTTGCCTTAGACAGCAATTTTAGAATGGGTTACGTCACCCTGTGGAGGAACTTGCATTATTTCCTAAATAGGGTTTAGGCAATTTAAAGTAGACACTGAATATTTTTAAACTAGACTTTCTGATACATTTGGAGTAATTCTGAAGTATCTCCAGGATTCAATTCATGCTATTAAGGAAGACCCTGATATCTACCTCTTCCACCAAGATTTTAGGAACCTAAACAGATGTTCCTAAACAGAGGAAATGGAGTTCTTTCAGCTCTGGATTTAATCTGTCCATTTCTAGTGGAGTATGGTACATCTACTTCCTATAGTCTACTAGTTAAAAAAGCCAATCAAGAAGCTGTAAAGTCTGCTTTTTAGGTCCTACACAGCTTGAGGAGATGAACCTTAGCCTCAAAGTAGTGGAAAGTTTCCCAAAACTTAGATGTTTGTGAGATCTGTCCCTCTTCTTCAAACTAAGTATTCTGCTGGAGACCTTATACATGAAACTGACATTAGAGTACCAACCTCAGTTTTACCCCTACCCAAGGGAATATTCCATTTGCTATATTGGTATCAGATTTCCTTTTGCTTCTTCGTAGTGCCTACTACACTTCTTTTTTTCTGCCTAAGACACTCTTGGCAACACTCACTGTGAGAAAAGTGGTAACATTCTTGATAGGAGGGAAATGTTGATCTCCTTTGCTCAAACAGTATTTAGGATACTGAGTTCCCAGCTTCCTAGATGACTCCTCAAAGTCTTGTACCATTATACAGTAGTTTTGCACTACTACTGTTCTTGATCATGTCTATCTTATCCAAGTTGTGTTGATTTCAGATGCCCATCCATCTATAAGTAGACCTCATCAGAGCACCAAAAAGGACATAGGTGCCTATCTTCTTGAAACAGGCACATCTGAGCATGAGTGGGTAAGTTAGTTTCCATGTAACTTGGAGGCTTGATAGGGAATCATCAAATTAATTGGATGCCTGTTGTACTGATAAAGTTAGTAGGCAGCATGTGGGCAGGTTGGCATGCTGGCTGCTATTTAGGAGAGTTTTAGGTAGTCAAATGCCAGCCTAAGCAGAATTCAGACAGATAATCTCCCTTTATAATTTTTATTATGATTATCAGTCATAGTAAAAATATTGCTTTGCCATAAGGCTTGATTTCTTCATCACAGATCTGACTGTCATCCTACATGAGTTATTTGCTTATGGCAACTCTTTACCATAGGCAGTTGCAATCTTGTTCACCAAATTCCGCAAGGCAGATGCTTAAATCACAAAGTTCTTTTATTGGGTGCTCAAATGAATTGTGTTTTACGCTACAGTTACTCAGAGCACTGAGTCAATACCTCGTTCTAAAAACAAGATTTTTTTTTTAATTGCATAAAGACATGCAGACATGTAGTTCTCATTGGACTTTCTGCAACAAACAGACAGGAGTTTCATTTCCTGAACTGTAAATGAGGTGACAGCACCCATTTTGGTAATAAAAGGAACAAAACAGTACATAGAAAGATCATACAGGTAAAGCAGTAGGTAGATTTAAAAGAAGAAAATCTATTGACAGAAAAATATTGAAAAATTAAAATATTCCTCCTTTATGCTGCTGATCATCAGCCAATGACCTCAGGAAATTGATATAATATAATACTTAATGTCGTGACTAACTTAGTTATATCTGCAGAAATTCTAAACTTTTCTTAATCAATCCAAGTGCAATAAAGTAATAATAAAAATTTAATGGAAATTTTTCTCCAGCAATTTCTTAATGATATATACTTATTCTTTTAAAGATTCTGATTATCTAATCAGTGTTGTTATGATAAATCATACTGGTTCAAACTACTGTCACAGCAACGTCTCCTGGTTATCTCATTCCATCACATTTCTTACGTTACACAAATCGGGCAAAGACTAAGAATAAATCACGGTATAGGGTCCTCTAAATCAAGGCATTGACTAGAGTGTCAGAAATGAAGTTCCTGACTAAAATGAGGTAAACTAGTTGGAATAAGAGCAAATACCAGCCTATCTGTGCACAGCTCCAAGAAACCATGACTTTAGTAATAGATATGAAAAGCTATGCAAAGGCATACATTTTTCTCCTACAAAGCATCAAGAAATGGCAAGACTTTTCCTCTTCTTAAAGGCAGATTGATCTCTGACTGAAGCTTATTTCTTTCCCGTTTAGATGGAATATAAAAAAATCCACCAACAGTTCTCCAGTTCTTTTCTGTGCCTGGAAGAAGAGATACTGTGTTCAGCTTTGAGACCCTCAATACAAGAAAGACGTTGAGGTGCTGGAGCATGTCCAGAGAAGGGCAAAAAAGCTGGTGAGGAGTCTAGAAATCAAGTCTTATGAGGAATGGATGAGGGAACTGGGGTTGTTTAGCCTGGAGAAAAGGAGGCTGAGGGGAGACCTTATTGCTCTCTACAACTACCTGAAAGGAGGTTGTAGCGAGGTGGGGGTTGGTCTCTTCCTCCAAGTAACAGGCAATAGGACAAGAGGAAATAGCCTCAAGTTACACCAGGGGAGGTTTAGATTGGATATTAGGAAAAACTTTTACACTGAAAAGTTTATTAAGCATTGGAACAAGCTGCCCAGGGAAGAGGTTGAGTCACCATCCCTGGAGATATTTAAGAGATGTGTAGACATGGTGCTTAGGGGCATGGTTTAGTGGTGGTTTTCACAGTCTTAGGTTAATGGTTGGACTCAATGATCTTAAAGGTCCCTTCCAACCTACACGATCTATGATTCTATGAACTTACAAAGTGAGAAAATAAAAGAAGAAAAAATGCAGATACTGAAATTGGTATTTTAGAAGAATTCATTCTTTCCTCCTTTCTAAAGTTTGAGCTTTCACGATTTCTAGATTTTGAACCAAAAGACTTGGGGTGTTTATATATAAAACTGCTAGCAATAATGGAAGAACATATTTTCACGTACAGACATGGGGAATACAAAGCAAGGACCCTTAACAAGTTATGATCTTCTGAAGACAAATTAGAAATAACAAGCTTGAGAGGTCAATGATTATACCCAATAATACTATATCTTAATATGTCCTCTACAGAAGGATATTGATCAAAACAAACATTAAAAAAAAATTTTGTCAAAGGTAAAAATTGGATTGTGGTACCTCAGTTCAGGTTAATGGATCATACTTGGTGTTGTCTAAGGCCGTGGTAAGTGGGTTAAGAGAACAAAGTTCTCCACAGATTTATACCAGGACAATGATATGATCCATGAAGATAGAATGTAGAAATATATGTCATATATCATATATATATCAAATATATATCATATCTGAAACATCTTTTAAAATCTGCAAGGGTGAGTAGCACCACAAAGTATACATGTTAGTATCCTACCATTATTATTTTGCTTAAGATACTCATTTGGGTTTAAAACTCACTTTTGAAAGTTTTCTGCATTGTGGTGTTGAAGATCTTAAATTTTTCCTATAGCCATTTATTCTTGTCAAGACTGTACATCTAAGTTACATTCAAATAGTACATTTGGTTGTTCTTGAATTTCTTGAAGCTGAATAATGTGGCACACTTGTGGCACACTCTTTCAGACATTAAAGATGTTTCTTCATCTTGCTGTTGAGCCTAGGACTCTCAATGTGTTGTTATTAAACCACCCAATCACCTTGATGAAACACACACTACCATCCCATATATTATTTTTGGCTCTGCTGTGTAATACATTAACATACCAACTTTTACTTTTGAAAAAGCTATTCAAAGATGTCATTTGTGAGCATCAGGGCACAGTGGAAAGGCCTACAATGGGGAAACTGAAGAGACATTCTTACAAAGGTAATCAACTTTCCTTTCGTGGCTCCTTTGTATTATTTTACTCAGTAAGGTTTTAGTATGTTTATCCATTTTTGTAGACTGGCTCATCCAAATGTTTTTCTAACTTCATGAACGTGTCAAAGGTCCTCTGTGGGAATTCTGTGGGAAATATGTAGAATGACCTGCCCATAAGGCACAAGGAAAACATCACAGCATGAGAGAGTGTGGAAGTTAAAATGAAATATTTTCAGCTCTGTCTGTGAAGATTTTAAAGCACTGCAATAGGAATTTTGTGTTCAAAGAGTAGTTGCACTTCTACATTCAGATTCTAGTACAAAAATTTGATTTCAATATTGTTAGGTAGTCAACAGTTTAAAAATGTATTATGCTATTAAAAAAAAATAAAAGAACAGGCAAGGCTGTTTCCATTTACACATTTTTTAACTACTAACTTGCATAAGAAAATTAGCTCTCTTTAGGCTTCTGTTGGCTGATACCTTCTAACAAATGGAAGGGAAAATTTACTGTCAGACAGCCATGAGGAATCTCCAATGATGTGACGAGCTGACAAAACTGTCACCAATCATTGCCCTTAACTATGAAGGAAATAGAGCTGTGAAGATACCGAGAGATTCACTGCTTACTTCAGTTCTTCCTGTACCAACAGAATGAATCAGTTTTTGACATGTTATAGTACCTGAACTGCCAAATACTAACAACAACATAAACCACTTAAAGTTAGGTTCTGCTTTCTGAGGTCGGTACAAGAGTTGTTCTGTGTATCAGAAGGGCAGCACGAGATAGTAAATACGACACACAAAACCAAAACAAAACAATTTAATTTTAACAATTAAAAAAATTTTCAATTTAATTCAAACTAAAGATGTGGTTGAGTATGTTTCTGGTAGTCCGCCAAATCACCAGAAGTAGTTTCTGAGAAGCAATCAGTTAAAATCAGGAAGGCTGATTGACAGATTTACCACAACTCTAGAATCATAGAATCATTTAGGTTGGAAAAGACCCTTGGGATCATCGAGTCCAAACACCAATCCCACTCTACAAAGTTCTCCCTTACACCATATCCCTTAACACCATATCCCTTAACACCACATCTAAACGAGTCTTAAACACATTCAGGGATGGTGACTCCACCACCTCCCTGGGCAGCCTATTCCAGTGTCCGACCACTCTCTCCGTGAAGAATTTTCTCCTAATGTCCAACCTAAACCCACTCTGCTGCAGCTTAAAGCCATTTCCTCTTGTTCTATCACTAATTACCTGTGAGAAGAGACCAGCACCAACCTCTCTACAGTGTCCTTTCAAGTAGTTGTAGGGAGTGATGAGGTCTCCCCTCAGCCTCCTCTTCCTCAAACCAAACAGGCCCAGCTCCTTCAATCGCTCCTCATAAGATTTATTCTCCAGGCCCTTCACCAGCTTCATTGCCCTCCTCTGCACTCGCTCCAGCACCTCAATATCTCTGACGTATTGAGGTGCCCAGAACTGGACACAATACTTAAGGTGTGGCCTCACCAGTGCTGAGTACAGGGGGACAATCACCTCTCTCCTTCTGCTGGTCACACTATTTCTAATACAAACCCGGAGGCCATTGGCTTTCTTGGCCACCTGGGCACACTGCTGGCTCACGTTCAGCTGCTTGTCAATTAGAACCCCCAGGTCCTTTTCTGCCAGGCAGCTCTCCAGCCACACTTCCCCAGGCCTGTAGCGATGCATGGGGTTGTTGTGGCCCAAGTGCAGGACCCGGCACTTGGCCTTGTTGAAGCACATTCCATTAGCATTGGCCCATCGGTCCAATCTATCCAAGTCTCTCTGTAGAGCCTCCCTATCCTCAACACTCCCGCTTAGCTTCGTGTCATCTGCAAACTTGCTGATAATACACTCTATGTCCTTATCAAGGTCATCAATAAAGATGTTAAACAGAAGTGGTCCCAACACTGAGCCCTGCGGGACACCACTTGTGACCGGCCGCCAGCTGGATTTAACTCCATTGGCCACCACTCTTTGGGACCACCCATCCAGCCAGTGCTTGATCCAGCAGATCGTATGCTCATCCAGGCCATGAGCCGCCAGTTTTTCCATGAGAATTCTATGGGGGACAGTGTCAAATGCTTTTCAAAAGTCTACGTAGACAACGTCCACAGCCTTTTCCTCATCCAATAATCGGGTCATCTTGTCATAGAAGGAGATCAGGTTCATCAGACAGGACCTGCCTTTCATAAACCCATGCTGACTAGGCCTGATCCCCTGCTTGTCCATTATATGACTTGTAATGGCACTCAAGATGATCTGCTCCATGACCTTCCCTGCTACCGAGGTCAGACTGACGGGCCTATAGTTTCCTGGATCCTCCTTTCTGCCTTTCTTGTAGATGGGTGCTACATTTGTGACCCTCCAGTCCATTGGGACCTCCCCAGTTAGCCAGGACTTCAGGTAGATAATGGAAAGTGGCTTGGCGAGCACATCTGCCAACTCTTTCAGCACTCTTGGATGTAACCCATCCGGTCCCATAGACTTGTGTGCATCCAAGCGGCGTAAAAGGTCGTGGATCACTTCCTCTTTCATTGTGATGACCTCATTCAGCTTCCCCTCCCTGTCTCCTAGGTCATGAGGCTGGGTGCCCAGGGAACAGCTAGTTCCACTGCTAAAGACTGAGGCAAAGCAGGCATTGAGCACCTCAGCCTTCTCCTCATCCTTTGTGACTATGTTTCCCTCTGCATCCAATAAGGGAGGGAGATTTTCCCAAATCCTCCTTTTGTTAATGAATTTATAGAAACATTTTTTGTTATCCTTAACAGATGTAGCTAGGTTGAGCTCTAATTTTCTCCTAATTTTCTCCCTGCATAGGTTCGCTCTATGCTTATAGTCTTCATGAGAGACCTGCCCCCTCTTCCAAAGGTCATAGACTCTCCTTTTGTTCTTGACGTCCAGCCAAAGGTCCCTATTTAGCCAGGCCGGTCTCCTTCCGCGCCTACTTGTTTTTCAGCACATGGGGACAGCGTCCTCCTGTGCCTTTAAGACTTCTGTCTTGAAGTATGTCCGGCCTTCCTGGGCTCCTATATCCTTCGGGGCAGCCTCCCAAGGGATTTTGTCCAGCAGTCTTCTGAACAGGTCAAAGTTTGCCCTCCGGAAGTCTAAGGTGGCAATTTTACTAACCGCTCTCCTTGTTTCTCCACGAATCAGAAATTCGATCATCTCATGATCACTGTGCCCTAGACAGCAACCAGCCTTTACTTTCCCCACAAGTTCTTCCCTGTTCACAAGAAGCAGGTCCAGGAGGGGACCTTCCCTCGTCGGCTCACTTGCCAGCTGTGTGAGGAAGTTATCTTCTACACATTCCAGGAACCTCCTGGATTGTTCCCTCTCTGCTGTGTTGTATTCCCAGCAGATATCCGGGAGGTTAAAGTCCCCCACAAGAACAACGGCAAGTGATCGCAAGATTTCCCCCAGCTGCTTATAGAAAGTTTCTTCCGCCTCACTGCTTTGGTTGGGAGGTCTATAGGAGACTCCCACAGCGATATCAGCTTTATCGGCCCTTAACCTAATCCAAACTCTCCACCCCATCATCAGTATACTTGATTTCCGAGCTCTCATAGCATTCCCTAACATACAGGGCCACTCCACCGCCTCTCCTTTCCTGTCTGTCCCTTCTGAAGAGTTTGTAGCCATCGATTATGGCACTCCAGTCATGTGAGGCATCCCACCACATTTCTGTGATAGCCACTATGTTGTAGTTTTCCTGGTGCATCATGGCTTCAAGCTCCCCCTGTTTGTTGTGCATACTGCGTGCATTGGTATAGACGCACTTCAGATGTGCTAATGATTCCAACACCTTTTTGTGAGTGTGGGCCCCATTTCCCACCAGACCCCTCTCAGGTGCTTCCAGGATTTCTAAATGTCTGTCCATTCTCTCAAATGAAAGGGCAGAGTGAGAGTCCTCGCTAGTCTACCATCCCTCAAGCCCTG